>NC_080588.1:67982500-68601250 GCF_029962835.1 Magnolia sinica
AAAACATATAAACGCAGGTGGTGGGGCCCACCTGAAATTGGGATGCATCTGAAACCTGGTCTCACCCCTCATCCAAGTGGGACACACATAATGGACGGGATGGATTTGTGAATGACATCTCAGTGGGCCTAAAAAATGATTATGAATGTTTTAATGGGAGGATAACCCCTCCCAACTTTTGTATGTGGCGTGGCCCATGAAAGTCATGGATTGACTTGATTTTTAAGCCCGAGGCCCACCATGGAATGGTGCATTTGATTGATGAGGTAGATGTTCAACACATATCACGGTGGGGCCCACACAGCTCAACCTCATGGGAAGTTCCCATGAGCTGGACCGCATAAACTAAAACTATTTCCCATATATATATAAGACGCCAATGTGAGCACCATACGGTTACGGTATACCCTGCGTTTTTAAAGGCTAATCCGCTCTCGAAATACCGCGTTTTTCTCCTCGATCTTGTTCTTCTTTTTCTTGTTCTTTAAAAGAAAAAGAAAAAAAAAAAAACCGAATAAATAAGATTACGAAAAAAGAAACGTTTGAACCACGAGAATTCAAGGAAAGGTCCACCGGTTGGAGGGTGCATAAGTGATAAAGGTGGGACCCAAATGCGCTTCCATGATTGGACATACATTGTACATGGTTCAATGATCCCCCAGGCTGGATGGATAATCCCACAAAAAAAAAAAAATCAAATTAAACCGTCTAAATCTCTAGCTCTAACTAAGACAGTTGATTTAATTTTCTAACTAGCCGATTGTGGACATTTGACTATGGCTGGTAAACAAATCTCAATTGATCAACGATTATGATCAGCCGATCAATCTGATATTTGAATGATGACATATCTATAGTACATGCAATGATTTAGATGGTTTTGATTTCCGGTAATTATATGCACGTGTAAAATTTCTGACTGCATGTGTATCAACTATCTGGCTCTCCCAGAGTATCAAATAAGTCCCTTTTAATAAATGTTTTCTAGCCAGGCATGCTTTGGAACCCCCCTTTGAATTCGGCCCACCCCATGCAAGCACAAAAGACATGCACAAACGGCATCATTTTGCTATATAAGACTGACAATACAAGCCTATCTTTTAACAGAATATATAGACCCATTTATCTTATAGAAATTGATGATCATGGCCCAGAAATATCATGTGGTAATGTTGCCATGGGTGGCATTTGGGCACATGATACCATTCCTAGAGCTTTCCAAGAGCTTAGCAATGAAGGGCATCACCATTTCCTACATTTCCACCCCAAGAAACATTCAAAGATTGCCACCCATTCCTCCAAATCTAACGGCCATGATCAATCTAGTGAAGATCCCGTTGGCCCCGATCGACGGCTTGCCCGAAATGGTGGACGCTACCATCGACGTGCCACTACAAATGGTCCAATACCTAAAGAAGGCCTATGATGCATTGCGATCGCCGTTCGAATGCCTGGTGGCCAACCTCTTGCCTGATCTGATAGTGTATGATTTCGCGTCATGGTGGGCGGCTGAGATCGCAGCTAAATATGAGGTGCGGTCTGCCTTCTTTAGTGTGTTTTCAGCTGCTTCACTTGCATTCTTGGGCCCACCGTTGGAGCTAAAGTACGGTCACAAGCGGACCAAGCCAGAAGACCTGATGGTGGTACCCGAATGGGTCCCGTTCACTTCGACTGTGGCCCACCGACCTGATCAGGCCAGATCCGTCTTCAAGAATTTGAAATTTCCCGACGGTTCAGGATCGTCGAGTGGCCAACGGTTTGCGTTGGCCTTTGAAGGTTGTGACATTGTGATTATAAGAAGCTGTAGAGAATTTGAAGGAGAGTACATAAATCTACTCAAAGATCTCCACCAAAAGCCAGTCATCCCCGTTGGCCTACTCCCTCCATCACCATCAAATCCATTGATCGGAATGGATTCGACAATGTGGTCCACTACATTTGAGTGGCTCAATCAGCAACAATCGAATTCGACGGTGTTCGTTGGATTCGGCAGCGAGTACAAAATGACTAGTGAACAAGTGCATGAGCTAGCATTTGGGCTAGAGCTATCTAAGATGCCATTTCTATGGGTGCTCAGGAAGCCAGAAGACACAATTGACGGCTCGGATCTCTTGCCGAATGGGTTTGAGGCCCGCACCGCCGGTCGTGGAATCGTAACCGTTGGATGGGCCCCACAACTGGAGTTATTGGCTCATCGCACCATTGGAGGGTGCCTGTTTCACTCTGGGTGGGGGTCCATCGTGGAGTCTCTCCATTACGGGCATGCGTTGATTCTGTTGCCCATGATGGCTGATCAAGGGCTGAATGCTAGGCTATTGGTGGACAAAGGGGTGGGCCATGAGGTGGAAAGGAATGAAGATGGATCGTTCGATAGGGGTGCGATTGCAAAGGCCATGAGGCATGTGATGGTGGATAAAGAGGGAGAGCCACTAAGACAAAAGGCTAGGCAGATGAGGGACATTTTTGGCGATGGGGAGCTTCATCAGGACTACATACACCGTTTTCTACTGTATTTTGATGATCTTAAGAGAATGGGCCACACTCATTCCCTTCAAAAGGACTAATCGTGACCATTGGATTTAGAACTCTAGATTTTAAAGGCAGTGTTATAAGAGCAATGACCCGGTACCAATCTTCCTTAACTCATCTATGCGTGGCCTAAGTTGGCCCACCCATGATCATAATGAACATAATGACCGTTGTATGGGATGGGTCCCACATCACCCAACGGTTGCTCTAATGTTATGTTTATGATAACTCATTAGAATAATAATAAATAATAGTTTGAAAATCAGTTTTAAATCTGTCCATCAAGCAAGCTGCTACATTTTCACAATGGATCTTAAAAATCAGTCCAATCCAAGATAGATACATGTGGACCACACTTATAGGTAATTGTCTAAAATCATGCCTAAAATCTCTAAATTTAGTGGTATGGCCCACGTGAGTCTTGGATGTCCCTTAATTCTGGTGGGGTACATCAGGTGAATAGATTTGATG
Source organism: Magnolia sinica (assembly GCF_029962835.1). Lineage (NCBI taxonomy): Eukaryota > Viridiplantae > Streptophyta > Magnoliopsida > Magnoliales > Magnoliaceae > Magnolia > Magnolia sinica. Next base: position 67,985,501 of record NC_080588.1, read on the forward strand.
GTGGACCCCACGCAGAAATAAGACGATTTTAAATGGATCGATCAGGGCATGCTAACAACTAGCTCCATCGAATGATAGTTCCAAATCTTCTGCACATTGCTACGTTGGCACATATGTTCTGGTTTACCATGCTTGTGAAGTTCAGGCAGATGGAGGTCAGTGATCTTAAATCATGGTGGCACCGTTTGGCAACAAATCGCCAACAAGAGGATTTCTCATCAAAACAATAAGTACTCTCTAATTCTTCTCTCTTGTTATTTTTTGTCTTCGATTCCGTCATGAATTATATAGAGTTTGGGATTGTTTTCATTTTGGGATTTTCCACCACGGCCGGAGAAACTGTTATGTGGGAGAGGGGTGCTTTTAGCCGTTACAGAAGAAAGAGGGAGGATCGTTTTGAGAGAAGGTTATCAATGGCCATACATTCTTAAGCTTCTCCTAAACATAGACAGTGTAGCTAACCTGCTTAAAATAAAAGAGACAGCACGTAAAAGAGACTTGAATGCAAGAGAAATGTATTGTACTAACATAAGAGAGCTTACTTCTGAGGTGACTTCTAAACGAAGTGTTATGAAAAAGCATTCACACAGGCTCTCAACACGATCAAAATAACACTAAAAACAAAAAAGTTAAACCAAAACTCAAATATGACAAAAGGTGTAAAAACACTTGGTATCTATGTGGAAAATCTTTGCGAAAAAATCATGGCACAAAATGACAATAAAATCAAATATGAAAAATGAATTATAAAAGATTAGATGAACTTACGTATACGAAACCCTTCGAAAAATTCTAACATCCCTTCAAATCCCTCTTAAAAATGTTTAAGCCCTCTTAATCGTACATTAATCCGTATTACACCTATATTTACAACATAACCCCCAGAATAAGAAATAAATCACGCAATTATACAAAATCGTATGCGTCGTCGATCTAAGCATTGACTATTCAACATTGATCAAGCAACCCTCAATTGACATAGTGGGTGCTATAGAGCTTGGGCCACGTCATGCCACAGGGATATCCCCGTGGTTGGTACAGGCAATCCATATCACTACACGACTGCACCGTGGTTGGTACAGGCAATCCATATCACTACACGACTGCACCTGCTAATATACTATGTGAGGGATGATCGTAACCGTGCATCACCAAGATTTCACCTTTAACATAACTCATGCCAAAAGATCGTCCCCGACCACTCATCAAAGAGCAACACTAAAACATCAAATCTGAACCGCTGGCAAGTTTTATAACTATCATAGTGTGCATGTGAAGCATGTGAACGAGTTATCCAGACCAGTGGCATGCCAAGACATCAACACTATGGGGGGCATCTAATGCATGGCTCGGATGTCCAGTAGACACCCTGATGTAGAGTGGGTCGCAGACACTTTCATGTCCAAGATGGACCAGAGAAGGCCTAATTGGAGGCAGAAGTGATCATGATTGTCGGAACCTTAAAACAGGCATATCTCGCAAACTAGAATGAGTTATTCCACATATCATATATGATTTTAGGGTAGGAGAAGCTACTTTAGCCACCCAACCCAGTTATGCCAGGTTACCCATTCTGAATTTGTGAGATTCCATCAGATCAACGGTCTAAAATCCTTTTTAATTTCATTTTTACTATTTATAGTAAGTTTTAGTTAGAACATAGCTCTTGATCCGTTGAGCTTTAGGAGCCTACCCAACATGAAAAGGGCTTATAAATTTTAAGATAATAGATAAACTGGACACTTACTATTTTTGGCCAAAAATCATGAACTCCAGTAGAAATCATGACCGTCTATAAATAGTAAGTTTATAATAAGTTACTAATTTTATGGAGTTTGAATTGGAATTTGAGTTTAATTATGAGACTTCTTCCGAGGTTTGGTATCATTATTTAACATATTGTAAATTCATTTTTATCATCAATAAATTTATTTTGAATTATTAGAAATTATTTTCTATTTCTTCTTTGTGGACTCGAGGAATCTTTGTGAGAATTCTAGAGAAACTCCATGGATTCAGAGTAATTATCCCTAAAGAAGACGGTGATCAATTATCCCTAAAGAAGACGGTGATCGACCTCATCACATCTATCCCAGCATCACACCCATTGTTATAAAAGGTGACATTACATGGTTAGACTTAGGAATATGTTTTATCATGCTCGAAATTCATGGTAGGGTACATGAGATGAATAATCCAAAGCCCATTAACACGCTCATTTCTATCCGTGATAGGGCCTACCGCTAGATGTATACTCCCCATCCAACCACCCTTTTGCATGTGTAGTGTGCAAAACGAAGCATTAGGGTCTTTATGAGCGGTTGTTGTGCTAGTAGGCGCGGTTATCTATCACTAGGACCACTATAGATGTGTGGGGCCATCATCTGGTGATCTGGACCGTTGATCAGTAGCACTAGAGTAATCGTGTGATCCCCAAAAATCTCCTCCATTGAAAGATAACAACTCTTCCATATCTAAAGAATGAGGATGTTAAAAAAAAAAAAATACCAATGTACACACCACACACTTTCCGACATGGCACAATAGATCCAAGATCCAATCACATTTAAATGGCACCGCTATGTTGGTCCCTAGCTCAAGAATTAGAAATATGCAAAACAAATGCACGGTTCCAAAATTTTTGGATGAAGTTTTTCTCCAACCCATTCATATGTTTTCAATATTGGAACTTACATGCTAATTGAATCAGATTTTCTTTTTGAGAAAACACATACATGGTCAAACTAACCCAATGGACTGATTAGATCTCACAACTATATGGTCACGTGTCGCCCATAAAGAAAATAAGGATAAATATGTTATTTTAAGTAGGGCTGAAAGTCAGGCGGGTTGGGGCTCAACCCTAACCCAAGTTCTTATACTTCAACCCTAACCCAACCCAACCTAATCTCAGGTTGGGAATTCTTAACCTAAGCCCAACTCAGGCGGACACGGTCAGGTTGGCTGGGTTGGTCGAGTGGATATATGCTAATATTTTTGTTATTACATTAGCCTACTTTATTTTCAATACATGGCTTATTTTTTTATACCTATGATTTTATTAATTATATATGTAGTTATTTATTGTAAAGAAGTTTTTTTTCCTTTGTAAAAAAAAAAAAAAAACCTAAAATATAGGACAACTACTCCTTCAAAAGTCACGTTGTATAGCATGCAATCTATTTGGGAGATGAAAATCCTACGTATCTTGTTAGGTTAAGTCATCAAAAATAACGTGGACCAATGAAATCCGACGGCATTAAAACTTTTTGTGCCTTCAACATAGACTATCCATACTCAATTATAATTTATAAGGAACTTATATACTGATTGGTCCAAGTTGGGTCGGGCAACCCGATACATCCTGGCTAAGCCCAACCCAATGTCGGGTCGGTTGGGTTGAAACCGCCTGACTTTCAGCCCTAGTTGTGAGGCATGATTTAGGAATTATGAAAGCTGGAAGCGTGTTTTGGAAAAACCAACATTTGTAAGGAGTTTTCTTGCAAAAATCCCTTGATTTTAACAAGAAACCTAAGGGCGTGTTTGGATTCACGGTTTCCAGTGTATAGTATTGTATTAGTAGGGTTGATAGGACATGTCCCTCGTTTGGAAACGAACGGCGGGCGACGCATTCAACACGCGCGAATACGCCCAAGAACCACTTTGCATCATCGATGGGATTGTACCGCGCAACCGGCCAGACGTTCAGTCAGACGTAAACAGGAAGAAAGTATTTTCTTCTTTCACTGTGTTGCTGGTAATGCCCAGTATGGCCGTCTTTTGACAAATCCACACCGTCCATCATCTTCCTCTCGAGATTTAAACCATGAATGGTGAGCTTTGATCATCCAATGAGGTGGCCCACTGAGACAATCAAGTTGAAAAAATAGCCAAACGGTCTTCTTTTGATCATTGTAGCGATCATGAGGAAGTACATGGCCATGAAAGGTCAACATGTTTTTGATGGATTTTTCTCCCTCTACTTCATGAACGGTTCAGATCCACCTTTCACTGCATGATGGTGGCCCACAACGAAAAGACGGAACCTCTGTTTCGCAACAGAGTTGTGAAGTTTGGTGGCCCACTTATTGAAGCTTCTTGGAAAATTCACTCCGTCCATTGAATTTAGGATGAAAAACCATCCAGAAGGGAGTGCTTTTGGAGTGAAATCAGCGTGGCCCATAAGGGTGTTTACTCCGCCGTCCATTTCATGTTTAACGGTTGAGATTCTACAATAGTTTGCATAGAAACAAAAGGACACCTAGGCAAGGGTAATGCCCACCCTCTGAAGTAAATAAACGGCTCAGATCATTCAATGGAACAGTGAGTGAGCCCCGCTACACGTACGTATATACATCGTGTGGCCCTTATCCGATCGTTTCTAAACATTGATCTGACATGAAATTGTATACATGCTAGAGTAATGCATCCTATCCAAACATTGGTTAGTGGCACGTCTCCGCTGGATGTATTCTAAATATCGCCCAACGTATACGTGAACAGTACCGGATACAGTAAAATACAACCAAAACGTGAATCCAAACACACCCTAAGACACTCCTGTGTAGAACGGCACTCCTGTCATGTTCAACCACAATTTTCCTTGTATAAACTTGCCAGCTGTAAATCTCGACACATTTGCGACATCATCCAACACGTGGAACCCTTGCCAAGTCACCCTCCCCTTCAGACCCGACCCGGGCCCGCTATTACCGAACTCCGCAAAGTAGACCTTCCCCTCGCACTTATCCTCACCCCCAGCTGGGCCCCACCCTTCTAGGCTAATCAGATCGTCTATCCTAGACTGCATGATCACCGTCCTTGAATACTCCTTCACAGGCCTTCCGAGAAACGTACGGATCTGATCCCTCGCCGGATAAAGGTCGTTAGCGGCCGAGATCGTGCAGTTCTGCACGACGAATCCGGTGGTCTGGCAGGGGTCTACTCGGGCCTGGGCCATGATGGTGTTCTGCTGGCCCACCAATGGCTTCTTCGCAACGATCTCGCAGTTTTGAAAGACGGCCGCTGCGTCGCCGGAGATTATGTCGATGGTGCCGGAGATGATGCAATCACGGTAGAATTGACGGTGGGTATGAGCAAGGAGGGTGTTCTGGTAGCCGTCGATCCGGCAGTTGTAGAAGATGGACAGATCAGATTCGACAAGGAGAGCGATGGCTTGGGCTTTCTCAGGCCCAGCTATGTTTTGGAAGCCCATGTCTCTCGCCATGAATGCCATTCCAGAGACCACTGGACAGATTAGCTTTTTGTTAGAAGATGTACCCTGGCTACTCTAAATTATACAATCCCACACGTATTAATGTGGTCTGTGTGTGGAAGATCCAGTCCATTCATCGTGTGGGTCTGACTGTACATGTGTTCCAATTAAGAAATTAATTTGATCCATTAATCAGGTGGACCACAAGAGTGAGAAATGGATGGTCAAAAGCTGGGATTCGCTGTCTGCATTAGCCTTCTGATGGTTGGTGGGGCCCATCTGATGACCATGGTTGAGGAATCCGGACCATTGGATGTTGAGTAATACAGACTATTGAATGCCGACATGATGCCCTCGTGATCCAAGCCATTCAATTTATTAGGCCCGCCATGGGTGGCCGTGGTATAAAAAGATTTCTACAGCAGAAGAATCACAGCCATTTGATTGGAGGACTCTTGTCCATCAATGCCCACTGATGCTCGTGGCACAGCCATCTCTCCAAAGTGCACGTGGCAAGGGTGGCTTATTAATCATGGCCTTCCATCTGCTTGCACCTACTGTGGATGGAACATGATTCAAAATTCACATGGATCAGATGATCCTATCCATCTGATCAGTGGAAAACAAAATCGTTAACGGTCAGCATTCAGCCTGGAAATAGCTAAAGAGGCGACGGCTAGGATTGTCGGATAGTGTGAATTTTGAAACGTGTGGCATCCACGTTAGGGCCCACTATATAGATAACTCTGACTGATGTCACTGTCATCAGCCAGATCGACTTGGAAACGGATTGGCTACTCCCCCTGCCACTAGCCCGGTGGCTGATGGTCGGTGCTCTGTGGGCCCCACCATGATGTATATGTTTCATCCATGCCGTTCATCCATTTTTACAGATCATTTTAGGCTTAATGCAAAAACGATATGGATATAAATCTTAGGTGGACCACACCACAGGAAAACAATAGCGATTGGATATCCACCATTAAAATCCTCCTAATGCCCACTGTACTGTTTATTTGACATCCAATCTATTTATTAGGTAATAAAGACCTAGATGAAGGGAAAAAACAAATATCAGCTTGATCCAAAACTTTTATGGGCCCCAAAAATTTTTTAATGGTCGACACTCATTCGACACTGTTTCCTGTAATGTGGTCCACTTGAGATTGGGATGTACTTCATTTTCAGTCTCATACCCTAAAATTATCTAGAACAATAGATGGACGGTATGGATGAAACACATACATCATGGTGGGGCCCACAGAGCACCGACCATCAGCCATTGGCTGGTGGCAGGGGGAGTAGCCAATCCGCGTCCGTGGGTCATGGCCTATCCAGGGCCCACTATTGAAAAGATCTGCCATCTTACAATGCTGCAGGGAGCCCGTGCAAAAACACACACACACAAAATTCTGTGGGGCCCACCGTAATTTGTGTGAGACATCTACTGATATGGGAAAATGAATGGAGGGCGTGGATAAAACACATAATCATGGTGGGTCCCACAGAGAAGCGACCGGTAGACGTAGGATGTCAGCATGCAATCCGCGTCCATTTTCAGGGGATCACGTACAAACAAGATCTGGCTCAAACGATGGACGGAAAAGATGTCACAAAAACATCACAGTGGGCCCCACAGGGCTTTCTGTTGCACGGGCTCCCTACAACACTGGCTTGTAAGCAAAACTCACCGAAAGTCGCTGTTCCGTACATTGTAATCCCGTCTCCGAACCCTCTAGTCCCGGTGACGACCGTCTCGTCCCGCCCATCCCCATACATGGTGATGTAATTCATCTCATCCGTCACTTTCACATTCTCCTCATAGACCCCATCCTTCACGTAAATTACAAACCTGCCCTCCCTCTTCTCTCTCGCCACCTCCAACGCCTCACGGATCGTCTTATAATTCCCGGACCCGTCTTTAGCCACCACAACATCAGCCTTCCCATTTGCCATGTGCCACACCGGCTTCCCTCCATCCTCATCCATCCCCTCAATGACACGTGTCAAATCCTCATCCATCGAGATCCTGCTGACGACCGACAAGATGTTCCTCGTCAGCTTCGTCGCATTCGTCACGATCATCATCATCTCTGCCGTCTGATCCCCCATCTCAACATCAAAACCGTCCATACACGTCTGCTGGTAGGTCACCGCCGCGCTCAATCCAGACAAAAGATCGGTCATCTTAGTCGGAATTTCATATGCTCGGACTATTTCGGCGCCGGAGTCGCCCGCCTGTAATTGAAGCAGTGTGTAATTTAGTAGCAGTTCGCAGTCCTTAAAGGCCCACCTTGATCTACCATCCATCACGGTCTTCGCCACGTTCACCGAGTAATTGTACGCCTCTTCAACGGCCTCGATCGACGCTGCGGTCGATTGAAGGAGAAATACATTTGGATCATCGGATTTCAGCTTTGCCGTGTACCTAGAGATTGTCGACAGACAGGTGTCCTGGAACTCGGTCAGCTGGCAGAAGGCTTTGATCTTGGACTGCATGATCGAGTTGTTGAGGCGATCCTGGCCAATGGGTGGTTGGGCAGGGGGGGCGTCGTTCTGGTCACCGCCACCGAAGATGCCGGATTTTGTGAAGACGGAAACGGTGACGATGAGAACAGCAGAGGAGACAGCGAGGATGATAGTGCGATTGCGAGTCCGACGGCGTTCGGCTTCGATGGCCGCCGGGTTGGGTGGATCGGGTTCCGGGTAATCGTCGATCTCGATGGGGCCCGCAGTGGCGGAGGAGGAGCGGCGGGAGGAGTTTTCAGGGGGCATTGAGGGGTAGTTTCGGGATATTCATAAAGTAGCAAAGCAGAAAAGGGTGGGGTCCATGCAGCCGCGAGAGATCCCTCCCATTGCAATGGGTTGAAGGAGAGAGAGAGAGAGAGAGAGAGAGAGAGAGAGAGAGATTCGGTAGTTACTTTCCCAGGCAATGGATAAGGTAGAACCGGGTCTATTGAATTATGATAAATCTCCAGTTCTACCATCGACACCACAAGAAATAGGATGATCAGAACCGTAAAATAAGTTCATCTTAACATGAATATACTATTCTAAAAAAAGATACTGAAAAAGGATAGTTTTTCATGATTGAATCGTGTCCTTATATTGGACGTTGATGGACAGAATAGTTGTATGGTTGATATTCAAGAAAAGGTAAGAAAAAGGGTTGTTCTTTCTGAAGAGATTTTCAAATGACAGACGATTCGAGTCAGAGAAGACAATGTAGACAGTTCAGATCCACCGTCTTTCTTTCCACGTGTACGGCGTAAAGGGATTATCATATTGTGAGGGCTCTGTTTTGTCATTTCCCGGTTTAGGTTCGGTTTTGGTTATGCTTTCCTCGGCCAACGGCAGGTTTTTCGCGGGAAATTTTGCATTACCGTTGAATCCAGGCATGAGAGATGCTCTGGATACACTGCGTTCGTAAATGGATGACAGGAGAAGATCTGGACCGTTGAATCAGTAGGCCCAATAGTGAATACGCCATGGATTAAAAATCACATTGTTTGGACTATCTGAGCCCTTTAAAAGATAAAGTGCGGCTCACATTCATTAATAAAAAAATAATAATTATTTAGACGGTCAGGATAGTCCATTTTATATGGTAGGCAATCAATAGGTGCACATGTGTCTATCTGGCACCTATTGGCTACTATCCAAGCCGCGAAACAGGTGGGTCCGACCATGTAGATGACCTGGCCCGAGATCATGTTGGTCCACTTAATCAGGTGGGTGGCATGTGTACTTTGAATGGTGACAGCCATCCATTTTTTTTCACATTGTTCTTCACATGATGAGTGCAACGGCCTGAGTTCGGGCCAAGCCATTTACACTGTAGGCCCTACTTATATGTTGAACGATTTTGGTGGGGCTAATGGGCCGGCCTAGTCAAAATTTTGATTTTGTCAAGGCTGAACCTAACCCATTTAGAGTCTCAGATGATATTAAGGCATTTTGAATTAATATATATGGCATGTATTAGCCCAATTAAACTGTTTAACATGTAGGAATTATGCTAGATAGGCTATTGTCCTAATATTATGATCATGATTTATGTTTTTATTCATCAATTAACACAGGCATTTATTTAATTGTCCATGATTTAAGTTTCTATTCATCAATTAACAAAACACAGACATTTATTTAATTGGATTTGGACAAATGACAATATTTTAATCAGCCATGCAATAAATATACATTAATTGGACAGTTAAAAATAAATTAACATTTTTTTAATAAAATTCTATCTGAATCTAATTCAGGACAGGTTGGAACTCTGGGGCGACCATGATGTATAGGTTTTATCCACCATATTTTTTGGCCACCATGACGCCAAAAAATGAGATAAATACAATGCTCAAGTAGACCACCCGTTGGGGATTAAAAGGTCATTGTTGAAAACTTCTTAGGAGTCATGGAGGTACCGTCTTAGATCAAGCTGATATTTGTGTTTCTCTTCATTAAATATATATGATCTTATGAAGAGGTTGGATGGCAAATAAACATCATGGTGGGCCTTAGGAAGGTTACAACAGTGCGCATCAAAACCACCATTGCTTACTGCAGCGTGATCCACTTGAGCATGGATTTACCTCATTTTTGAGCTCATAATCTAAAATGGCATGGAAAAAAGGGTGAAAGATGCAGATAAAATTCATACATCATGATGGACTCTCAGAGTTGTAACCTGTCCTAAGATTGGGAAAGGCGGGTAGTACTTGCATCCAAAGAGGGGTTATTAATTAAAATGGCCCTCAATCATGACGAAATATAGGCGTTGACATTAGATTTGAATCCATATTTTTATAATCCCTTTGAGCACTATTTGGCTTTTTTAGGATGAAAATGTCATCTGTCAGTTGTTCCCTCGTACAGCGGAAGATGAGAGGGCCTTTTGATAATAGCAGTGTGGGCCCTACTAAATCTATAATTAGAGCCACTCTTTGGCCAATCTGATCAATTCACTTTAATCGGCATAACCGTAAACCCATGGTAGGGTCATTTCGAAAAGAAAAAAAATGGAGTTATCTGTGGCCCACAATAATATTAATGTTGTAAGTTAATTTCGAACTATTTTTCTTTAGTGTGGTCCATCCATGATGAGTTTTTCCCTCAAATTTGAGCAAATGGCATGAAATTAAAACCCTTTCATGTGAATGACTTGGATTGTTACAAGACGATCTAGTGGACCCCATACAAGATGTGTGATTGGTTTAATATGTGCATCCCTTGCACAAGAAGGCCATTTAGCCTCTTTCTTTTTCTTTCTTCAGTTTTTTCATGGGAGGAGATCATTTTGGTTGTTAGAACCATTGTCACCTCTGTGGTACCCACTCCGGCAAGCTTCCACGTCATTCCCTCCATTCTAACCAAGTTTCTAATTTTATTTTATTTTTGAAGATTTTTTATGACTCTCCAATATATAAGGTATGATCACCAAAGGTTAGTTTATGTTAGGATCATAATAGTGGCTTTTATATTTTTTTATGGGTATTAATGGTAGGAGTTTGTGAAAGAGAATATGTTGTAGTTCCCTTTATAATTATTTTTTAATGGGTATAAATGGTGGGAGTTTGTGAAGGGGATGAATTTTATAATGGAAGAATGTTGTAATGGATGAATGTGATTAATATTAAAATGGATGGATATTGTAATTGATGAATGTTATAGTGAAAAAACGTTGAAATGGATGAATGGTCATAACTGTCATAACAAGGGAGTAATGATCGTTTTCGTCAGATCGACAATTCATTGTGTGTATCAACGATTCACAATCATTAATGAACTTTTGACCTACTTTTGAGCAATCAAGTGGTGTCCAAATGAGATGATTTCAAAGTCATTTGAAGTTCATTAAATTATCTTTCTAACGAGTATAAGATTACCCAAATTGGACATATACGGAGGGATTTGTGACCATTTTTGTCAGATCAATAATCCACAAAGCGTATCAGCAATCCATAATGAGTATCGATAATTCACAGTGAATATCAGCGATCCTCATTGAATATCAGTGATCCACAATGAATATCCGACAATCCACAGTTAATATCAGTGATCCTCACTGAATATCGGCTATCCTCACTAAATATCGGTGATCCATAGTGAATATCGGCGATCCATAGTTAATATCAGCATCATCACTGAATATTAACGATCCACAATGATTATTACAGATCCATATTGAATATCGATGATCCATCATACAATATTCTTTAATTTTAATATTTATCTATTACAACATTCTTCCATTTGACATTCATCCATTATAACATTCTTTCATTTCAAAAATTCATCAATTACAACATTTTTCCACTATAAAATTTATCCCTTTCACAAACTCATATCATTCATACCCAACAAAAAATAAAATAAAAATAAAAAAATAATTATAAAGTTAACCACCATACCCTCCTCCCTCTCACAAACTCCTACCATTGATACATATAAAAATAACAATACACAAAAGTCACTTTATCCTAACCTAAACATAAATTTGGCGATCATAACTTCTGCATGAAGGAGTGTAGTCGGAAAATGGATGGAGAGTATGAATATACAACAAATTCATTAACATGATCCCGCATGGTAAGGATAACACCCACTCCCCCGTGGAAATACCTTGAGTCTGAATTACCTCTTGGAGATCCATGTAACACCCTAACCTAATGGGATGTGGTTTGGATACTACCCCCGCCTGTCCCGAGCTCAGGACAAGTCGGGCCTCTGAGGGGCCACCATGATGTATAGTTTTATATGCACCATCCATTCATTTTTCCATATCATTTTAGGGTACAGTTCAAAAAAAAAAGAGATATAAATACAATGTTCAAGTGGACCACACATTGGGGATTAAAAGGTCATTGTTAAAAACTTCTTAGGGACCATGTAAGTATTGGATCGAGCTGATTTTTTCCCTTTATCTAGGTATATGTGATCTTATGAAAATGTTGAATGACAAATAAACATTCTGGTGGGGCCCTATGAAGGTTTCAACAGTGGGCATCAAAAGCATCATTGCTTCCTGTGGTGTGGTCACTTGAGCCTTGGATATGCCTCATTTTTGGGCTCATAATCTAAAATGGTATGGAAAAATGAATGGGGAGGTGTGGATAAAATCCACACATCATGGTGGACCCTCATAGTTGTAACCCAGCGTAGTACCCATCTGCATTAGGAGAAGGGTTATTAATTGAAATGGCCCTTAATTACGACGTAATATAGGTGCTAACATCAAAATTTGAATGTATATTCTTTTTAGCCCTATGGGCACTATTTAGCTTTTTTTATGACGAAAATACCCATCTACCAACTATCCCCTCAACAGAAGTTGAGAGGGCCTTTGAAAATGGGGATGTGGCCCCCATTAAATTTATGATTGGGGTCACCCCTCAGCTGATCTAATTCGTTTATTTTAATCAGATAACTGTGAACCCATAATATGATCATTTCAATCTTTTTTTGGAGTTGTCATTGGTCCACAACAACATTAACGCCATGAGTTAATTCTAAACTATTTCCTTTGGTTTGGTCCATTCGTAATGAGTTTTGTCCTTAAACTTAGGCAAATGGCATGAAATTAAAACAATTTTTATGTGAATGACTTGGATCTACTACAAGATGATCTAATGGGCCCTATACAAGATGTGGAATGTGCTCAATAGGTGGGTCCCTTGCACAAGAAAACTATTCAACATTTTCTTTTTCTTTCTTCTTCATTTTTTTCACGCGAGGAGGGGGCGAGGGGATCATTTTGGCTTTTAGGACCGTTGCTACCTCCATTGCACCCACTTTGGTGAGCTTTCAACGTCATTCCTTCAATTATGATGAGCTTTTGAATGTTTTTTTTTTTCAAAAAAAAAAAGAGTTTCAGCCACACTCCAATGTATAATTTATGATTGTCAAAGGTCGGTTTATGTTAGGATAATAGTAGTTTTTAGGTGTTTTTTTATGGGTATCAATTGTGAGAGTTTGTGAAAGGGAGGGTGTGATGGTTTCCTTTATAATTTTTTTTTTTTTTTGTTTTTTTATAGGTATAAATAGTGAGAGTTGATAAAATGGATGAATTTTATAATGGAAGAATATATGTTGTATGTAATTAATGAAGGTTACCGTGGAAGAACATTGAAATGGATGGACAATCATAACTGTTATAACAAGGGAGTTATAACTGTTTTCATCAGATTAACAATCCATAGTGCATATCGACGATCCACAATTCTTGATGAATTTTGGACCCACTTTTAGGCAATCAAATGGTATCAAAATGAGATAATTCCAAAGCCATTTGAAGTTCATTAAATCATCTTTCCAATAAGTATAAGATTACCTAAATTAGACATATATCGACGAAGTTATGACTATTTTTCTTGAATCGGTGATCCACAAAGCATATCAGCAATCCACAATGCATATTGACGATTCACAATGAATATCGGTGATCCATATTTAATATTGGCGAGCCTCACTGAATATCGGTGATCATCATTAAATATCGGCGATCGATAGTTAATATCGAAAATCCTCATTGAATTTCGGCGATTCGCGGTGAATATCGGTGATCCATAGTGAATATCACATTCCACATTTAATATTGGCAATCCTCATTGAATACTGATGATCCACAATAATTATTAGTGATCTATAGTAAATATCGTCAATCCATCATACAATATTCATTCATTACAATATTCTTCCATATCAACATTCATCCATTCGACATTCATCATACTAATTCATTACAATATTCTTCAATTTCAAAATTCACCTATTACAACATTCTTGCATTATAAAATGATCATTTTCACAAACTTGCATCATTTATACTTAATAATAATAATAAACTTATAAAGTTAACCAGGTCCTAACGGCCAAAACGGTTCCCTTTAATGAAAAAACAAATAAGAAAGAGAAAGAAAATACTAAATAGCCTTCACGTGCAAGGGACTTATATATTGAACCCATCCCACATCTTGTGTGGGGCTAATTGGATCATCCTATAGTATATATAAGCCGTACACATGAAATAGTTTTTTATTTCAAACTATCTACCCAAGTTTAAGCACAAAACTCATCATGGATGGTCATGGACCACATCGGAGGAAACGGTTTTGAATTAACTACAAAATTAATGCAATTGTAGTCCACAAGTAGCTTTATATAATTTTTTTTTGAAATGGACTCAATTATGAGTCCATGATTGACCGATTAAAATAAACAGATCAGATCGGGCGATAGGGTGCCCCAATTATTGATTTAATTGGGCCCACACCTCATTCTTAAAAGACCCCCTTAACTTCTACGAAAAGATAGGCATTTTAGTCTGAAAAAGGCCAAAAAGTGCCCAAAAGGCTAAAAAAGATAATGCCTGAAATTCCAACGACAACACATATATTGTGTCATAAGTTAGGATTATTTGAATTAATAACCATCAGAGACCCAACCTCACCTAAGACACCTAAGACAGTGCATCCCTGTCGTGGGGCCCACCTTGATGTATGTATTATATATTCACACTAATTTTTCTATATTATTTTAAGGCATTATTCCAAAAAATGAAGTAGATCTAATTATCAGTTGGACCATACCATAAGAAACAATGGTGATTCACCGTCCTATCATTAAAAACTTCAAAGGCTCACCTTAGTAATTTATTTACAATCCAATCTCATGACAAGGTCACTCAAGCCTAGATTTCAGGGAAAAACAATGTCAACCTGATCCAAAACTTTTGTGGCCTATTAATGGTCAATCATCATTGTTTCTTATGGTATAGTCCAGCTGATAATTATACGTGTTGTATTTTATTTTAAAATAGCATTAAAATTTGAATTTTCAAATTTTCGGTAATTTCCCTCCAATTTTGAAAAGTTGTAGTACTTTTGTGTTGTGGGTTGTCCCACATCGGATTTGAAAAGGTAAATTATCTTGTATATAAGATAGTCTTTTTGCCTAGGGCTTGAGCCCCTTTCAGGGGGCATGTGAATTTGGTCCTGTGGGAGGCTATGCCAATAGCTCTAATCTATGCCATTGACCACACGAGCGCGCGCGCGCCGAGCCGAGCCGAGCCGAGTCCGAGTCCAAGTCCGTGTCCGTGTCCGTGTGCGCGTGCGCGTGCGTGACGCGACGGGACGGGCTGGGCTGGGCGTGGGCACGGGTGCGGTGTGTGTACTCGCGTGGGTGTGTGTATAGGTACTCGCAGGACTGTATGTGCGGGAGTGTATTCGCATTTGCACTTTTTCATTTTAAACCAGAGAGATGCGTCCCTTCCAGTTGGTCGCACCTGTTGGGTTTAAACCCAACGGACCTAACCTTTTATGAAGGGTGCTTATGCACCACTTCGGAGTCTATATAAAGACAACCGATTCCAGTTTCATATATACGAAAAATTCATCTCTTATAAAACGCTCTCTGATATTCGGTTTTAAGCATTTTCTACTGAGTTCATTGCTGAGTCAACTCAGCACTTTCGGATTAAACTGCAAGTGGTTCGAGCCCGTGTACAGTGAGTGCACCGCTGGGACTGGGTCATAGTCATTGTATCCTGGAGGTCGATTGCTCTGGAAACCTGTTGCACTTGGGACGCTGTCCAAGGGGAGCAAATTCGATTTCAAGCCGAGTGACTCAGTCACGCCTCGACTCATTCAATAGTTCTTCTTTCTCAAAATTTATTTTCCTTTTTTGGTTCTCGATTTTTAATAGTCTATTTAATTCAACTAAATATTCCAACAATCTTGAAATCAAAATTGTTGAATTACATAGACTATGACTACAGTAACAGTAAATGCTTCTGCTGAGTTAGCCAAAATCGAACCGTTCGCTGGACAATCATTTAAACGGTGGAAACAGAAACTGATGTTCGCTCTGACCACCCTGAAAGTTTCATACATTTTATCTGAATCATTTACTATAGATCCAGCAAATCAAACTGAAGTAACAGATGAAAATAATTGTAAAAATTATATTCTAAACTCTTTATCCAACGAACTATATGATGTGTATGCTTCTTACGTGTCTGCTAAAGACATATGGACTGCTTTGGAAAAGAAATATATATTAGAAGATGCAGGCGCTAAGAAACATGCAATTGCTAATTTCCTTCATTATGAAATGACAGACGATATACCTGTCACAAATCAGATTCATAATTTTCAAAGTCTAGTTCATGAACTATCGACAGAAGGAATTAAGTTGGATGAAGTGTTTCTGTCAGGATCACTAATAGAAAAGTTACCGCCTTCCTGAAAAGAATATAAGAATAGAATGAAACATAAAAAGAACGGTGTTTCTTTGGAAACCACTATCGTACACATACGAATAAAGGAGGCCAATAGAATTAGGGACCAAAAAGAAAATAAAAATGAGATATATTCAAAGGCGAATCTTGTGGAATCAAGTCGGGCAAATAATAAGAAAAATGGCAACTGTCATAACTGTGGCAAACCTGGACATTATGCAAATAAATGTAGGCTCAAAAAGAAGAATGCAAACAATCAATTCAAGAAAAAGGGAAACTGCTATAACTGTGGAAAGCCTGGGCATCATGTCAAAACCTGCAGGCTTAAGAAAAACAAAGATAAGCCGTAAGCTAATCTTACAGAAACATGCAATAAGTCTGACATGATAGTAGCTGTGGTGTCAGAAGTCTTCCTTGTAAACAACTTGGAGTGGGTACTAGACACTGGTGCAACTAGGCACGTGTGCAAGGATCATAGCATGTTTACCTCCTACCAAGTATCAGGAGATGATGAACAGGTGTTCATGGGTAATGCTAGAACGGGAAAGGGAAAGTACTTCTGAAGCTCACTTCTGGAAAGACTCTAATGTTGAATGATGTCCTACATGTGCCCGACATTAGAAGAAACTTGGTCTCCGGTTCACTCCTCAATAAGGTTGGTGTTAAGTTAGTATTTGATTCAGATAAGCTTGTGATGACTAAGAATGAAACTTTTGTTGGTAAGGGGTACTGTAGCGATGGTTTATTCATTATAAATGTATCCAATGATAATAATATGAAGACATTCAGTTCTGTTTATATCGTTGAACCTTTTTATCTATGGCATAGTAGATTAGGTCATGTGAATATAGCATCTTTGAAGAAAATGAAAAGATTAAGTTTATTACCTAATATATCTAATGAAGAATTTGACAAATGTGAAACATGTGTCGAATCAAAATTCATTAGAAAATCCTTTAAATAAATAGAAAGATCATCTGTTCTATTAGAGTTAATACACAGTGATTTAGGTGATTTTAGAAATCACATGTCTAGAGGTGAAAAAAGATATTACATAACTTTTGTAGATGATTACTCTAGGTTCACTAGAGTCTATCTGTTAAGGAACAAAGATGAAACTTTAGATGCTTTTTCTAAATATAAAATTGAAGTTGAAAATCAGTTAAATATAAAAATTAAAAGACTTAGAACAGATAGAGGAGGTGAATATGAATATTTTCAATTTAGAGAATTCTATGAAAAGAATGGAATAGTTCACGAAACTACAGCTCCTTATACACCAGAACAAAATGGAATAGCAGAACGTAAAAATAGAACTCTAAAAGAGATGATGAATGCTATGTTAAATAGTTCAGGCTTACCCTCAAATATGTGGGGAGAAGCAATTCTATCTGCTTGTTATATTCTAAATAGGATTCCTTCTAAATCTTCTTAACAAACACCATATGAACTATGGAAGAATTATGTTCCTAGTTACAAATATATTAAAGTGTGGGGGTGTCTTACTAAAGTAGGATTACCTGAAACTAAGAAAAGAAAGTTAGGTCCTAAAACGACCGACTGTGTATTTATAGGTTACGCACAAAATAGTGCGGCCTATAGGTTTCTAGTTTTAAAAACTAAGGATAAATTCTAGATCCTAATACAATTATAGAAGCTAGGGATGCAGAGTTCTTTGATAACGTATTCCCTATAAAATCTAAATCTATAGGAATAGAGGAAGTCAATAAATCAGATATTGCATCTACTAGTAAAAATGCATACGAGAAAGTAGTATAAGAAATACAACCAAGAAAAAGTACTAGGGTTATAAGAGAAACTAACCTAGGAGATGGTTTTTTCACTTTCTTAGTAGAAGATGTTCCTACAACCTATATAAAAGCAATTAACTCTCCAGATGCAACCTTTTGGAAGGAAGCAATAAATGATGAGTTAGAATTTATTATATCTAATAACACTTGGAAAATTGTAGACCTACCACCTAGAAATAAACCAATAGGTTGTAAATGGGTGTTTAGAAAGAAACTAAAACCAGATGGGACTATTGATAAGTTTAAGGGTAGGTTGGTAGCGAAAGGCTTTAAACAAAAAGAAGGAATAGATTACTTTGATACATACTCTCCTGTAACTAGAATTACAACTATCAGGGTCTTAATAGCGATAGCTTCCATATATAAACTAGAATTACAACTATCAGGGTCTTAATAGCGATAGCTTCCATATATAAACTGGTGGTACACCAGATAAACGTTAAGACAGCTTTCCTAAATGGAGACTTAGAAGAAGAAATATATATGGAACAATCTGAGGGTTATAAGATATCAGGAAAAGAAAATAAAGTATGTAGACTAATTAAATCATTATATCGTTTAAAACATGCTCCTAAACAATGGCATGAAAATTTTGATGATGTTTTAAAATCAAATGGTTATCATATAAATGATGTAGATAGATGTGTATATAGTAAAATTTCTGAAAATGATTATGTTATTATATGCCTTTATGTTGATGACATGCTTATTTTTGGAACTAATATTAAATTAGTTAATACAACTAAGAAATTCTTGTCATCTAAGTTTGACATGAAAGACTTAGGAGAGGCTAGTGTAATCTTGGGTATTAAAGTAACTAGAAAAAATTGTGTTATTATATTATCTCAATCTCATTACATTGAGAAGATATTGAGAAAGTTTAACCATTTTGACTTTTTACCTGTCAGTACTCCTTATGATTATAGTGTGACTCTCATGAAGAATACAGAAAATAGTGTGTCTCAATTGGAGTATTCCAGAATAATTGGTAGCCTTATGTATCTAACAAACTGCACTAGACCAGACATTGCTTTTGCAGTAGGAAGGCTAAGTAAATATACACATAACCCTGGAAAAGAATATTGGAATGCTTTGTCTAAGATTTTGAGATACCTAAAAGGCAGTATAGCCTATGGTTTACATTATAATGGTTTTCCTGCTGTATTATAAGGATACAGTGATGCTAACTGGATTAGTGATTCAGATGAGACAAAATCCACGAGTGGATATGTCTTCACTTTAGGTGGAGCAGTCTCTTGGAAGTTTACCAAGCAGACATGTATCGCTCGGTCTACTATGGAATCCGAGTTTATTGCCTTAGAAAAGGCTGGAACAGAAGCCGAGTGACTTAGAAATCTCTTAGCTGATATACCATTCTGGCCAAAGCCTATATCGGCCGTATCTATTCATTGTGACTGTCAAGCAGCTATAGCGAAAGCAAAGAGTAAAATATATAATGGAAAGAGCAGACATATTAGACTCAGACACAACATAGTGAAACATATGTTGCGTGATGGAGTCATATCTATTGACTTTGTGAAGTCAGAAAAGAATCTAGCAGATCCTCTGACTAAAGGACTATCTAAAAGGTTAGTCAATGATACATCAAAGGGAATGGGGCTGAGCCTAATATATAAGCTGTCAGTGTCGGCAACCCAACCTATACAAGTGGAGATCCCATGAGATAGGTTCAACAGGAAAACAACGAGACACGAGGTACACGATTACACTGAGTTGTATGAGCCCCTTTTATGGTGTATAGTGCGAGCAGCAACGTAGAAGGATGAGTTGTTAGAACTCTTAATGAATCTATAACCATATATTTGGTGGTGTATACAGTTGCTGCATACACTTGATGGAATTCACCTATATGGGTGTGGAAGTGGAGGCTGCTTCATATGAGAATCTAGGCGAATTCTCTAGAGCACCCATGAAATCCAGGTAATGGTTTATGACCGAAACGCACCGAACCGCAGAATCACTTGCAGAGGAAGAGTTGTGTGAGTGGCATGTACTTGCGATTTACATTAAAAGGATTCAGGTTCAAGACTATGGTGTCACCTGATTCCTGTAGACCTGTCTTGCTTACTCTAATGTCGGTTCAAGTCTATGGTAACACCGGCACCATTGCACAACTATTACGCTTTAATCCGAAAGGGTTTATTTAAAAACATGTGGGGGATTGTTGTATTTTGTTTTAAAATAGCATTAAAATTTAAATTTTCAAATTTTCGGTAATTTCCCTCCAATTTTGAAAAGTTGTAGTACTTTTGTGTTGTGGGTTATCCCACATCGAATTTGAAAAGGTAAACTATCTTGTATATAAGATAGTCTTTTTGCCTAGGGCTTGAGCCCCTTTCAGGGGGCATGTGAATTTGGTCCTGGGGGGGCTATGCCAATAGCTCTAATCTATGCCATTGACCACACACGAGCACGCGCGCCGAGCCGAGCCGAGCCGAGCCGTACCGTGCCGTGCCGAGTCGAACCGTGCCGTGCCGTGCCGAGCCGAGCCGAACCGAGCCGAGTCCGAGTCCGAGTCCGAGTCCGAGTCCGAGTCCGTGTCCGTGTCCGTGTCCGTGTGCGCGTGCGCTTGCGCGACGCGACGGGACGGGACGGGCTGGGCTGGGCTGGGCCTGGGCGCAGGTGCGGGTGCGGTGTGTGTACTCGCGTGGGTGTGTGTATGGGTACTCGCAGGACTGTATGTGCGGGAGTGTACTCGCATTTGCGCTTTTTCGTTTTAAACCAGAGAGATGCGTCCCTTCCGGTTGGTCGCACCTGTTGGGTTTAAACCCAACGGACCTAACCTTTTATAAAGGGTGCTTATGCACCACTTCGGAGTCTATATAAAGACAACCGATTCCAGTTTCATATATACGAAAAATTCATCTCTTATAAAACGCTCTCTGATATTCGGTTTTAAGCATTTTCTACTGAGTTCATTGCTGAGTCAACTCAGCACTTTCGGATTAAACTGCAAGTGGTTCGAGCCCGTGTACAGTGAGTGCACCGCTGGGACCGGGTCATAGTCGTTGTATCCTGGAGGTCGATTGCTCTGAAAACCTGTTGCACTTGGGACGCTGTCCAAGGGGAGTAAATTCGATTTCAAGCCGAGTGACTCAGTCACGCCTCGTCTCATTCAATAAGTTCTTCTTTCTCATTTTTATTTTCCTTTTTTGGTTCTCGATTTTTAATAGTCTATTTAATTCAACTAAATATTCCAACAGTACGTACTTCATTTTTTGGAATAATACACTCAAATGATATAGAAAAATTAAAGTGGATGCATAATGCGTACATCAAGGTAGCCCTCATGGTAACCGATGGTAAGGGCTGCACCATCTTGAAGTGAGGCTGGGGTCTCACCTAATCCACTCTCCTGCGTCCGAACCCAATTCCCACCCAACCATGGAACGGCATAGAACGTCAACTAACACATGTCCGATGTAAGATTTAGCCATTCATCATGCGGTCCCCAGCGTGTAGATTCCTTCGCCTCTGAAGTTTAGACCAGTCCACCAGCCGTGTAAGCCATGCAAGCTAGGTCACTTGGTAAGTGACTTGAATATTGCAAGCATCCGGGCTGGCCCACTTCGAGTTGGGCTTAGGCAGGATCATCATGCCGAGTGGTGGGCTCGGGCTCAGGCTCGGGCTTGAATTTCAGCCCCATTTTTTAAATTGGGCTGAGGTTGGACTTAGACTTCAGAAGCCCGTGGCCTGGCCCAAAAATAAGACGTTTCGGAGATTCACAACGGGAGCAGAAAAAGCTACTTCAATGCACTAAGGAAAAAAACAAATATCAGCTTGATCCAAAACTTCTGTGCCCCTCAGGAATTTTTCAACGGTGGACATTCAAATCATACTGTTTCGTGTGGGTGGTCCACTTGAACTTTGCTTGCGCTTCATTTTTAGGCTAAAGATAAAAAATTATCTAGTAAAATGGGTAAACAGAGCGTATAAAATACATAAATCAGTGGGTCCCACAGAGTTTACTCAGTACGCAATCCGCTTCCCACTGCACCCGATCTAGTTCTCTAAGCGCTAGCGTGTCATCCATCACACGCCGCCAGAGTATAAAGTTTCTCTCTTTCGAAATCGAACGACGGGAAGGAAACAGATTCCAGCAGAAGCTACTGCTCTCTATCAGACAGCGCGGGAGATTTCCAGTTCTCCTTCTTCCTGTCAAACCCTAACCCTTGCTCTAACTCCAAGAGTCCCTCGACATGAAGCCGTCCATCTCACCAGGCATGGACCCCACCACATCCCCCTGGATCCTTGAATTCCTCCTCTGCCAGCCCCACCTCGACGCGTGGGTCGCACACCGGCTCACCTCCATCCTCCCCGTCTCCAACGACTACCCCCGCCTCCACAAAACCATCCTCCTCCGCTCCATCGTCTCCGATATCTCCCACCGTTCAATCTCCGAAGCCACCCTCGAATCTCTCGAATTGATCGAAGATCTTGATCACTCTGCGGGCCTCTCGATCCCCGACTCCATGCAGGCTGCGTATGCCGCGGTCGCAGCGGAATGCACAGCAAAATTCTTGAAATGCGAGCCCGAGGATCATAACGAGTTCGTGGAGGCCGTCAATCGGATCTGGAAATGTAGGGTTTCTGATATGGAGAGATCGAATCTCCGCGTCGGATTGATTTCAAAGCGGTTGATGGAATTGAAGAAGGAGATGATGACGGCAGTATGGAATAGTGGGGTGAGGGGGGAGCTGAGGGCGCGGGAGACGATGAAGGAGGCCTTGGATTCGGTTAGGGTGTATTTGGAAGAGGCTGTGGAGGAGATGGGACCATCTTTCTTGGAATATGCAGCGGTGGAGGTTTGTGGGCAGGAAACAGATGTGCGGGATTCAGTTACTGGTTTGGATGGTGTGAGCGCGGGGCTGGGTGCTGATGATGTGGTTGTCATTGATGATGGTGCTGGCAGTGTGGAATTTGATCATGTTGAGGAAGAGGATGAGGAAGTGAGGGTTTGCTCCTCGTGGAGAGGTCAGTTTTTTTTTTTTTAAATCCTTTTTTTAAATGATTAGTTTCCTACTAGTGTGGAATTTTTGAGTACTGTTACTTTGAAGTTTTGAGCAGTAGATGCTGAAATAATTGCACATTCCTTCTTCTTCTTCTTCTTCTTCTTCTTCTTCTTTTTTTTAAAATTTTAATTTTTAATTATTTATTTATTTATTTTAAATTTTTCTAACAATACATGCTTGGATTTACACGCTAAAATAATAATATGGGTCCAGTTGGATGTGAAGAGCTCCTTACCAAACAATCCGTACCGTTCAATTTCTGTCCCGTGGATGATGTTTAAGAATGGTGTGTGGCTGATGGTCTACAAGTGATGGGAAAAAGTTCACTGATCAGATGATTGGGATTTTTCAGTGGAGCTTGTTTTTTAGCCCATCACCTGTTGGGTCTGCTCAATGACCTGTATGTAATACTCAACCAGTCGAAACGCCTGTTTGACTTGGGCATACCTCTTATGATTTATTGGCTGCGCTGAAACAAATTTATGTTTTTCATGTTCTTTCTCATTGTTTTTATTTTTATTTTTTATGCCATTATACTTTTTTCTTCCTTGCCATTTTTCTTACTAAATACTGCATCCAGCTTCTGATAACATACCATTCAGTTGGAAGAATGATATGGATACCTGAGAGGTGGCCCCACCTGCACAGAATGCTACCCCAGTTGAAAATGCCATTAATTTGGCATTCCTCTTCTGCTTCGCTGAAGTAATTTTACATTTTTTTTTTTCATTCATTTTTCTTCTTCAGAATT
This sequence comes from Magnolia sinica, assembly GCF_029962835.1. Taxonomy (NCBI): domain Eukaryota; kingdom Viridiplantae; phylum Streptophyta; class Magnoliopsida; order Magnoliales; family Magnoliaceae; genus Magnolia; species Magnolia sinica. Next base: position 68,009,550 of record NC_080588.1, read on the forward strand.
CTGCATTCATTATCTGAGTAAGCAACTGCATTTGTATTTTTCAGGCGGTCATATGGGAAGTCTGCCACCGGCACAAAAGGATGTATCTGATCAAGACACAGTTTCTACTATGGAAGGTACACTTGCAAAGCTAAAAGAAGTGGGTGCTGCTGGAATGGACAACAAATTTGACCGCCTGCCTTTGGTTGAAGTTGTGAAAGTGAAGGAAGCCCTTAAATCAAGTTCTACAAATCTGCGCACAGTTGTGGAAGACCCGCTTCCAGATGCTCTAGAAATGGCTGCAGGAATATTGGCTAACATGGCAACTGAAATAAGCCACAAGGCACAGGAAGAATGTGAAAATCGGGTTGATGTTGAGGCACTGGAAGAACATCAAAATGGGGTAGATGTTGGTACAAATAACCTCTCTGTGGAGAAGGGTGTAAATGCTAATAATGCCGGAGCCACTGCTACTGGAAATCAAAATGGCAAGCATCATGACGGAACATCATTCCCTAGCCTTATGGCATGGAATAGAACTGCCCATACTTATGAGGTGATAATTTCATAATCCTTTCTTTGAGGCATGGTTGATGGTTTACATTATTATGTCATAAAATGGGGGCTAGATTTCTACCTGTTCTTTCAAGTCACTGATTGAATGTCTTTCAACTGTCTACTGGACTTGGGATTTGTAGCAATGGTGCTCATCAAATTCATCTGTCAAATACGGACCGTACACATTTAGGAGAAGGTCTCAAATAAGTCTAACAAGTTGGGCCACTAGTTACGGTCCACCCAATATATAACTTTCAACCTTTCATGTGCATCCAACATCCAATCCGTCCAATAGGTTGGCCCTACAATGATGATTGCCTTGTACAAGAATCACCCACATCCACTTATTGAGTGGACGACAATTGTAATTTTCTATTTATCAATGCCTAGACATAGTTTTCTATGATGTGGCCCACTTGATTGGTAGATGGGGCTGATTTTTCCACTAGGTATCCTCATGGTGAGGTCAACCTATTCGAAGGGTTTTGATGTCTTGTTCACTTAATAGGTTGGAGGTTATCTGCTGGGTGGACCGTAAATTACGGTCCAACTGGTTGGACCACAAGTCATGGTCCAACCGGTGAATAACTTCCATTCTATCATGTGCATGCTGCATCCAATCCTTCCAATAGGTTGGGCTGACCTCAAGGACCACCATGTTAAAAAATCAGCCTCATAATCATCAGGGGGATGGAACCATAGAAAACAAGTTATGGCCATTGATAAATAAGAAAATACTAGTGTGATCCATTGATGGGTGGATGCCGCTGATTTTCGCACAATTTGATCCTCATGATGAGGACAACCTATTGGACAGGTGAGATGTTGCATGGACATGAAAGGTTGGAACTTATTCGCTGGGTGGACAGTTAGTTTTGGTCCAACTGGTTGGACTTGAGACCTTTTCCATATTTAAAGGCTGTCATGGTATCACATATCGAAGTGAGAATGATTAGCGAAGCCACTGGGTCTTGCAGTTGGAGAAAACAGTTGAATGGAATGATATTGGCATTATTCTATGTATATTCAAGGCTTTCATGGTATCAAAAGATTAGAAAAGGGCCATGTCCATTGTTATGTCTAGGAGGCGTGTTTTGCATTTACAATTTTAGAAAAAGCGAACAGCTTGAAAGTTCCTTCTCCCCGGATTCCGTGGGTTGGAGGAGGTAAATGGCAATGGAGTTGATCTATTGGATTCTGTTGATTTTGTGGACATTAGATATATTAGATATATTTGTCCCTCTCCATATACTCTTGCTTAGTTTTCTAGTGTCCTTGTTAGATTTTTATTTATTTTTTAATAAACAGAAAATGAAAAGATTTCCCACTTCAGAAAAATGCTTACTGAAACCCTAAAATGCAAAAAGTTGAGGAAGGGGCTGGCTTTTGAGAAACCATCACTGTTGACCTAGATTTCCCAAGCAATTTCCTATGCACATTTATGTGACTTTTAAGAACATTTTGGACATGAAAAGGCGAAAAAGGTGAGTAGCATGATGCTCCTTTTTCTTTATATATATATATATATATATATATTGCAATGGCACTCAAAGAGTCCATACTCGCTAAATGGAAAAATGGAGCAACCACTCTAGAATAATCGTGTGGATGATTGCTTTCTTTTTTTATTTTTTATTTTTTTTCGAGAGAGATGATGATGATGATGAAATTTTTAATTAACACTAAAAGAAGGAAAAACGAAAATTACAACAAAGATGCCCAATGCATGGGGGAAAGATTACAACTATCGAAATAATCTATACAAGAAGCCCATCCCATAACATCAACCTTAGCCTGCCCAATCACCTCTGCTATAGAGTCACTCCGATTCCAGAAGCACCTATTATTCCTTTCTCCCCAAATAGCCCAAATACCTGCCAATAATGACAAATCCCACAGTACCATTCCTTTCTTACACACCCCCACTCTAAGCTTGGAAGAAATCTTCTATAGAACCCAACACCACCCACGAAATTCGAAACATAGTGAAGAACCTATCCCACACCTCTCTAGCATAGGGACACAAGATGAAAAGATGATCTACCGCCTCCGCATTCCACATGCACATAAGGCAAACATTGGGGATTACAATATTCCTCTTTTGAAGGATATCCATGGTTAATATTTGTTTTCCTTCCCACCAGCCATGCTAATGTTGCCAACTTTGGAGGTGCCCCACAGTTCAACACAAATGAGGAAGTTAAAGAATGATTTGACAGAAAAACAACCCGAACTCTCATTCTGACACAAATGATCCTTCTCTTCCACCAAGGGATGCACATCCTGAAATCGATGCAACAATTGTAAAAACTCGTCTAGCTCCTCATTAGACATCCCATGGCAAGGGGAGACCAAATCACTCCATTAGCCGAGAAAGAGAGATACAACGTAGAGTTGTACACGAGCCAAACTGAGTCAAGCTTGGCACAACTTGGCTCGGCTCGTCCAGCAACCAACCCCAGCTTGAACTCGGCTTAGCTCGGTCCTCGAGCTTGACTGGCCAGCTCGGCTAGGTTTGGTCACCAACTCGAGCTGAGCTCGAGCCCGTGTGACATTTTCTCAAACACAGAATGCATCTTCAATCTCCCACACTTTGAATGCAAAATAGCAACAACACTTTGTAGGCATTTCATCAAACACTCGGCAAGTAGCATCAAGATTAAGATATGAGGGCAGTCTGACGATGTAAAGTTCTTTTTTTTTAATGGTGATTTGCTTTTTTAATCTTCCCTCGAATGCCCATTTTGAGAATACCCTGATGTGAAGGGCAATCCAAGAAACAACACTTCGTTGAGTCATTTTTATCAAACACTCGGTGAGCAACATCAAGATCAAAATAACTGAGTCACCGAGCCGATTCGAGTTGGGGTTCGAGCCAATTTGAGTCGAGCTCGGGCAAGCTCGAACTCAACTTGAACTTTTTTCGAGGTCCAAAAACCAGCTCAACTCGATCTGAATCCAGTTTCGAGCCGAGGCAAGTCAAGCTTTTTCGAGTTGATTCTAGCGAGCTGACCAAGCTAACTCGACTCGTGTACAACTCTAATACAATGCAATGGAGTTATCGACCTCTAGGGCTAACCTGGCTAGATTTGGAAAAAGTTCTCTCAGCTTCTGCTTGCCCACCAACACATCCTCCCAAAAACTTGTCCTTTCTCCATTGCCCGAAGAATAACTGATCTCTTCCCTGAACTAGGGCCCATATTTGCAATGGCCTTCCAAATAGCCAATGCTTTGTAAAGGGAAGAATCCTTCATTCCCCATCCCTCATTACCAACTTCATATTTCCTAACCAACCCTTCCCTCCAAAGCCTATCTTCCTCCATCCCCAAATGCCAACACTTCCCAATAAGAGTGGAATTCATACCTTCCAAATTCCTAATTCCTACGCCACCTTACTAAATCGGGTGACACACCTCATCCCACTTAAGCAAGTGGAACTTTGTTACGCTCATCTGCACCTTGCCAAAGAAATTTCCTTCTCACCTTCTCTAATTTATTAAGAACCACTGTCAGATATTGGAATAGAGACAAAGTATAACCCTAGGTTGGACATTGTAGCTTTAATGAGCGTTAGTCTGCCCCCCAAAGAAAGATGCCTACTCTTCCATCCTGAGAGCTTTCTTTCCATCTTCTCGATCACTTTATCCCATAAATGCAAAGCTAGTTTGCGGATACAAAGCAGGAGACCGAGGTAGGAAGAGGGGAATGCACCAACCCTACAACTGAACACCCGTGCGAATCTATCGACCTCCTCCTTGGGGGTGCACACCCCCAACAACTTGCTCTTCAAAATATTCACCTTAAGGCTGGAAACCACCTCATGAACTTTATGAGCTTTTCCACTTTTTCCTCTTTTGCATCGCAAAACAAGAGCCCATGGTGAGACTAAAAGTCGGAGCTATCAACCTTGAAGCCACTAGTTAAGCCCATTGTAGCTCTATTCTTCAGCATCTTGCTCAAAGCCTCCACCACTACCATGAAAAGATAGGAGGAGCTAAGATCGAAAACTTTGCCGAACCCATGCACTCCCATATCCATCTCCATTTCTCCCCACTCCTCAATCGCCCTGGCATATAGTCAAGAAAAGTCCAATCCACATGATCATAGGCCTTTTACAAGTCCAATTTACAAACAGCACCCTTTCTTCCTCTGTGTATTCATACTCAATGAGAGCTCTATCCAAGATTTGCCTGTCAACCAAGAAAGCCCCCTGAGCTTTCGAAATGACTTCTCTCATAACCATTTTATACCTTAGAGATCACTTGCTAAAGTCTGAAATTTGCGCACTAATAGTTTTTGAGTTATATAAATAGCATTTTGTCCTTGTAATTGGTGAGTGTGTGATATAAAATCACAATGATTTAAATTACCCTCAATGTTGGATTTATTATTGGCACAAAATCAAATTGATTCATGTTAATGGATTTGCATTAATCCGATAATTTCACATTGAAATCCTTATGTTGAATATATGTTAAATGCAAGTCAACTTTTTTATTTTAAATCTTAATTTTTCTTCAATACCTGATTAATACTTAAGTAATCTTCTTGTCGTGCAGTGGGATGATGATTCGATTTCGTCCCAATCAGAAAAATCACCAAATTGTTCAAGGGGACTTCATTTACCTAGTCCAAAGAACCGGGTGATCTCTCCTTTGAAGAAGCGAGAAATCACTAGATACTCTAAGAGGAGAAAAATTAAGAAGTGGAGTTCATTGGAAGAAGAGACTTTAAGAAAGGCAGTGGAAAAGTAAGTTGTTACTTTTCAGCTTTCTGCAAGGATGAATATCTTCCAAAATTTAGTTTCACAAACCTTCTTCCCAGGTGTTACTCCTGCTTTGAATCACACTTTTGCTCCTGCTTCCTAGCTGTTTATTTGTTAGCTTTTTGATGTTGATGCTTCCCCACCCATAGCCAAATCTTTTGCCACTTCCCTCATATTATTCCGTTTCATTTTATTTGAAGGATCTGGATTCTTATATCTTTATTGTCATCTTTAAATTAGTTGTAGTTGTCTTAGATGAAGTTACTTCAGATGTTTTTCGTCCACACTTTCCATGTTTAAATTACTTGGAAGTTAATCACTTTTCCTTTTAAGATTTAATATTCCTGCCAAATTTGTCTAGGACAAACATTCCCACTATCTCATACTTATTTGCTTGTGAAGCCATGGCAAAGGGAACTGGAAATTCATTTTAAACCGCCACCATCAAATATTCGAGGACAGAACAGAGGTATCTATGGTGCTCCTGCTCATTTACATTGTCACGTATTCTTGCGTTCTCCATGGTATTAATTTAATGATTAGAGATTGAACTATGCAGATTGATTTGAAGGACAAGTGGCGGAACTTGACGAGGGGCTGATGTTGTCAACTTTTTACATGTGGATGTTATGGTTCCACTGATATGTGAGGTACGCTCCCCACCTATTATATTGCTGTGTGTATTCTCATTTCTTCTGAGCTTTCTTGTCTAAAAAAGTGTTGTTTCTGTTGGAGAAGATATTTAAATCATTTATGGATTGGACTAAACTTATTTTCAATAACATTTTGTTAACATAGTGTCATCATTATCACCTAACTATTGCTCTCCCAGTATCCTAAGTTCGTCCGCACTGGCTCATATTCTGTAAGTCCTGTAACTGCTGGAATAGGTATTTACACCATTTGTGGATTGGACCAAACTTTTCTTATCTTTTGGAACATACTGCTATCAGTACCGGCTTAACGTATCCTGTTCATGAGTATTTGGTTTGTGTGCTATCCTTCCAATATGGATAAAATAAGGAAATGACTTGAACAACGAATGATGCCTGGTGATTTTTTGCATAAACCAGCTAGGTTGAATGCTGTATTTTATAGATGCAATTGGAAGTATGATGGCCCTTTTAGAAAAGAACTGTTTCAAGTGGATTTTGGTTAGAAGATTTAAAACAGAAAAATCCAAGTGCATGATCACTCTGTAGATTTTGTAACAGGATCCTCTTTTATTATATCATTACTAGGGGAAGTGGCATGTGCAATGAATTTGGAGAGGGGAATGGAGAGAATTTTGGAGGGAGAGAAAATTGGAGGGAAAGGATGTTGCTACATGTAGATAAAAGAGAAGGTCGCCAATGGTGGGCTACCCATCCGCACTTTTTAAAGGTTTTGTGGCCCACTCAAATTTTAGATTTGCCTCTTATTTGGCTTACATTCTAACATGAGGCGGGGCAATAGATGTACAATTGATGTTTTAGAGTCATCACAGTGGGCCCTACCATAGCCTTTGTTGGACGGCTCCTTGGTAGGATCCTTGTGTGGGCTACACATGTGAACGTAAGGGGAGGTGGGAGCGGGCTATTTGTGCCCGAAATGGGAGGTGGAGGAGCAGTAAAATCCAAGCTTTCCGTTGACGCAGCTAAAATCCAAGCCATTGGCTTATAAGCACCCAGATTTTCAAATTTCGACAAAGATTAACTATATTGAAAATCAAATTTAAGGTTGTAGAATCTTAAAGGCCACGACTTACCTAAAAACTAATTGCATGGGCACAAATGTCCTCCCGCTCCTCCCGTTACAAAAAGGAGTTTTTTTTTTTTTTTAATAACCAATACATGGTATAGTAACTTCAAAGGTTCTTAGAATATCTGGCCTATTTTCAGTTTACTACAATCATTTTTGTGCAAGTCAAAAGATGGTCATGTACAGTGTTTGGAAGAATGCTTTGAAGGAATGAGCAAACATGCATGCCACATAATTTCAATGGATTTGAAAGTAGTTCTCGCACCTGATGATGAATCATCCAAGATGATAGAAACAACTTATTTTTTTTTAAATTTCTGCTGGAGAGTGGACCCTAAAGCAAGTGAAAGACGACTGAGAACTAACATGTTTGAACAAAGCTTCATGAAATATTTCAGCATTAAGGAGGCCTCAACTATCCTATCCATATCTATGCAAACACCGTCTTTTATAGGTGATTCCAATAATTCAATTCAGAAAAATCCCAGTCAAGGGCCTTGTTCTTTACTTCGAATTATGTTGGATTTAAAACTGACCTGGATCAGTGTTTTAAAGCCCCAACTGGACTGGCCACTTTGACCAGTTTAGACTTGGACCCCAATAAAATGGATTGGTCCACCGAAAACCCCATTCTTGATAGTGAACCATTGGGTTGGATGGATTTATTGGGTCCAATTGGCCAACCATCTGACGCAGTTGGTTTTGGGAGACCTGGCTGGTTCATGAGTTTGATGCAATTATCATTTTTAATTTGTTAAAAGTAAATAAAATATGTAAATTTAATGGAAATAGGGAACATAATTGAAATCTATAATTTCTAACTAGTACTTACGGTAATCTGGATTAGAATTATAGTTTCAAATTATTAATTAATATTTAGAAATATGCTTTAAAATTTATAAATTATGATTGGAATTGGGACTTGAAAATTGAAATTATAAATACAAATTGTTAATTTGTTTTTAGGGGGTTTTACCTGAAAATTCCTAGGAGCATATAATATTCCTGTAGCATGCTTTGACTCTTCATATTTACCAAAATGTTCCTCTAACTATACGGATGGAGGATGAAAAGTCAAAATTACCCTTATGGGGAGATTTTTGAAGAATTGAAGGCCCTGTGGTGTTTCTCGTGTGGAAGGAAATTACACTTTGAAAGCTATTTTGGCCCTAACTTGTGTTTTTGAAAATCCAATCCGACCAGTAGTTGCATGACCTAATTTTAAGCATAGATATAAAAAAAATTGAGCCCCATCCATGATTTAGGCGGACCACACGATTGGAAACAGTGTACATGGCGATGCCTACCCTCCAAACTGTTTCCTTCCCTGTGACCCACCTGAATCATGGATTGTCTTGATTATTGGGCCCTAGGCCTAAATGTTTTTGTAGAGTCTAATGGTTGGAGTGGATTTCTTATAATCTTTATGGCGGGCCTTGTAAAAAATCAACGTTGGACATCTCTCCTAATTGTTTCCTTTGGTGTGGCCCATTTGACTTATGGGTCGGCCTGTTTTTTTTTTTTTGGCCATGGGCCTAATGTCGGATTACACAACTAATAATTGCAGTAGATTTCACATACGCATCATAGTGGGCCCCACCAAAAATTGGCAGTGGCGTCCTCCTTGCAACTACTTCTTGGAGAGATTTAGCTTTGGTATTTGCAGTGGTGTTGGAAGCGGATTGCATGCCAAATTTCATAGGCCCTACCATGATGTATGTGTTATATCCAAACCATCCATCGATTCGGCGAGATCATTTTAGGGCATGAGCCCAAAAATGAGGTAGATCCAAATCTCAAGTGGACCACACTACAGCTAGCAGTGGGTAGAGGTGTACATGAGTCGAGTTGAGCCGAGCTTTGCCCAGCTCGTGCTCGGCTTGGACTGCTTGAGTCTCAGCTCGTGCTCGGCTCGGCTTGGCCTTCAAGCTCGGAACAGCAGCTCGTGCTCAGCTTGTTCAAGTTCGAGTCGAGTTTGAGCAGATTTTGAGCCAAGTTTGGGCAGAGTTTTCGAGTCGAGTTCCAATAACATCAGAATGTTTCACAGATCAACCTGATTTTGGGGCCCTAGAGGTAACATATTTCACAGATCAGCAATGAGGAATTGGATTTCAGTTTGAAATTGAAAGAACACTTACCGAAGAGAGTAGAGAGAGAGAGAGAGAGGATAGGTGCAGGGAGAAGCTGACAGGGGTAACAGCCGAGAGGGGCGAGCGGGCGGGCGGTGCGGGTAATAGCTGACAGGGGCGGGCGGGTGGCCGTGCGGTGTAGTGAGAAGGCTGAGGGTGAGAGAGAGAGAGAGAGGTGCACGGTTCGAGTTTTCAAAAGGGGTAGGGATGTAACTAGGGTTTTTTTCTTTTTTGAAATGGGTATATATACTACATGAGTCGAGTCCGAGTCAAGCCGAGTTCAAGTATTTTTCGAGTCGAGTCGATCATTTCGAGCTCCAAAAATCAGCTCGACTCGGTTTGAACTCTGCTTCGAGCCGAGTCAAGTTGAGCTTTTTCGAGTCGAGTCGAGTCGAGCGAGTTACCAAGCTAACTCTGCTCGTGTACAGCTTTAGCGGTGGGGATTGAATGCTTACAATTGAAAACTTCTTAGGGGTCACAAAAGTTGTATCAAACTGATATTTGTTTTTTTCCCTTCACCTAGGTCTGTGTGACCTTATGAGAAGGTTGGATGGAAAATTAACATCATGCTGGGCCCTAGGAAGGTTTCAACGGTAGGCATCATTGTGCCCACTGCCTTTTGTGGTGTGGTCCACTTGAGCTTTGGATCCGCATCATTTTTGGGATCATGCCCTAAATTATCTCGTGAAATGGATGGACGGTGTGGATATAACACATATATCATGGTGGGGCCCTCAAAACTTGGTGACATCAACACGTGGTATGTGGCGCGCCATGCAATCCGCTTTCAGTGGCATCCTTCTCACAACTGATTGAAGAGATCTAGCTTTTCGTATAAAAAAATTATGAGAGGCACACCCAAGCTCACCATAACGTGTATGCAAAATTCACTCCGACCATTAGTTGTGTAATCCCATGTTAGACCCAAGGCCAAAAAATCGGGCTGACCTGTGATTCAGATGGGCCTCACGAAAAGAAACAGTTGGGAGATATGTCCAACGTTATAGGGCCCACCCTGAAGATTATAAGAAATCCACTTTAACCATTAGATTCCACAAAAGCATTTAAGTGTAGGGCCCAAGAGTCAGGACAATCCATGATTCAAATGGGTCACACGGAGGGCAAATAGTTTGGAGGGTGGGCATCACTATGTACATTGTTTCCAATCGTATAGTCCACCTAAATCATGGCTTTTTAATATCTAGGCCTAAAATTAGCTCATGCAAATAGTGGTTAGATTGGATTTTCAAAGACACAACAAGTTAGGGTCAACATAGCTTCTGGTTTTTTCAAAGTGTAATTTCCTTGCGCCCAGGGGAAAGACTGGGCTTTTGGTTCTTTGAAATTCTCCTATCAAAGGTAATTTTGACTTTTCATCCTCCATCCGTATAGTCATAGGAGCGTTTTAGTAAATATGAACAGTCAAAAGCATTTTACGGGAATATCATATGCTCCTAGGAATTTTCGGATAAAAGACCCTTTGTTTTATTATTTTGTATTACTATTTACTAATTATAAATAATAATTAGTAATTAGTAAGAAACAATTAGAAGTTCCTAACTTTATTTGCTAATATTATTTAAAAAGCTTTCTAATTTTTTTTTTTGTTTTGTTTGTTCTCTATCGATTTCTTAGTAAAAGTATAAAACTCCTAGGTCGTCTATATTATATGCATTTAGTGTTATAGGATATAGTGCTTTAGTATTTTTATCTTGGGTCATCTTTCGATGATCCAAATTGTTTATATGATAGGCCTCACCTTGGATTGGGGACATAGCCAAAAAAAAAAAACCCTTGTAGATTAGAATCAGTGTTTTAAATAGCGAATAGTGTGTAGTGTAGCGTTCACCCCTCAGAAGTGTAAAAACTTAAGCTACATAGCATGTTGCATAAGCTACATGCTACTTCTAGATTTTTAATTAAGGATGGGCTTGGTTGTGCCCAATGTTTTAAATAGCGAATGACGTGTATCACAGCGCTCACCCCTTTGAAGCATGAGGTGTAAGCTACATTGTGTGTAGCACAATCTAAATGCTAGTTCTAGATTTTTAATCAAGGTTGCACTTAGCTGCACCAATTTCATGATATTAGCCAAATTAGACTGATTGATAATGAAATTTAACAAAATTTCACAATATTTGTTGCAACCAAATGTAACCTAAAGTAACAGGAAAGGGTAATCATTGAGTATAAAGGTAAAGAAATGAGCAATGAAACTGATTTAATACTGTTACATTATTTTTACTAAAAGCATTGAGAAGATTAACTAATTTTTGTTAGAAGTAGAAAAATGTAATAAATTATTTAAAGCATTAATTGATTTTAATGTTGTAGTGAAAGTATCTTGCAACGTGAGCTACATAGCATGTAGTTTAGTCAATGTAGCGTGTAGCGTTTGCAAATTATCATGTAGCATAGGCTAAATGTGGCTTGACCTATTTCATAAGCTATGTAACGTTAAGGCCAAGATACGCTATGTAACGTTAAGGCCAAGATACGCTATGTAGCGTAAGCTATGCACTACATAGCATAGCTAATTAAAACATTGACTGTGCTAAATATCATGATATTTTGCACCAAATTAGTCTGATTAGTAATGAAATTTAGGTGCAACCAAACTAACCTAAAATAATAGGAAAAATAGGCAAAGAAAGTATAAATGTTGTTAAAATATATAAAGGCATTTCCTTGTTAGTATAAATTATGTTAGGCCCTTGTTGCAAGCTAGGTATCATTAGTATTAGGTACTCCAGTTTGAGGGGAAGTGTTGAAAGGAAAAAATAAAAAAATAAAAAAAATTTAACCAAGTTGGACAGGTATAAAAAAAGAGTTGAATAAATGCAATGGGCTTGGGACCAATCCATCTAGAAGGCCTAAGGCCAATGTTGCACGCGGTTATATATATATATATATATATATTGGAGTATAGGGTTGAAGTACACAAGCAACCCTTCTCTCCCTTCTCTCTACATTCTACCTCTCTTTTAACTCTCCCTCATTTTTTATCACTTTTTTTTTTCCCTGCATTGTTATTACTGATTAGCCTGACGCTCAAGCCGAGCATGCATTGCACATTGCCCATGTAAAGAGCCTACCATTAATCAACTATGGTAGCTGGCTAATTTATTAGTGATGATTTTCTTCACCAATCCCATCCCTCTGTTGATAGCTTGATTTTGACTTCAGCCCCAACTATTCATGTGAGATGTAGTTCATTAGCTACATATGAACCTTGATGTTGAGGCGGAGGCTCTTGAAGAGCAAGGGCATGTTCAAATCTATAATCTAGGGAGTCAATATGGACAATCAGGAAGTTAGCGACATGGTAGATCTCATGGGGTGCTCCTCGGGATCTTTCCTGGCGACTTTCGTGGGCCTTCCTTTATGCATCAGCCGTCCAAAAAAAACCAATGGGACAAGGTCATATAGCGTTTTCATCATCACTTGGCTACGTGGAAATGTCGTTACCTATCTATCGGTGGCCGGCTCACGCTGATTAAAGCAGCGTTATCTAATCTCCCAACTTACTTCATGTCTTGGTTTCGCTACCCTGTTACGGTCCTTAAATCCATAGACTCCCTCAGGCGCAATTTCCTCTGGCGCGGGAAGGATGATAAGAAGAATTTCAATCTGATGGAATGGAGACAAGTATGCAAACCGATAACAGAGGGGGGCGCAGGCGTAAAGGAATTAAAAACGATGAATCAGGCTCTCTTAGGGAAATGGATTTGGAGACTTGGTACGGAAAAGAACAGTCTGTGGAATAAAATTATAAAAGGCAAATATGGGAGTTCGAAAGGAGATTGGTGGACTTCAGAGTCTTCTTTGTATAGGGCTTCCGTGATCTGGAAAGGCATTTATCGCCTACAAAAAGATGTCATCCAATGGATAGGTTTTACAGTAGGCAAAGGTGACTGCATTCACTTCTGGATGGATATCTGGCTTGGAGACACCCCGCCGAAAGAGAAATTCCCCTCCATTTTCCACCTTGCCGAGAGGAAGAACAGTTTCATTGTTGATAACTATTCTATCGTAGCAAATAGAGTAGTTTGGAATATTAAATGTCGTAGGAACTTGGAGGATTGGGAAATTAGTGAGTTCGTAGAGCTTCTGGACTACGTGCATCATGTTATTCTGAACCAGTCTTTGAAGGAGAGTCTAACGTGGAAAGCTGACAAATCCTCAGTTTTCACAGTCAGATCTCTTTACATGCATCTCTCTCTCAGTCACGGTAGATCCTCTTCACAGGGTATTCATTTCCTTTGGAAGTATGCTGTCCCCCCAAAATTTATCGTGTTCGGTTGGCTGACTGGGAAAAGGAAAATCCTCACCATAGATAACCTCAGGAAAAGAGGCATGGTCTTAACCAATGTATGCATCTGTTGCTTGAAAGCAGAAGAATCTGTGGACCATCTGTTGATCCACTGCCCGTTTGCTCAGGCCATTTGGTCAGATATCATCTCTTGCTTCAAGGTCAGTTGTGGTTTCCCTAGGGATGTAGAAGCGCTTATTAAGGCTTGGCATGGCGTTAAAATAGGTAGGCCAACATCTCGTATATGGCAGATGGTGATCATGGCAATATGGTGGGGGGTGTGGACAGAAAGAAACAACCGCTGTTTCCGCAACAAATCAAAATCTTCTCACGGCGTGGCTTCTTACGTCAAATGTCTGATGGCGGAATGGGTTTTCCATATGGATGGGCCTGATGTAGATCTAGCCTTTATTAAGGCTTAGCTTTCCTTCTGCTATCTCAGCATTGTTCTTTGTTTGTTCTGTTTTTCTTTCTCTCTTAATATAAGTTATCCTTCAAAAAAAAAGAGAAAAAAAGAGCAAGGGCATGTGGGGGAGGCAGAGGTTCTTGATGTTGAGAAGTTCCCAACTGTAGTGGCATTGAGGGAGGGGAAGAAGGCATGTGTGTTATATGCGCATATGGACGAGGGCATGTTGGGAAATGTGGAGAGGATGGAGTTTAGCATTGAGGAGATCGAGTTGGGGAGAGAGAGAAGGAGAGAAGGTTTGGGTTTTTGTGTTGGTCGGGTTGGGATTGGTTTATTTCATGTATTGGAGATATCAGATGGGGTGGCTTGTTAAAATCATAAATAAAAAGAGGGTCTGAACCATAAAAAAGATGGGGCTTGTTCTTTGTTTTTGTTAAAAAAAAGGTACACCATTGGTAGAAAACTGGTAATAATGTAGCCTTTCTTCTACAAGAAACTTTAATACTTTGGCTAAGTGTGGTAGGTGTTATGCATGCACGAGATTCAGGCCATATTCATAAGGTACTCCTAATGGCTACTAGTTGAAAGATCAAGCTGTTCAATGAAAAGTGGGACACACACCTACAAGAAAAATGGCATGTTACATAGGATAACCAATTCATACCCAACATACATGCACAACCCTCCCCATGAGTGGACAAGATTGATTTTTGGGCTATGGTGGGGTCTACCTGTCGATCAACCTAGATCTTAGACATGCGTATAACCCCACACACTTGGCTAGAGTATCAACGTTTTTCTCCTAGAAGAAAAGCTATGTTATTAGCAGGTTTTTGTCAGTGGTGTACCTCATAAACCACATCTTACATGAATGGTTGGGGCTGAAGTCAAAATTGTCAATGGAAGGATGGAGTTTGTGACAGCTCTAAATAATTACTGAATGTCTGCTTTGACATTCAGCCAGCTATCATGGGTGATCAATGGTTAGCCCTTGACATGGGCAGCATGCAATGCATGTGCTGGTTAAGTGTAGGGCTCATCAGTAGAAACGGTGCTGGAGAAGAAAGAGATGGAAGAGAAGAAGGGGGAGAGTAAGAGAGTGGTAAAAGAGAGGGAGAGGTAGAATGTAGAGAGAAGGGTTGATTATGTACTTCAATCCTAAACTCCAAGATCTTTATTTTTTAAAAACCAAACCATGTGTAAAACATGTTTGGTCTTAGGTCCTTTTATATGTGTTACCCAAGCCCATTACACTATTTAATTCTCTCCTGCTTCAAGGTTAGTTGGTGCTTCCCTAGAGATGTGGACATGCTCCTTAAGGCCTGGCATGGTGTCAGATTAGGCAAACCCATTTCTTGGGTCTGGCGGATGGCAATCTTGGCGGTTTGGTGGGCTGTCTGGATAGAAAGAAACAATAGGTATTTTCAGAATGAAGCGAAGCCTCCCCACTTAGTCTCCTCCTATGTTAAATGTTTCATTGCTAAATGGGTGTTCCATAGGGATGGGCTCAATGTAGATTTATCATTCCTTCAGTCTTAAAGGTTCTGCCTCCTTTGCAGTTCCTTTCTTTTGTTTTGTTCTCCTTCTTTTAATACAAGTTACCTTTCAAAAAAAAAAAAAAAAAACTCAGTGCAGAACCTATTTAGTTAGGTCCAGATTTATTTTTTCATTGCAACAAAAGTAAATAAGAGCAACCTAATTGATTTAATACTATTACTTATATTATTTTACTAGAATCATTGAAAATATTAAATAATGAAAAATGTAACAAATCATTAAAAACATTAATTGATTTTAATGTTTTAGTGAAAAGGAACTCATATTGTAAGCTATATAGCGTATACCAAAATAACTTGTAATGTAAGCTGCATAGCTTATACTATAGGCCATGTAGTGTGTAACGTATGCAAAATTAGCATGTAGAGTAGGCTATGTGTGACTGAGTTATTTTCATGATCTACGTGGTGTTAACGCCAAGCTAGCTACACCTTGTGACAAAAGAGAAGACATGCAGCTAAACTTTACGGAAAGAGAAGGGAGTCAAGGATCTACTACTCTAAGCTTCTTAAAGGCAGTTGGCAAGGGTATGCCTCTGGGACTCTTGGGTCTTGAGAAGCGTATCCCAAACCATAACTAGTAGGAAGATTCGAGGGTTCGTTTCTACCCGGATCTCTGGAACCAAGGCACTCCGTAGAAATAAAAATCATCTAAAGATGGAATCTCTACATTTTGTTTAATTATTATTGCTTGCTACATTCTCTTTCTTTTATATCCCTTTCCTCTGTCATTTTATTTTATTTTATTCGGACAAAGGAATTTTGCCCGGAGTTCTAATCCATGAACTTTGATTCACATAAAGTAGAGACATGTACAAGCGCAAAAGGTACATAACACCTTTCATCCTAATTGTGGCCCTTACATGGATCTTTGGAAAGTTAGACCGTACTGAAGTCCTTCAAACAAAATTATCAATCTTAACACTTGGATTATTTGGCTCTACGAATTTAGCCTTCAGTAGATTACAAGATTTTTGGCTAGGGGCAACCCCTTTCCCTTTGTGGAAGTTTTGCTGGCAGATTTTGATATGGGATGGTTCCTTCTGTGAATGCTGACAAATCTCAGATCTACAAATGGCTGTAGTTTATAGAGCCACCTAACCGGGAAGTTAAATCGATGATTTTGACTCGAATGACTCCACATATGGTCCTGCTTTTAGAGATTCAAGCAAGGGCCTCAATTATGGAGGAAGGTATGAATCACCTTCTTTGCCCGCCCGTGTGTGGTCTTCACTTTCTGGGATTCGAGTTTTAGGGCTAGTGCTGCAGGCAAAAGGCCCACAAAACAATGGCAATCTAAGGAAAATAATGCAAGCAATAACAAAATAAAATAATGCAAGTGAGCAGGAGGTGTAGAAAAGAAGAGAATATAGCAAAATAGCAAACAGAACTCCATTTCAAAGTGTCTTCTAGTTCTCATGGTGGACCTTGATTAGATATTTGGGGGAGGAAGAACAACAGTCCTCCCTGACTGCTTGGCCATTAGACATTTTCTCATGGCATGCCTCTTTTGCCAACATCTAAAGGAAGACTCCTGAAGCTCCCAAACTCCCTTACCCTTCTCTTTCTTTAATGCCCGTTCTTCTCTTTCGAGAATGGGTGACTAAGGTGTTCCTCTTGCTAGAGATTTGAGGGAAGAAAGAAGAACAAGACAGTTTTACTCTACTGCTTGGCCAATTGACACGTCCTTGTGGTGTGTCCCTTTTGCCAACACCTAAGGGAAGACTCCTGAAGCTCTTAGATCCTCACATTCTACTCCTTGAGATTAAGGATATGATGGCTAATGATGCGGGTGTAGAGGCTAATGGTGGAGATGTAGAAGCTAATGGTGCGGGTTTAGAGGTTAATGGTGTGGGGCTTATTGGTGTAGAGGCTAATGTTGTGGGGACAAAGGTGTTAAGAGTGGAGGCTAATGGAAGAGGCCCAAGGCTAATGGGTTTTAATGGTTTTTTGTTATGTGCATTTCTTCATTTGCAATCCAGAGTCAAGTTAGCAATGACAGTGTCACTGGCTACAGGCTATTTGCTGTGCTTGTCTGTCTTTTTCCGTGTAGTCTGCATTTGGTTGCACCAAATAGCATGATGATAAAATATTGTCGCGCCATTAAAAAAAAAAAAAACCATATTTATCAAAAAAACCTGCAGCCGTTTAGTTAAGATTGATTAGTTTTACTGGTTTGCCATGGTTTTGGGATCTTCAGCTTGGACTTGCTCGTACCCATATTGCATCTTTCCACTAATTCATGTACATTTTCTGACAACTATCAAGACCCTTAAGAAATGTTATTTCTTTATTATTATCGATGAAGCTTTAGGCCATGAATCCATTCGTAAGTCTGAAGAGGCAAGCTGATTGATTAATAACTCATTTGAATTGCAAATTGGTAATGCAGAGATAGAAGATGCTAGCCATTATTTGTAGAAGGCTCATCCAACTCTGAGGATCCTCCTCTCCACAAAGGTAAGCATGAATCTATTGTTTCATTGCTTCTGCAATCTTTTTCTGATAATTTTGTGCTTAGGGAGTTTTATTTGCTTGTGTTCTACTCCTGGTCATTGATGCTCTCTGAGATTCTAGGTGGACCAGTGATACGTATGGGAGCTTGCATTCAACCTGGAGGGAGATGTGCTGTACCCATACACCTATGCACTCGTGAATCGTAAATGTTTGTAGAAATGTCATGGCTCCTCTGTACATAACATGTATGTGTGCAAGTACATTTATATAATAGAATTTCTATGTGAATGTATGTATGGTTTAGATTACATGTGTGTGTAGGTTGGCAATGGATGCAGATGTGCTTCGGCAACTATTGTTTGATGGTGATAATGACTTCATTATGGCTCCCTTTGGGTCCTTGTATTGGTTAATCTTGGATTAGCCAATCAATGTATCTACTCCCAATCCATTGTTTGGAGTTTTTCATGGATTGACCCTCGCATGGCTGCTCAAATCTGCCTTGAAGAGTCACTTGAAAAAGGTGTGATTGCACAATCATGTATTTAGCAATCCAATTCAAAATGCTCCCTCGGAGAGGAGATTGATGATGCGACTTGTGTCAGCCATCACACTTGTGCGAGATCCGGGTCATCTATCAAGTAGGGCTTATCAGATCCCTGAAATTTTAGGGCATAAGCATCTCCATCCATAGCTAAGTTGGGCCTAAACACAAGAAACGATGAGGTCATCCATCAAGTAGGGCTTATCAGATCCCTGAAATTTTAGGACACAAGCATCTCCACGCATAGCTGAGTTGGGCCTAAACACAAGAAACGATGAGGGGATGCCAACCATGGGCTGTGTGGCCCTCCACCAAAGAGGATCTGCTTTGGCAGAGTAGGCTGGTGTTGGAGTTTTGTAAAGGCCTAAAAAGGCAATTTTATAGGAAGGACGAGGCTCATCTCCTTTTTTGCAGGTTCCCTCAAATGCTGGTGTAGCCAAAATTGGGTGTGGGTGTATGTGCCAGTATGGGTGTGTTGTGTAACACTTTGAAATTCAAGTACATAGTGTGCACAATCGGACTTGAGTTTCGAGACGTAATTCGTACATTATGTGTATTTAATTTATTTCATTATACGATTATTCATAGGCAAAAATAATATTCATTTTACATTTCAACTAGTTTCATTCACAATCATTTACATAAAATGATTTAAGCATCAACATACATCAATTCTTAAACATTTATAAGCATTCAATCAGCATAAATTAGGCATCATTCATGAGAATACTTGCTATAAACATGTAACAATTCAAGTAAATAAAACCAATTAAATGTTTAAAATCATATAACTAATACAATCATTCATTATATATGAGTCAGACCATCTTAACATGTAAATTTTCAATTAAATAATTAGGAACGATCCAAATGTGGCTTGTCCTTCTTTTGATAGATACAACGACGTTTTCCGTGGGTCATGTTCAAGTTCCACTAGATGGTCTGATTTCTGAGCAACTTCATCAACTGTAACACCATTTGTACGGTTTGTCCATTAATAAAAAAGGTAAGTTGGTCAGGCTTAGTGAAATAATTTAGCATGTTTCATGTACATACCAATTAAAATAGTACAAGATATATAATACGAAATGACATGAATACACATGATGTATAAATGCATCAGATGAGGTAATCGTTCATATGCTTGTGTTAGATTACCGTCAACTCGCATCCACTCGTTGGGTAGGCTTCCACATTTACTTAGGCATAGGCATGGCCCGCATCTGGTAACAATTCTATTAGGATCGATAATCTTCCAAGGAGGTCCCTCAAGATCAACAATGCAAAGTGTGTATGCGATGAATGATGTATAATTTTATCATTTCATAACTATTCATAAATTCTTATCTTATTAGGAATATAAGTATGTGATTCCATCGACTATTAGTAATCAAATGTGAGATCAAAAATGAGCATGTGTCACAATTTCATCTATTGCCATCAGTTAAATCAACAAAATAATGCGTTAATCGATACAACACATTAATCAATTAACCACACAATCAATTCTATTTTAATTTCTAAGAATATGAGATATATTAGGATTACTCACCTGTATCTAGCGGTGAAAAATCCACAGGATTGATTTGAATTCAAAAATCATATAAATGATATACATCACATTATTATTTGATCAAATTTCATCACATAGTGGGTTCCCACCTTTGATTAATCACTTTAAGTGGATAACAACTATTAAACAAGCGCTAAAGAATTTATACATTCTTAATAAATTTCTGATTAAAGATTAATTTAATATTGTGAAAGTTTTTCCTTTATTATTTGATTAATGGGTTATTTACGTCTTTAAATAAGATTTAAATCGTCCATTGGCTTCTACTTGATCGATTTAAGGAAAAACCAATAAATCATCCAAATCTAGACCATCTAAGATCCACATTTTTCCTAAGACCATGTTAATAATAATCATTCTTATTATCATTATGGCTCACCTAATACATACAGATGGCCCCACACCAATTTATATAACCAAGATGTTTCCGTATGAAATCCAAGATTTTTCATCGAATCATCCCATAAATCAATGTGATGATCGAGTAGCCGATCCACTTCGATCATTGTATGGATCTGACAAATATAAGCTAAATACACAAAAATTAATGAAAGATGAACAATAAACTTACCGGATTTGAGTTATACAAAGTTTTGCCTCTCTTTCTTTTTCTCAACTGTACGTAGAGTGTTTTTTTGTTAATGTTTGAGTTGGATTAGAACTACTCTTATCACACATTCCTTAAAAGGAATGACTCATTGCGAGGTTGAGAGATACAGGAAAGAATTAGAGAGAAAAAAAAATAGAGAGGTTATTATTATTATTATTATTATATTAAAAATTGTAGGCGTTATGTTACCCCCTCTAAAAGAAAGATCTTGTCCTTGAGATTTGGAAAATAGTATCTCAATGTTTTTAATGGAGCTGGTCACATTGATGTTATTAATAGCTTTAAACATTAGATTGATCGGATCCTTGCTCTTACTCCAGTGGTAGACTCTCAGGAGTTGGAGCTGGTCACGTTGATGTTATTAATAGCTTTAAACATTAGATTGATCGGATCCTTGCTCTTACTCCGGTGGTAGACTCTCAGGAGTTTCAACACCTGGTTGAGGGTTCGAGTAACCATAGGTGGTGAAATCCCACTACGGCGTGAGTGTCTGGTGGTGTGTAATTAAGAAAAAAAAAAAACATTAGATTGATCTTTAAGGTTTTTTTTTTTTTTCTTTTTTCTTTTTTCTTTTTCCACCAAGTATGGAGCCTATGATCCTATAAGAAAGAAATTTTAAATTTTAATATGATTTTTCTTGTACTTAAAATTTTTTTGTACTTTAAATAAAGCATTTCAACTAAAAATGTTAATTTAAACAAAGGAATATATATATATATATATATATATATATATATATATATATATATATATATATATATATATATATATATATATATATATATATATATATAAAAGCTATGTTAGTTGAATCGACGGGACACCAGTTTGGGCAGATTGGTTATCGATTTGATGGCTAATGTTTCTATCACATTTTCTTGTACTTTGAAATTTCAAAATTATGTTTGAAATTTTTCTCGAGATCTTATTATAATTCCATTGTGTGTCTGTAATTTTTTTCTCCAAATCCTATTATAAGTCTACTAAGCAGTGGCATTCAAGGTTGGTCTCTGCAATGGGGATGACTAGCTTTGTTTGGAGAATGGTTGTATGGTCTATGTATGGTGTTTTTTGTGGATAAATATTTTCGAAGCTGTAGGGTGGTCATATATGTGTCCGGGAGGGGCTCAAGTGCTATCATCTTTGGTTCGTGGCTGGTGAATAACTGTATATTTTCTGATAAGAAAAAATGAACTACAAGGCCCACCTGCTACTTATAGAAGTATCGGACAAGTTACAAGTTCAAACATTTGCAAATTAAATTCAGATAGCTTTTGAGCCGGGGAAGGTGGACCATCTAATTATATTCTGATTTTGGAACTTATGCCACATTGGCAAGCTTCTCGTCAGTTACTCTCCATTAATCAACCATGACAAAATGCTCGGACCGTGGACAATATTAGGTTCTGTTCACAACCTTTTTTAGATGGTGACCCACCCAATTATCACGTGGCATCCGTGTGCCTCAATCACAGATCCCATTATTGTTGGAACATGGCCTGAAAACGTTTCTTATGAACAATGCTAGCCATCTATCAGATGGTTACCGAGCTGATCGTTAAAGTAAAATAGGATCAAGAGTCCAAATCATGCATGTGCCGAACCCAAATCATAGACCGTTTACGGCAATGGGTTGGATTGGTACCTTTGTCAACCTGTCCGACCTGCTTCTAAGGCGGTTTTGGGCCAAGCTAAATAGGTAGTCAGTTGGGTTCTGGTTAGAAAATGTGGCCTGTTTAAGTAAATGGGTTGGGACCACTGGTCTTTTAGCCAAGTGGGCTTAGGTTTGGAATTTAAGTAAATGGGTTTATCCCTACCCAACCTGACCCACCCCATTCTTTATGAATGAGGTGGGCTGGATAGCCTGACCGACTAATGTAGGAGGTGGCACATATAAATTCTTAGCATAGTTAGACCAAAAGAAGGTGGACTAAAAATTGATTATAACTTTTCATCCGTGTATCGTTACGGGATACATAACCTATCAATCTTTACTAAAACAGGCCATTCGAGATGAATTGACCAACATACTGTGGGTCACATTTGTCTGTTTCGAGCTGAAAATGTGCGCTTTCAGCTCGAAATTGAAATTTAAGGAAAAACAACTATTTTTATTAATTCTGATTTTTAAATATTTTCTCAATTTTAAAGTTTTAGGTTTTCTTCTTTTTAGAAATAACTTGTAATCATGTTAGGACACATTAGACAATTATCATTAATAAAGTTATTTTGAATTTTCTAGAATTAATTTCAAGATATCTCTATGAGTAGTCCAGCGAAGCTCCATGAATTTCGGAGTAGTTATCCCCTTGAAGAAGACAGTGATCGACCTCAACACACCCTCCCCTACGTCACCCACTCAATTAGTTATTAATGGGTGGGCTAGATGACCCAACCCATCCCATTAGTTATTAATAGGTGGGCCAGATGACCCAACCCAACCCAACCCAAAACCCAAAACAAACTAATCGATGATACATAGATACATGCACATAAGGTTGGGTCAGGTCTAGTTCAGACGAGCCCGACCCAAGTACAATTAAATGGCTCAGGCCAGGTCTGGCTTTGGTTTGGTAAGTGTAAGCGGGTCGGTCAGGCAATATGGTAATGGGTCGCCAGTCGGGTTTAGCCGCTCAGACCGTTTAGTAAACATGTTGGGCTTGGGTGACCTGGACCATGTCTGAACTTGACCCATTGCCACCCCTAATTCCATTTGCCCTCATATGCACGTGTATATATCCCACACTCACATTGCACGTGCACACGTGTGCATGCTTACACCTTATGTGAAATATCAAATCATGTGTAGATATGTGTGTTCAAATAAGTCAAGCTTTTACACATTTCTTTGAATATTTGCCAACGACTCTTGTATGTATATTTTCATCATCATATGTACAAAAATAAACAAGTTTGGTGGTCCACCACACGTTAGGATTACCAAACGCCCCCCTCTTTTTTCTTTTTTTCTGGTCAGAAGACTCTGATAGTGAAATCTGTAGAAACCATACCTAATCAGTTGACAGGAATTGTGACAAACACACCCTCTTCCTGGTTTACAGTTTGTTCAAGTGGGACCACTGTACAGTGATCTAGACCATTGATCCATTCAGCCCCACCGTGGATAGACCATACCCCCAAAATCTCATTTATAAGGCAATCTCAGCATTCCAATTTTTCATGTGCGAATAAACGGTTAACAAGAGAAACACAATATTGGTCCACATCTAGTGATTAGATCTATAATATAGAAAGAGAATTTCAGAGCATGGTCCATCATGCTGGTTGCATGAGATCAACGGTCTAGATCTTTGAACATGGGCCCCACATATGCAAAATGAAAACCCAAGTACAGTGTGCATATCCTCCGGCTTCTTAAGATGAGCCATAAGCCCATTTCGTTATTTGTACAGTTTAGGATTAGAAAATAAAAAAAAATATCAGTATATATTTCAAACCGGTTGATACTCTGGAAGGGTACAGTGGTTGATACTCCGGAACTCTTAAAAGGAACATGTTGCAAAGTATATTAATTCAAAGTAAAACGACAAATTTTTAAAACCCACTATCGCTAAGTTACAATCACAAGATTGGCTGAGTAATCCTAACCTCTGATTGGTGGACACTTGTTTGTTGAAATAGGACCATTGGATATTTTCATTTTAAACCGTCCAATAATTGTCCACCTAGATAATAAAAAAAAGTCATTTTTTGTTTCATGATACATCTTAACTGGAAACGATGATTTGGATGAATTACACGTATGCCACGTGTGAAATTTCGTAGAAAAATCTAAGTGCCTGTGTATTAACCATCACACTCTGCCAGAGTATCAAAGTTTTTCCACATGAGAATGAGATTCTCTGTTTTGGTTTGGTGTCATTGTATCTTGTCTTTGAATGGGAAGTACTGAGAACCCCAATCTCCAGCCATCCAAGGATGGCGGGTGGGAATCCCAGCGCATTACAGGATTGGAATTTTCAATTTGGAATGCATGTTGGGATTCCCGCCCATTGGAGTGCACCAAATACTTCGTGTGTACCGAAGTAGTGTGTTTGTTATGCAGGAGCACTTCTGATGGGTGTGTAGGATAAGGCAGAATGGGACGTGAGTGCGTAGGATAAGGCAAAAAAAATGGATCTAAGGTCATGTCTATATCTAACGTAAACAGAATCTTGAGGTGGGTTTAACCGTCCCATGTTTACATCACATCATGGGTTTGGTCCACCCACTTTTTTTAACGGTCCACGCACTCCCATTAACTTTTCTTTTGATTACGTTGCTCAAAAAAGAAATGCATAGAAAAGGGAAGAGGAAATGTACGGTTACGATGCATTGCACCGGAATAGTGTGGCAACTAGAGTAGGCATGTGACAACTCGACTCGGCAAACTAGACTCATCTGACTCGTTCAATCAGACTCCATCTAATCGAGATTTGAACTCGTGGGTGTGTCATTCAATCCAAACTCTAGGTTAGTTGAGTTCGAGTCACCCTGTAACTTGAATTGACTTGACTTGAAATCCAACTCAATACTAACTAAAGTTAATACAAAACTCAACTTTTATATATATATATATACACACACACTTTAACTTATATATGACTTTTGAGATCTTAGATGCCGTGTTACTGACTGGGAGGCTACAATTCTAGCAAATGAGTTTAGGTTTTGAGTTGTGATTTCAAGTTGTAAATACCCATTGCACTTGACCTAACTTAGTACTTGTGAACGGGTCGAACTTGATCCGGACTAGTTTAGGCTGGACTTGGACTTGAATTGGGTCAGACATGCTAGACTTGGTACCGAGTTGGATCATGCCTATTTTAAAACTGGGTTGAGCCGAGTCATCCCTAACTTGGTCCAACTCAACTCTATGCCCAACTCTAGTGGCAATGTGGGTGTTTATAGATGTAGGGCACATGGTTTAGATATCTAGACTGTTTATCGGATGGGTCCCAATGCGGATGGGTTATGTGTAAACAAACTCCAATATCAAATGGCTCTTAAAACAAAATAATGGATCGAGATAACTAATATAGGTGGGATGGATGAGATTATCCAATTTGAAAAGATTTTTGGGCAGTATATATGATGTCAAAAAGGAAGATGAGGCGGCTGGAGGGTGTTTTTGTGAATACTTTCACAAAATGAGGATTTTGAACAAATAAGAAATTCTTAGGGAGTTCTGGCGAAATAAGAGCCAATGGGCGGTTATTATAGATATTTAGACAGATAAACTAAAGTCAAACTCCCTAGTCCATCAGACATGGACATAATCAAAGAAGTCAAAGTCAATAAAATAGGCAACCAGCCAAGTAAGTGACATGATTTCTTAAATTTTAATATTTAAAAATAGAAATTTTCGAAATAAATTTATAATTTTGGTCACAAGTGCCACCTTTTTTTTTTTTTTTTTTTTTGAGCTTGGCCTAAACCCACATGAGTGCATCTAGAGATGTCCGGACCCGGGCCCGGGTGCATGATGGGGGAGCGGGTTAGGTGTTACCAGGTAACACCTTAGTGGGAGTTACCCTTACCGTGTGGGGCTCACCTTAATTGATTTTTTTTTATATCTACGCTGTCCATCCGTTTTTAAAAATAATTTTAGGATATAGTTTATATTTTAAGCAGATCCAAATCTCAGGTGGACCACACCATTGGAAAAAGTGACGAATGACTATTTAAAGCTTTTATGGGCTATAAAAGTTTTGGATGAGGCAGATATTTATATTTTCCCTTCATCCAGGTCTGATTGACCTTATCAACGGGTTAGATGGAAAATAAACATTACGGTGGGTATTACAATGGGCCCTGGTACTTGTTAATAGTAGGCGTTCAATCACCACTGTTTCCTGTGGTGTGGTCCAACTGCAATTTAGAACTTCTTAATTTTTGTATGCACATCCTAAAATGATCTGGAAAAAATGAATAGATGGCATTGATATACAACACATCCCCATGATAAGGATAACACCCACTAAGGCGTTACTACTTACTAGTAACACCTAATCGGCCCCCGCATGATGGACTCAGCCTGATTTTAACGGGTCCATGTCCCATTTATTGACCAATGAGAAATGATGTTGGGTAAGGGTCTCACCTTTTACACCCTATTAAAGACAGGTCAGGTTAGTATTAATAGAGTGTGTGTGTGTGTGTCTATATATATATATATAAAATTCTGGCAAAAGAAATGAGTTTTCTAAGCTACATACCTAATACTATGCACGCTTCAAAGTGGTACATGCATGTGCCCATGATCTAATAATATTTCTATTGGGTGGGCCCAACCAAATAAATGCTCTTATTTATTTCAATCTGACTTGAAACTTAGATCTAAAGATTGATGGGTACTGAAACTTAATTAGTATAGATGAGTCTTGAAAAACTAGACTTAGACCCAAAAGGACTTAGGCCGCAAAGACTTGCCCACTTACAGTTATTATAGAACCCGATCTGAATGGGACTCAATTGTAACTTTATTTTAAAAAACCCATTTACAACCTTAAGTGTATAATGCATCCCATCTATGCATCACTACATCTTCCAACTTAGAATACATGTGTTAGATCTATGGTTTCATCAGGTGGGTCCGACTGAGAGGCCACTTATCATGTATGGCTTAAAAATGACTTAGCCAATGTTTTCTTAGCCCTAAAGTTATTACAAACCCTACGCTGACATGATGGATGGTCTAGATCATGCATGCATGCTCTCGTTTGTAATGACACATCCACATGTGAGGCACATGTGTCATTTACATAATGCAATTTGAGATATGAGCTTTCTATCAAGTGAGCTATTCTGTTTAGAACTTCTAGCATAAAAATTAGGCCATTTCATGCCTCAGGTGGGCCACATCATATAAAAACAAATAAATGGCTAAAAAATATTTTAATATTTGCAATGTTGTTGTCCACCTGAAGAGTGAAATTGTTAGATTTTTAAGTGGACACTTAAGAATCATTTCCAACCTTATGTAAAACCTGAATTTCACACGCATATTTTATATTTGTGTGAGTGTGGGGGTGTCAGATTTTGGCTCTACATGCACGTATTTCATATTCAAGGGGAAGATAGGCTCCTGCAAGGTGTCTACTACAAAATTTTCTTCTTGAGAATGTGCTTGGTCATCCACCTTTGGGATTTACTTGGGAGCCCAGGTTCTAGAATTCCAAGGTGGGTCCACATATATGCATGTATAAATTATATTTAAAGAACACTTATGTTGAATTGAAATTTTCCTTTGAGAATATTGAAGATGGTGTTGAATTGCATTTCATTGGGAGAATTATATCACAATTTATAGAGTCATACTGTATTAATTTACACAATCAAGGGGAGATGATTTTGCCAAGTTTTTGACAATCTATAATACATTATTTCTAACTTTACATGCTTTCACATATGGAGATTCTCTTGACTTTTGGGCTGGAATTTCCTTCTTTAAGAGATGATTTATAAGATATTGAATCTAATGTGGAAGATTGTCTAATAATATAAAGTTAGAATACAAAATTTAAATTATAAAATTTATTTGCATAAATCAATCCGCCTTTACTAAACATGATGGGTGCATGGATAAAGAAAATAGATTATCGTCTTCTCAGGAATAGTCCCTAAATCAACAAGAAAACAAATCTCTAAGCAAAAAAAAAAAAAAAAAAAAAACCCTCATATCTTAATTTGATTTGAAATAAAAATTTCTTCAAAATAATAAAAATGTCTAAAAATAATAAAAGACATTTAATCCTACCAAAACTCATAAAATATCGTTGACTAAAACAAAAACTACACATCAAAACCAAACTCTTTAAAAAAATGGAACTTACTGAAATTAGTCAATTCTAATTTTATTTTATTTTTTGGTTGGCACATTTAGTGTACACACACCCCAATGTTATCCACACCCTAATTGGGAATTGATACCAAGACTTCAGTGTTGAAATGAGGTTATCTTCACTTAGTCTACCATTCGAGTTATGGATTAAAACCCTAATTTTACTCATAAAACAATTGAATTTTTTAAGTTTTTTTTTTTTTCTTTTGAAGTTTTTTAGCGCTCATTGAACCACGGATAATTTGCGAAGTGTAAAGCTCATCAATAACTTTCCAACATTATATTATGCATGTGAAATGGATAACATATTGCAAAGTTATGACCTTCCGAAGTTATAGTGCACATTTAAGCTTCTTTTTTTTAAATTTTTCTTCTCTCCCTAGTTTGAGACTTCTAGCATCATTTCTTTCAATCTTGGCTATTCATGAAGTCATCTGTCACCCTGTTTTACAACAGGCTCAAAAATAAGCCATCAAAGTTTAATTTGACCCAAGTTAGGTTGTGAAGGGACCAACTAATGATCGTAGGGATATTTGTGAAGTATTTTAGATGGGTTTGGTTCCATTTTAGTAGGGTGCTATATTGCTAACGGTGGCAATGGGCCTGGTAGTCATCCTGACCCGACAAGCCAAACCGGTTCTTTGCAGGGCTTGGACCCACTAGCTTGGCTTGCCGGCTAGGCTTGGGACTTACTTTCATGGCTCAATCAATCTTCAGCCTAGGCTTGCACTCAAGTCATTTTAACCCCCAAGCCCAACCAACCTGACCTTGCCCTGCCCGACCTGACTCCATACATACATGTGTTATATCCCAAGAGTATGCTATTCCAACCTCAATTGGGCAATCCATCCATCTTGAATTGAAACTGTTGTGTTTTTTTTTTTATTTTAAGTAATAATAATTTTTAACACGCGCACACACACCACCACACACTCATGCCGTAGTGGAATTTCACCACCTATGGGTACTCGAACCCTCAACCAGGTGTTGAAACTCCTGAGAGTCTACCACCGGAGTAAGAGTAAGGACCCAAATTGAAACTGTTGGTTTCATTCATCTAAAATGTCTATTTCCTTATGCATGTGTGGCCCACTTGATCAACAGATAAATTAGGAACATTTAAGTAGGAAATAAAGATTTTATCAATTTTTAGGTGCCTAGCTGAATTTTGAGGTGCCTAACTGCATTTTGAGGGCCATCCTTATTTTGGATGCTAGGGTTTGTCTGCATGTGCCTAAAGCTCTATTAAGATGAACATGTCTTGGACATGTGTGCCAAGATGTTGTATTTGAATGACTGATAGAGGCACCCATAGCCGTCGATCATTTCTGAATGGACCAAATACTAGTCCTTGGTAGAGATGAAAGAAGATCCTAAGACTGGGAATTTTATTTTTGTTAAAGAGTGTACCACAAGAGCATATATTGAAGAGATGAGCTATTTACATCTGCTAACATCGCACGCACCCATAAGATTTGGGCTCAATAATAAAGTGGGCATTCAGATGTGAACAGGCTCTCTCATGAAATTTGGGTCATGTATTGTTGAATTCCATCTAATGGGAGTATAATTGCAATAAGGATGCAGAGTAGATAGCTTTTTGTGTTCTTGTGGGAAGTCTATATCCATGATTCAGCTGAGTACTCTTTCATGGATAACATAATAGTCAAATCCATGGAAAGTCAAATGAAAAGATGGAATAATCGAATGAAAAAATGCACACTCTGATGGCTACAAGGTGGACTAAAATCATGAATGTTCATTTGTTGAGACTGGTTGAGTGATCTTAGCCACTGATTGGAAGACTTTCGCACTTTGATTGTGTAGACACCTCACCCAACCAAGGAATAGTCGATCAAGCCGGAACAAAATAATCACTCTTACACAAAATTCTAGAGCCAATGCACCTTGTCCAAGTCCATATAATTCCGTATAGGTCCATCCTAAACACCTTAGACCCTATTTGAACCAACCCAGTTCCTAATTCAAGTCATCTAAACCTAAAATTAAGGCTGGATTAGCTCTCTCATCGCAACGAAAATTCAATTTCTGCTGGTACATTTTTTTTTACTCTAGAAGATAGTCAAGCGTCCTTGCAATCAACAAACAATCAAGTATTAGAAGTCAAAGATTACTAGTGAAAATCGATTTTTCATTTTTGATGACGATATAATTATGATATCATTTACTTAGTTTTCTAATTTTTCTATCATCCCTCCCTCTTATCATAAGCCATGCTTAATCCCTATTACTAAAAAACCTTAAAGAAAATAATATTACTCATTTTTCTTTAACCTTTAATCAAATTAGAAAGCCAACTACTAAACCAACCAATGGAAAAGCTTCATGTGTCTCAAAGCTTTCAAAAGCCAATCACAAGAAGCCACATACTATTTTACTCATTACCTACCCAAAATGATTAAAATGCCGTCACCTTTGATTATTCAATACTTCTCATGCACCCTATTCATTTCTAACACAACACAAGCTACATCGTACTTGAGAACTAGGTAAGGATGTCCTAAAGATTATAGGCTAAGTGCTCTCCTCTTTCTGAGAATACTCTCCCATATGTTTCAGGTACAAAGCTTTAGAGAGTAGGTAACGACATTTTAGATACTAAGAATGAAGTGCTCTCCTCTCGTTAAGACTACCCTCCCACAGGCTTCGTGGAGAAGACCCTAGAAGTGAGGTGCATATTGAAGAGCTCCAATCATCTTATTTAACTAAGGAGACTAATGTTTTTCATTTCACGCTCACCTCCAATGTGAGTCCATAGTCCCGTGATCAAACAAATTTGTAGAGTAGGGTTAAAGATTTAAGAGCTTAGATAATCGTCTCTATTGAACCTTTGTCCAAGTTCTTCATTCTTCATTCACATCTCTAAGCCCTCAGTTAATCCGGATGTTTTATTTATTGATTTCCTTAGCTTGTTTTACATTACATTTACTATTTTGCTATACTTCCCTTTCATGCACCTTCTTATTATAGATTTGATTTATTTCTTATTATCCATTTATTTATTTTAAGTAATAATCTAGAATTAAAATCTCAAATCCTATAAAGTAAAGGCCATATATTTATATGAGTAGAGAAGGATGCTTAACGCCTTTCTTGATATGGAGCCATTTAAACCCAAACCATTCTTTACATTAGATTATTGTGGTTGGGCGGTCTCTATCTCATCATAGATTTTAAATTTTTTTCCTAATGGTGACTCCAAACATTTCAATCTCCTCATGTTGCATCATCATTTTAAGGGTCCCTCCAGTGAACTATTTAGATTTCATTCGTTCACACCAAGGGTCTATTTAGATACTACCAAATAAGTTACTTTTTCTACTTACAACAATAGATAAGTAACTTATTTGAGATAAGTAAATTTAGTTTAAGATCAATTATAAGTAACTTTTTTACTTAAAAGTCACTTAATTACTTTACCTTAATTAGTAAAAACCAAGATAAGTTAGTTAAGGCATAAGTAGCTTATCTTAAGTAACTTACGATCCAAGCATGCCATTTGATGTCTGCTTGATCATTCACTTGGATGCATGGGTCCATCACCAAGGAAAACAATTCCATTAATTATCATTTTCTATGATCTTTGATTGAAGGGTTATGATTGTGCGACCAATGTGAATTTTTGGCCATGCTCCAACTAAGTCAAGACCTACCTAACGTTCTCTGCTGTCATTGTGAAAAAGGGGGTGACTCGATCCCCTAGGGACCAACAAGGGGTAGTAAAGGAATATTCACTTGTTGTCCATCAACTACGCCTTTTGGCCTGATCTTAGGCCCTGACTCAACCTCCGTGGAAGAACCTTGCCGAGGAATCATTAGGTTTTCGAGACATTGGATTCTCACCAATGTTTGCCTTACTCAAGCTGACATTCTCAGCTTCGTCCAGGTGCTTCCCTCTAAATGAAACGCTCCTCTACTAATGCATTTTTATATCACACAGCTTTTGCAGATCCTTAGCCCCATTCATCTTCGGTTCTGACTTTTGTCCCTCAACAAATTTCCAAATTCGTTGGTTTCTTTGCCTTCTAGATATCGTAATTCGTTGGGTGGACCACTACGTGCAAATCACACAGATTAGCCCATCCTACCCGTCCGATTGGTGGACCCTTCACTGATCGGAATGGTTAGACTTGCCCAATCAACGCACGTTTTCTACCAAAGCCAATTCATGGTGGGACCCACTCAATGTTCAGGATAATGGGCCTGTTTTGTCCAACTCTTTGGTGAAGCAGCTGACTAATTTTCTCACCAACCCATAAAAGTCATTTGGCTGCATGTATCAGTTATTCACTATGTTGTTTGCACTACCATCCGATCCGTTCATAAAATAAATCCCACTATGATCATGGGATGCCAGAAAATTCAAGCCTTTCCGATCATTAGGTGGGCCACACCACAGGAATCAATCGACAACCACCCAAAACCTCTAAATTCAAGTAGTGAGTTGCATGATGGTTGGATCAGCCTACTTTCTGGAGCATCTCACTTTTTTGCTGGGCCACTGGATGTATATGTCGGATGTTGTGGACCCCAATAGAGGCAAGATGAACAGCATGAATGACATAGATGAACGTTCGGGGCCATTTGTGCGGATGACACGTGTCAGAGATCCAGGCCATTTATCAAGTGGTGAACATTGTGAACATGCATATACCAACAGCAACTCATCAACTGAGCCACACGTGTGTTGAATTTGAACCACCTGACTTTCTTTTTTCTTTTTTCTAGCCCTTCATTGTTATCATCCAAGTTGGACCCGTTTGATTAGAAGACTGGCATTTATTTTTGATCCATGGCATTTTAACTGTGTACCTTACCAAATGAATGGCTCGGATCTTTGACATGTGTGCCATCGACACTGATTCCTAACAGGTGGTCCACTCCCTCAGACGAGGGCCCCTCACTGAGCTGCGACCCCACAAAAGATGTGACTGGGTTTTCCTCACATCTTTTGTGGGGTCCCAAATAAAAATCGACGGTCCATATGTTAACAGCTTGTTCTAGGACAGAAATTTAGACCCGATTATTTAACAGAAGTGGCCCGAACTACCTCTCCTCCTCTAAAACCCGACCAGTTTATGCCTGTTCGATATACAAGTTACAACCATGGATTGGCGACTCGTCCGAGTCAGATGTGAGTTGTCCAAATTCAACTCGTTATCTGATCTGACTCGGACTCAGTCGGGTCTTATCGGTTCAGCAACACGAGTTAGCATTGAAAACGTTTCTTGAGTCAGAGTCATCCCCAAACTCGGTCATGACTCAGTACCCAGCTGACTCGCGAATTTTGAATCCATGATTTGCACGTGATCACCAAAGTCAGGTTTCATCGACTGTGGGCCCAGGGAGTACACACGAGTGCCTTATATATGGACGCGGATTGCTTACTGAGTAACTCAGTCTGGGGTAGCGAGTAAACTCTGTGGGGCCCACCGTGATGTATGTGTCTTATCCACGCCGTCCATTGGTTTTATCAGCTCATTTTATTGCTTGAAGCCAAAATTGAAGCATATTTAAAGCTTGAGTAGAACACACCATGGGAAACAGTGGGAATTGAAAGCCAACCGTTGAAAACTTCTTAAGGGCCACAGAAGTTTTGGATCAAGCTGATATTTGTGTTTTCCTTTCATCCATTTCTGTGTGACCTTATCAACAGGTTAGATGACAAATAAAAATCACTGTGGGCCCTAGGAAGGTTTCCACGGTAGACATCACTATACCCACTGTTTCCTGTGGTGTGGTCCACTTGAGCTTTCGATATGCTTCATTTTTGGTTTCGTGTACTAAAATGATCTGATAAAATGGATGAACGGCGTGGATAAGACACATACATCACGGTAATCCCCACGTGCACTGCACGTGTCATCCCCTGCATGCAAGTGTGCACGTGTTACTGACCAACCGTTCCAAGCTAAGTAAATTCCAAAACTCACCGTCTCCACATCCACACCATATCATACAATATATGAAACTCCAATCACAGCCGTCCAAATCCACCAAAACCTCAAAAGGGGCCCACGTCAACTTCTCAACTAGACCTTCTCCATACACATCCATGCATACATGGACAGATACATAGATATTTGTTTTGATACGTATATAAACAACCATTGGAATAGATTCCATTTCTCATACATTGTCTTTGCTACTTTGAAGAATAACCATTGTTAGAAGAAATTCCTTAATTTCTATATCTTCCACCTTGAATTCAGCTTCTCATCTTTGTCTTATTCCTTCAATCCTCCCTTTTCATTCCTTATCCTACGCACCCCCCTCATCTTCATCTCTTCCCTTTGAATTTGCAGGAACGGTAGAGACATCTGCTTTCTTCAATTCCAGTCCAATGAAATCCGAAGAAGGTAAGCAAAAGAAAAAAAAAAAAACCCAACTCCCTTTTATCTTCAAAATCACTGTAAATTCTCAAATTCCGCGTTTTTATGCAGAAACAAGTGGAAATCAAGTAAACCCAGAAACAGAATTCCTCAAGAATTCGAATCCGGCTGATGGATCGCCTCGATGCGTATTGGAAATACCGATTTTGGGTGTAGATTCGGATAATAGTAGTAGTAGTAGTAGTAGTAGTGTTAGTAGTAATGGCAGCGGAAGCGGCTGTAATGAATCGTCGGTCTCGGAGTCGAATGGATTGCAATGGAGAAATTTTATGAATGTTTTGAGGAAGAAATCGATAAGACGGCTTTCGACGTTTCCGTTGCCGGGTTCAGAGCTGTCGAGGAGGAATTTGAGCAGGAAACTGGGTCAAATTCGAAACGGAGAAGATGGAGTAGAAGGCGGTGGAGAGGCGGTCGTTCCGAAGCCGTCGTGGAGGAGCTTCGATTATGAAGAGCTTGTGACTGCTACTGATAATTTCAGTTCTGGTGAGAGGATTTTCTCTGTTTCTGGTTTTTCTCTGTTTTTTTCCTCTGTTTTTGCTGCGTTCTTTCATGTTTGAATAGTATGTGGTGGTGACCGAAATGCAGTACCTGAAACAGCCAGGTCTGTGGGGCCCACCAAGTTGGATATGTAAAATCAATCCGTCTATCAGGTTCTATCATCAATTTTTGGCCTTGTGTTTAAAAATCATCTAGAACCACAACTCAGTTGGGCCACACCAAATGAAAAAATGGGGATGAGATGCCAACCATAGGTTCTTTGTGCGGGGCTACCATCGTCTGTATGTTTGATCGAATCCGTTAATAAGGTGTGACTCAATAGGATGAATAGAATATACAAAACTATGGCAGACTCAGGTGGGCCACACCGTGCCGACTTACATGTTTTGGGTCCAATATTAAGTGTAGCCTGTATGAGTTTTTAATTGGTCTTATCATGTGTATGTACGGTCCAAATAATGGTTCTCACCTGATGGACGGAGTGGATTTTTCATATTGTGGGCCAAACCAGATGAAGAGAAGATACAAAAACTGTACAGGACTCAGGTGGGCCACACCATGTGAAGTTGGCGGTTCCGCAAGCAATATTAAGTGTGACCCGTATGAGTTTTCAATTGTCGTTATCTTCTACATATACGGTCCAAATAAGGTTATCACCTGATGGACGGAGAAGATTTCACAGGCACAACATGGTGGATCCACAGACCTTGGGTTCTCACGCGCTATGTAAAAACAGGTGATGGCCCGTGGACGCGGATTGCCTCCTCACGCTGGCTACTGGACGGTCCGCTGTAGGCCCCTCATGATGTATTTGTCATATCCACCCCGTCCATCCATTTTCCCAGATTGTTTTAGGGTATAAAACAAAAAAAAAAAGAAAAAAAAAAAAGGAGGTAGATCTAAATCTCATGTGAACCACACGAAAGGAAAAAAGTAGATATTGAAAGCCCCCCTTTAAAAACTTCCAGGGCCACAAAAGTTTAGGATGAAGCTTAGTTTAGGATGAAGCTTATATTTGTGTTTTCCCTTCATCCAGTACTGTGTAACATAATCGACAGGTTGAATAGCAAATAAACATTACTATGTGCCCTGGTAAGTTTTAAATTGTGGAAGTCTTATCACCACTGTTTTCTTGAGATTTGGATATATATATATATATATATATGGAAAAGGTACTATGCGCTCGTCCCATGAGGTTGAGCTGTGTGGGCCCCACCGTGATGTGTTTCGAACATCTACCCCATCAGTCAGATGCACCATTCCATCGTGGGCCTAGGTCTCAAAAATCAAGTCAATCCATGACTTGTGTGGGCCACACTACATACAGAAGTGGGGAGGGGCCGTGCACCATTAAAACATTTGTAATCAATTTTGGGCCCACCGAGATGTGGTTTGCAAATCCAGACCATCCATTATGTGTGTCCCACTTGGATGAGGGTTTAGACCAAGTTTCAGTAGCATTCAAAACTCAGGTGGGCCCCACCAAGTTCTTTTATATGTTTTAACGGTGTCTTCCCATGATTTTAGGTATGGCCCACCTGAGTTCTATATACGGCTGATTTTTAGGATATCCCATAATTTAGAGAGGACCCATCAAATGCACAATGTTGGTGGTTGACACGCATCACGGTGGGGCCCACACAGCTCGACCTCATGGGAGCTTATCGTAAGGTCGAGTGCATAGTACCTTTTCCTTATTTATATATATATATATATATATATATATATATATATATATATATATATATATATATATATATATATATATATCACGGTGGGTCCCACAAATTCCCACCACTACGGAGCTTATCGTAAGGTCGAGTGCATAATACATTTTCCTTATTTATATATATATATATATATATATATATATATATATATATATAAAGCCGATCTCTTGCATACAATACTATAGCTGGGATTAAGCTGCATTGCGAGTGTTAAGAAAATGACTCTCTCCTACCCATGCTGACATAGATTAGCTACTGCCAAGTTGAGCAGGGAGTCTTAAGTGACGGTTACTAAGTTCTATGGGCCCACACCTTGATGTATTGGTTGTGTCCACACCGGCCATCCATTTTTAGAGATCATTTTAAGACGTGAGAAAAAAGATGAGTGGATTGAAAGCTGGAGCGAACCTATGGTTGCCATGGTATATAACACATACATCATGGTGGGCCCACTGATCAATGTCGAGTAGCGACCAGGCTAGTTGCAGCGTCATTAAGCAATCAGAGTCCATGGCCCGTATAAGTTTTGTCCATTAAGTGGGCCACACTTGTTTTTGGGCCATTGAGAGATGCTTTTAGCTGTCTGTCCCTTTATCTGTCCCCATTAGAACGGCGAATGTTCAAACATTCCCCGTCTTTTCAGGGCATATACAGACCATGGCCGGCATGCTGAGTGACAAGCCTCGGATTGCACGGCACGCAAATTTGTCCAGAGTTTTTTAAATTTTGAGGGATTTTTTTTTCTACAAATAAAAATATTTTAAATATTTTAATAAAATACAAATAAATCTTTTTTAAAGTTTTTAATAAAATATATTTATAAAATCTAACTAATTCAATCACAATTTACCGTCCACCTAGCCAATAACCCCAAACCTATGAACAACCCTTCGAGTTTGCGAGTAAAACCACGAGAATCATTGAGTGCAAAAGCCATCCCCATCCACCGATCAGGTGGGCCACAATACAGAGAATGATATCAAGCCGTTGGTAAATAGGAAAATACAAATGTACTTGGCTCAATAATCATAATTTCTTATATTTACATAACAAACTCTATTTCTATTATTATTATTATTATTTGAAATTTTCATAATAATATAGCTATATGTATCATCTAATGTATTTTCGTCTCGTGTACATTTGAAATCTCGGCCGTATATCTCACAATGATGAGTGGGGCCACCTGATGAGCGGCCTGGATGTTAGGTGGGCCATATGGACGGAACAAATGTTTGATGGCTGGAATCAGCGCTTACTTGTGGTCCACTTGATGAGAGTACTGGTCTATTTTGTCAGGCGAGCTGCATCGTGGGCCCAAATTTTGGACGGCTTGGATGGATGCTTTTGGTATGTTTGAGAGAGACGTGTGGATCCATCAGTGTGTGTCTGGAGTGGTGGACGTTCCTCTTTTAAAATAGGAAAGTTGAGGGAACTTCTGTTGTAAAGAATAAATTATGGGTGTGGATTAGTTGAAGCAAATCCTCAATTGGGAAATGGAACCCCATTCGATCTGAGCCACTCATCAGGTGTGCCCCCTCTTCCAGATCCATGATACTACAGTTCAGTCCAGTCCACTCATCTGGTGGGCCTCACATGCATGCTGAATGACGACTATCCTCAATTTCTTTTAAAACAAAATGATGACCACTTGGGCTGGTCTGATCAGTGCTAGGCCCAGTTCACTTTCTGCCTGGTTGTGTTAATGGTCTGGATTTAAGCTAGAGGCCTTCCAAAGGCCCAGACTTGAAGCCCATACCGACCCAACTCTTTTGGGCTCTCGATCACAGTATTTTGAAAGTGGACCCCACTGGCCTTCTCTCAGTATATATGGGCTTGGGCCCATGTACAACAGGCCGAGCCCGCCCGCGTGAGGTCCATGACAGCCCTTCAAGGGCCATGATGATTATTCATAGCCTGAATTCAGATGGGCCACTCATTTTTGTGCATGATCTGGTCTGTTCATTAGGTGTACCCTATCATTCATGATATATGATGAAAATATCCTTGAAAACCCAAATGGGCCTAGTGGGCCAGGTTGATGGAGATTCCTCTAATTTATCATTTTTCGTCGGATTGCAGAGAAATTGATAGGAAAGGGTGGCCATGCAGAGGTTTATAAAGGATGCCTGCCTGATGGGCAGCTTGTGGCAGTGAAGAGGCTAACAAAGAGAAAGACAGAGGACGAGATTATAGCTGATTTCCTAACTGAACTCGGCATAATCGCACACATCGATCACCCCAACGTGGCCCGCTTGATCGGTTTCGGGGTTGATGGAGGTTTGCACCTTGTTCTCCGGTTCTCCCCACATGGAAGCCTAGCTTCCATGCTCCATGGTAATCTTCTTGTAGCATTTCCTTTTTAATGTTATAAAACTCGAGAAGATCCTGACTCGGTTCCCTTGTCAAGTGAGTCTGGGTTGACTCGATGACTCAGTTGAGTCACTTAATAAAAGTTGTGTTGGGGACGATCAGAGCCGTTCATTCATCACAAAGGTTTCATAAATGAATCATGGCCAAGAATCACAATGACCAGATAATCTTAAACATGTGAAAAATGCCTTCCAACCACAACTCGTTGCCAAATTTTCGGGATTTGTACAGCATTTTAAAGGGGAATGATCACTTGGGTCTGATTGTCTTGGCCTCATTGTGGTGTATATGTGTCATCCAACCCGTCCATTATATGAGTTCATAAATTCTATATCTAACCCAAAAAATTCACCTTGATCCATAACTCAAGTGGGCCACACTAAAGGGAACAATCATGGACATTGAGTATGGGTACACACCATAGAAACTTCCAGATGGAATGTTGGGTTTGTGGCATTGTTTATATGCCATCCAACCCATTAATCAGATGAATCCCAACAAGATAAAAAGAAAAAAAAAACTCAGGTGGGCCCCACCAGGTGAAGATATAGGTTTTACCCGTAATGGTACCTTGCTTTCAAGTGATGTATCCCACATGAGTTTTGGATGAAGATGATTCTTAGCTTGCTTGATGAACATGAATAGATTCACGGTTTGGATTCCACATACCCATCACAGATTGGCCCCACACAGCTCAAACATATGCTAATTACCCTACATAATCACGCATCTGATCATTCCCCTTCTTTAAATAGTAAAGATTATCCAACACTGTTAATCCATGGTTGTCCCCAGCGGATGAATGGTTCAGTTCACCACAAACAAATGTGACATTGGTGTTTACATCCAGGCCGTCCATTCAGCGTCCCACGTCTTGGACGGTCTATTTCCCGAAATCCATACCGATCAAGCATAACTTAAAAATCCGATCGGTAGCCTTCATTGAAAATAACTTCAGTTATTCAGGTTCAAAGGACGGTCTGGATTGGGCTATCCGATTCAAGGTAGCGGTCGGAGTAGCGGAAGGATTGTTATATCTTCATCAGGGCTGTCGTAGACGCGTAATTCATAGAGATATCAAAGCATCCAACATACTACTCACTGATGATTATGAACCACAGGTGAGAAGAGTTACCTTGGGTCCATGTTCTGTTTTTGTAGGCTGCGTTTGGATGCCCAACTGAATTGAATTGTAATAATTAGTTCAATGGAGTGGAAGTGACCGAATCATAATCACTTAGGTAATATATACATCTCTTTTTAGTTGGACATGAAAGGAATGTAACCGTGATTGGGATGTAGCATTTCTTGATTGAACTGGATGTTTGAAATTCAATTCAATTGTACATCCAAACGGGCCTCTAAAAGAATAGAAACGTGTAGCGGAATGTTGTTTTTTTGGTGGTGCAGATATCAGATTTCGGACTAGCGAAATGGCTCCCCAACCAATGGAGTCACCACATTGTGTTCCCCATCGAAGGCACATTTGGGTGAGATATGTCTTTACGTCCTCCGATGTATTGTTTCCATATATATATATATATATATATATATATATATATATATATATATATATATATATATATATATATAGGGAAAAGGTACTATGCGCTCGACCTCACGAGTCCGTCCCATGAGGTCGAGTTGTGTGGGCCCCACCGTGATGCGTTTCGAACATATACCCCATCAGTCAGATGCACCATTCCATTGTGGGTCTAGGTCTCAAAAATAAGTCAATCCGTGACTTGTGTGGGCCACACCACATACAAAAGTGGAGAGGGGCCGGGCACCATTAAAACATTCATAATCATTTTTTGGGCCCACCGAGATGTGGTTTGAAAATCCAGCCCATCCATTATGTGTGTCCCACTTGGATGAGGGTTCAGACCAAGTTTCAAACGCATGCAAATTTCAGGTGGGCCCCACCAAGTGCTTTTATATGTTTTAATGGTGTCTTCACATGATTTTAGATGGTATAGCCCACCTGAGTTCCGTATACGGCTGATTTTTGGGATATCTCATAATTTAGAGGGAACCCATCAAATGCACGATGTTGATGGTCGACACGCATCACGATAGGGCCCACACAACTTGACCTCACGGGAGCTTATCGTGAAGTCGAGCGCATAGTATCTTTTCCATATATATATATATGGGAAAAGGTTCTCTCCGGTCGAGCTCATGGGAACTTCCATGAGGTCGAGCTGTGTGGGCCCCACCGTGATGCATGTCAAACATCTACCCCATCAGTCAAATGCACCATTCCATGGTAGGCCTAGGGCTTAAAAATCAAGTCAATCTGTGACTTGTGTGTGCCACACCACATACAAAAGCTGATAGGGGCTACCCTCCATTAAAACATTCATAATCATTTTTTGGGCCTACCGAGATGTGGTTCACAAATCCAGCCCATCCATTATGTGTGTCCCACTTGGATGAGGGGTCAGAGCAAGTTTCAGATGCATCCAAATTTCAGGTGGGCCCCACTAGGTGCTTTTATATGTTTTAGGCATGTCTTAACATGATTTTAGATGCTATAGCCCACCTGAGTTCCGTATACATCTGAATTTTGGGATATCCCATAATTTAAAGGGGACCCATCAAATGCATGGTGTTGATGTTCGACACACATCACGATGGGGCCCACGCAGATCGGCCTCATGAGAAGTTCCCACGAGCTAGACCACATAGAACCTTTATATATATATAGACACACACACACACGCACGCGTGTCACCTGTGCATTAGTTCTCGTGATAATGTTTTGAGAACTCATCACATATAATGTGAGCCCAAAATTTGAACAGTCCCAATGAAACCACAAGGTCTAACTTCTACCTGATTCAACTTTAGTGGCCTATAGCAAAAGAAAACAGTTTCTTTCCTTGATTTGTATCCATTTGCGATAGCCCGCTAGAATTTTGGATCAGGGTGAAAATTGATTCCTCAGAGTTTCATGGGTACCACATCACATAGACCATTCAAATTGTGCAAAGGTGTGCACATGCGCAGGTGAGCATACCCCTCTCTCTCTCTCTCTCTCTCTCTCTCTCTCTCTGTATATAGGGGCATGCTCTCCTACGGACCTATGCACATGTGTAGACCGTAAGATACTTATATATCAATGACACACCACACACGTCAACTTTAGATCAAAACTTTGTGCATATAAAAGAAAGTTCTCGTTGATATCATGTTTTCGAGAACTCATCTACATAATGTGAGTCCCAAAATTTGAGAGTCCCCAATGTAAGACCATCCATAGATATATATATATATATATATATATATATATATATATATATATATATATGATGAAAAGGATATGAGCACAATTTATTAATGTGCAGATATTTGGCACCTGAATACTTCATGCATGGGATCGTAGATGAAAAAACAGATGTTTTCGCATTTGGGGTGTTGCTGTTAGAGCTCATAACGGGTCGTCGAGCCGTTGATGCTTCTCGCCAGAGCCTCGTCATGTGGGTGAGATTCGCCGATGCTCGAGCTATGGCCTATGGAGACATTTCTAATACTCATGTGACCATGGCACGCATGTATTAGATCTCAACTGATCATTTTGGGAGGCCCCACTGTGGAAGTGACCTGATTAAAAAAAAAAAATCAGATTGGTCGATTTGCATAGAAAATAACAGTCTAGGAATATTAACTAGATCAAACACAATGAGTTAGGATTGCTGCGACATCTAAAGTGGGGCTTCCCCCAATGAATGGCTTAGATCTTATATACATATGTATGTTTACGTGTGCCCCACATGTAGGAACGCATCTAGCGTTCGGCAACAAACTGGCTGACTAGTTGGCATACAGGCCAAGCCGCTGCTCGACGCAAACAAGGCCCAAGAACTAGTGGATCCTTGCTTAGGAGATGCACACGACCCGGTCGAAATGAGACGTGCCATGTCCGTCGCTTCCATGTGCATTCACCACCTATCATCCATGCGACCACACATGAATCAGGTAAGGAATCATAACCACTAAAAACCCATGATCAAACGACATGAACATGTGTACCATGGTTGGATGACTCATTTAAGTCGAGTGCGACTCATCCGAGTTGACTCGAACTGGATCGAGACTAGTTCAGTTTGGTACCATGACTCCTAGGCTGGGGTGACTCAGCTAACTCATCCGAGTCTATGTGAGTTGGGGTGACTCAGTCCATGTCAGTCCCACACGACTCGGCTTTACTATAATTCTTTTCTTTAGATTTTAATGTGTGTATGTTTCACATGCTTGCACAAGTATCCATTTCTATCGACGGCTTTCGGGCGGCCACATAGGCCTGATTTTCGAATCTAAAATGGTTGATGATCATGTGGGATGGTGGGCCTGATGGGTGCAGGTGGTGAAGCTTCTCAGAGGGGAGAATGGTCGAGGAGAAGTGAAGGGAAGAGAGCACAGACCCAATGTTTTAAAGTCATTTCTCTTTGATGCTTGTGACTTGGACGACTATACATGCTCTAGATATCTCAGTGATCTCAATCGACATAGGAAGCTTGCTTTGGAATAGATTGTTGCAGTGATTTACTAAATCTGTATCGTGACTATGGTTGTTTTTCATTTTCCAATCGGAGCCGTTCAGATAGTTTTGAAGTGTAATTTGGTGGAGCCCATCTTTTGATATCTTCAGATCAGGAAGTCGGTGTTGGATTTTGTGGTCAAGCAACGTTCATGTTCCACATCACATATTATCAATGTAGAACGTGTGGGTGAAATCTCAACCACATGTAATTTGATCGATCATGGATTGTAATTACATAATGGACAGTTAAACCTACAAATTTTCTTAGATGTTTGTTGCCAACACGTGTAATTTGATCATGGGTTGTAATTAGATAATGGACAGCTAAAACTTCATTTTTTTTCTCAGGTGTTTGTTGCCTACCTGATGAGTGCACTGGCCTGATTTTTGGGTCAGCGCATCTTCATGTTTCGTCCCAGCTAATAAGTGGGTTGGATCTTGGACGACCTGATTTTTGGGTCACCATGTTCATGTTTTGTCCTGGGTGA
Source organism: Magnolia sinica (assembly GCF_029962835.1). NCBI lineage: Eukaryota > Viridiplantae > Streptophyta > Magnoliopsida > Magnoliales > Magnoliaceae > Magnolia > Magnolia sinica. The sequence goes on from NC_080588.1 coordinate 68,054,070, forward strand.
TGATTGGTCCAGATCTTGGACAGCCTAATATTTGGGTCGGCACATGTTCATGTTTTGGGCCGGATATGAAAGCATTATGGGTCAAGGCCAGATCCACCACAAAGCTTTGTAGGTTGATCTTAACCTACAACACTGTGTGGGGCCCACTTTGATGTTTTTTCATGACATCCAGTTCGCTCATCATGTGTGCCCTCTCATGTTTTGGTTGGCACCCAAAATCAGGCCCGTCCAAAAAACGAGTTGGACGACACCATGTAAAATCATTAAACCTGGAATGGCTTAATTGTGAAGTGTTTGTTTCATCTTGGTTGGCCATGTCTTTATAAATGAGATGGATGGCATTATACAAAACACGGTGGCATATACCAAAACAAGGCGGGCCCCATACACTAGCTAGAAGGTTTTAATGGTGGGCATCTCCATTCCAATACTCAACTGTTATCTTGAAAGAGGTCTTTTCCACGAAACAGATTCACCCACTTCCTAGGGAAATGACTCTATCATTTTTGGATGCTAGAAGATGGGCCCCACACAATTTAGGCTGTCTACCATCTAAGCCTGTTTGGGACATGGGTTTTGGAACCCTCTCTTTGTGTTTGGCACCCTGGATTCAGAATCCCTTATTATTCAAAGGTAGTTATACATAATATATTTCCAGGGGTTTGAATTTAATTACTAAATCAATTTTAATATCTCTAATTAGTGTACGTATGTGATGTTTGACACAATGGTTATAATAAGTTTTTTGAAATATATACTTTGCTCGAAAATAATGAAGTTCTAATTATCGGATGGCCAACGATTTTTAAGTGTTGATTTACATGGATAATGTTTGGACAGTGCATATTATCCTATTAAAGTAATTATAGTGATGCAGTTAATAATATGATTGTTTTGAAATATTATAAGTACGCCATGTGACCAATAAATTAGTAGCCCAGTTACACACATGTTACACATGCAACTTTTGAAAGGATTTTAGATAAGATTTCAAACCCCCTCTTTGAGGGGATTTCTGTGATCAAACCTATGTCCAAGGTTCATATCTCTCTCTCTCTCTCTTTCTCCCCTCATTTGCACTACAACCCTAGCATAAAAGGCACAGAAATCCTCCCAATACTTCCCAATATCAGCGCAAATTCCCCTTGTCAAGGCATGGATGCAGTGAGAGATTTGTTCCAACGGCTCTCTAACATTCATCTCTCGAACACAAAATTTAGATGGTCAACATTGCATAGAAGAGTTGGGATGAGATACCCACCGTTAGTCGCACATGGGCCCATCACAGTATACACATACCATCAAAATCTTTCATCTGACACAACACCAAGATGAAGGGATGTTCCAAAAATCACTGTTCTTAAACTCATGTGGGCCAACAGCAGGTTTTAGGAATATAACGTTGATCCTATGGTGAGACCCAACTAGATTTTTTTGGATCGGTTACATTGGGATGGGACACTCATCATTAGTTGAGTGTAGAGCTACCATTGTTTATACATACCATCAAGACCATTCATTTGACACAAAACACCAAGATAAAGGGTTGTTCCAAGAATCCTTGTTCAAGAACTCAGGTGGACAACAACAGGTTTTAATAATGAGGGTATTTATTTTTTTCATTTAGATAAAAGAAAGTGTTATAAAATTCTTAGGTTATGGTTAATTAAATAATGTTATTATGACATAAATATAGGTGCTTAACTATAATTTTCCCCAAAAAGTACGTGTTAATGCATAAATTTGATTATCCCCTTCTAGACCTACTTATCGGTATAAGGAACGGACAAGGAAGACTCTAGATTAGTAGGAAGATCTTCCGAGATCCTTAGCGAAGTTCTCAGGGGTCCGAGCGTATAGCAGATATCCTCCAAGATCCTTGGAGAAGACTTCGGACGGATTTCTCTTGTCTCCGATTTAATTATCTAAGATTATTAAAGACGTGCAATGAGAGACCAAGGTGGTCTTGGCAGACCTAATTTGGGAGTGGCGTGCCAACCTGTGCTATGCCAACCTATCTCTTTAGTCGGGCACAGGGCAAGATATTCCTGAAGAACTCAAAGATCTTAGATCTCACGGAAGTAGTGCTCTTGTGAGCATGTTACTCTGTCACGGACTAAGAATAGGAAATAGGTTCTTGTGGAATCCAAGCCTAGTGTCATCTTTTCACTTGACCGAGCTTGTTAAGTTCTAACCTAACCTTTCACCATAAGTCGGTCCATTTTTCCCGTGAGAACAGGTATGTTAATAAATCATTAGTAATAGCATTAAAAAAGAAAGTGTTTTATTAGTCTCTTTATAACGTACGACCTACCATAGCCGCAAAACGCGTTATTTATTTTTCAAATTACACCAATAATAAATGACTGGAAGTGGACAATCATTACTTGTGATGCACCGTATGTTAGGGTTGATTTGGCATAAATATTAGGGTGGGGCCTACATACGCTATTGATGCCTTTGCTCGCGTGACTGACCCTTGCTTCCAGCTAAAAAATTTAAAAGAAGGTACTCCAATGATAACTACATGTTATTATTTTTTTATACGGGATGAGCTTTATTAAGAACTTTATTTTTGTCCAAAAGGATACTTGAATGTAGATATAAACATAAATAACTGCATCAGTGAGGCAGTATGTTGTAAAAATTCCCATTGATGGTGTTGATCTTTTGTGGGAGAAAAACTGGCCGTAAATTGGTTGGTCTAAATTTACTTATTACGATCATGTGTGTGGCCTCTTCGGAAATGGGTTGGCTACTCCCCCCGCCACTAGACCCGCCACTAGACCGATGGCTGATGGTCGGTGCTCTGTGGGCCACACCATGATGTATGTGTTTCATCCATGCCATTCATCCATTTTTACGGATCATTTTAGAGTTGATCCGGATAATGAGAGGGATATAAATCTCCGTTGGAACACACCACAGGAAAACAATGGTGATTGGATATCCATCATTAAAATCCTCCTAAGGCCTAATGGACTGTTTATTTGACATCCAATCTGTTGATTAAGTCATACAGACCCAGATGAAGGGGAAAAACAAAGATAAGATTGATCCACAACTTTTATGGCCCCTAAAAAGTTTATAATGGTCGACATTCATTCAACACTGTTTCCTGTAATGTGGTCCACTTGAGATAGGGATATATCTCATTTTTGGTATCATTATGTAAAATGATCTAGAAAACTAGATGGGCGGAATGGATGAAACACATACATCATTTTGAGTCCCACATAGCACCACCGACCATAAGTTCTCGGCTGATGGGAGGGAGTAGCCAATCCATTTCCGCCTTCTCTTACCATATTCCTGACACTAATTTTCTAGTACCTTCCATGGACGCCGATTGCGTACTACCCCGCCCGGGTGGTAATCCGTCCAGGCGGAGCTCTGTGGGGGCCACAGTGATGTAAGTATTTTATCAACTCCGTTCATCGCTTTTCTCAAATCATTTTAGGTTATGCGAAAAAACGACATAAGTACAGAGATTAAGTGGACCACAAAGTGGGGATTGAACTTCCACCATTAAAAACTTCTTGGGAGCTGGAGAAGTTTCGGATCAAGCTGATATTTGTTTTTTCACTTCATCCACGTCTGCATGAACTTATTAATAGGTTGGATGGTAAAAAAAACATTAAGGTAACCCTTAGAAAGGTCTCAACGGTGGGTGTCATTATCACACCAACATTAATGAAGTTTTAATTATTGGATGGGCCACGAGTATAGGATTACATCTGAGTAATTTACCAACGAGTTTTAACAGTTGATTTACATGGATAATGTTTGGACAGTGCATATTATCATATTAAAGTAATTATAGTGATGTAGTTAATAATATGATTGTTTTAAAATATTATAAGTAGGCCAGGTGACCAATAAATTAGTAGCCCAGTGACACACATGTTACACATGCAACTTTTGGAAAGATTTTAGATATATTCTATAACTTCTACTCTGGATTTCAAACCCCCTCTTTGAAGGGATTTCCGTGATCAAACCTATATCCAACGTTCATATCTCTCTCTCTCTCTCTCTCATTTGCACTCCAACCCAAGCATAAAAGGCACATAAGTCGTCCCATTCTTTCCCAATATCAGTACAAATTCCCCTTTTCAAGGCATGGATGCAGCGAGAGATTTGTTCAAAAGGCTCTCTCACATTCATCTCTGGAATACAAAATTTAGATGGTCAACATTGTAAAGAAGAGTTGGGATGAGACACCTACCATTAGTTGCACATGGCCCATCACAGTATACACGTGCCATTAAAATCTTTCATCTGACACAACACCTGGATGAAGGGATGTTCCAAAAATAACTGTTCTTAAACTCATGTGGGTCAACAGGAGGTTTTAGGAATATTACATTGTTTCTATGGTGAGACCCAACTAGATTTTTTTGAATTGGTTACATTGGGATGGGACACTCATTAGTTGAGTGTAGTGCTACCATTGTTTATACATACCATCAAGACCATTCATTTGACACAAAACACCGAGATAAAGGGTTGTTCCAAGAATCCTTGTTCTAGAACTCAAGTGGACAACAACAGGCCTGAATAAGAAGGGTATTTATTTATTTTTCATTTAGATAAAAGAAAGTGTTATAAAATTCTTAGGTTATGGTTAATTAAATAATTAATGGGTGGCCAGATAAATGTTATTATGACATAAATATAGGTGCTTAAGTATAATTTTTCCCAAAAAGTATGTGTTAATGCATAAATCTAGTTAGCACCTTCTAGGCCCACTTATCTACACAAGAAACAAATAAGGAAGACTCTAGATTAGTAGGAAGATCTTCCGAAATCCTTGGTGAAGATCTCAGGAGTTCGAGTGTGTCGCAGATATCCTCCAAGATTCTTGAAGAAGACCTCATGCAGATTTCTCGTCTCCGATCTAATTTTTTGAAGTCATTAATGATGTGCAATGGGAGACCGAGGTGGTCTTGGCCGACCTGATTTGGGAGTGGCATGCCGACCTGCGCTATGGCAACCTGTCTCTTTAGTCAGGCATCGGAGTGAGATATTCCTAAAGAACTCTGGAGATCTTGGATCTAACGGAAGTAGTACTCTTGTGAGCATGTTACTCTATCACGGACCAAGAGTAAGAAATATGTCCTTATGGAATCCAAGCCCCGTGTCATCTTTTCACTTGACCGAGCTTGTTAGGTTCTGGCCTAACCTTTCGGTCCATTTCTTCCCGTGACAATAGGCATGTTAATAAATTATTATTATTAGCAGTTTAAAAAAAAAAGTGTTTTATTAGTTTATCTTTATAACGACCTACCGTAGCTGCAAAACGCGTTGTCACTTTTGTAAGAGGTTTGCTAAAAGTATTTTTTTTTCAAATTACACCAATAATAAATGACTGGAAATGGACAATCATGACCTGTGATGCACCGTATGTTAGGGTAGATTTAGCATAAATATTAGGGTGGGGCCTACCTAGGCTATTGATGCCTTTGCTCGCGTGACTGACCCTTGCTCCCAACTACAAAATTTAAGAGAAGGTACTCTAATGATAACTACGTATTATTATTTTCTTATACAGGATGAGCTTTATTAAAAACTTTATTTTTTTTCAAAAGGGTACTTGGATGTAGATATAAACATAAATAACTGCATCAGTGAGGCAGTATGTTGTAAAAATTCCCATTGATGGTGTTGATCTTTTGTGGGAGAAAAACCGGCCATAAATTGGTCGGTCTAAATTTACTTATTACGATCATGTGTGTGGCCTCTTCGGAAATGGGTTGGCTACTGCCCCTGCCACTGGCCCGGTGGCTGTCGTCGGTGCTTTGTGGGCCACAGCATGATGTATATGTTTCATCCATGCCATTCATCCATTTTTACAGATCATTTTAGTACTTGATCCGAAAAATGAGAGGGATATAAATCTCCGTGGGAAAACACCACAGGAAAACAATGGTGATTGGATATTCACCATTAAAATCTTCCTAAGGCCCAATGCACTGTTTATTTGACATGCAATATGTTGATTAGGTCATACAGACCCAGATGAAGGGAAAAAACAAACATCAGATTGATCCAAAACTTTTATGGCCCCCAAAAAGTTTATAATGGTCGACATTCATTCAACACTGTTTCTATAATGTGGTTCACTTGAGTTTGGGATATACCTCATTGTTGGTATCATACCATAAAATGATCTATAAAACTAGATGGGAGGAATGGATGAAACACATACATCATTTTGGGGCCCACATAGCACCGACCATAAGTTATTGGCTGATGGTAGGGAGTAGCCAATCCATTTCCGCCTTCTTTTACCATATTCCTGACACTAATTTTCTAGTACTTTCCATGGACGCCGATTGCGTACTACCCCGCCCGCGTGGTAATCCGTCCAGGCAGGGCTCTGTGGGGCCCAAAGTGATGTAAGTATTTTATCAAAGCCGTTCATCGCTTTTCTCATCTCATTTTAAGGTATTCGACAAAAAATGACATAGGTATAGAGATTAGGTGGACCACAAAGGGGGGATTGAACTTCCACCATTAAAAACTTCTTGGGAGCTGGAGAAGTTTCGGATCAAGCTGATGTATGTTTTTTCACTTCATCCACGTCCACATGATCTTATTAATAGGTTGGAAGGTAAAAAAAAAAAAACATTACGGTGGCCCTTGGAAAGGTCTCAACGGTGGTTGTCATTATCACACCAACTTCCTTTCGTGTGGCCCACTGGAGCTGTAGACCTACTTCATTTTTACGATCATACCTTAAAATGATACGAGAAAATCGATGAACGGCGTTGATAAAATACTTACATCACTGTGGGCCCCACAGAGCCCTGCCTAGACGGATTACCACCCGGGCGGGGGTAGGACGCAATCCGCGTCTACATTCCATGGTGGGGCCACGTCTGTTCATGAATATGATCTAGAATGTCCATCGGCAACGGTGCAAGATTTAGGCATGCATCATATAAGCCATGGCCCAATAAAATCAGGTGGTCCACGCGTGGGATGACCATAAACGTGTGCATGTCCGCATGGAGAAGGGTCCCTTGGGACTTTTAATGTGGGATTTGAGACATCTTTATCAGAGCTGACAGGGGTCAGCTTTAATCAATGGGCTGTGACCGTTCTCTGCCCCTCTTAAAAAATGATGGTGATCCATCAACTAAGATATTCCTTATCGTATGTATGCAAATCCGAACATGTACGCGGTACAGTCTCTATGGGCCCACCCTTGTATTTTTGCCTGCTTATCCTGGAAGTGAATTGACCTTGGTGGTGAGTTGACGTCACCAAGTGCTGTGGGCCTCATCATAAGGTATGTGTTATATCCAAACCGTCCGTCCATTTGGCGAGGTAGTTTTAAGAACTAAGATAAAAAATAAGACATCCAAAGATCAAGTGGACCACACTAATAAAGCAGTGGGGGATTGAATGTCTATTATTGAAACCTTATCGGGGTCACAGAAGTTTTGGATCAACTTGATATTTTTTAAAAAAAAAAAATTTCTCTTCATTTAGGTCTGTGTAGCCTTATGAATAGGTTGGATTGAAAACAAACATTACGGTAGATGTTTTAATGGTGGGAAGCATGGTCCCATTACCATTCATGGTGTGGTCCATTTGAGCTTGGGATACTACTCATTTTTGGGTTCATGCTCTAAAATAATCTATCCAAATGGATATGACTCATTTTCCGGTTCATGCTCTAAAATGATATATTCAAAGCATGAATATAATAAATACATCATTGCAAAGCTCCGTCTTCACACCTAGCATACACACCACCAAGTTCAATGGTGTGTTGTACACCAGCCAATCCGCCACGGCTAGGGTGGATCCCTGGATCCACCGAGGTGGGTGGGATCCCTGACCGTGAGGTTCACTGTGATGTAGGTGTTGTATGCATGTCATTGGTCAGTTTCAAAAACTAATGCTAGGGTATGATCTAAAAAAATGAAGCAAATATAAACCTCAGACTACTCACAATATATGAGGCAATAGTAATCAATCATGAAATACATATTGATGGCCATAAAAGCTGATTGTGTGTGGTCTCTTCATTGAGGTCTTTGTGACCTTATCAACATCTCCTACCCCCTCCCCCCCCCAAAAAAAAAAAAAATTTAATAGTGGGTTTCAATCTATTTGCTTTATTTTTTAGATCATATCTTAAAGTGAGTTGTAAAAATGAATGAACTGCACTAATTTAAGGCACATGCATATAAGTGAGCCCCACAATTAGATATCCACCCAAACCACACCCCCTTATTCTAGGGCATCAGGTCAATCATGCAGAACCATTTGTCATGTGGGGCCTTTTTATTTTATGGAAGCATGCATCAGGCAGGCACATGCTGTATTTACCCTTGCCCAAAATTTGGGGCACTCGCCGAGGAGCTATTGGCGCAGTAGATTAGCCTAGCCTCACCTAAGACATTGCAGCCGTTACTCCGGGGCAACCTTGATGGGATTTTTCTTTTAATATCAACATTATCCGTTACTTTATTTTATTTTTTGGATCATTTTAAAGCATGAGCCTAAAAAAAGAAATAAATCCAAATCCCAAGTGGATCGTGATTGGCCGGGTCAAATATCAATAATGGTTTATGTGACTTTATCAAAGTTGGATGGAAAATAAACATTAAGGAAACATTACAATGGGCCTTGGGATGTTTTTTCATGGTTGAGTGTCAAATCATCATATTTCCTATAGTCTACCTGGTGCTTCAAATAGCGAATAGTGTGTACCATAGCGTACACCCCTTCTGAAGCGTGAGGTGTAAGGTATATGGCGTGTAGCATAAGCTACAAGCTACTTTCAGATTTTTAATAAAGGTTGCCCTTAGTTGCACTTATTTCAAGATTTATGCACCAAATTAGACTGATAATTAATGAAATCAACAAATTTTCATGATATTGGGTGCAACCAAAGACCATATAAAGTAATAGGAATGGATAATGATCAAATATAAAGGTAAAGAAAGAGCAACAAAATTAATTTAATACTGAAAAGATTAAAGAAATTTTTTTTACTGAAAATATAAAATTGTAACAAATCATTAAAAACATTAGTTGATTTTAATGAAAAATAGCTAGTAATGTAAGTGACGTAACATGTAGCATACTCTATGTAGTGAGTGGCATATGCAAATTATCATGCAGCATAGGCTACATGCAACTTAAGCCATTTTCATGAGCTAGGTGGCATTAAGGCTATGCTATGCTACCTAGCGTAAGCTACATGCTGCATAGTGTAGCCATTTAAAACACTGGGTTTACCTAAGATTTAGATCTGCTATATTTTTAGGCTCATGCCATAAAACAATCTATTACAATGGATGGATTGCATAAATATAATATACATACATCAAGGTGGGCCCCATGGTAAGGGATGCGCCCATCTTAGGTGAGGTGGGGCCGCACCTAATCTGCTCCCCTTTTCATTATATTCACTTACACTGTTTGTTTATTTTGCCTGCTTATTTCATGGCATTAGGTTTAACACAATGGTGATCCTAAATTAATACAATTCATGTGGGCTGCACTATACTTAATAATGATGGAATCAACCTACCACTTAAACTTTTTATCTGGCATTCAATTCAATCATAATGTGGCATGTTCATAAGGTGATTCTCATATAAAATTACAAATATCAAACTAATAAAAAAAAAACTTCAATGGCTCCTAAAAAGGTTTTAATGGGGAGCATTCAATCCCCACTGTTTCCATGATGTGGATCACTTGAAAGGATAACCCTTATGTGTGGGCTCATGTCATAAAATAAGCAGTCAATATGGATGGAGAGAGTGGATATAACAAAAGTATCATTATGTGCCCCACGGAACCTAAGGTTACAGAAGACCATATCCATTGTAAGCTACACCCTGATCCTTATCTCAAGTAGCCGGTTGAGTGAAAATACCTTGTTTCAACCTTGAAGTCTTGGTATCGATTCCCTAGTGAAGGGGGGGAGTGTGTATTGACAATGAGTGTGTACTAACAAGCTAACTTAAAAAAATTTAAAAAAAAAAAAAAAAAATAGAGACGGCATAACAAAACAAAACAAAAAGCAATCCATGGTAAGTTTGGTTTTCCAGTTTCCAATATAATGCAGAGTGAATGTGCCATTATTATTATTGCAAGGTGTACATTTAAATAAGAATTACAATTCATTAAAAAAAGCATAAATAAAATAGGAAAAAACCTATTTGGTTTTCCAATTATAACAACAACATATGGTCGTAACATGTATTTATTTTAAAGTGTGTTTGACTCTTTATTTATGCGCTAATATTTCTTACTTAAACAAACACTAAAAATGATAATGATAACTTATTTACTTTACATTTTATACGAAATTGAAAGACCAAAAACACCCGCATTAAAGAAAATTATAACCATTATATTTTTATATTATAAAACTATCGCATTTATAGTGATATGTTGGTAAAGCAAACAATGATAATAAACTGATCATTGCTAATTGCTAATGGATGCTGGCTATATCACCACACAATTAGAGTGTAACCCAACTCCTTTAAAAGGAGCACATCCTCATGCAGACTTATTCGTCATGTGGGCCCCATGTTTGAGAACAACGCCTTTCATCAAACGGGCCATTGTATAGGTACCCTTGCCCAAAAAATTGGACCACTCAATGGTGACACAGATCTTCCACATGCGATGAATTTATACTTTAATTCATTTGTATGGAATTTTGATTCAGATCATCCGGCCATCCCATGATATCCTGTTTAGGAATCCCATTGTTATTATCTTTTATGGGTACCATTGTATGTCTTTTGCAGAACCCACCCTTTGTTTGAATATAACTTTTGTATTTTTGAAGGATGCAAAACTACTGAAGGAGACTCCTGATTTTATTTTATTTTTTATATGAAAATAGACCTATTTCAACTTCTTGAAATCCAGCTATTTGGATCATGGTTTTAAGACTCAAATGACTTTAATGTGGCTCCTCCGAGTCAACTCAGACTCACTAGGACCTCATTCAGTTCAATGCAACGAGTCACACTGACTCAGGCTAGCCAGGCCGATTCAGCTCTGATTCCAGTGAGTCATGACTCGGGTCGGGTTGAGTTGCAAGTCTTTTAGCATGATTTGGATAATATTTTAACTACCAAGGCTTTAGTAAAAGGTATGAAATAGCAGTAGTTGGATAACTGTGCTATCATAAACCACGGGACTTTCAGGAAATTGTCTATCCATAGTGGACCCGGTAGATCAACGGTCCCGATCACTTGAGGTGGGAGAGCAACTTCATTACTTCCCATGTGCCATGTTTGATGTCGACGTCAATCATAGCTTTCCGTATCCCACGTCAAAACCAGTGAACTGTACACATGGGCTGGATAGGGATGCATAAAATAAGACAGAGAATTTAAGGAATGAATTATTAGATGGCCTTGATTGTTGTCCAACCATGTGATGTATTAGGTTGCCTCACATCCACAGTTGAATCAACATGTGAACGGTCTAGATTGATGTGATTGATGAACAACCATGTCATGTAAATATCTTTACACGATTTACGGCCGTTTGGCCTTGTCGATTAATGGAACTGGAGGGTATACGAAATCCAAGGGTTGTTTGGCACCAAGAATTGAGGGTATTTGGAATCCCATTGTCATTCCTACCATCTTTAGTTAAGTACTGATTCTTTCTATTTTTTACTTATTTTCAAAGGTACGAGAGTTGCATGTGTAATATAGGTGTCATTATGTTATTAATCAATTCTACATGTGACCCATTGTTAGTACCCTGGAGCAATGAGATTATCTATTGCATCGCTTGAAATTACATTAATAAAATTATCTTAGCGGGCCAAACATTGGTTATGTAAACAAATGGCTAAAAATTGTTAGATAGTTGTTGAGTTATAATCTTATGCTTATGATCCATTTAAGGATTGGAATTTTATTAGTTTTTGTCAAAGTATATATTTCAATGGATGTATTATAATTATTGTGTCAAAAATCACATATGTAAACTAATTAGGCATAGGCTCATTTCTCATTTGCCAATCAAACTAGGTTCAAACCAAATATAACCCATCACCCAGCCTGGCTCATTAGATTTTGCAAAGGATATTTTATTAAATATGTAATATGTAAAAATCATCATTAACATATTTGTGTAGCTTAGCTTGTATCCGTGGGGATTAGTCTAACTTCAAAAACAGAGGCAGGGAGACCCCGTGTGTTCAAAAAAAAAAAAAAAAAAACATATTTGTGTAGCTTAGATTTCTTAAATAGCATGTGATCCACTTAAGAAACACTCAAACTTGAGCCCATCATAAATATTATGGATCAGGTTTGGGTTTGCGCTAAGCGAGTATTAAGAGCTAGTTGCACCTTTAAAAAAAAATTTAAAAAAAAATACTCTGATCAAATTCCATTGGGCCTCTTTGAAATATCGTACTAGGTGGTATGGAATTGCACATGGTCCGTGCAAATTCTATCCCGTGTTTGGAAACAAAGCAAAAAAAAGAATTAAATTAATCCAAATATCATATCATTCAGTCCTAACAACAGATACCGTCATATTTTCAGTGGATTTAAATCCACTACATTTGTAGGCCCACGTTGATGCGTGTTTTATCCACTTAGTCTATATGTATATAGTTGACTAACATCAATTGTCATTTTGATCAGTTGATTATTAGGTTTGGCTTAATATGAAAGGAGGAATCTAATTCCAAACGAAGAATTTAACTGTCAAAATACCAAAATATTTTCAAACATACGATCATCGTATAATAATAGTGTTAATTCCTTTTAATGCAATTCCATGCCAATTAATCTCACTAACCAAACAGACTTAGAAATTTAATGTAATTATCTATCTTTCATTAGACCCAACAAATGAACAGCCCTGATCACCTGAGCTGGGTGCCTGACTTACCATATTAAAGCAAGAGGACAAAGTGCATTTCAGGCAGAGAATCCTATCAATATTCTGGATTTCTACTAACCGACACATGGATTTTTCCCTCACCAAACATGCCTTCCCACATACCATGGCAACCGTCAAAACGTCCATCAGGTGGGCCACCTACATATGATCCTTAGCCCATAATGTCAGGAAGGCCCACTCACCTGTCGAGAGTGATCTGTCCACATCCTATATAAGGAAGGAATTTAATGAGGGGCCGAACTGATAAACTGTCCATAGTCATGATTGAACTTAGTTTCTACTATAAAGATTGTGGACCGTCCATTCAATGAGACGAGGTCAGTTGTAGCGGGGACCGTATGGAATCCACATGCAGCTGGTCCACCACATTCATGCGCTGCAAAGTCCAGTTTCCATACACGTGGCATTCATATATCTCAATCCAAACCGTTCAAATTGTTGGCCACGTACTAGATAGGGCGTATTTAAAAAATTGCCATGACAGGACGATCCTAACCGACTGATTGGTGGCCATCAAGTGGTTTTCAAATGACAAAAGTCTATTCAATTCAATTCAAAAAAAAAAAAATACCATCAAAGGGAGGATAAATAAGACCATCCGATCAATCTGGTTTTGGGGGGATGTCCCACCTAAAGTGTGTCTGACAATCAAGATGGTTTAACGGTGATTTGAGGCTCAATGCAAAATTACATCGATTGGATGATCCCCAACCGTCCAATTGGAGAAGTGCCATGATCCGATGGCTTTAGCATTTCCCTTCGCGGAGAGTTATTTCATACTCTGGCGTGACTGGTAGTTGATACGCATGCACTTACAAACTATACACCTGGTACAAACTAGCTTTAATTAAACCGTGAAAATTGTCGTATGCACGATAGATATATCATCATATCTATTATCATAATGGTTGAACGATCTTAACCTGTGATCTCTGTATACTTGTTTGCAAATTACGGATAGCCGATCGAATGGCTGATTGCATTGGTGTGGACCACCCAATGAGCCGATGGGCACGATTTTCTTTTTAAAAAGAAAATTATCAAATTCGTGTGGCCCACCATCTGCACGGATCGGATTTTCTAAAAAGTGACCATTGAAAGGATATAAAGCGATCGTACCGATACAGCTGTTGTATCTGGTCATTTCTTCCAAAAATAGTAAACATGGTGACAAAATCTAATATGTAGATTGCTTCTTTAACTTGTCCCTATCTAGGACGTTAGTAACTGTTGGGCCATTGGATTGTAATATTCTAGTGATCCAAACCGTTGATGTTATGGGACCCACCGTTTAAGATAGATATGCAAAAAAGATACGAGCTGAAAAGATCCCAGCTCTTCGAAAAAGAAGAAAATAAAACAACGGTTCCCATTCAAACAGCAAAACGTAAAATATTCTGTTACTACGATCTTCCGGCATGAAAGATTTTGTGCATAGTCCTCACGTGGTGGGTCCCATCATATCAACGTCTTGGATCAGTGAACCATGGAATGTACACTCGAACATTTCACTTGAGTATTCCGTAATTAGAGTCGGACACGAGCTGTGCGAGTTTGACCTAAGTTTGGCTTGGCTGGCTTAGGTGACACCTTTATTTGAGCTTGGCTGGATCCGTAAACGCGTAATTATGAAAATTCAAAATTAAAAAATATATATTTAAACTTTTTTAGAAATTTGAGTAAATAGGAGTTTAGAAATTTTATTTTGCAATTGCAGATATTCAGATTAAGAGAGAGGGCCTACGAATGGGTGTGTGGTACGGGCGCATGTGGTTCATGGTTAGGGTTATACATTGAGTTGAACCGTGCGAGCTGAGGCCAACACAACTCAGCTTGGCCACTAGCTAACCTTAGCCTGAACTCGGCTCAGCTCGGCTCGGTCCTCAAGTCTAACTAGCTAGCTTGGCCCAGTTCGTTCAGTAGCTCAGGCCACTTCGAGCTGAGTTCGCCGTTACAGCATTGTCACAAATGCCTATACTGTACTTTGAAAATCTCACTATATTTGAAACAGCAATAATGGTTTTATAGGTATGTTGTCAAACACTTTTTAAGCAATATAAAAATCAAGAAAAAAAGGATATTGATTTCATATACATACCTTCCTTGCCATCGGCTACATTTCTCTAAGTCGTTTCATCAAACACTTGGTGAGCAACATCAACATCAAAGTAATCAAGTTACCAAACTGGTTCGATCAGAGTTCGATTCAAGCTGAGTTCGATTCGAGTCGAGTCAAGCATGGGGCCAGCTCGAACTCATTTTCGAGTTCAAAAAATCAACTCGACTCAAACTCAGCTTCGAACCGAGTCGAATCGAGCTTTTTCGAGTCAAGTCGAGCTAGCTCATTTCGTGTACACCTCTATTCATGGCGTAGATTGGGGCTGATGGCATATCCCCTAAACAACCAAATTCACATGCCTCATGAAAGGGGCCTAAGCCCTATGCAATATTTTCATCTTATAAACTCAAAATTTTTAGTTTAATTATTCGATGTAGAATTAAACCCATACTATTATAAGACAAAATGCATTTATTGCTTTGTTAAAAAATTTAAAGAATTTATTTATTTTAAAACACACACACACACAAAAAAAATGAAATAATAATAAATTTGGTCTAAATTATATGACTTTGATCTTATTTTATCCCAATTGACTTGAATTGAGCCCGGTTCAAAAATGAGTTAGCTCTTTTTTTTGTTAAATAAATAATATAAACATTTTTATACAAAGATAATACCACAAGATAACATTGAAAAAAGACAAGAAGATTAAAGCTCAAGTGGACCAAATCACAAGAAAAAGTGAAACATTGTGCATTCATGTGTGTGTGTATATATATAGGCCCCACCGTGATGCATGTCTAACATCTATCCCATCGGTCAGATGCACCATTCCATGATGGGCCTAGGGCTTAAAAATCAAGTCAATCCGTGACTTGTGCGGGCCACACCACATGCAAAATTTGACAGGAGTTACCCTCCATTAAAAAATCCATAATCATTTGTTGGGCCCATTGAGATGTGGTTCACAAATTTAGCCCATCCATTAAGTGTGTCCCACTTGGATGAGGGGTTAAACCAAGTTTCAAACACATCCAAATTTCAGGTGAGCCCCACCAACTGCTTTTATATATTTTAGGCATGTCTTCACATGATTTTAGATGGTATGGCTCACCTGAGTTCTATGTACGGCTTATTTTTATGATATCCCATAATTTAAAGGGGACTCATCAAATGCACCCTATTAATGTTCGACATATATTATAGTGGGGCCCACACAACTCAACCTCATTGGAAGTTCCATGAGCTCGACTGCATGGAACCAATATATATATATATATATATATATATATATATATATATATATATATATATATATATATATATATATATAATCCATGCCGTACATCTGTCTTTACGTATCATTTTAAGGAATGTTTCTAAACTTGAATCATATCCAAAGCTTGAGTAGATCACACCGTATGAAACAGTGTGCGTATAATCTACGAGCCAAATCAAGTCAAACCAAATTGAATCACACCGAGCTTCGAGCTGAGCCGAACTCATGCTGCTTTGATTTGAGCTTGGTTTATTTTGTTTTTTTTTCATTGAACTTCTATTGCAATCCGGACTTTTTCATACTAATCCGAACCAAGCTTTCCAATAAGTCCAAAGAAGGTACTGACTAGTAGCCTTCTTTGACCGGGACTGTGACCATCTGTCGCTCTCCAGCTGAATGGTTAATTCTTACCATTGGAAACCGTAGTAGAATTTGGACCATTAAAAGATAAAATTCAATGACTCACAATCAAAGCAATAAATCAATGGTCAGGATCATTTTTCCAGCATTACTATTGGATCATAGACCAAACAATCTAGGGGCTGCAATGACTGAGCCCTCTAAGGCCTGACTCCAGAAACAAGACATGTGCCATGTTGCTCACAAGTGTGAGATGCAATACATCCATCTTGTGCAAAAAATCAAACGCATCAACGCAAGAGGTGGGCTGCACCAATGAAGCAAATGGACGGTCAATGATCTATCAATGTACTTTTGTGGTCCACCGGATGAGTGGATTGGACTGATTTCCGGCAAAGATTCTCTTCACGTAAGTTACCACCTTTTTCATGGATTGGATTTTCTGTACGTGCAGTAATTTAGCAGAAAAGATGGTGCATTAGTTCGACCTTAGCATAGTCCGGCTGTATATGATAATCCGTTTTCTGATATCTACACCCGTCCTTTTTATACACGCACCACTTCGTAGACTCATGGCAGTACGCACCTCATCTAAGAAGAGAAGCTGCTTATTAATCAGTGGTATAGCTATCAGATTGGTGGATGCATCAATCAACCTGAAGAAACTAATGGGCCACGTCATGGATGGGCCAACGGTCAAAAACCACCGTGATTAGCTATTTCTAACCGTTCGATCCATAGACTCGTTCCTGGACCGTCAAAGCACGTGATAGATCTGATAGGTATCAGTTGCCATTTGGCGCGACTGCTGGGCAATGGTTTAATCTTAATCAAGTGGTGGTCCACTAATGGATGGTGTGGATCGACTAGAAAGTGCACCTATCAAGGGTTTTTAGATAGTTGACGCCATCTATTTTTTACCTACTGAAGAACAGTCGCTATTTTAGTTCTAACCGTCCATTTTATAGCCATCAGTTGGATGGTTAAGATTACTCAATTAAGATGAAATTTTTTAGCTGTGTTCCATCCACGATGTGTCCCACTATTTTGATGGTTTGGATAGGCGTCCACGTACACCCTTCCTTCCACACGTAAGCTAGGTAAGAAATGTAATACGCAGTGGAACCCACCAGAGGAACGGTCCAGATCTAGTCCTCGTATACCACGTGTCGCATAAGAGAGATTTTTAGATTGTTTTAAATGATTGTAGTTAGGAAGGAATATTAATGAGACAAGACTCAAGTCACCGGATCCATTGGCCAGGTGATCCTGTCCATACACGCTTCCACACGCACCACCGACGCACGTGTGAGATCAAGTCCATCCTTAGCTGGGCCCTTAAGTGTATCCTCTACCTACCCCAAAAATCATCCCAATCAACCAATCAGGCTCACCACCGTTCAAAAATATAGAAAAATGGACGGTTGAAAATGTCAGCGAACGGCCCTCATCCCCTCCAGACGAACTGCACGTGAGGCCCACCTTAGTCATCTTTCTGGATCTCACACATGTGCCATGTGGGCCCATATACAAAGCCAAGCTATACACACGTGTTAGGACTTGGGAACTGAGCCCCCACTTAAAATAAATACCCATGACAAGTCACGAGTCGCGTTACCATAAATGGCGGATTGCTCACCCAACTACCAATCTCAAACGCACATCACGTAACGTTGATTGCATTAATGGCCCACCTGCTTATACTACAATCAATACCTCTTTTTCTCCATCTAACCCGTATTTTCCCTATAAAAACAGCCACTGATCAAAGCTCTCTCTCTATCCCTCCTTTCTTGTCCTCCCTCTCGATCACAAACGAACTATGTCCCCATCCAACGGTCAAGATCTCGTCTACGATGTAAGGATGTCATCCGTTGTGCCTGCGTCGATCACCGGTGGGAACGTGGTCCACCAGCTTAGCAACATGGACTTGGCCATGAAGCTTCATTATCTACGAGCCGTTTATTATTTTAAGAGCGATGCGATGGTGGGCCATGATATCTTGAGCTTGAAGAAGCCCATGTTCAAGTGGCTTGATATCTACTGCTCTGTGGCCGGCAGGATTCGGCGATCGGAGTCTGGGAGACCGTTCATCAAGTGCAACGACGCTGGGGTCCGGATCTTTGAAGCTATGTGCAGAGTGACCGTTGATGAATGGCTCGAGATGGACGATCCATCTCGACATAAACTCCTCGTATCTAACCAAGTCCTTGGCCCACAATTGCAGTTTTCGCCTTTGGTCTACGTTCAGGTATGTCATCCAACCGTTGGATTATGATTTTGAATTTTTGAGGAATGGTACCATATCATGTACGCTCAAAAAGCTCTGTTGTATAGACGTGGGTGCTCGAAAATCTTTGTGGGACCCACTATGATGTATGTGTTTCATCCATGCCGTTCATCCATTTTGATAGATCATTTTAGGGCATGTGCCCAAAAATGAGGTAGACCCAAATCTCATGTGGACCACACCACATGAAATAGTTTTGACTCAATTTTCACCAATAAAAACTTTCTAGGGTCCACTGTAATGTTTATTCTCCATCCAACCTCTTAATTAGGTCACAAAACACGGATGAAGGGGAAATATCAGCTTGATGCAACACTTTTGTATCCCCCGAGAAGTTTTTAACGGTGAACGTTCAATCACCATTGTTTCCTATGGTATGGTACATCTGTGATTTGGATCTGCCTCATTTTGTACTCTTGCCCTAAAATCGATGGACAGCATGTATAAGACACGCAATCAGGAGCATTATTTTAGTGGAACGTTACATGGGTGGGCCATCTCTCCCCGGCAGAAATGATTAATGAACTCGAAAGGGATTATTAGATTAGAATATAAGCAACGGTTCTCATTTAACGAGCAAATCTGGCAAGAATTGGATGGTTACAACTCGTTAATCATCATGATTTTTTGCCGATGGCCCATCCAATTTGTAGCAAATCAGGTTAATGGTCCCGATCACAATACATGGTAGCCACGTGTACCGTGTAGATGATGCTTATTTGAACTTCCATGAAGTTGCGCCGCTTGTGAGAGGAGAAAATGAAAAATAATCTTATGCGGCATGTGAACCTTCATGGATCAGTAGATATTTATTGAACGGTTAAAAATGTAAAATATCAACGGTCCCACTTCAACAAACAAGTGTCCATGAATCAAAGGTTAGGATTGTTTAAACAAATTAATTTGGGGAACGATGCTGTGGCGCTTACCATGATATTACTCGAGCTTTCGATCTACTTCATTTTTTAGCTTACCCTCAGGGACCGTTGGGTTTGGCAAGTTGCATGATATCAAAGTAAGTGGCATACGTGGCTGTAATTCAGCCATTAGATCACGTGATGCCATATCATGCTAATCCATAGCAGATGGGGGGAGATATAACCTTCCCTTTCAATTAATTGGAGGTGATCCTTTTTGTATTATCATTCTAGGGCGTGAGCCCAAAAAAGCAGTAGTTCGAAGGAAGCGGATTGCGTACTGAGTAAACCCTGTGGGGCCTAATATCATTCATACATTTCATCCGTTCCGGCCATCCATTAACCAGATAATTTTAGGGGTTCAGCCCAAAAATGAAGGATATCAAAAACTCAAGTGGAACACACCCCATGAAACAGTGTGAATTGAATATCTACTGTTGAAAAGTTCTTGGGGGCCACAGAAGTTTTAGATCAACCTTAGATTTGGTTTTTCCCTTCATCCATGTCTGTATGATCTTATGAACTGGTTGGATGACAAATAAACACCACTGTGGGCCTTAGGAATGTTTCAATGGTGGAAATCAATACTTCCACTGTTTCCTGTGGTATGGTCCACTTGAGCTTTTGATATATTTAAATTTGGTCTCAACCACAAAATGATCTGGAAAAACGGATGGACGCCATGGATAAACTACATGCAGTCACGATGGGCCCAACAAAGTTTGCTCAGTACCATAAGAGGTTACTCAGTATGCAATCCGATTCCTAGTTTGAAACTTCAAGTGGACCACACCACAAAAAGCGGTAGCGGTTGAGTGTCTACCATTGAAAACTTCTTGGAGGCCATTGAAGTTTTGGATCAAGCTAATATTTGTGTTTTACCTTCATTCATATATGTGTGACCTTTTGAAAAGGTTGGATGATGAATAAATATTGTTGTAGGCCTTAAGAAGTTTTCAATAGTAGCCGTTTCATTCTCATTGCTTTTTGTGGTGTGGTTCATTTCAGTTTTGAACTTACTTAAATTTTGGCACCTACCCTAAAATGATCAGGCAAAATGCATGGGTCACTGGCTTGGCCAACTCCACACAACAGTGAGTTTTCGAATTTGCAATAATTACTTTTTTTCGCAACACATTACCATAGTATTTACCCATCCAAACATGCCCGTAATGGTCTGTCTGGTTTATTATTAGTTATAAATAACTTTTTAACTTAAAAGTACTCAATCACTGAAGTTAATATTTTTTGGATTTTCAACCTTTCATAAATTTTTGAAAAGAGCCATTGGGAGAGACAGAAGAGAAGGTGATAAGAATATTGTTTACATATCAGCTTAATAAGTAGAAATCAAGATTAACTACTTAAGGCACAGGTAGCTTATCTTAAGTAACTAACAATCCAAATGCCTTCCAAATGAGCGGAAAAAATAAAAATATATGCATCAAAGTAACCCTAACACCTGTTATCAAGGTCATTCATGCGTACCCAAGAATCATAGTAAAATGAGGTATTAAGATTTGATTGGTGAGCCTTGTGCGCATGAATTGAAGTTAGCAAGTTCTATGAGTCCCATCATGATGTATGTGTTATACCTAAACCTTCCATCCATTTGGTGAACTGTCATAAGGCTTGAGCCAAAAAATAAAAGACATATCTGACAAGAAAGTGGACTACACTGAAAAAAACATTGGGGGATTAAATGTCTACCATTGAAACCCTTTTGGAGGCCACAAAAGTTTCGGATCAATGTTAAATTTGTTTTTCCTCTTCATCCAGGTAATTTTGACCTTATGAATATATTTGGATGGAAAATAATCATTATGGTAGACCTTGTGAAACTTTTAACAGTGACAATCACTATCCCGTTGCTATTTTTGGTGTGGTTCATTTTAGCTTTAGATATGATTCAATTTTATTTTTTTTGACTAATACTCTAAAATGATCTTGAAAGATTGATGAACTGTGTGGATATAATAAATACATCATTGTAAGGGCCATGTAACTTTGATCTCCTTTGAACTGTTCGTACAACTCAGCTCTAGGAGGGTCAGCGGTTGCCTTCGCACGACACGTAACTACACCAACTATATGGCTTGTGTGTTGCCTTCGCATGACACTATTTACACTAGTTTTATAGCTTGCTTGTGGTACACCACCCAATTCACCTTCCTTTGAAGGAACGCGGATTGTGTCCTACCCCACCCGCCTCCCAGCTGGAGAGGGGAAGGACATAATCCGGATTGGTTTCAATGGCAGGCGTTCACAATGTAATTGGACTACATCATTACAATTTAATGCAGTAATACTGACCAATCTCAGTTCAGAAAAGCAGGATTTTACTACTTGTGGAGTATCCGGATTCCTCTTATTAAAACATCATTGTATTATGTACGGAGCTTCCTTCTTTTCCGCATAAGCCAATTACTCTGTGGGGCCAAAAATAGTGATAAAAAAAGGACATCTACGGTAAAAGTTATTTCATTCAACGTTAATGTCTGTCATATAACTCATTTATGAGAAAAACATTAATATTAAGACTTAAAGTTTTCAAAGTACGCATTTCAATCCTATAGTTTTTGGTTTATTCTATTTACGGGGTGTTTGGTGCATGAACTTAAATGGGATCATGTGGGATCATAATAACTTGTGAGCGTTGGGTCGTCGGCGGATCAGAGTAATACACCAAATTTAATGGATTAGAATAACACACCGAATTTCGTTTTCATGTTTGGAATGTATGATTCCTGTCATTGTGATGTGATGGACGTGGATTGCATACTACCCCACCGGGACGGTACAGGCAGGGCTCATGGGGGTCACCATGATGTAAGTGCTTTATCCACGCAGTTAATTAATCGTTCTTCTCGTATCATTTTAAGGTGTGAGCCAAAACACGAGGCAGGAAAAAGTCTTAAGTGGACCATAAATTGGGGATTGAACGTCCACCAGTAAAAACTTCTTGAGAGGTAAAGAAGTTTCAAATGAAGCTGATATTTGTTTTTTTGCTTCATCCACGTCTACGTGCTCTTATGAATAGTTTGTATGGTTAAAAAATAAAAATCACAGTGGCCCTTAGAAAGGTTTCAATGGTGAGTGTCATTATCACTACAGTTTCCTTTAATGTGGTCCATTGGAGCTGTGAACCTACTTAATTTTTTGGCTCACACCTTAAAATGATATGAGAAGAATGATTAACGGCGTGGATAAAACACTTACATCACAGTGGCCCCCACAGAGCCCTCCCTAGACGGATTATCGTACGAGCAGGGGTAGGACATTATCCGCGTCTGTAATGTGATGTGATGTGATGTGATGCAGAGATATCACGGACGCCGATTGCGTCATACCCCATCCCTAGCCCCAAACAGGCAGTTATGTGGGTGGCCCACCGTGATATATTTTTACATCCAAGCCGTCTATTCCTTTTTCTCAGATATTTTAAGGCGTAAAAACAAAAATGAGGCAGATCCAACGATCAAATGGACCACACCACATATTACTCTTGCATTTAATGCAACCAAATTTATTATTTGGTGTGGTCCACTTGATCGTTGGATCTGCCTCATTTTTGTGTTCATGCCTTAAAATGATATAAAAAAAGGGATTGACAGCTTGGATGTATAGATACATCAGGTAATCGCCTATTCGGGGCTAGAGACAGGCGGGGGTAGGATGCAATCCGCGTCCCAAGAATACATGTTAGGAAGTTCATAGGAGTTTTTGAAATTAGATGGTGTACAGTGTCACACACCACTGAATTTTGTGGTGTGTTTACATCACCAAGTTCCGTGGGCCCCACCATGATATATATGTTATATCTACATCATCCAATATTCATTTGGCAAGATCAGTTTAAGTCACGGACAAGAAATGAGGCAGATTCAAAGCTCAAGTGGATCACAACACAAAGCATCGGGAACAATGATTCCTACTCTTAAAACCTTAATAGGGCCTACCATGATGTTTATTTGTCATTCAACCTGTTCATGAGATCACATACACATGGATGAAGGGAAAAAACAAATATAAGAATATTGGTCCAACCTTCAGTGGGCCCTAAGATGTTTTCAATGGTAAACGTTCAATCCACACTGCCTTTTGAGGTGTGGTCCACTTGAGCATAAGATCTGTCTCCTTTTTGGGTTCATGCCTTAAAATGATCCTGTATAATGAATAGATAGTGTGGATATAATACAATCATCATGGTGGCACACCACCCAATATGTCACCAAAATTTTCTCTAGATGTGGTGATGGATATTCCAAATCCAAAATGGATACACCATATTCATCTTCAATCCTCGAGGCATAAATTGTTGGATACACCATATTCATCTTCAATCCTCGAGGCATAAGCACAATTTTCAGAGTTTTAAATTGTCACTGATTGACTACCCTGGCTAAACACAAGTGTGTGATTAAAACGTGAGATTAGAATGTCTATTCCATCTAATTTGTTCTAATGCCATGCACCAAATAGGCCCTTAAACTTCAAATCTATTTATTTTTCAGCTTATACCTTGAAATGAGGTCATGGAAGGAATAAATGGCATGGATTAGTACCATGCATTGTGGGGGCCTAACAATTTTTATTATTTTGCCTCCAGGATGTGAGTAAATGGTATCATTGGTATCATTATTGCATTGGGAACTATGCATATAATTGTACAAGTAAATAATGATTACTCATTTTAGTTATTTATCTCTGTAATTGAGAAATAAAAAAACCCCTAAGAATATGAGCCCAAAAATGAGGCATGTAAAGGATTAAACAGGCCACATATTTGGTATTTGACGCTTACCATTAAAAGCTTTTTAGGGGCCATAAAAGACTTAGAGATGAAGCTGACTTTTGTGTTTTCCTAGAATATAGGTTTGAGTGACCTTATGAATAGACTGGATGGTAAATAAGGGTCTGCCTCATTGAAATGATCTAAAAAAAGAATGCAAGAAGGCATAGATAAAACCCATACATCTTAGTGGCCCTATAGAGCCCTTGTTTGGACTGATTTTCATCAAGGCGAGGCAAGATGCAATCAGCTTCGCCCTTTCACCTTACACATGGCAAGGAAGATGGTGAATCAATACCGTTGGCCTTGTGGAACCTACAATCAATCATGGATGAATGATTCTAGGATTGACATCTTGCCAGTTGATTCGAATTTAGGATTGGCTGGAGAATTTTAGGGTTTTTTTTTTTTTTTTTTTTTTTCTGGCCCCCCGAAAGAAAATGTGAATGAATAAAAGTTTTCTCTCTACCAAAATGGACACAACCTTTCATGGCTAGCAATTTCCTTATTTGCAAAAACATAAAAGTTCTTAAAGGGTTACTAACATATAAACTCTCTTTTTAAGTATCCTAAATAAACACTTACATTTTCATCTATTAGTAAGAAAACCCCTATCCTCAATGAACCATATGCATCATAAGTGGTTGGTTTAGATTGCATGGTCTAGATTGATCTTAGACCATTCACCATTAGTATTGAGCAATATAGGTCCCACATACCACCTATTGATCGAAGAATGTGTGTATGCATCCATTCACATGAGTGGTCTGGATTGCATGGTCTATATTGGCGTAGACCATTGATCAATGGTCTAAATTCATCAATATGGGTTCGACATGCTAACCGTTGATGGGGAAATGTATGCATGTCTACGTGCAACCAAAAGTCGAAAGATCTCACTTAGAATGCCCATCCTCACCAACTTTGGACTCCATTTCCTTTTCTCCTAATTTAGAAGTTTTGTGCAAGGAAGGAAAAAGTAACGAAAGCTAATGAAAGTGAGATGATGTGAAAAGAATATCTAAATGAGTATTTATAAACACATGGAAACATCACCAAAATCAATGGAAACTCTAGAATGCATGTCTCGTGCATAAATATGGATTTCTAAATTGTTGATATACAAGTATGATTAAGAGATATTGACGTTTAAAGCAAGCTTTGATCTATAATAATGCTTCTGACCTTTACTTTCTGATCTTCTTCCTATTAATTAATATTTATTGAATTTCTTTTTATATATAAATTTTAAACTTGTATTATCTTATGATTTTCAAAATTAGCATCAATGACACTAACGCCAGCATAGAATAACTGCCTCACCCTAACTTCCAACACGGTGTCAATTGCCCTACTGTGGATTGGCAATTTTCAGTATAAGCTTAGGTTGCTTTGACACTGTCTAGCTATCATAGTGAAATGCAATTTTTTTTTATATATATATATTTTTTGTGCTAGCAATAATGCCTCTAACACTTCACACTTCACTTTTAGACTAGTCACCCCTACTAGGGAGTCGATACGAAGATCTCAGTGTTGAGACGAAGTATCTTTGACTCAGTATACCAAGACGTCAATGCATATTCCCATTCATTACCTAATGATACTCTAAAAGGAAGACTTACGTATATACATAAATGTTTAGATTTATATATGTTGTTAAATCATGAAAAACTACATTATGAAAATTATAATTTATTTATTTTATTGACAATTAGCATGAATATATAAAACTTGTGAAAGAAAACTACATTATGAAAATTATAATTTATTTATTTTATTGACAATTAGCATGAATATATAAAACTTGTGAAAGATCAATTAAAAATATCTAGAGATCGTTATGTGTGTGTGTGTGTGTGTGTGTGTGTGTGTGTGATCATAAATAGTTATCTTTTGAATGTGATAAAATGCTAAAATTTAAGATACAGCAGTGAGATTTTAAAAAATAACGTACAAAAAGCCATATTCGATTTAAAGATAGGTTAGCAAAATTAGATGTGTAGACTCGTAAGGCCATACCCTCTAAGACGTAATATCTAAAAAAAATCAAGATGGTATGATAATCAGGTTGGCCACACGGATTGAGCAGCTCGAGGCATGCACCTTCTGCATGCTAATATAAGTCCCATGCCTTTTCCTCGAAAATGGGGGACACGGATTGAGTACTTACAGCGCTCTATGGCCCCATCATGATGTCTTCTATCCATGCCATTCATTTTATTTTTTTTCAGAATATTTTACTGCATAAGCCCAAAAATGAGGTAGATCAAAATCTCATATGGACCACACTATAGGAAAGAGTTGTGATTGAACACTCACTATTAAAAATTTCAAATTTTAGATTAAGCTTATATTTGTGTTTTTTCTTCATCCTAGTGTGCGTGACTTAATCTACAAATTGGATGACAAATAAACATTACAGTGAGCCCTAAGTAGTTTTTAATGGTGGGCATTCGCATCGCCACTGTTTTCTTGTGGTGTGGTCCACTAGAGATTCTAATATCCCTCATTTTTCTTACAATGCTGAGGGCATGGATAAAACTCACATACACCATGCGGGGCCCAGATAGCATTGTCAGTAGCCACCTTGCCACTGACGCTGTCAGTGTGAAATCAGCGTCCGATACAAGGACATTCCATTCATGGTGGCAAACATGGGTGGGAAGCTAGGTGGGGCCCACCGTAATGTTTGTGAGAAATTCACCCCGTTCATTCGGTTTGCCATCTCATGTTAAGACATGAACCCAAAAATAAGACGGACAAAAAACTCAAGTGAGCCACACGACAAGAAACATTGAGGATTAAACACTCACCGTTGAAATATTCATGGGTCCAGAGAAGTTTTGGATCAGGCTAATTTTTATATTTTCAGTCCATCCCAATGAGAATGATCTTATGAAAAGTTTCGATGGCATATAAACATCAAGGTGGACCGCAGAAATGTTTCAATGGTGGGAATCTCCCTCCCACTGCTTCCTGCCGTGTGGCCCACTTGAGTTTTGGGCTACCTCATTTTGAGCACATGGAACGTCCTAACATGACCTGGCAAAACGAATGGACGGGTGGATTTCTTACAAACATCACGGTGGGCCCCACCTAGCTTCCAAGTGGGCAAATAATTCTGATGGGGCCCATGTCTCAAAACCATCCGATCATGATCAAACGGGGCTGTTCCTTGACCATTGAATAAACGGTCCCACCACACATCCTATCCCTATCCGTAGATCTTTGATAATCTACGTATATGCAAAGGGAAGATCGATCTCATTTCATCTAACTTGTATTTTGGTGCAGTTCACATGGTTCAGATGTGGAGGAATATCCGTTGGATTAAGCTGGTCCCACCTCATCGGAGATATATTCACGGCTTCTATATTCATGAACATGTGGGGTCAGATCATGGCCGGGGAACCGTCAATCAAAACCGTCCATCTCCCAAGAACCGAAGTTGAAAGGCCCACCAAACCGGCTTCCAACCCTACAATCCCGCTTTCAGTGAAACAGGTCAATAACATTGGAGATGAATGGCTACCAGCCAATGCCTGTACAATGTCCACATGCTCTTTCCATATCACAGACATCCAGTTGAAGCATCTACGGTCCAAAATCTCCTATCAAACTGGGTCTTTTGAAGCGATCTCAGCCCTATTCTGGCAATGTGTGGCCAGGATTAGAGAAGAAAAGGAACCAAAGATGGTGACCGTTTGCAGAAATGATTCAAATGCTAAAGGAAGTGGGATCTTGATCAATAATCAGGTAATCAGCACCGTTAAAACAGATTCTCATGTGGCCAATGCTGAGTTGTCAGAACTAGCAGCGCTGATCGCTGGAGGGACCATGGATGAGAGCAAGGAGATCGAAGAGATGGTCGAGAGCGATGACAAGTCAGCAGATCTCATCATCTACGGTGCAAATCTCACGTTTGTGAACTTGGAAGGTGTAGATTGTTATGGGCTGGAAATGAAGGGCCAGAAACCTATCTCGGTCTACTTCGGCATCGACGGAGTAGGCGATGAAGGGACTGTATTGGTGCTTCCAGGACCCGTCGATGGAGGATGTGATGGTGGGGCCCACGGCGGGAGAATGGTAACGGTCATTCTACTGGAAAATCAAGTTTCCCTGCTGAGAAAGGAGCTGGAAGGAGAATGGTGTGCGGCTGGGATTTATTAAGCTTCATGTGGATGAAGTGTGTAAACTGGTGAAAGCAATCACTGATCCAGACCGTCCATCAGAACCACCACCTCTTGGATAGATCAGTCCCAAATCAAGATTGAGTGAACGATCCAAACCATCCAATTGATCGCAATATATCTACTTCACCGAACCTATCTAAGAGATGGTCATTTTGATGGAGGGTCTGGATTAGTGATCACCTTCACCGATGAGTAAAGGTAAACAAATCCCTGGTCCGAAATATCAGTATTTGCTACTATGAATGCCCGTACTCTTCTATTTTACAATGCTATAAACATATAGTACATGGCCCAGCATGATGTGTGGTTGAAATAGGTAGTGTGCGTGTAAACATGTGGCTGTGATCGTGTGTCATTTTAAAGAATTATATACTGGTGTTTCCTGTGATTCCAGCTCCATGTTTTTTTTTTTTTAATCTGGTGGACCACATTTGGAAAATGGGCCATGGTTGGATATTTAACATTTTGGCCCTTGAGATGATCCTAGCCATCGAATAAGACAACTAAAGCCAAAAACGGATGGTTTGTATCATACAACTAGAAAGGCTTTTGGGGTATCTCCAATACAGTGTGGGGTTACTGTATGAATGATTTGAACCACCAAAACGGTGGGCCTCACGGAAAGTTCATTCAACCCAATTTATATGGCCCATTTACAAAAGACATCCCATATGCAAAATCCTAACCGTTCAAAACATGTCCAGCAAATGGATTTGGCCCAGCTCTGCTCAGCTCGGCCAGCAGAATACCCCAACTTGAACTCGGCTCAACTCAGTCCTCAAGTTTGACTGACCAGCTCGGTCAACCGCTCAAGCCGATTTTGAGTCAAGCTTGAGGTCATCTTTCGAGCTGAGTTCGAGTTCCGAGCCTGCGAGCTAAATTTGAGTTTAAGTTTTATATATATATATATATATATATATATATATATATATATATATATATATATATATTGGAAATAGTACTATAAGGTCGACCTCAAAACAAAGCAGTTGACCAGGCAAGTGACTCGTTCGAGTCATGACAAGTTGCATCGAGTCAACCAGGTTTATGAGACAACCACAACAAGTCTTGTCCCGACTCAACCAAGTCATGCTCAAAAGCGAGTTTCCAAGGGACTCAATTGGAAATCTCGTCAAGACGGGTTGACTCAGCCAAGTTTTGAGTCGAGTCGCCGAATTTTAGAACTATGGTTGAATTCAGGTTTTTGAACTGTGATCGTTACCAAAGCAAAACCACCATGATAGCATGATTATATTTTGAGTGTGTGAGGCTTTTATTCTTCTTCTTTTTTCTAATTCCAAAGCCTTTCAATGCTTCCAATATTGATTTGAATTAAACAAAAAATTCCAGCAACAAATTCCACATTTCCATTGTTAAAATAGGGGAATCATGCAATATGCATGGCCAGTATCGTAATGTGCATGGGTCGTCAATTACAGGATGCCCCATCCACAATGACCGCCAAGATCAGGGCCTAGATTGACGTGCGTGCATGCAAGCAATGTGTGAATAGATGTATCGCCACCATCTAAGGTGGAAAATACACAAAAGTAATCGAAACCCAGTGAAATTTGAAGCTTGGGAACAGCTTACCTCCAGAAATCTCGACATGGATTGCAAAGTATATCTGATTTTCTGCTAAACCACCTGCAACCAGCAAAGCAAGCAAATGTATTTCTTTTTACAATGCAACAAAAAGGAGAGGGAGTTACCATTATTGATCGAATTTCATATACAACAAACCCTTTGAAAACACTTTTTGACTCCCAGAATGATACACTCAGGTTGGGTGTGAAATCAAAGATGGAAGGAGTTTTATTCCATGTCAGACTTCATATCCAGGATTTATCTTCTGTTGAATTTCGCCGTAGCTTTCTAACTCTTCCATGTCCTGCAAACTCCCCAGGAATAAAGGAAGCCTTTGATGCAGCTCGACCGGTTGCATCGAAAGAATCCTAATTTTACCATCAGACCCCCTACCCCCGGCTTGCTCCACTAGAAAACTGAGAGGATTCGCCTCGTAGACTATGCGCAGATGGTCTCTCGGATTCATTACCACCCCACCATAGATAAGAGTTCGATGGAAATCAGCAACAAGCGAACAGATATATCGAGCAGAGTACTTCTTAGGGAGCTGCCCTTTACCTTGTCTAACAGTATCAATGTAACGCCTCAAACCATCAGGCCAATCGAAATACCGTGCATCATTTACGGAATAGATTTGTCCTGACAGTGACATAAAAGGCATTGGCATAAATGAGTTTGTTGGATCCATTTAAGGGAACAGAATACTAATGTTTGGAACATACTGTAAATTCTCTCTGCTGCTCCGCAGGTGAATCTTCAGTCATATAAGATCTATCCATGTGGGTACAGGGCTGCAACTTGGGTTCAGATCAACCCGAACCTGATGGGCAGGTAGTTGAAATTCCATTCGAAAATAGGAGGACAGCAGCGTGTTATAGATTTTTTTAATTTAGAAACTACCTTTTTTTCCTTCTTTTTTTTCCGAAACAAATGGGTGTTCTTCTTTCCTTAAAATGGTCAACACACATGCTTATTTTTCCAACACTTCCTTGAATCATGTGAAATATGAGATGAATATTATATAAATAACGTTAAAGAAATCAATGACTTTCTATTCTCACAAGAGTTTCAACATGAGGTCGTGGGTTCGAGCACCCATTGTGGTGTGAGTGCACGGGCATTCGTGGGGTGTGTGAGTGCATTTGACATGAGGTTGTGGGTTCAAGCACCCATTTTGGTGTGAGTGCGCGGGCATGTGTGGGGCGTGTGAGTGCATGTGATAAAATAAAAAATAATAATAAATAAATGAATTTCTATTCTCCTTGATTCTCCAACTATTAATTCTATTTCTTTGATTTTTTATTTTTTTAACACACGCACCCGACACACACACCCACACATGCCGTAGTGGGATTTCACCACCTATGGGTATCGAACCCAAGACCTCTTGTTGAAACTATTAATTCTATTTAGATGTAAACCATAATCAAGAATATTTTAGTAAGAGTGATTAATTATAGGGATTTTCTCCTCATTGCTGGGATCGATGAAATCGAACCAATTTCGATATCATCGATAATTGTCGGGACTTTTCACCGCTGGTCACTGGACAATTTTGGTCCTATTTCGATATCATCAAAGGACCTTAAATGATATCGAAGGCTGTCATCGAGAGACCTTCGATGACATCGATAATTGTAGGAATTTTTCACCCCTGGTTGCTGGACAGTTTTGGTCCTATTTCGATATCATCGAAAGACCTTAAATGATATCGAAGGTTGTCATCGAGAGACCTTCGATATCATCGAAGAGTTACGCAGTTGCGATTGCAGAAACGCAGATTCTGCGAAAATTGTTTCTTATTTTGATTCTACCTCCTTCTATTCTTATATAAATGGGTGTATGCGGGATTAGGGTGTATTCCAGGGTATTCTAAAGTTTCCTAAAGGTTTTCTAGGAGGACTTAAGGCTATCAAAGGTGAGGGAGAGAGAGAGAAAGAGAGAGAGGAAGCTTGTGGAAGGGAGATTCTGCTCGTAGAGGTAATCTACTTCGCAGTCCACGTCTCAGCGCTTCTACGTCCTCGTGATCGGTGAGATCCCTCTGTTTTTCCATTATTCTCTTATTGTTCATCCACTCCTGCACGAGTGAAGAAAGTTTGATCCAAGCGATGTGTGCTTGTGATCGGTTGTAACGTTCTGCTTTATAGTAGATTGTTGATCTGAACGAGGTCCCGTGGTTTTTACCTCTTTGATGGTTTTCCACATAAAATTCTCTAATGTCGTGTGGTTTATGCTTTGATTTATTTCATTGCTTAATTATCTCATAATTCTGGTTTGTTTTGGGAGGCTAGATCCTAAGGTTTTGGTGTAAGGCCCCCAATAAAGTGGTATTAGAGCTAAGTTCATTGAACAGAGTAGGATCAGTTTTGAATTATGGAAGGTAGCTCATCAAGGATGATCAGCCTCAATGATTCTAACTGGACCATATGGAAGGCTAAGATGGAGAACTTGCTTTATTGCAAGGAATTATATTCTCAAATTTTAGGCATATCAGCAAAATCCAAGGATATGTCTGAAGATGATTGGAAGAAGATGGACCGAAAGGCGGTGGGATTTATTAGACAATAGTTGGACGATTCCGTATTCCACTATGTGTCTACGGAGACCTCAGCCACTAGCCTATGGCTGAAATTGGAAGGGTTGAATGAGAGGAAGACAGTCGGTAATAAAATCTTCCTGATAAGATGACTTGTGTATCTCAAGTTCAAATATGGTGGTTTTGTGGCCGAGCACATGAATGAGGTCAGCAATATAGTGAACCAGCTCTCCGATATGAAGATGGTCCTAGATAATGAATTGCAGGCTTTGCTATTGCTTAGTTCATTGCCTGACAATTGGAAGACATTAGTGGTGTCTTTAAGTAATTCCTCGCCAGACGGAAAGATATCCATGGAACAGGTAACCAGTTGTCTCTTTAATGAGGAGACAATGAGGAAGTCTCAGGAGTCTACTCAGCAAGAGGCCCTTGTGACACAGGAACAGGGGAGAGGAAAGAATAGGAAGGGCAGGAAGGCCCGAAATAAATCAAGAGGCAAGTCGAGTACCAAGAAGGATGTTGAATGCTAGAATTGTGACAAGAAAGGCCACTACAAGCATGAATATCGTGGTAAGAAGAACGATAAGAAAGGAAAAGGAAAGGAGAAGGAAGATGAATCAGATTCCACTGTAGTCGCTTCAAATGACGACATTGTAGTTATTCTTTCAGCAGATCACGATGTATGTCTCACGGCTACGAGTTAGGACACTGACTAAGTGATAGACTTGGGAGCCTCGTTTCATGCGACTCCACGCAAGAACTTCTTCACAAGCTACAAGTTAGGTGACTATGAAACCGTAAAGATGGAAAATTCTAGCGCATTGAAGATTGTAAGGGTCGGTGATATTTGTGTGAAGACTGATGTGGGCTGCACATTGGTTCTCAGGGATGTGAGGCATATTGCAGACCTTTGCCTCAACTTGATGTCGACGGGAAGGTTGGATGATGATGACTATGAAAGTCGGTTTGCTGGTGGGTGCTGGAAACTCATCAAGGATTCGTTGATCGTGGCCAGAGGAAAAAAGTGTTGCACCATTTATAAGGCAAGTGTCAATGTGTTCAAGGGTGGGTTGAACGTAGCGGAAAATTCAGCTATTGACAAGTGGCACAGGCGTCTAGGTCACATGAGTGAAAAAGGGTTTCAACTACTAGCGAGGAAGCGGCTCATTCTAAGCGTGACAGGTACACCTCTCAAAACCTTTCTTAATTGTTTATCAGGAAAACAGCATAGAGTTTCATTCGTTAAAACTGTTTCTCATGTTAATAAAGTGCATGTATTAGATTTGGTTTATTCTGATGTCTATGGTCCTATGAGGACAAAAACCTTAGGTAGGGCATTGTATTTTGTCACTTTTATAAATGATGCATCTAGAAGAGTTTGGGTTTATGCTTTGAAATCCAAGGATGAGGTCTTTCGTGTGTTTAAATTGTTTCATGCTATGGTCGAGAGAGAGACAAGTAGATCAATAAAGTGCATTCGCACTGATAATGGTGGTGAATACATTGGCGACTTTCATGAGTATTATAAGTCCCTCGGTATACGGCATGAACAGACAGTTCCCAAGAGCCCCCAGCATAATGGTGTGATTGAGCGAATGAATCGCACCATTACAGAGAGAATCAGATGCATGTTGTTCCATGCGAAGTTGCCCAACACGTTCTGGGGAGAAGCAATGCACACAACAGTGTATTTGATAAATAGGTCTCCATCAACCCCATTGTATGGAGAAGTATCTGAGAAGGTGTGGACTGAACAGGATCCATCGTACAGTCATCTCAGATGTTTGGATGCAGGGCATCCGTTCACGTACCCAAGGACGAGAGGTCCAAGCTCGATATGAAGATCATGCAGTATGTGTTCTTGGGGTACGATGATGAAAAATTCGGTTACAGATTATGGGATCCGACCGAGAGGAAGCTCGTCAGGAGCAGAAATGTGATTTTCTTTGAAGATCAGTGTATAGAAGACATTGATAAGCCAGAGAAGAACCAGCCTAGTTCAGGTGAACTAGAGGACATAGATCCGATTATTTCTCCGGTGGTGTCTGATGACGAGGGAGTACAGAAAGGTGTAGAGGACGAGGGAGTTCCTATGGAAGATGGACTGGGGGAACAACCCCCACTTGATCCACCTATTGAACCACAGGTGAGAAGGTCATCTAGGGACAGACAGCCGTCCAAGAGGAACTCGCCGTATGAGTACATTATGCTCATTGATGGAGGAGAGCCAGAAGATTATTCTGATGCCCTAGCTGACGAGCCTAAGGGGAAGTAGTTGAAAGCTATGCAAGATGAGACGAAATCCTTACATAAGAATCATACATATGATATTGTGAAATTGCCTAAGGGCAAGAAAGCTTTGAGTAATAAGTGGGTGTTTAGAAAGAAGGTTGAGCAGAAGAATTCACAGACGAGGTTCAAGGCCAGACTTGTAGTGAAAGGGTTTGGTCAGAGGAAAGAAATAGACTTCGAGAAGATATTTTCACCAGTGGTGAAGATGACATCCATACGAGTGTTACTTGGGTTGGTGGCTAGCATGTATCTAGAGATAAAGCAGTTAGATGTTAAAATTGTCTTTCTCCATGGTGACCTGAAAGAAGAGATCTATATGCACCAACCAAAGGGGTTCGAAGTTAAAGGCAAAAAGCATATGGTGTGTAGGCTGAGGAAGAGCTTGTACGGGTTGAAACAAGCTCCACGGCAATGGTACAAGAAGTTCGACTCTTTTATGTTGAAGCATGGGTATGACAGAATGGAGTCAGACCACTGTGTGTTCACGCGTACGTTCTCAGATGACGATTTCTTAGTTCTGCTGCTATACGTTGATGACATGCTCACATGAAAAAAGACATCAAGAAAATCGACAGGCTAAAACAGTTGGGCAAGTCGTTTGTGATGAAAGACTTGGGTCTGGCTAAACAAATCCTAGGAATGAAGATAACCCGTGACAGAAGCAGCAAGAAACTTTGGCTATCACAAGAGCGGTATATTGAGAAAGTCCTAGAGCGGTTGAATATGAATGCAATGAAGCCGGTTAGTACAACACTAGATGGTCACTTCAGATTGAGCGATAGGCAGTGTCCTAAGACGGAGGCAGAGGTGGAAGAGATACAAAAGATACCCTACGCGTCAGCAGTAAGAAGTTTGATGTATGTTATGATATGTATACGCCCAAACATAGCATATGCGGTTGATATTGTCAGCCGGTATCTTGTCAATCCTGGCAAAGAACATTGGACAGCGATGAAGTGGATACTACGGTATCCAAGAGGCTCATCCAGGTTAAGTCTATACTATGGTGACAGAAAACCTATGTTAGAGGTTACACAAATGCAGATATGGCAGGCGACATAGACTCTAGGAAGTCTACATCGGGGTTCATGTTCACGTTTGCAGGGGGCTGTTTTTTGGCAAAGCAAGCTATAGAAGGTCGTAGCATTGTCGACGACAGAGGCCGAGTACATTGCAGTCACAGAAGCATGTAAAGAGATGCTTTGGATGAAGAGGTTCCTACAAGAACTTAGCCTAAAGTAGGAGCAGTACGTAGTGTATTGTGATAATCAAAGTGTTATACACTTGAGCAAGAATCTAAGTCAGCACTCCAAGTCGAAGCACATAGAGCTTTGGTATCAATGGATCAGGAATACTTTGGAACAGAAGGTGTTACAGCTTGAGAAGGTCCACACGAACGATAATGCGTCAGACATGATGATCAAGGCTTTACTCAATGGCAAGTTTGAAGTTTGTAGAAACCAGACTGGCTTGAAAAAAAATGAATTCCTCCTGAGTCGAAAAGGGGGAGATTTGATAAGGATTTTCTCCTCATTGCTGGGTACGATGAAATCGAACCAGTTTCGATATCATCGATAACTGTCGGGACTTTTCATCGCTGGTCGCTTGACAGTTTTGGTCCTGTTTTGACATCATCGAAGGACCTTAGATGATATCAAAGGCTATCATCGAGAGACCTTCGATGACATCGATAATTGTAGGAATTTTTCACCCCTGATCGCTGGACAGCTTTGGTCCTGTTTCGATATCATCGAAGGACCTTAGATGATTTCGAAGGCTGTCATCGAGAGACCTTCGATATCATCGAAGAGTTACGCAGATGCGCTTGCGGAAATACAGATTCTGTGGAAATTGTTTCCTATTTTGATTTTACCTCTTTATATTCTTATATAAAGGGTGTATGCGGGATTGGGGTGTATTCCAGAGTATTCTAAGGTTTCCTAAAAGTTTTCTAGGACTTAGGGCTATCAAAGGTGAGAGAGAGAGAGAAAGAAAGAAAGAGAGAGGAAGCTTGTGGAAGGGAGATTCTGCTTATAGAGGTGATCTACTTCGCAGTCCACGTCTCAGCGCCTCTACATCCTCGTGATCGGTGAGATCCCTCTGTTTTTCCATTATTCCCTTATTGTTCATCCACTCCTGCGTGAGTAAAGAATGTTTGATCCAAGCGGCGTGTGCTTGTGATCGGTTGTAACGTTCTGCTTTATAATGGATTGTTGATCTAGACGAGGTCCCGTGATTTTTACCTCTTTGAGGGTTTTCCGCGTAAATTTCTTTGGTGTCGTGTGGTTTATGCTTTGATTTATTTCATTGCTTAATTATCCCATAATTCTGGTTTGTTCTGAGAGGCTAGATCCTAAGATTTTGGTGCAAGGCCCCCAACAATTAATGCACCTCGGTGGTCAGCTAGTAACTGTCCACCCCCAGCACACATGCCAACGTTACATGCTTACAAAATCCAAGCCATGCAAAAGGTGGCCCCCGCCATGAAGATGCATGGCACCAATGGGAGGAGGCATTCTACTCATCAACCATGCCACACCTTAGGAAAACAATGGCAATTTAAATCAGACCTGCCAATGGTCTGATTCAATGTGCGCATGTTGTCCACCTGATGACAGGACTGGCCCGATTTTTGTGCATGATGATCATGGTGAAATCATAATCTACAGCTTTTATTAGCAACCATATGTTTCTCCCAAAAGACCAACAAGAATGTGACCAATCAATCCAACCATACATGGTATTGGGGATTTTAGAACGAAAAAAAAAATACCTCGAGGTGGAATCGTTATGTGGGGATGTGTCAGAACAAAGTCACCAGTTGAATGGTCCAATGTAAATGCATGCGTTCCAGAACCAAAGCTGACGCAGAATATGGTGGCAGATGAGTAAAGAACATAGCCAGCAGCAACAAGCCTCTGCCCACTTTGGAGTGAATTTAGTAGTGCCTTCTCTTCGATGGGTAGATGATCCAATTCCACAAGCCGGTTATAGATGCCAAATATTGTCCCGGTTGGAATAGAGGCATCAATATTTCGAGAACCGTCTAGAGGATCAGTGACCACGACAAAAGGACCATCGTCAGCTATCCAAACTGGGACAGGGTCTTCTTCCGAAGCCATGACTGAAACTTTGCCAGAACTACGGAGGGAGGACAGGATGATGTCATTCTGCATAATCAGAGAGTTCTTCTGTTCAGAAACATAACCTTCATTTTCTTTTCACTCATTTTTAATTGTAATTCTTACGTGTGAAACTGTGCATTACAGGGGCAGGTTCTCTAATGAACCTTAGTATGCGACTCACGAGAAGCAAGAGCCCCACACATGCCATGCAGCATGCATGTTCAAGATCCAGGCAGTTCATCAGGTGCGCCCTGCCAGGGATTTTCCATGGTCCAAAGTCATGGTGGTGTGGTCATTGGCTGGGACATGTGCATGTCATATATGGACTTTTGGTCGATTCTTTTGAGATGTTCATCCTTTTACATGAGTGGTCACCAGACGGTTGTACAAGCCTGATTTTGGGGCCACTGCAAATGCAAACCAGAGCCTACCTGATGAATGATCCTACACACATGTATCACATGATTACGTGTGGCATATCTTACTCACATGAGGGTATGCATGCCGGCGACTAGAAACAAATTGCTAACTGAAATCTAGAACAGCTCATACTTAAACATTTTGGGTCCATAACCAACTTTTGGAAACTTCGCAGACCTTTTTTCATTTTTAGAAAGATCGTCTGCACTCTTATTAGGGCCAAAGGCAGGCATAAAAGAAAACAGAAACCAAAGGAAAGAAAAACTAAACAACTAGAAAGGAACAAAACAAAACAGAAAACAAAAGAAAACAGACGACAAATGACCACCCCGATTCACCAGCCCCAAAAATACAACAAGCTCAGCCCTCCCAATCAGCATTGCATATGAAAACCCGATTAAGAACACCACCCACCGTACTGACGCTATAAGAACCAGATTAATTACCATATGAGGTTGTATAGAGACTAGAAATTATCAGCTTGATCCAAAACATTTGTGGCCCCAAGAAGTTTTTAATGGTGGGCGTTCAATCAATATTGTGCGGTCCACTTGAGATTTAGATCAACCTCATTTTTGGGCTCATAGCATAAAATGATCTGGAAGAATGGGTGGACGGCATGGATGAAACACATACAAAATGCTTCTCTACCAAACAACAACTGCCAAATTTGCTAGGGCTGCAACTTGGGTTCGGGTCAAATTAAGTTCTGAGTTTTGAGTCGAGTCTATGAGTTTTAGAACTATGCCATGGATGAGCTAACTCAATGTAGTGAATAGTAGCAAAAGCGCATCGTAAGATTGAGAATTTATAGAAATTCGAATTCCCTCCCATCACAAGCAGAAATCAAATGAAACTAAATGGAAAAAAATTCCAAATTCCTCAGTGAATTCACATCAAAACAGAAACAAATTCCAAATTATAGAAATATCCACAAAAAGAAATTCGAAACAGAATAGAAAAAAGACAAATTGGCTATCCCAAACCGACAAAATATACCTCAAAAATTCAATGAAGGATAGAAAGTGAGAGTACCGAAACGATATCCAGTGGCTTCGGAATGTCTCTTCCAGCTGCCAGATCAGCCCCACCAACACCCTTCCATCTCCCAATCTCGGAATTGAAAGGCGAGGCGACAACGGCCGCGATCCTCTTACACGCGTACTGCAAGTGATTGATCAAAATGAGGAGA
The DNA here is from genome assembly GCF_029962835.1 of Magnolia sinica. Taxonomy (NCBI): domain Eukaryota; kingdom Viridiplantae; phylum Streptophyta; class Magnoliopsida; order Magnoliales; family Magnoliaceae; genus Magnolia; species Magnolia sinica. Next base: position 68,094,039 of record NC_080588.1, read on the forward strand.
TCGTCCCCGACGCCGGCCTCCGCCTTCCCCATGTAATCCATCAGAGTATGATAACCGTCCGTTTGAGAAGGTCCCATGTCGGATACTACCCTCAGGCCGGAGAAAGACGCCATCAGAGAACGGGAGGGGCCGCTGCCTAGCAGCTTGAGCGCTGGCGGGAAGATGGAGGGTTTTCGCGGGAAGGTGAGAGGTTTTGGCGGGAAATTCAAATTCGAATTTGGAATGAGGGTCGATGATAGCATTATCGCTTGGGTGATCAGATTGGAGAGAGTGAGAGAGGAGTTGAGAGGATGGAGTTGGGGATAAACCTCTCAAGGGGGAATTCTAACGTGCGCATCGCGTGCAATGGACGTGGGTGGAATTTTAGGATGCGCGACCCGAGCTTTTGTACAATAGACTCGGGTTCCCAGGACGCGGATTGCGTACTGACACGTCAGTACCGAGGTGGCTACTTGCGGTGCTCTGTGGGCCCCGCATAATATATATGTATTTTATCCAAGCCGTCCATCTACTTTTCCAGATCATTACAGAACATGAACTCAAAAGTTCGAGAGATCCAAATCTCAAGTGAACCACACCATAAGAAAAAGTAGAGATTGAATGCCTACTATTAAAAACTTTTAAGTTCGTTATAATGTTTACTTGTCATCCAACCTATTGATTAAATCACGCACACCTGGATGAAAAGAAAATAGAGATATCAGCTTAATCTAAAACTTTTGTGGATCATAGAAAGAGAAAACAGAGATATCAGCTTAATCTAAAACTTTTGTGGATAATAGGAAGTTTGTAATGGTGAATGTTCAATCATCACTCTCTCTTGTAGTATTGTCCATATGAGATTTAGATCTTTCTCATTTTTGAGTTCATGCAATAAAATAATTTAGAAAAATAGATAGATGGCATGGATAGGACACATCCATCATGATGGGCCCACCGAACACTGTCAATAGCCACTTCGTTATCACTAGGCAAACGGTCGTCCGGGTTCCTAATTCTGATAAGTGGGGACCTGTGCGGTTTCGCTGTCTCTAACACCATCGAGCTAGCTGATGTCAAAGATACGTGGGCTAGACTACCGAGTATGTGTTTTATCACATGGTTCAATTTTATTTTATTTTTTATTTTGTTTATCCCTTTATCTCATGACATTATTCAAATATGAACTTAGATCTAAATTTTAAGTGTGCCCCAACGCAAGAAACAATGGAAATTAAATGCTTACCTTTGTAAACATTTTAAGAGTCACAAGTTTTGAATCAAAAACTGATATTTGTGTTTTCCGACGTTTTTAACTGTGGACATCCAATCAATAATATTTTTCCTGTGGAGTGGTCTTCGTGTGATTCGGATCTGTCTTTCTTTTTTTTTTCAATTCAAGGGATAAAGGGGTTGTAAATGGGCAATTATGATTTACCCCTGCATTTACTTTTGGTAGCCGCTCTTTGACAGTAACTCAATGTGAAAGGATGATATTTTAGTGGGACTCACTTTTATGTGTATTTGATCCATGCCATTCATTCGTTTCTTCTCACTGCAGGGCATGAATCAAAAAATGAGGCAAATCCAAAGCTTAGGCTTCGGAATTGAAAACTTACCATCCATTTCTTTTATGGGGTCATCTGAAGTTTTGGATCAAGCTTTTTTTGTGTTTTCTATTAATATATGTCTGTATGACATTATAAACGGTTTGGATGACAGGAATGTATCTATGTGAATCCTAGGCTCATTTTAACCATTAACAGTAGGCATACATTTCCACATGTTTCCTGTGGTGGGGATCATTTAAGCCTTGTATCTGCCTCATTTTTTGGCTTATATGCTCTAAAATGAGCACCTAAAATAAATAGACGGTGTGGAGCAGACACATGCATGAGGATGGGCCTCACAAAATTTACCACTATAATTTTCATCAAATAACAACGTTTTGTGCCACTACTTTCAAGCCAAACTTAGAAAAACAAACATCATATATATATATATATATATATATATATATTTGTTAGTTTGTTAGTTTGTTAATACACCCCACTGGCAGTTGACACTTCAGTGTTAGCCACCCCCACTAGGGATTACCTCAAGTGTTGAAACGAGGTATTTTTCACTCAGTCTACCACTTGAGCTATGAAACAGGGCGTGACATAGATAAAACATATGCATCATGATTGGGCCCACAGAGCTTTGACACCAACTACTGCTGCTGATGTTGGGGTCACTAGCCAAACAGTGTCCATCAGTGCCATGGGTGTGTTGGGTTCCACTGCAAATGGACTGAGCCCCAACAATTTAGCCTACAAAAGTGTGCCTCGCGCACTATGCCCATGTATTATGTGGTTGGATATGTGGTCGTATGATTGGAATCGACAATGCCTGGAGTCTATCCTACAAGAGCCCTTGTCAGAAATTTAAGCTGAATGGATGTGAAAGGCTCAGCCCATTCTAACCGTACCTTGATCTTAGGGAACTTCACACAAGTAAAAGATAAACAACTTACATTCAGGGATCCACTTAACTATTATAAGAGTACAAATGAATTAATCACTTATTTGATTCTATGATATTAAAAAGGCCTCCGGCTATGATCAATGATTTAAATTGTTTATTGGCAACCTAATAAATGAATATACGATTAAACATAATAAATTTCTCACAAACATCATGGTGGGCCCTACCTAGCTTCTAAGCACAGCATCTAAGGCAATCTGCTACAGCAATGGCTTCACTACCTAATTGGCATCGATAATTCTAAGCTACATATTCGGCATCAATGCCACGTATTTGCATGGCAACTGCATTCAGCACTTGAGATATTTTCTTCTCTTTTTTTCTTTTTTTTTTCTTTTTTTTTTTTTTTTTCATTTTAAGATAAGGGCTAGATCTTTTCAAGCACTTCTGACTAGGGCTGAAAGTCGGGCAGGTTGGGTTGGGTTGGGTTGGGTTGGGTTGGATCGGGTTGGTGCTCAACCCTAGTCCAACCTAAAGTTACTATACTTCAACCTTAACCCAACTCAATCCTGCCTAACCTCGGATTAGGAATTCTCAACCCAAGCCCAACCCAAGCGAGCTCGATCGGGTTAGTCGGGTGGATACATGCTAATATTTTCATTTTTACATTAGTCTATTATATTTCAATATACGTCTTATTTTTTGTATCTATAATTTTATTAATTAATTATATATATATATATATAGTTATTTATCGTAGAAAACTTCATTTTTCCTAAACAAACAAGTTAAAATATAGGACAACTACTCCTTTAAAAGTTGTGTTGTGTAAATGCAATCTATTTGGGAGAGAGAAATCCGGCATATCTTGTTAGCTTGAGTCATCGGAAATGATGTGGACCAATGAGACCTAACAATACTGAAATTTTCTATGCCTTCAACAGAGGCGATCCATACTTAATTATAATTTATAAATAACTTATATGTTGTTCGGGTTTGGGTTAGGTCGGTCAACCCAAGACCTCAACCCGAGTCCGGCTCAAGTTTTATCAAGTTGGTGTTTGTATAACCCAAGCCTGGGATTGGACTCGATACATCATGCCCAAGCTCAACCCAATGTCGGGTCGGCCACGGGTCAGTCGGGTTGAACCTGCCCAACTTTCAGCCCTACTTCTGGCACATAAAATAATAATAATAATAATAATAATAATAATAAATAAAATAAATAAATAAATAAAATTCTGAGCTCATCAAGCCACTCTTGCTATAGTAGGCAGCGAGGAGCTCACCATCCTCAACGGTGTAGTGATAGGTGAGATTACACTAGTGGAGCCATAAGCTGTTGGAGTTTTACTTAGCCAAAACGCCCACCTATTAAATCTCGCCACACGGCCACCATGAGAGTTGTGAGCCCCTTGCCCGCAAATCTTGTTTCTGCTAGTGTATTGGGTTTGGCCCTAACTTCCGGGCCCACCCTAATGTATGTTTTTTATATCCATGCTACCCATCTACTTTTCTAACTCATGTAGCATGATCCTAAAAATGAAACAGATCCATATATATCTTAGGTGGATCACACCATATGAAATGGTAGCGATTGACCATTAAATACTTCTCATGGGTTATAAAAGTTTTGGATGAATTAAATATTTGTTTTATTTTTTTTCCTTTCATACATGTTTATATGACCTTATTGACAAGCCGGATGGTTAGTAGCCATTACGGTAGCCCTTATAAAGTTTTTAATGATGTGTGTTCAATCAGTGTTGTTTCCTAGGGTAGTTCACTTAAGATTTGGATTTGTTACATTTTAATTTTTTTCCATACCTCAAAATAAACTGAACAATAGATGGATAGTGTAGATATACAACACATACATCAAAGTGGGTCACAGGGTTACACCTCATAATAAGAAAAAGTTGCTTATAAAGTAAATAGGTTGGTCTTAGGTTAACCCTCTCATATATTCCACCCACTTTCCTACACCGCATGGGGCTGTTGATGGACGGCTTGGCTCAAGCAAAATCAAACTTTTGAATTGGTCAGGCCTAAACAATTCAAAATTTAGGCCAAAGTCAACTCTAAGCCTGTCTTCTTGACAACCCTATTTAAACATGATGGGAGTCTAGTCGAGGTAGGTCAAGCTTGGGCTTGGACAAGCGGTAAGTGGCTCTAATCCATGGTTTCAATGCCCAGGCATGTCTAATATAACTCGTTCGCTTAGATTGGGTCTGACCCGGCTGGGTTTGAGGCCACGAGTTGCACTTAACTAAAGCAAGTCACTACCCAATTTAGGGTTGAATGACTTAAGTTGAGTCAGCTGAGTCTTAAAACCGTAGCTGCTCATGATTCTAGGCACATTTTGTAAATAAGATCTCACTAAGTTCTATAAACCTTACCATGATATATGTATTATATATACATTATATACACAGCGATCATCTATTAGGAAAGATTATTTTAAAAGGCAATATAAGGCAGAGATACAAAGCTCAAGTGGACCTATCATTAAACCAAAATAATAATAATAATGGAGATTGAATGCCTACCATTGAAAATTTTCAGCGCTACAAAAGCTTTTAGATCAAGTTAACATGTGTGTTTATCTCAAATAAATATCATATCGACCCAAAGAAGGTTTTAAGGTTTGAATGAGTTAGGTTGAGTCATTGTCCCCACTGTTTTGTGGGGGTGGAGCTTTCGATTTTCCTCGTTCTTTTGCATGTTTATTAAAATGATCTCTCCAATTGAAAGTACCCCGTGAATACAACACAAAATCATGATGGGCCTACAAAATTGGATGACGCCTCTTCATTAGCTAGATAGCTGACGAAGCCGTCATCAGCTAATCATCGTCCGGGTCTGGGCTTGCGCTGATCCTGACACGAACTGTCAGTCCCATTGCCACCCTGATCGCACCACCTGCTATTTATCTGTTGTTCCTCACTGGCCGTGCTGGACCACAAACCTCTCCTTAGAAAATTTTAACCGTCCGATTTGTACTATTCTCCTTCGACAGCTGGACTCAATAGACCAATGGTCTGGATTATAGAACCATGGCCCCCACTTTTCAGAATTATAAACACGTGTAAACGTGCATAGATGCAGGCCACCTGCACACAATTCAGCTTTTCCCAGACTTCCAAGGACATGTCAGGCATTACAGAAATCAAGAAATTGGATTGGCTACTCCCACTGCCACTAGCCAATGGCTAGTGGTCGGTGCTCTGTGGGCCCCACCATGATATATTTGTTTCATCTATGCCGTCCACCCATTCTTCCAGATCATTTTATGGTAAGAGTCGAAAAATTAGGTTGATCCAAATCTCAAGTGGACTGCACATTGTTAATTGAATTCCTACAAGCTTATTGGTGGGTAGAAAAGTTTTGGATCAAGATGATATGATCCAAGTAAGTCTGTATGACCTAATCAACAGGTTAGATGTCAAATAACCATTACAGTGGGCCCTGGGAGGTTTTTAAAGGTAGAAATTCAATCACTATTGTTTTCCCATGGTGTGGTCTACCTGAGATTCAGATATATCTATTTTTAATTTTTTTTTGCATCAGGTTTAAAATTATCTTTTAAAATGTACGGACGGCGTGGATAAAACACATACATCATAGTAGGGTCCACATAGCACCGACCACTAGCCACCTAACTGGTGGCGGCGCCACGAGCCAAACCGCGTCCAGAGATCGAAGGACAAAATCCCAACCCGCTTCGTCGGCCGCGGATTGCGTGTCCCCGGGCACAGGAAGTTCCTGTAGTCGTAGCTGTGTGGTGTCCATAGAAATGGTCGTGACAAATCCACTCCGTCCATCAGTTTTTCAAGACCACAATACGACATTTTGCTCAAATCAGACAGATAAAAGAACGCATGTGGGCCACACCACACAAAACAGTTGGAACATAGACGTTCACCGTTAAAACCTTTCTGGAGCCGACAATGATGGTTATATGCTATCCAAACCGTTAATAGGGTTACTACCATTCAGATAAATGTAGGAGCAAATATCATCCTGACACAAAACTTATCTGGCCCCCACAAAGTTTCCAATGGTGGGCGATCAATCCACGATTTTTCATGTAGTGTGGCCCACAAGAGTCTTGGATCTAAATAATTTTTAAAACCGTGTGCTATTGCGATCTTTAAAAACTGATGGACGGAGAGGATTTGTCACGGGAATATCTGTGGGCCCCAGACAGCTTCCGACTACAGGGCGTCCTCCCTTCCTCTTCCCTATCCAAGTATCTCCTCACTCTGCAAGTCAAAACGCCACGATAACTCCTCAAAAGGCCAATCACAACCATTTTCCCAACCTTCTCTTCGTTTTCTAGGGTTTTCAAAAGTTCTGACAGTAAAGAAAAAGCCGAAGAGCTTCCTCTCTTCAGCTCCTAAATCCTAGAAATTTCATACCACCATACCGTCGAACTCGAGCTCCTTCGGATCGATCTCGGCATTTACTTCGAATCGGCCTGTGTCTCCGATCCCATCCTCGTCGCATTCACCACAGCCATGTCGTTCGGCCTCGCCTTTTTCGTGTACAGACGGTTCTCTTCAGATCGCGGGAAGCTGCATTTGAAGATTGTCGAAGCACCACATAAGATCTCAGCGGGGAAGGAGGATCCGGAGGCCGTTGCGGATCCTGGGAAGACGAAGGTTACAGTCTTCTTCGGGACTCGGCCTCGGGAGGCCGAGGGATTTGCTAAGGTGTGTTTGAGAGCTTTGGCTAAGGTGTGTTTGAGAGCTTTGTCAAGAAAGATTCGGTTTGCATGGATTTAGTTATTTTTGCAGGGTTGGAATTTTCGAGAGCTTCTTCTTTTTTATTGGTACACTCTTTTTCCTGAAAAATCAATGGGAATGGTTGCATCTCTCGAAATGATGGGGGGTTTGGATATTAGCTTTGGTTGACTTCGTTGCTGTTATCAAAGGAATGCTATTTTACTGATCACGGGGTGAAAACAGAAGGGAGAAAGGAAAGTAGTTTGTGGGTCTACCTGAAATCATAGTACTTGTGGCACTCTGCAGTCCACTATGGTCAAACTCTGGTAAGGACAATTAATCCCGTGGGTGCTATCATGGACAATCCATGTTGTGGACAATCCATGTTGTGAAAATCCTGCTGATTGGTCTATCTGGTATGGCACACTGTAGTCGCAATCTTCCTTCAAAACTAAAAAGGCCAATCTTTTTTGTGATCATAAAAAACAGTTTCTTTTGTGATTTTCATACCATCAGCAGTTCGTTTGGGGTCTGCCAGCTGAAATGGTTCTGATTCCCAGGTGTGCAATTTACAAATGGTCTGCAGGATATGCCCATGGACTGCTACATCCTTCCTCACGAAGGATTTTCTTTTGATAAGTATTCCTTGTAAAAGATGATGGTGGTTACACTGACTTTTTCTCAGGGAAACGAAAGGAGTGTCTGGCTTCAACAGCTCACTTATGGTGTTTTTGGACTGGGCAATCATCAATATGAGCATTTCAATAAGGTACACATTTACCTGGTTTGAGTTCATTGCTTTCTTCTGTTTCGTATCATTTGACAATACACTTTTTGAAACAGATTTCAAAAGTGGTGGATGAGGTACTTAATGAACAGGGTATGCACTATTTATACATCCATTTTCACTGCTTGTATGATTGGGAGATATCCAATACTTTGATGTGTAATCATAAGCAATCTTTCAAGAGTTTTTTTCATACATCATCTTATCCCTGCCATAATATTTTTAGTACACAACTAAGCTGATCGTAGACAACTGTTTTGGGTTTAAGGTACTAATGCCTGGTCCTATCATATTTATACGTATATGTGTACTACATATCAGGAGGTCCAGTGCACATGAGATCAATGCTTCTTAACAACCTGCCTCCAGCTGGAAATGAGAAGCCTTGAGAAATGAATCATGCTCCTTTGCTGGAAACTATCAGATTTTGAGAAGGATATATGGCTAGGTCGAATGGGAGAGTTGGCGCATATCATTCTCACTGGGATCAGAAGAGGCTGGCCTTTTTGAAGAGCGTAGGCATGATAATAATTTACTACAATGAAGGAGGATGCCAAGTGTACATTTGTTGAGATCTCTACTGAATTCGAGTACCTCTTTACGCAATCTTCCCTAAAATTGAGTCAAATTATGAAGGCTAGATACATTTCAGTGGTATGGTTCAGACTCTGATGGAATGGTGTGTTCAAAAGATGTAATGTTATGTGCCCTATAACGAAGGTCATATATAGTTGAATCCTTAATAGTGATTTTTTATTCATCCTATGTGTAAGAAATGAGAGAAAACAAAAAAGCAGGGACACATCATACTCCGTCTTCAAAAGTCACTATCAATTAGCTCTGGTTTGGACATTCATTTGATGGTTACTGATACTAAGGTGAGTACTGATGCATGAAATGATAGCTAGAAACACGGGTTTTGGGGGAACAAAAAGAGAAAAAAAAACAGGATAAATGCACAAGAGACTTGTAAGAAGCAATAGGGAGGATTCTAGTGGAAATTTGAAGTTTGTTTCCCTTGACTGTTTCTTCAGGAACATGTTTTGCCTGTGTGCCCCAAATGCTCTGTTGTGCTTGTGTCAAGTGGTCAGCTGGTCAAGCTTTTTTGTGGGATGAAATAAATGAAGCTTTAAGCGATCAATGGATATCAGATTATTTTGATGGATAGATAAGCAACTCACAGTCCATTTGCCATGATTGTGCCATCAAAGCTCTTGATTGGAGTGTTAATAACCCTAATTAATCTTGTCATGGCTGTTTTGTTCTATCGACCTGATCATTTCACCTGGTCTCATGTTCATGTCCGCCACAAATGATATATGGAACTTTTAATCAGTGTTTTGAGGTGGAAGCCTAATATAGTTATGTGGATTGATTAATAGATTTACACCAATATTATTGTGAGAGTATTATTCCTTGTTGCAATCAATGGGAAGAGGTGACCACCCAACTTAACTAGAGAATGCTATGGGAGGAAGACTTTTGGTTATCAAACCTTAATGGCTTGCTCTTGGATATATGCTATATAGGCCAAAACCTTGGAGCTCAATATCTGTTCAGATTGTTGTCTGGTTGTTAGCTAAATCTGTAACCTTTGTCCTTCCTATTCATGAAAGTGAGTAAAAAAACAACTGTTCTGAATCCCTCAGTTACTTGAGCAGTTGCCTTGGTCAGAATCATAAAAGGGAACGATTCAATTCAACACCACTAATGATGCAAAGTAAGTAGAAAGCTGTTCTCGTTGTGAGAAAGAGGCGATTGGCTATAGTATGTTGAAACTTTTATTGTATGATGTTTTTAAAGTTGATACTAGCGGTGGATTTCCCTAATAGAATTCGGTTCCTTCACGAGAAGCAACTATGCATCGACACTTCTGCAAATTTGTTGTTCCATTGGCTGCAATGGCCATAAACCAAGGCTTCCCTTTGCAACTCAGACCACTTTGCAGTTCATTGACTTGCATGTAGCTAGATGGAAAGTAAGCTAAGTTGTATGCTGGTTTTGGAAATCTCATATCTACTATGTGGTGAAGATGGATCGAACTTTTGGACGCACCAAGTAGCATCTCGGATTATGACATCTATCATTTGAATTGATCCCTTAGCTGTTAACTAGTCTACTCAAACTTGATGACTTGTAAGGGGGTTCCTATTCCAAGTATGAGAACCTCCTGTTGCAGACTACTGGTAGGGGGAAAAGGAAAGAAAATTCATGTTGTAGACTATTTTTCTGAAAAGTTGAACTTAATTTTCAAAATTGGTCTTGGTTTATGAGCGTTGGAAAGTCATATGTAACCAGAAAGGATTTGTTCCCACCTAGACTTTTTGTATCGTTAATATCGTATTCTCTTGCTAAGATTTTGATTTATGTCAAGTTGGAGGTGCTTTGTCATGTTTTCATATAGTAAAATGGCTACAACTTTCATATATTTTTAGTGGTGGACCTGGACATGAGACCAGATGAAATGATTGAGTCAAGGACTTTTGAGTAGCCATTTCATGAGAAAGAAGTTATTAGCTCTCCAATCTAGTGCTTTGGTAGCATAATCTTGATTTGCGTACCGTTTGCACATTTCAATCCATGAGAATGTATTTGTGGCACCCTTCAAAAAAGAGAATGCATTTATGGTCTCTTATATATGATGAAAAGCTCTAGCGGACCATCTCATTGCAAGTGAATTGAAGTATTTATCATTTGGAAATTGGAAGTTATCAGACTACTTGTGCCGTTGACATTTATAACTGATGAAGAACTTTCTGTTGATACGATTGTCTTTTGAGAGATCACTTTGGGAACTATTCATTGAGAGGTCGACCTCATTAGAGAAGTTTACAAAGGGCATGGTGGGTATGCAAGGGATTCATTGCTGACTAGTTGCACAAGATTGTTGAACTTCATTGCTAGCATTGCCTTAAATAAAAATTTGAAAAAAGGTGCCCCAATTACCGAGCAAAGCTATTTGTACATTAGTTGAACTATATGCACAAAACTGATTTGTACATTAGTTGAACTATATGCACAAAACCGATTTGTACATTAGTTGAACTATATGCACAAAACTGCCAAGTACTAGAATAAATTTCAGCATATGAATTTCAATATAAGAACAATTTTCGGTGAGGGATGAATATGGACGAGGACGAAGATGGGGAATGGATTTTAGTCAAGTGACCATAGAAATTGAGGCATTGGAGGCCATTCTCTGCACATATGTATATCATACATTCATCCATGCATGCATACATAATTATGAAGACATAAATTTTTTTAATTAAACATTTTTTTCATAAATTTTAAAACTTCAAAATTTATTTTTTATTAAAAAATGCAAAAAATCACTCGTCGATATCCATCCATAAAAAGAAAACATTAATAAGTTTTGCATGAAACAATATGATTATTTTTTAAAATAAAACTTTTTTTTCATTTTTGAAATTTTAAATATTCAAAAATTGAAGAGTGGTCGAAATCCACTAAACTAGATCCCCAAAACATTTTTTATTTTTTATTTTTTCCTTAGATTTACTCACGTTGGCCCCATTTCCCAATTTTTCTCATGGATTGAGGGATTTGATTCACAAAATTAGAAGAGGAATGGTAGAAATCTGCTCCCTAACTAAAATCCACTAAACTAGATCCCCAAAACATTTTTTATTTTTTATTTTTTCCTTAGATTTACTCACGTTGGCCCCATTTCCCAATTTTTCTCATGGATTGAGGGATTTGATTCACAAAATTAGAAGAGGAATGGTAGAAATCTGCTCCCTAACTAAAATCCACTAAACTAGATCCCCAAAACATTTTTTATTTTTTATTTTTTCCTTAGATTTACTCACGTTGGCCCCATTTCCCAATTTTTCTCATGGATTGAGGGATTTGATTCACAAAATTAGTGCTCAAAAGACATTCCCCACAAAAAAAAAAAAGAAGATTTTCCATTTAAAAAATAGAAATAAAAATCTTCATTTATTGATTTTGGTGCACTGAGCTTTTGCGATTTATTTCCCAAATGTGAGATCCGATCCACCAAGAAATGTGATGAAATGCCGAAATTCCAAAAAAAGTCAAGTTTCCTTCTTTTAAAAAAAAATAAAATAAATTCCTTTCTCAAATTTCTACAATTTACACACGTTGTCTCAAGAGGGTTTTCGACTTACAAGCAGACTGCTGGTATTTATATGGAGTTTTTGGTGGTATTTTTCATGTATCGCCCATGTATCGATACATAGTGATGTGATGTGTCAGCGATATTTCGCTAATGCTTGGAATTTTTAAGAATTTTTGTGTTATCGGTATCGCCAAGCTAGCAATTTTATCTCCTGGGGCAAGTAAAGGGTTCATGAGATTTCTGTATGAATAATATCATAATATACATTTGTGTGGGTGGATTGGTGGGTGGGAAATGATTCTATGGTAACATCTTCCCTTTGTGGGTGGGGGTGTACTCCCAGGGTAACATTTTCGCTGAAATTACAGTGAATTTTTTTGGTGGACCCCACCCTGATGTATCTATGACATCCACTCCGACCATTAGATGCTCCCTGGCTCGTTTAGCCATGGGCCCAAAATTCAGAGCAATGCATGGCTTAGGTGGGCTACACAACAAGAAACAGTTGAGGGGGGATGCCCACTCTTGATTTTACAAAGGGCCCACCATATGTGTATATGCCATCCAATCCATTCACCTGAAGCATCTGCCCCGGATGAAGGGATCCCATGCCCATCAGGTTTGTTTTGACACTTTGGTGGATCCCATTTGAAATCAATGGTGGGTGCTGCCTGCTTCTTGCCGCACAGCCTACTTGAGTTTTGGGTCACTGGCCAAATGATCCTGGGCAATATAATAGATGGGTTGGATATCGTCAACACATCGGGGTGGGCCCCACAAAAACCATTACCACTGCAATTTTGTTGGTAATTTACCATGGAATTATTTCCCTACGCCCTAGCGTGAAATTCACTTTATGTTGAATGCTTTGCCAGCAGTGCCTACGGTTTTTTACTTTCTTATTTTTATAAATAAAGTTGCTCCAATGACGGAGCAAAACTAATTGCACACTGCTTGAACTGCATTGATAGCAGTGCCTTATATTGATATATAAAGAAAAAAAAATGCTCCGACAGCTGGGTGATAAGGCGGGATATTCTTCTTTATGATACGGAATCATCTGCAAATATTTGATCAAATTTTGCAGTTGCTGGGTTTCCAGAATATGACAGGGATGTTATACAGTTGATTTTGTATCTTTTTAAGAGTTAAGATCTTTCCCATGAACACGCAATGAGATTATTCATGAAGTCCCTATGATAGGTGCGAAGCGTCTCATTCCAGTGGGTTTTGTTGATGATGATCAATGTATTGAAGATGACTTTACTGATTGGTAGGCAATGCTCCCATGTTTTACATTTTTTTGGTTCCCTTACTGTTTTGCCTTTCTAGCTGCTCAGGTAAGATGTGGGTCATTGATGGAGGGATGCTTTTACTTGTGGTTGTTGCTTCACACATTAACTTAAAACTTTTTTATTCTTCTAGGTGAGAGTTACTCTGGCTTGAATTGGATCAGATACTCCGAGATGAGGATGATGCTACAACAGTCTCTACTCCTTATGCTGCTTGAGTTCCCGAATATTGGCTAGTGATTCATCATCCCACAATTTCAGCTTGGGAGGATAAATATGCAAACGTGGCAAACGGTAATGCTGTATTTGATATTCACCATCTGCGCAGGTATGTTGGGGCACATACATATTGCAATTTATATGTGAAATGACTGTCTTCTCTCATTTATAAATTCCAGTCGTTAATGTTACTCTGTTCTTTACCTGAAGAGCTAATGTTGCCGTTCAAAGGGAGCTCCATAAGCCTGATTCTGACCGCTGTTGCATACATCTGGAGTTTGACATAACGGGCACTGGCCTTATGTAAGTTTGCACCCGCCTTATTAATTGAATTACTTTATGGACTCTTTCATAATCTCCACATTGCATGCTAGCATTAAATCATGTGTCCTGCATCAAATAGTCTCGTCTCAAAAGGGGTGGGGATACCATCATGTGTCTTTTTTAAAATTAAAAAAAAAAGATAAAAAAGAAAGGGAATTATACAAAAACTACCTACTAAAGAATTTACATTCCCATACCTTTTTCAAAATGGATTTCAATAAGCTACCCCATTAATTTAAGTAATTATCATTGGAGTACCTTCTGTTAGATTTCTTAAAGGAAGTTGAGGTTGGCTGTATGAGCAAAGTGGTTGGCAGCTCAAATGGGCCTCACCGTGATGTTTATGTGAAATCCACTCTAACCACTAGGTGTTTTACCCTGTGTTAGGCCTAGAGCCCAAAAATAGCCTCATCCGTGATTTAGGTAGACCAAAAATAGCCTCATCCGTGATTTAGGTAGACTACATGATTGGAAACACTGTACAAGGCAATGTTCACCTTCCAAATTGTTTCCCTTGGTGTGGCCCACCTGAATCATGGACGGGCCTATTTTTGGGCCCCAAGCTAAATTTTGGTGTGACATCTAATGGTTGGAGTAAATTTCATTTAATCATCACAGCGGGCTTGTAAAAATCAAGGGTGGACGTCTCTCTCCCAGCTGTTTCCTTTGGTGTGGCCCACTTGAATCATAATCAGCCTGATTCTTTGGCCCTGGGCCTAATGTGGGATTTCCCATCTAAGTATGGGAGCAGATTTCACATACACATCACTGTGGGCCCCTTGAAAAATCAAGGGTGGGCATTGCTCTCCCAACTATTCCCAGATTTCCCCTGATATATTAAAGCAATTTTACGGGACACCAACCCTTGTTTTTTCGGCAGGTTCCACACCGTGATGTGTATTTGAGATCTAATCCGATCATTAGATGTGTATTCCCATGCTAGGCCTAAGGCCAAGAAATAGGCTGACATGTGATTCAGGTGGGCCACACCAAAGGAAATGGTTGGGAGAGAGACATCTACCCTTGATTTTTACAAGGCCCACCGCGATGATTATATGAGACCCATTCCAACTATAATAATCACCTCCAACCATTAGACATTACACCAAAATTTAAGAGTAGGGCCCAAACATCAGGTCCATCCATGATTAAGGTGGGCCACACCAATGGAAACAGCTTGGAGGGTGAGTGTGGCCCTATACACTGTTTCCAATCGTGTAGTCCACCTGAATCATGGATAGGGCTGATTTTTGTCCTTGGGCCAAACACCGGGTGATGCACCTGGTGGATGGGGTGGATTTCACATAAACATAATGGTGGGGCCCACCCCAATCGCTGACCCCTGTTAACATAAGGTACATTGATAATTACTTAAATTAATTGGGTAGCTTATTGAAAGCCTTTTTGAAAAAGTTACCAGAATCTAAATTCTATAGTAGGTAGGTTTTTTTTTTTGGGTATGAATCCCGGAAAGAAATAACTTTTCATCAACTTTTAAGTTACCCTGGTTTTTCACTTCGGATTCTCTCCATGTCACCATTAAAATAGGACAGAAATTGCTGAAGTTGACTGACCTCATTTGATTCTCACGGATGGTTTTGATTTAAAATCACATTTCATGTGGGTTTTTTATCAGGGCCCAGGTTCCCTACTTCAGTATGCTGGGCAATTAAGTAGACCATCCAAGTGATATTCTATGGAAACTGGAACTTCCCTTGATTATAAAACCAACCAAGAACAAGTCATTAACTGGGTCCTTACTTATGCCTCGGTGGTAGACTCGCAAGTGTTTCAACAAGAAGTCATGGGTTCAAGCACCCATTGTGGTGAAATCCCACTGGTGTGAGTGCATGGGTGTGTGGGGGTGTTGTGTAAAAAAAAAAAAAAAAAAGAACTAGTCATTAACAGTACATTCCTGGAATCTGTTTCAGGGAGGTGTAGATTCATCCTAGGCAGACGCTGTGGTGAAAAATCTCCAGATGGAGGGACGGAATCTTAGAGATGTCTGGTGATCCTTTGTTCCAACAGCCATCTTTTTTGTCATGGCGACATGCTCCGGCTTTCTCCCCAGATATGGTGGTTGGTGTTATCTATTGTGTTTGTTCAACTAAGGCTGTTGGGAAGCATGCCTCGCAAATTCTCCATGGCAATGCCAATGACATGAAACAGATGCACGGCTTTACTGCAGAAGACTAACAAGGATCCACAAATGCTTGTGCTTGAGATGCCATGATTTCTTTACACCAGACAAACATTCTGAGCTTGCAATGTGTGTATTTCAATGGTTCAAAATCCAGATGAGGATGTCCAAACTAACCCATATTTGAAATGGGAACTCCTTGGATTTGCATGGGTTAGTGGAGCTGAGGGGTGTGGAGCTTTTTACATTCTGTAAGGAACCCCAAAAAAATAAAATAAATAAATAAATAAAATAAAAAATTGAATAAAGATGAGTACATTGTTCATATGGAAATCTCGATACTGATTGATTGGTTTCTTTCTCTCTTCCATAGGTGGTGACCAATGGAGACAAATGCAGCATGGTTCCCCTTCAACCAGCAAAAGGCCAAATATTCTATAGCAAGATTTTCCAATATCGGGGATGTTAGATTCAGGTGTCATCGACATAGAGGCTCGTCGTATTTTGATCACTGGCCCTTGGTGGCTCACATACCCACAATGAAACACCCAACAGCTGACTGCATACTTGTCTTGTGCCTTTTCGGTTTCTCTTTCCATGGGCTGCTGGAAGTAGGCATGATGGAGCCTCCTATTACGTGCCCTCTTCTATGCAGTTGACAAATATAGCTGACATTTTGGACTCGTGATATTTGAAAAATATAGAAAACAGTATTATACCAAGTGTTTCAGAAATATGAGCAGCTTTTGACATATCACGTTGTTTACTCATGAAATTATTGTGATTTTAACCCAGATAATAATAAAGCTTGAACAATTCATTTTATACCAGAGTAATGACAGCTTAAACAATTCATTTTATATGGAGGGTCTTGCTTGCGTCCCCACTTTCATGGGGATGTTAGCAACGTGTCCAATCCTTTCCATTCATTCATGCAACTAGGAGCAAGCCATAGAGTAAAAATCATGCCAATGTGGTGATGCTGAGCTTCGGATGAATAACATGAAAATGGAATCAAAAAATGTCCAATCTTCATCTTGAAACATGTAGTGGATAGATCCCACTCCATATTTCTTATGATTCTAAAGTAACACTATGATTTGATGATTCCAACCATGTGATTTATTGATCGTGGACAATGGATGGTTGTAACAAATTGGCCCCATTCCAAGGGGTAGGATCTTTGAACCAGCGTGATTCTTGCAGCATGGCTTGTTCCGAGTTGCATGAATGAATGGTTTAGGTCGATGATAGATCATCGCATGTGCCATTTAAAAGGTTGGGGGATGTTGCTAACATCCAAGGAAAGATGTGGATGTTAGGATGTTAGCAAAACCTACACACACACACACACACACACACTAATTTTTAATGAATAATTTATTTTTGGTGAGAATTTTCCAATAATATCCTGAGAAATTTTTCAGAATATGAAAATCTCTTGAGAAGATTCCTGGCTGAGAAATGTCACTGTGCTTCTATGAACCAAAGACACCAAGAAAATTCAATGAACCCACTAATTTCTCCTTTGTAATTTCCAATAATCTGTAGCTTGCTTGAATGTCCAGAAGTGCATGCGCACTGTATGTGTCCTGTGTCGCAGCCACGCCAATGCCAGATGGTACCTTGGTTGGTGACATGCTGGATTCCTAATATGAGATGATTTTTTATTCAATTGTTCCAATCCTCTCGATTGATCCAATCCATCGTTCATTTGGCCTCTTTTTTTCTTTTTTAGCTATCGTTCTTCCAATCCATGTATGATTGAGCAACGAATATTCCATCTTTAAAATCATAAGCAATCCATGATGGTCTCTAACAAATGGTAGATAAAATTGTGGATTGGACTTATTTCTGTGTATATTATCTTAACGGCCGATATTAAAGACCATCGATAAAATGTGAGTTGGAGCCAATGGAGAGTGTAGATCATTGGATTGGAGTGTCCAAGTGCCCCACTACAACTAGGAGAACTACAGCTCCGAGAGCACCTGAGCATCTCTACAGGAATAGAGCCCTTTTTTCTTTTTTTCCTTTTCT
Source organism: Magnolia sinica (assembly GCF_029962835.1). Lineage (NCBI taxonomy): Eukaryota > Viridiplantae > Streptophyta > Magnoliopsida > Magnoliales > Magnoliaceae > Magnolia > Magnolia sinica. The sequence goes on from NC_080588.1 coordinate 68,112,121, forward strand.
TCTTTCTTTCTTTCTTTCTTTCTTTCTTTCTTTTTTTTTTTGAGAATTAGCCTCAACCGATCCCAACCGTGCACATTCAGTGGGCTGAAGCAGTACTGAAATGAAGGGTCTAAATCATTTCAACGACGTGTGGATGATACCAGGGGCAAGGTTCTGATCCGAGGTTCCATAGTCTGCTGATAGTATCAGTTCCCGATTGTACAAATCTCTATCTTGAAGTTTTCATCTATGGAGAGAGAGAGAGAGAGAGAGAGAGAGAATCACATCACATCCTGCCTGCGAAAGAATACTTAGCCATTGAATGCATTCATCTGTGTACCTTTGTTCTTCTTACATGTAGAACTTCCCATTTCTTATTTCGTATATAATAAATAAAAAGCAGCCTATAGACAACAAACCGTGTATAGACATGACTTTGAATAAATAATATCCTCTGTCTATGAATCGTTGTCTATTAAATTTTCATTGCTTGCATACTCTATGCACCAAAGCATTTTGAGCACGGAAAGAACTTGCAGATCCTTTTCGGCAAGGAATAATCTGCAAGATGGGATGGGTCATTTTCCGTGTCATCGGCAGCTGACCATATGTACACTCCTCTTTCTTGCCTGCTCCCCGGAACTGTGTTATCCAATACAAATGCCACCAAGAACGCCACGACCATGTTCATCGACAAAAGTGCATTTATAGCATAATCGAACTACCACCCAAATCACAAAAGAAATTAGCCTTCCCAGAAAGAATTGCAGGTAATAAAATAAAGCTATAAGAAAGTGTTTGAGTTTCTCTGACAGTTAGTGAAGATCATGATCAAGCAAAAGTAGTAAAACCAAAGCTCTGAACCATGGTTTGATGTATTTTCCAAAGTCAGTATATATTGCCTGATACATGCTGCTATCACCCATGAACAATACAGCTTTATCAGCCTGAAACAAGTCCAATACAGGAGTGATATGACCCAGTATCAGTGGTGACCTGTATGGTACACCGGAACCAATTTGTAAACCTTGCTCAGGACAGTGAGGGGGCATGATCGCTTCTGTGAAATTTATAGACATTCAAATACACATCCATTTTAAACTATGTATGGAGACTTCATAAATCCTGTATTCGCATGAATCCACAGGGATACAGGCATGACTACCCATGATGGTATTTTTGTAATTATAGACAACTGGAGCATGTAATGCATGGAAAACCATATGGATAAAATGCACCACAGAGTTCATGTAGCATGTAAGTTAATCATATGGTATATCCATCATGCATGCCTCTCTGTATGTATACATATCATGCAGGTGGAGTGACTTGCAGCTGCACCCACCCTTCGTGGGTGCGCTTATTACGTATGTACATATAAAGTGATAGATGTATGAATGTTGGATAGATGCGTAGCAAATCATTCATCCTCCCACATTTGATCGCATATGCCTCAGACCAGTCTACCATCTAACCCTCCTCTCATGGGACAGGAATTGCCTACTGACACTGCCAGTAGCAACTCGCTACTGGATGGTGCTCTGTGGGCCCCACCATGATGTACGCGTTTTATCCACGCCGTTCATCCATTTTGCCAGCTCATTTTAGAGCACGAGACAAAAAATGAAGCTGATCAAAATCTGAGGTGGACCACACCACAGGAAACAGGGGTGATTGGATGCCCACCACTAGAAATTCTTGGGGGCCATGAAAGTTTTGGATCAAGCTGATATTTGTGTTTTCCCTTCATCATGGTCTTTGTGACCTAATCAACAGGTTGGATGGCAAATAAACATAATAGTAGGCCCCAGGAAGTTTTTAATGGTGAGCGTTCAATCACCACCGTTTTCCTCTGGTGTGGTCCACCTGAGACTGATCTGTCTCATTTTTGGGCTCATGTGCTAAAATGAGCTGGAAATTTTGATGGACAGCATCCAGTAGCGATGTGGCTACTGGCAGTGTCAGTACACAATCCGCGTCCCCTCATGCGTGCATATGGGCATGTGCCTGTTTGTGTCCACACACACGTGTGTGGGTGCATGCATGCGCATGTGTTGGCATATGGGTGTGTGTCTATAGGTGCATACGTCATGTCTTACCGCTTTACTGCCACTGTGGACTGGTCCATTTGATGCTGCTGCATAAGGAATATAATAGCTTGGCAGCACAATGCTGGTAATAGGCTGATATTGCTGAAAATACGCAGGCACTGAAAAAGACATAAACAAGGTAAAACCAACAATGATTATGTTTCTTGAGCTTGCTGTTTGGCCATATTGCAAAGTCGATAGACCCAGTGCTGCAACCAGGGCCCATGTGAAGCACAGTACAGAGGCAGCCAAGGCCTGCGGGATGGAAGCAAGAATCGCACCCACTTTTCCTGCCAAATGAAAACTCAAGAAATGAGACTAATACAGAGGGGTGGGGGGGGTGTATGAAATGGGTCGGTGCCTGTGTCTGTGGTACAATCAATTATAAAAAGCTCCCAAAAGAGAGAGAGAGGGGATTATGCATTTCAATTCCCCTGCTTGAGATAAAATAAGGTACATTTAGAATCATAGCCTTCTGATTGTGTGCCTACAAGCATTAATACGGCAAGGATACATATCATTCGTCACTGATCATCATATAATTCCTCTATGCAATATTTACACACAGACATGCATACGTACACTCAAACTGAAAGGGAAATGGAGATGTGCCTATGGATAAATGGAGATGTGATCATCATGTGCAGCTCAAACTGAAAGGGAAATTTTATACGATAGCTATAAGATCAACCATGTTTTATAGGACAGAACGTTGGGCGGTTAAAGAACAACACATTCATAGGATAAAACGTCGCTGAACGAGGATGTTGAGATGGATGAGTGGCAAGATAAGGAAGGATAGAATTAGAAATAGATGCACTCGACGGAGCTTAGGAGTAGTCAAAATAGGTAATAAGATGAGGGAAAGTAGACCTAGATGGTTTGGTCATGTGCAACAGAGACCAAGAACTGCACCAGTTATGAGTGAGTTGGTACAAGTTGAAGGCTCTAAAAGGCAAGGGGAAGGTTGAAAAGGACATGGATGGAGGTAGAAAGACCGAACTTATTGCATTTGAAACACTGTGTGTGGTCCTTTCTATCGCCAGACTAAAAGGCTTGATGACCTATGATCTAACTGAATGTCTGGCCCTTGATAGAGTGGAATGGCAGAACAGGAGACATGTAGCTGACCCCAATTAATTGAGGTAAGGCTTAATGATGATGACTGTGGTGGTGGTGATGAAGATGAGACATACATACATATACACATGGAGACAAGCGCACATGCACTACATGGCCATCCACATGAACACAATCACACCCAAACCTGCACACGCAATCACATAAACACACGCATATGCTGATACAGGATAATTTTCTCCTAGAAACCAGTTCTCATGAGAACCCTTTGAGAACTCATCTCACCCGATGTGTGCACAAAATCCGAGCCATCGACTAGATGAGCCACCTCATGAAACCCCTATAGCCCAAAAGTCACCCTGATCCAAAAATCAGGTGGGCCATAGCAAAGTGGGAGGGAATTCCCACCCTTGATTTTCACTAGGGCCCACCTGAGTTGCAAAACAACGTGATTTTTTGCCCAACCCTTCATTTAAGCTAGATGGACCTGTATGGCCTAGATTGCATATACACATCACATGAAATGAGTTCTCAAAGTGTTCTCATGAGAACTGGTTCCTATGAGAAAATCTCTGCTGATACATGCATACATAAGCAGATGCAATGAAAACATGCACATACAGAACATTCCGATGCATATAGACAGATATTAATGGACATGTTAGCCTATCCTTACCTACAAAGGAGAAGAAGATCAATAAGACTGCTCCAAGTACCACGGCCCTTCGGTTTGCCATCTTTGTTATATCAATGGTACGGACACTTTCTATCAGTGTTGTTGACCCGGTACCTGTGCCCCAAAGTCCAGCCAGTATACTTGAAAATCCTTCTAAGCCTATTCCTCTACTGACAATCCTGGGCGTTGGAGGACTCAAATTAACTAGCAATGCTGCAGCATGATATGATCCAACCTGGATGAATAACACCAAAGACCTCAGATTACATCAATTTGAACTAATCATTACAACAAAAGAATGCCATTTGCATGTGATGCTCTGGTATCAAGTAGAGGAAATCTCAATGTTATGTGCATGTCTACATTTTTTGTGATTCAAATTGTTCATATGGTGAACCCATGGTGGATGGTAGATATCCCCAAAATCTCGGCCATCTGATCACTAGTCAGTTTGGCCCCCTATGTGAACCATTGTTGTAATTTTCTGTTTCCACTAGATGGATAGGTCAATTTGATATGGGGTGTTAGACTTTGTGCGGCCTATCATTCAGTTGGGCTTTATGATAAAACAGGGGAGGAACATTAGGGAACCCTAGAACGTCGGTCAATCTGATGCAGTTTGCTGTACTTCGATGCAACACCCAAGCGTCAATGGCTGATCACAACAAGCACCCAAACCAGTCCAGTGTCTGATCGCTGGTGCAGCACATAGAAACCGATCACACCACAATGGCCCAACCAGCCGCTCAACCAAACCAATCCAGCATGCTTAACAAAAGACGCACATCATCTTCACTGCATCACATGATCCGATGCAGAATCAGTGTGCAATGTCTGCACATGCGCGCACGCGGGTGGGGGGGGGGGGGGGGGGGTTGGACCTCTGGTAACCCAAGAATGTCTCTCACTCTCTCTTCGCCTTTTTGTCTTTATCTAACATCTCTCTCCCTCTTTCTTTCTTCTTTCTTCTTCGTTATTCTCTTTTCTCACCGTTACACTCTCTCTCATCCATTGCACATGCAGACATTGCATGTTGCCCATGCAGTGGGCTGATTGTTGTCTACGTTGCTAAACCAGAGTTTTCAGAAGGCTTGGTCTGCTTCTCGCATGGTCTAGACCACTGTGCAAGTATGCACAACAAGAGTGATGCATATTAAGATGCATGTACATATGAGATGTACCTCCACCTGATCTCACAGAGAATGGAGTAATCAAGACTGTTCCTAATCAGATCTTGTAAACCTAAGTATTGCAATGGGGGTGGATCATTGGTCAGTCGGATTAATCTCATGTGATGATCCCATAAACGATGAACGCTTGATTATTCTTGATATGTGAATTGAGTCACACATGCTGTGAGACTAATTAATTACCTACAAGCGATGGATCGATTCCAATCCAGCTATTGTGTGATTATGCTAGTCCCATAGGTGATTCTTGCATCCTTATTACTCTATGCTACGTGGCAAAGTCGTGATTAGGTAATGCTACTTTGGAGTGTATTCTCAAAGCCATGTACACATATTTGGTTGGGTCAAAAGCACACTGAAAAAGTGACTGAAGCAAGATCGCATGATGGTGATGATGCAAAGGAGACTTATCTAAGGTGTCAGATCAAATGGATGATCGGATTTTATTGTAGATGGTTTTGAAAATATATTTATATATTAATATTTTCAACAGATTTTAATCAATCAAGTTTGCACAAATAAAATCCGTTCGATCTCAAAAGTAGACAAGTGTCCATCACGATCGAAGCATTGAAAATTGTGCGCATGCACATGGAATCAAATGTGCTAAATTGATTGTGATGATATCAATGGTCTATGACAAGCGGTTGGAGATTGGGACGAATAATTTTTAATCCACTTGTGGATTTGGTGCAATGTCATCCCTTGGGGAGGTTTAGTCTCAGACGTCTCATATTGAATCTACCTTATTGGAGGATGTAAATTATGTTTCCTTATTATGAGGCAACCTGGTAATTGGGTACACCTTGTAACCACCATACCATAAGAGATATTGGTGTTTATCTCTAATTGGGATTTCTCTAGCATGGAGGCCTATAAATATAAGTGTAGACACTTCTCTCTCTCCTCTCAAGCCCTAGCCCTAGAGAGATCCCTTCCCTCCTAGAAACTCTATCCCACCAAATCTAGAGATCCCATAGTGTCTATTGGTTGAGTATCAAAATCTTTGGTGGGCTTTCCTTCGTATCCGTACTTGTTTCCGTGCAACGAAGAAGACACTTGCGGTTATGCATTCGAGATAATTTCGTTTCTGGAAATTTTAAATTGGGGTGTTTTTTTTTTTTTTTTTTAAGTGTTTCCGCTTTCATGGGGTGCATTATGGCATGGTCCACCATACCCCATGACTAGTGCCACCAGATTAGTGGCTGAGGTTATCAAAAGGTGGGTCCACCTGTACTGCTGCTGGGTGGAAAAGAACATTGTGTCTTTCGATAAACCATCATATAAAAGTAATGGTTGAAAATTTAGAATCACCACCATTATTAAACTACTAGACACGGGTTCTAATCCTTGCCTTGGTGGTAGATTCCCAGGAATTTCAACACGAGGTACAAGGTTTGATACCCATAGGTGGAGAAATCCCACCATGGCGTGAGTGTGGGTGTGCGTGTGTGTGTAGGGGGTGCGTGTGTTAAAAAAAAAAAAAAAAAACTACTAGACACAACCGTAAAATGACAAAAAAAAAAAAAAAAAACAAGTAGCAACAGTAATTCATTGCTACCGAGGTTGCTAAATGGTGGTTCTCGACTGCTTTCCAATTCAATGTGCTCTGGGGTGCAATCACCATATGAAGCAAGTGCATTTGTGTGATCCTTGTATTTAGGAAAGCTAAAAGAGTTTCTACTCAGTAGTGCTATGTGGGTTCTAGTCCCAATCACTCCACTTTTTTACTATTACAGGAAAACTACCCAGAAACGGGATCATTTTCAAATGTTCACAGTTAAGATTTAAGAGAATTGTGCATTTGGTACGATGTCCTAATAGAACTCCTTTCCAAAACCATATATAATAGTTCTGTGACTATTTAAAATGTCAAACAACCAACACTTCGGTAACAAATGAAGCTCTCTTTTAAGCTTTAGTTTGGTTGATGAGGTCAAAAGAAATCATAAGCACATAAACTTGTCATTTATTTTATTATTTTATTCATTATTATTTTTTTCTTTTTCTTTTTTGAGAGAATAAATTGATGTTCATTTATTTTTCCAATAAATATAAATCTCATGTGCTCATGCAAATAATGCGATAGTTGTAATATGAGCGACTCACCGACTCTACGGATGCCACCAATGATACGATGATCATAATGATTGATGTCCTGAAATGGAAGGTTGGGATGCCCCACTGCAAAGGGTAGGGAATTCGAACCCAAGCAGCTGTTCTCCATGCATTGGAAGCATCAGTTCGACAATGCTTCATGGTAAATGCATGCCTTCTACATGAATCTAATAAGATGTTTGAGCTAGGAATGTCTGAGCTGCAGCCTTTATAGTTGTAAGCCCCTCCTGCTGTCAAAAAGAACGCGTATACCCATACTATAACAATACTAAGGGGAACCTGCAACAGTTAAATAATGTTAGAAAATACAAATAAACAACATGATGAACATCTGCCAGTAATGAAAAGTAGAGAGGTGATGGCTACTTGTGAGAATAGGAAATTTTTTTAGAGTAGGAATTCAAAGCCTTCTTTCCCAACATGTGCCAATGTGGATATGTGGCACCTATTGTTAGGTATTTTCAGAATAAAAAATGTTTTTTTTTTTTGGGGTTGGGGAGTATCTATCAAAGTTTAGGGTGTAGTTTCCAGATTGTAAAATTTTGAGTTCCCTCCAAAACAAAAAGATTGAAAAGCACTTTGTCCCAAAATTATTGCAAAGGAAAGTTGACTAGATAGAGGGTTTTTGTCACCCAAGACCAAGTTCAAATATCCACAAAGATTGTGTGAAGCATTGTCTGCACTTGCACAAGTGTGTATAAGCAGCATGGTGTGTGGTTAGTGAGTTGTAGGATTGCTTGGGTGCTTTTGGTCCAATTTGCACTTTGCATGCGTGCATGTTGCGAGGAGCTTGATGAGCATTAAACTTTTTCCAAATAAGCCTAGACCTAGGTTAAGCCATGATCTAAACCATATAGGTCTGACCGACGGTTTGGGGTGGTTCTGGTGAGTGCATTGATTGGGTTGACCAATGCGGTGGCGCAGTGCCTTGGTGGATGGTTGATAGAGTTGACTGGTCACATGATGTGGCAGGCCTAGTGGTGGTTAGTAGGATAGTTATGTGATGTAGTTGTTGCTGGTGTCATTATATGGACTATTGGACTAGGTGATGTGGAGGGGAGACCTGACCATTTGTTAGAAGATCAATGCAGATGTCAAAAGGTCAAAGGGTGTTTCCAGCAGTCACGTGTATGTTTAGAACAGACAAAACCCACCCAAACAAACACCCAAACCTCTATATCTATGGGGTCCAGGAGGGGTTTTACTCATTCTGGTGATCACTCTCCCTGCATATTTTCTAAAAATCCTATTTTGTTCACATTTTCCAATGATCTTTTGTTGTTTTCAAGCTGTTTGTTGTCTCCGCAGAATCAAACATCAATCTGAGCTTCTGATCAGATTCATTGCTAGAGGTATTTGGGGTTGATAGACTACCACTACTTGCTGAGGATCAATGATAGAGCTCTGGGCTTTATTGTATTGTGGGAATGAGTCACTGGTAACACGGGCTACATATTCATATTTTAGTTTGATGAGGACATCACATCACGTACGCTTTTGCGTACGTATCAGAGGAAAAGGCAGGCCGCATCGATTTTCCTGTGGCTAAGCGAGTACCCGTGATCGTGCTGAGGACCCCATGTGCATGTGCGAGTATCTGGAAGACCTCACACTGGCAAGATGCACATGGGTTGCTTTATGGAGTGATTCTAACCATTGGATTGAAGGGATGTGACGATCGGGTCGTTGGATCACATGATCGGGCCATTGATCGTGGATTATCCACACTAGTTTTTCCTAAACTTTACCAACTTATAGGACTTAGTTTTGTTTATGTTATGTTTAGGCACCATTATGAGTGTTTTAAGTTGATTTTATTTAGACTGGGGATATTTTCGTTAAAATTCACATAAATAGGGTGGTTATTGTAATTTTGAAAACTTCTTGAAGCTATAAAAGAGGGTAGACGTGTGACCCTCTCCCTCATTGGATTTTGTGAAAAAAAAAAAAAAAAAGAAAGAAACTTTGCTCATTTTCTTCTTCTTCGTCCATCTTCATGAGATTTGAAAATACTTCCATGTGATTTGGAAGGGAGATGGTGTGAGGCTAATCTTCATCAACGGAGATGCGGGGTATCCATCTATCCCCACATCATCATCCATGTTCCCTCCATCAAGGTATTTTCTTCAAAGTTCTTCAATTCTCCCATCCCAAATCTTCATCTTCTCCTAAACCTAACTTTCTCATACCTATTACCAATCTAAACCTTAAAAGACATAAACCCTCCCCACCTAGCCACATGTGTGAACCCCTCGGGTTAGCTGTACGGCCACACCTTGTTCTTCTTGGTTTCTCATCACCCTTAGATCAAAACCCTCTTCTTCCATTCCCAAAACCCTAACCCTAAACCTAAAATCCTTTACTTTTCCTACTTTCCCAAATTACCCAAATCCTAACTTTTCTCATTCTTCAATTCACCCAAAATCCTTACACCCCTTCTATGCAAAACCCAAATTCCCACATCCTAACCTATAAACCCTTTAATCCATTCACCCAATTTGATTCCATAAATCCTAATTCCCAGATTTCCCCAATTCCTCTAACCCTAATTTTACCCTAGGTTGTATTAGGTCTTCTACTTTGAAATAGATTATACCCTATGCTAATTGGATGTCCCTACATCCATTAGATCCTAGTTTCATTTTATTTAATGATCTTGTGTAATTATGTTGGTAACCTAAGCTAAGATTATGCATGATGTTGTTTTGGTTTTCATGGTATCTATGATAATTATGGCAAGGTTTGTGTTTTTTTGTTAATTATCTTAAATTTGCTACTTGATCTCACATGATATTTGGTTCATGCATCGGTCCTACATCATAGTTCTTAGGGGGTCTTAATGAAAGTGACTTCATAACACGAGTTGAAACAGCTTTCCTTCTCTAATTCGTATCATCGTTTGGTTAATGATAACATCCATTTGGTGGGTCCACCATGAACATGCTGTGGCCCAAAACTTGGGTTGATCGGTTTATTAGGTGGGACACATGAGAAAAAGGACAGCTAAATAAAACTGGTCAGCAGTACACATTCATTGTACACATGTTGCCCATCTGATGACCGAACCACCAGATCTTCGAGAAACAATGAATACATGGTCAGGCCCACCCAGACGAACAACCTGAATCTCCCACACAAATACCACATTTGGTACATGTGTGGAAATTATGATTCAAAATCTTGTTCTTGTGTTTAAATGTAACAAGGCTCTGTGGGTAATATAACAAATACGTCACAAGTGTTGACAATGTGCACAGGTGTAAAAAAGGCCCGACAACCTGTCCAGCTAGCCAGTAAGAAAGGGACAAAAATACTGCTTAAAGGATATGATGCAAAACACAGAATATGTGTATCAAGCAAGTGTAAATGAACTGCATGGGAGACAGCATATCTTATCCAGCTACCCAACAAGATGTAGAAAGACATGAAAATTACCGCATAAACTTTGAATACACGATGCCCAAAGATGGAAACTCCTCGAAGGTACTGCAACAATGAAGGAAGAAAGGAATGAATAATGATCACATTCAAGCAAAAGCCAAAACATGTGCTCAAACTTGAAAAGGAAGAGCTCTCTCAGAGCACATTAAAACGTCACAATATCAGAGTTATCAAGGGCAAAGAAGTATAACTACTAAAGCTGCATCTGAATGTGCTATTGAATTGAATTGTGATAACTAGTTTAATATCAAATTGTAATTACCTTCCATAGTAACTGTAATGAGGAAGAAACTCAAATTGCAATTACATTCCTTTTGAGTTGAAATTACTACTTGAATTCATAGCTACCTTTCACGGTGGTCATAATGAGGAAATACTCAAAATCATATTCCCTTCAGTTCCGACTTGAAAATCTTGTAATTGCATTTAGAGCCTAGTACTCATACTAAGGTAACTACAAATTGGTCAATTCCACTTAATTTGAACTAATTATTGCAATTCAATTCAACAGTGCATCCAAATTCGGCCCAAATCAGTAACTGTAAAATTATTTTGAGTGGCTTTGTTTAGGAAGTCATTTACCAGCGCGAAAAGAAGAACCAACGAAATCTGTGGAATGCTGATTTCTACGCAAGTACCAGCTTGAGGAAACCCAAAGCTAAAGAATGCTAAACCCACTGCAGCAACGGTGGGTGCAACCACCACTGGGTTTATCAACCTGCAATGTACTCCAAACATAGAAAATGAACATATCATCAATCTGCTGCAAGTTCCAGATGTTCAGAGCATAGTAGTCAAGTGTCACTACAACATAAGTGTACCAAAAACTAGGGGAGAATAAATATGATTTTCTTGGTATTACTTTAAAAGAATCAAGTCTATCTTCAAATACCTTGTAAGGACTAGAGAGAAACAATATGCGTAGTATCCCCAGGCATTGAGTCTGTGAAAGTGTGGCCCATGTTTGGGCGGTCCAGCTTGTTGACACGATCGACTAACCAAGGATAGACCATGCCCAAAATCTTCCAGATCGGAAGATCATAGCCATCCTTACAGCCTTTGGGCCTTTTTTCCATCACTGTTTTGGGGCGTATCATGCCATAATATCTCCACGATCAGTTTGGTTAACATTTCTAGAACATGTATGAATATCTTGTTTTCATAAAACATGGATGGTTCCATTTGTCTATGGATCATCTCATGATTTTGACAAATTTTGGATGCATGGATGTTTATTAATCACACAACATACAAGTGCATGAAGATTCTTTTACACGTGTTATCAAAACAGAAAATTTTCCTACAAGGTGGAACAAAGAGTTGTCTCAAGGTCACAAAATGTCCCATTACACGTGTTAGTGCATACATCCTAAGGACTAGAGATAGCAAGGTGGAGATACGCAAAGACTCTTCAATAATACCTCAGAAGAAGTGACATAAGACCAGTGTATCCCAAGATGCACTGAAAGATTGAACCAACGATAATAGCTCCTTGCAGTTCCCTCATTGTGTGCCTAAATTTCTGCATCAACCAAAACAAGCATTACTTCCATGAAGGATGAAGAACACCAACAACATCAAATGGCCTCTAAAGGAAAGACAGAGATGTTCCCGAAACTAAAACCAATGGAAATACGATGGATGAGTAGTGGGAGACCACATAAGTTTGATCCATCCTATGAATTATGATGAGAAATATTCAAGGCTTCACCGCACAAACTAGTTGAGTGATGTGTTTGATTCATAATGCATGGGCTATTCCTCATTAGCACAACTCATTTGGCCTACCATGTGCATGGTTTTGAGACTCGGATGAGTCCCATACAACTCGTTCAAGTCTCGGATTCGGTGGCAACCTGTTTGCATGGTTTTCAGACTTGGACAGGTCCAATACGACTCATCTAATTCATTTTGCATAGTTTTGAGACAAAATTAGTCTATGCAATTTGCAAATTCTTAAAAACATGATCATTTGGCATATGTACTTCCAATAATTAAGCCAAAGGACTCTTCCTACACTCCAGTTTGGATTGGAGGTCTCATGAAGAAAGTAGCAAAGTGATAGGCATGCAGGCATTCACAGATTTAGGTGTTATGCTAGTGCAACCCGATTATCGAACCAATGGAGCTCGATACCCAAATATGAAAGAAATGGACAAGAGCACATACACAAGAATGTTTGAGTAGAGAGGGAGAAATAACTTTATTGATACTCAAACTTCTCTTACAACAAGTTGAAAATAATAAATAAACTCGCAAATTCAGAAAACATGGAATGGCGTACCTCCTACACCACCCCCCTTTTATAGTCCCTAAAGACAATCCCTATGAAACTTTAATGAAGATCCCTCCAACTATTAGATTGATTTTAAATCAATTTTAATTGATTTCGGATCAGCCTATAACTTAAGATAATAACAATCTTATCTACAAATATCTGGCATAAAATATAAATCTACTAAATACCCCTAAAACCTTCAATCTATCTTACATGCCAGTCTCCCTATCTTCCAAAAATGGTAAATGTGATCTTTGACATTTAGGCCCCAAATCTTGCAACAAACAGCCCAAAATTAGCACATAATGGGCCCTAAGGTGGGCTGTGGGCCTACATCTTATGCCCAAGGTTCAAAACATTGGTATTGAAGCACACATCAGATGGCTCAAAAACCGAGATATCAGTACATGCTAGCCAAAATATAACTCATACTGACTGTATTGGTGGTGAGTTTTGGCCAAGTTGGTTCCATATTGGCGATGCATACAAATACCGATCTGTATAAACAGATGATATGGCTTGCCTTATATGCTAAACCATGACCATGCTCTATTTATATATGATGCACATTTTGAAATTTGAGATCACATCAAGTGCCTGTTAGGGTCACTGAGAGAAGTTCTCAGATTGAAGTAAGCAATAATTGGTTATTCAGTATCAGTGCGACTTGCATTTCTGCTAAGATTTCGAAACTCCTCAGAATTTATGATAACTAAAGCAGGGGCCAAATACACAAACGAGCTTCCTTGAACCAGCGGAAGCCGAGTCCCAAAGTAGGATTGCAGTATCGTTGTCACACCAGACACCAAAAGCAAGGTGGAGATGACACTGGCGGTCTCCTCCTGTCATCATAATTCACAAAAGTAAGTCAATATTCATGTTTTTTTTTGTATTTTAACACTTCGAATAAGCTGTAGAACAAGATGCTCACATCAGTTCCACCCATGGCAGGCACAATGATCAAAGGGATGAAAACAAGCGAACCGGCCAGTGATAAATAGTGCTGCACACCGTAAAAAACCAGGCGGGCTGCAGTCGGAAACAACCACAAAAAACTGTCAAGAACAAATAAAAATCAACCGTTCTTAAAAATACATTACAATTCCTAAAAGAGTCTATAAAAATCCTAACATCATTTGAATTTTATTTTATCAATTATAGTAAAACGTTAGGGTCGAACTCTTCTAAAGGTGGCCCACATGCCACACATTTTGTGATTCAAGAGTTTTGACAAACTTAGGTTCTTTAAAGATCATCTAATCCAATTAATTAAGACTACAAAGCAAAGAGAGTCCACTGTTGCGTGGTCTCTTTCATGGGCTAGGAGACTAAATTGTTGTGTTTTTTAAAATAAAAATAAATTTCAAAAATAAAAGTTATTTTTAGAAAGTAAATAAATATATTAATTATTTAAACTTTCCATAAATTGTGTGTATAGCCAGTCGGTAAGAGAAGGGGTTTTTGCTTATGCAACCAAGGTTCAAATCTCCTCGAGGACGGCACCGTCCGAGCACGCGCGCGCATGGCGTGGGTTGTAGGGCTGCTTGGGTGCTTTTTGGCGCTTTATTAGGCGCACTTAGCACTTCGCACGTTCGCATCGTCGCAAGGAGCAATAAGAGCCTTAATCTTTTTGACAAACGGTCCAATTTTTTGGGCCATGGTACCTTGATGTTTTATTACCTTTTTTGTTAATTGAGAGTAATTGTGACATGATTGTACATGTGGCACCTATGCCATGTGTCGCTTATGTGGATACAATTTTTCCTGTTGGATAACTGCTTCTGTCTGAATGGGTACAAAAATAACTGCCATAGGACAAAGAGTCATGTCCTTTCATGGAAGACAATTATTTGCTGTGAATGGGTATGGATTTCTTGAAGAGGCACCTTAGCACCTCTTCAGGAAGAAATCCATAACCTTTCAATTAATATAAATCCTGGATACTATAATCCAGAAGATAATACTCTTAATCCTTGAGATTATATCATCTTCTGTGCAATTACTCTCGATCTGATCTCTTGCTGAATTTTTTCTGAACGTCTTAAGGCATATCGGTGTCGAAACTAGAGATTTGTTCAACACTTAAATGTGCAAATTTTCGTGTTGAAAATCGGATTGAAAGTTCATTGTATCCTGAAGACAATTTGCAGATTTCCTTCGTTTGCACTTGCTGGAAATTCCAGAAAAAGGGCAGCAAATTTGTCTTGAGAAATTGACTATTCAAGTCGAGCCTTGAACCCGATAGATCTGATCGTTTTGTTATCGTTTTCTTCTATCCTCCATTGTGTACAAGAAACTCTTATATCGCTAAAACTCTAACATAAATAATATAAAGTGGAGAGGACTCTCAGCCTTCTCTCTACCCACGACACGTGAGATGTGAGCCCATCCTTAGATGTCCATAAATGAGAGAAATAGAGGGAAGGTGAGCTGAAAGGGGGATTAAAGGCCATCTCATCTATGGAGACATGTGATCATGACTATCAACACTAGTATCAAAAGCATGGAAGGTTACCAGTTACCACCCTATTTTGTTTGTTTACACTTTACATGCATTGGTAGTGGGTTTTGTTTCCCAATCCATCACCGTAATTCACTGTGATCAGTAGATTTTTGGATTAATGATTTAACATTGATAAAAATTAAAATTTAAAAAAAAAAAAAAAACATCAAGATCAGAAGTAACCACAGCAATGTAGCTAAGAACAGAACCTAGTTTTGTATTTGTATTGTTTCAGTTAGCACTTTTTTTTTTTTCTTTTGAAGGCAGGAGGAGGATGAAATTATTTCTGCTAATCCAACAGCTGGTCACCATGAAAAGTTTCATGTTGGATAACCAAATTCATAAAACTCAAATATATTAATTTTATAACAATACCAACTGTTTTTCTTGATAAGAGGTATGTGAAGATTTTGATTCTAAAATTTTATTTATTTATTTATTTTTTTTTTTTAAAAAGGATGGAAAAAGATGCTATTGGTTTTCATCAGTTACAACCAATAGTGAGATTAAAATAACAAAAAATGACAAAAATCTATGTAATTGAAAGAAGGCATTGCACTCACCGAGGCCTGGATTTTCTTTCAACCCACACCTCATCCCCAGAGGTCTGTGTGACACAGGATTCTCGGGCTCTTGAGGCTCCGAAAACATATCAATTTCCACTTGTCTTTCTGCCTTGCCGATGTCCTTCTTGGGCTCATCAGTTGGAGTAACTGCTGGAACTTCCTTGACATTCCCATGTCCATTTCCATTTCCATTTCCATTTCCATTCAAGCCAACATTCTTAGGACTCAAACCAGGTCCTAACCCAACTCTATCAACATTCTTAGATTCCAAAACAGGCTCAATCCGAATCCGCCTTTTCTCAGTTTCAGCTCTCCTCAATCCCCTTGTAGAACCCAAAAGAGCGTCGCTTTCGGCTCTCTCAACACCATTTGTAGAACCTGAAACTGGCTCAATCTCAATTCCCGTGTTCTGAGTCCTGGCCGCCCGGCCCAAAACCGGATCGATCTCGATTTTGGGTGATGACTCATCTTGCCGATCGGGACCCTTCTCAAAGTCAAACCCAGAAACCGCATTTTTCTCATCTGGGTCTCTCTCGCTAATGCTGCTAATGGTCTCTCCAGAAAAGTTAGGATTGAAACCAGTCCTCTTCGCCCAAGATTTCAATTCTCTTGGATTGTAATCGTTGGTGTTTGGGATGAATGGTTCAATCTTTGGAGGCCATGGCCCAGGCTTCTGCTGACCCTTTCCTGGGTTGGTATTTTCCATGGCTTTTGAGCTGGATCCGGCTTCCACTGAAGCTCTTTCTAAGACGGGTCTTCCAGCCATTGATGTAAGATAACAGAGAAAGAGAATAAATGGGTACTTGTTATCTTACATCGAAAAGCAGTAATTTCTGCGAATCTTCCATTCATATAACTAAAAGAACAGAAAAGGAAGAAGAACTGGGTATTCTCTGATGCTTCGGCAGGAATTTCCAGAAATGAATCTGTGTAATTGAAGTAAATGCAAAACAGAAAACAAAGCAATGGGCATTTGTTATCTTACAGAAAGAAGAACAAGATCATGATTATTTCAGAAATGGATCTGTGTAATTGAAGAGAGATACAGCAGAAGGGGAAGAAATGGGTATCTGTTGCCTTCTAGAAAGAACAAAGAGAGCATGAACTGAAGTAGATCTTTGAGTGATTGAAGTGAAACAACAGGCAAATGTGAAATGGGTTTTGTTATCTTACAGTAAGTATAACAAAAACCACGAATCTTTCTGAAATGGGAATTTGAATTACTAAAGTAAAATGGCAAATGAAGGGAAGAAATGTCTATTTTTTTACTAACTTACAGCAAGAAGAAGAAGAAGGAAAATAACCTGTTGCTGAAATGATGAGAAGAAGCGAGGCGTAGAAGCAAAGGAAGATATGATTTGGGTAGTTATGATTTTTGTAATTTCAAATGCAGGATGTGAAGAGTAGTGGAGAAAATCTCTCTCTCTCTCTCTCTTTCTGGTGTCGCGTCTTTTTCTTTCTGGTGAGGTTTGCTGTCTGCTTGGAGGATAAAATTACTGAAATACCCCTATAGAAAGATTTTGATAGTCTGGCAGATTGTGACAGTTGATACTCAGGCGCAATGAAATTGTACACATAAGTTAATCAGATTTAACCGTCAAAATCGTGGGCCTATGTATAGATGGGTCATTTGAAATTTTTTATATTGATTTAGTCTTTTTAAATGGAGGATTGGATGATATATAATGCGCGGTTGAAATGCAAAATATTTGACGGTCTTAGTTGAATTCAAAAAGGTCCACTAATCAAATATTTGAATCTTTTAACCATGTTGATGATCTATATATAGTGTTCAATAATTTTGGACGGTTAGATTTATGTGATGTATGCATATTTGAATATTTCTGAGTGCTTTAGTATCAACCATCAAACTCTGCCAGAGTATAAGTAGCTCTCTCCCACTTGGCTGAAAGTTGAAATTTTGACGACTGGACTCGTTTGATAGTTCACCACCGTTTTGGAAACGGTGGTGACAGAACCTCTAACGTGGCAATCATGTATGGCTATCCAGACCGTCAAAGCTGTGGGGAACACTGTGGAGGAAGCATTTAGTTAAAATAATTCTGATCAAGAAATCCTAGCCGTCCAATTTTTGACTATAATATAGATGCTGAAAACTAAATTAATGAGTCCAAACTCCTAAGGAAAAATTAAGATGGAACTTTTCATTAATGGTCCATCTATAATTAGATCAATGATTTGGGCGGCCTGGATTGCCTTATAACTTTACTATGTATACGGATAAGATTCACCACCATTTAAAGAACGGCACGAACGAGAATAAGAGATTGTAACGCTTGAAAAGGGCCTTTAAACGAATCACTTGATGCTCTATGATTATCTATACTAACGCATGCAGACTTTTCACCGGTGGACCACTTAATCTTATCCTACTGCATTTTGGGATGAAAAAAAGATGTGAATGGATGTCTTGATCTGATTGTTTTTTGGCCGTTAAATGAACGGTTAAAATAAAATCAATCAAATTGCCAAATTCAATGAGTAGATCTTATCATAAAAATTGGACAATTAATCTGATTTTGAGGTTGATAACGATATGACGTGGAGCCACTATTTATATTTATTTATGTGAACAGTTAAGTGAGCTTTAGCTGTCGGCGTGTATATGAATCTTGGTACTCTGCCGGCCTGACCTGTAAGTCTACTTCTCTTGTAATGAAACCGACCGTTTTTATGCTTCATCTACAAGTAGAGGGCATGGCACGTGCAACTCACGTGAGGAGGCAGGTAAGTTTTCAGGGGTCCACCAATCCATTCATGTAGGTAGATATTGTGGGCCCACATGGTCAAAAGGTATATGAATCTAGATATTTTGGGAAACGGATTGGCTACTCCCCCTGCCATTGGACCCGTGGCTGGTTGTCGGTGCTCTGTGGGCCCCACCATGATGTATGTGTTTCATCCATTCCGTTCATCCATTTTTGCAGATCATTTTAGTCCTTGATCCCAAAAATGAGAGGGATATAAATCTCAGGGGGACCACACCATAGGAAAAAAAAATCTTGATTGGATATCCACCATTAAAATCCTCCTAAGTCACTGTGCTGTTTATTTGACATCCAATCTGTTGATTAGGTCATACAAACCTAGATGAAGGGAAAAAACAAAGATCGGCTTGATCCAAAACTTTTATGAGCCCTAAAAAGTTTTTAATGGTCAACACTCATTAAACATTGTTTCCAGTAATGTGGTCCACTTGAGATTGGGATATACCTCGTGTTTGGTCTCATAACTTAAAATGATCTGGAAAAATAGATAGACGGCATGGATGAAACACGTACATCATGGTGAGGCTCACAGAGCACCAACCGCTAACCATTGGCGAGTGCCCTGGAGTAGCCAATCCGTTTCTGATTTTTTGTTATGTCATTAGTAATAATGTGACCCAATAAAATTACAAAAAATGAAAATTTTCTATTCAAAAAAAAACAAAAAAACAAAGTATCCAAAGTCAAGACCAAGATTGAAATATTATGAACATGAATTGTGTCTAACCAATGCTAGATGTACAAACATATATAATAAATAAATAAATAAGTAAGAATTCTCTATAACTTGTTTAGATTACACACCCTGAACCATAGCTCAAGTGGCAAACTGGGTGAAAGATAGCTCGTTTCAACACTGAGGTCTTGATATCAATCCCTAATGGGGGTGGCTAACAGTGAAGTGTGAACTGACAATGGGGTGTACTAACAGGCTAGCAAAAAAATAAATAAATAACTTGTTTGGATTACCTAGTAAAATTATAGAAGTGGCTTGTTTGAATTAGGTAGTACAATTATAATTATATAATATTGTATGAGTAATAACATATTTAAGTTAGATATGACTGCTTTCTCAATAATATCAAGCCGCCTGAATACAGCCCACTCTGTTCATTGAAAAAGGGAAAGATGTAATTGAATCCAAAAGAAATTCAATGCATCGGCATATTTTTGAGGATTGAAAGTTGTCATTCTCATGCGTCACACGTATACGTGGATTTGTATATCGCTTTCTTCGCAAAAGGTTAAATAAGGAGGGTAGGCCTGTTACATTATTTTGTAGGAATGAGAATGAGAATGTTCCATTTTTAGCATTCCCCTCTTCTTCTCTCAGACTCAGATCCTTGTCATAAATTCCACCTTTTTTCTCATTAGGTATTTTCCATCTAGATATTTTTTCAACACATCTCTCTATTTTACACTTTCAATGGTTGTTTGTCAATCAAATGGATTATCCATCTTAAAAACAGGTATCGATCCTTCGAAGTATCTTCGGATGCACTCGATTATTAGGCAAGATTCATCCAGCTCTCCTACAACTCATATCACAAGCAAATCTTCACATTCATGGAAACTTGAATCATCTATTTCCTATATTGTTTAATTGTTAGTTGCTAGTTGCTAGTTAGGGAGTTATGAAGTTTGTTATAGTTAATTTTAAGTTGTTGGGGGTTAGTTGTGATTAGTAACTAATAACTATGATTTAAGTACTGTTAATCAAAATTAGTTAGGAGTTATTGGAAGTTACAGGTGGTTGTAGGAGTTTGTAAATACATGATAACAAGTATTGTAAATTAGTTTTAATTTTTTTTTATTTTATTTTATTTTATTTTTTTGGGTCTTTGCTCTTACTCCAGTGATAGACTCTCAAGAGTTTCAACACCTGGTTGAGGGTTCGAGTACCCATAGGTGGTGAAATCCCACTACGCCGTGAGTGTGTGGTGGTGTGTGCATGTAAAAAAAAATAGTTTTAATTTTTTGCAATATAACTAAGAATTGAGAAGACTTTTTTTTAAGAGTGTTTGAATGACATAACTCTAAATCTTCCTTCTTCCTTTCTCTAATTACAATCCTTCTTAGAAATCTGTTGAAGCAAGCAATCTGGTCTACCTACAAACCATTATAAAATCAAATCAATAAAATTTTAAATGATAATCCTCTCCATCCAAACTCATGATCCACATATTTCAATTTCAATCCATTATCTTGTACATTTATAATTTCTTAATGTTCCTGCAAGTATAAAGCTTTTCTCCTCGTAAAAGGTGGAGAAGGTAGTTGAACAGATGGTTGGTCATACATTTCTAAATTTCTTAAATGCCCATTCTTTTTATGAAAGTTCTCCAAAAACTAATTGTAATTGAAAATGTCCAAAACTACACGCATTATGTATAGTAGAGATTATCATAGATTTTCATAGAGTTAAAAACATCAACCTAAATGAGTCCACTCGAACTTGGGTGTGTCTTAAGATTTTGAGATTTAAATGTGGTAAATGGTGACGGGCTTTAGGTGATATATTCTTCTTGACTCATTGAGTTATAATTTTCATTTTTTCCTGATTAATTTTGATATTTTGATATTGAGAGAGAATTGGAAAATGGTGAGTGCTGGTTGGACAACAATGGTTAAAATGGCAGCACCCCTTATGACATTTTTTTGTTGATTTGTATCTAATTAGACAGCTATAAGATCCACCAATTGAAAGTTATTGTCTGACCATTCATCACGTAAGGATGCAATTTGGGCGGGTTGGGCCCAACCTTAAGAGGAGTTGGCTAATGCCCAACCCAATCCTAAACCCAACTCGAGCTATTGAACCCAATGCAACCGAACCCAATCCTAAACCCAACTTGAGCTATCGAACTCAATGTAACCCAACCCCATGTATTCAGTTCTTGTTGGGGGACTGTAGAAGCAAACTCCGAATTCAAATCAAACTGGTGAAAGATAAATGCAACAAAGCATGTATAGAAATATATAATATTACATGAAAAAATCCTTGTAGAAAAAAAAATCACGTCATAAAGCGATAACAAAATTCACTATAAATAACAAATTACAGGAGATTGGAACATGAAATTGTGAAACCATTCAAAAAATCCTACCATCCCTTCAAAACTCTCTTAAAAATGTTTAAACTCTCTTAATCATACCACAATCTCCCATTACACCCATATATATAGTGTTGTACTCGAGATATGAAACAAATCATGCAATTATGTAAATTTACGTGCGTCGTCGGTCTAAGCGTTATTGATCGACACCAATCGAGCAACCCTCAATCGATCGACAACCACACATTTGATCGCTCAAACATGCTAAAAATGAGTTTATAAGTATTATCTTTAAAAGGCAAAAAAAAAAAAAAAGTCTATTGCTTGAACCTCCCAAGTCGGTCAATCGAATATATCCAAAACTATCCAAAGACTAATTTATCTAATTCAGGGTTCACTCGATCGATCGAGCAGGCTATTTGGTCAATCAAACTCATGTTTTTGTACAGATTGAAGACATCTAGACAACAATGCTTAGCTTTAACAAGATTGTGTTAGGTCGATTTTGGCTGAGATTAGGTTCAAGGGAGTTACATCCAGTTGTATCAGATTAACGCCTACAACTAATAAATTAATAGATGAATTAAAACATTTAACCACCAAATAACATCAATAAACTAACTATTAAAATAGCATTAGTAGATAGAGTGTGCAATATGAAGCTTTAATTTTTGTATTAAATGAGAGGTATTGAAATTCTCTTTAGCCTTCTAAATTCATCAACTAATAGTGGTGGTCACAATTGTCCACTCAATTTAAGTTTATTTTAGTATCCCATTTATCATAGAGCTGACAATATGAACCATTCTTAGCAAACCACTCAACATGTGGGCCCGAATGGGAGACAACACACCCCACATTACAAGTCTTGATAGAGGCAAAATAATCTCTTCCAATGGGGTCGCAAGTCATGACTCGTGAACATCCATTGAAGATTCCCTAATGTGATGTGGTGGAACAAGTGTGAGAGATCCCCAACGAGGATAGACGTACCAAAGATATGTGCCATTAATCAAGTAGTGTATAATACTAACATGCAATGTACCAAAAATAATTATCATATGCTAATCGCAAGTAAAACTCACATGAAACCTATTTTCCATTCCAGCCTTAATTTTACATATATATTATACTTCACTACTTACAAGTATATGTAGTGTAATGACGTTGGGTTCTAGTTGTTAAAGTTCATGCATTAATACATCGTCCTTTGACGGCCCAAGCTTTTAGAAAAGTGATTGTTTGACATGGTATCACAAAAGAATTTTTTTATTTAAATTTTGAATTGAAGATCTGTTCAAATTCCCAGAACAGCAAATATGCCTTAAAAATTACAGTCCTCCGACGGTGGTACACATATCTCCTTGATAGGAAAATCTTAACCCTCACTTGGGATGGTTGGGTTGAGTTGGATTGAGGATCACCATGAAACTGACTTGACTTCAAGTGGACCCAACTTGCAACCCTCCCTAACCTGAATTCCACAATAGGATGCTTAACCCAAATTACTATATACTCAAACCCACTGGCTCCACCTAACCCGAATACATCTAATTCTCTTAACCCAACCTAACTTGACCCAAATTTGCTCAACCCAACTAGCCAGTGTTTCCAACCCGAACCCGAACCCGACCCCGACCCTAGGGCCTTGACTAGAGCTGGGCAGAAACCGACCCGAACCGAACCGAAAGCCTGGATCGATGCGGTTCGAGTAGGATCAGTCAAATCCCGTTCATCAGATCGAGTTCGAATCAATGTCAATCCAAACCGATCCGATCCAAATTTATTAATAAGTTATGTATATTTACTATTTTACCCTAACCCTATATATATATATATATATATATATATATATATATATAACCTTTTACTTTTCACCCTACCCTCTACCTGCACTCGAACAGCCGCCAAACTCTAAATCTCCAAAATCTCTCTCATATCTACCAGAATGAGCAGGAGCAGACAGCTATCTCGATCTCGATCCGACCACTCCAGACTCCACTCAATAAAAAAGACGGGTGAATACCCCAAAAGATGAAGTTCCATTGTTGCTTTGTATTGTAATGATATTTCCATCAATGCCGCCAAAGCAAACTGCGTCTCCTTCTTGCATAAGGGGATGTTTTGCGCCTTTATCTCCATGAAATTCACAAATTGCAAGGGATAAAAGCAATAGTTCTTTGTATATGAGCTGGTTTTTTTTAAAATAAAAAATAAAAAATTAATGGATAGGTTGTTTGTATGACCATTATCCCACATAGGATCCAGTTTTAGAAGTGTTTATTGTTTGAATTTATAACTTGAAAATTATCAAAGGCTCGGGCAAGTATATTGTCATCAAATTGTCATGGGACGGATTCGAATTAGAATTTATTTATTTATTTATTTTAAATCAAGACTGATTCGAACCGTGCTCAATCCGATCCGACTCGGTTTCGCTGACGGATCGGATCAGGCCAGCAATGGTCCAGATCCGTTCGAGTCAGATGACCCGGACTCGGTCCTGGATCGGATCGAGTTCGGGTCAATCCATGTAAATTTCGGACCGATTGGAGTTGGACCCAATCTAATCCGACTCGGGCCGATGCCCAACTCTAGCCTTGACAACATGACCCGAAGTCGGGTCGGGTCGATCCGGCTCTAGTGCGAGCTAAAGCGCTATGTAGTACCTAAGAAAGTTTGCATGGTGGGCGTTCCATCCCTGTGTTTCCTGCCATGTGGCCCACTTGAGCTCCGTACATGCGTGATCCATGTAGATTGGTGTATTCTTGACTGTAGGGCCACTCTGATGCATGTTCCTTATATCCACACCGTCCATCCATTTTGACAGCTGAATTTAGAACACGATCCAAAAAATGAAGAAGATCCAAATCTCATTTGGACCGCACCACAGGAAATGATAGTGATTGAATGGGGCACTATCAAGAACTTCTTTGGGGGCCACCGGAATGTTTATTTGCCATCCAACCTGTTGATAATGTCACGAAAACCTGAATGAAGGGACCCTATAAATATCAGCTTGGTCTAGAACTTTTGTGCCCCAAAGAAGTTTTTAACGGTGGGGGTTCAATTACTACTGTTTTCTATAGTGTGGTCCACCTGAGATTTGGATCTGCTTCATTTTTTGGGCTCATGCCCTAAAATGATCCGGCGAAAACAACAGAGGACGTGAATATAAGACATAGATCACGGTGGGTCCCACAAGGATCCACCGACCTCACCCAAGCCGCGTCCTAGCATAACCCGGTGCAATGGATAGACGAGTGGATTTGACTCCAACATCATGGTGGTCCCCACGTAATCTTTTGCTTGAAAACGGAGCTGATGGTCGGTGCTCTGTGGGCCCCACCATGATGTATGTGTTTCATTCATTCAGCCCATCCATTTTTACGGATCATTTTAGGGCTTTATGCCAAAAATGAGACGGATATAAATCTCAGATGGACCACACCACAGGAAAACAATAGAGATTGGATATCCACCATTAAAATCCTCCTAAGGCCCACTGTACTTTTTATTTGACATACAATCTGTTGATTAGGTCATGCAGGCCTAGATGAAGGGAAAAAAGCAAAGATCAGCTTGATCTAAAACTTTTATGGCCCCTAGAAGGTTTTTAATGGTCCACGCTCATTCAACACTCTTTCCTGTAATGTGATCCATTGAGATTGTTATATACATAATTTTTTGGTCTCATACCATAAAATGACCTGGAAAAATAGATGGACGGCATGGAGGAAATACATATATCACGATGGGCCCCACAAAGCATCGACTACTAGCCATTGGCTGCTGGCAGGGGAGTAGCCAATCCGTTTCCCTCTGCTACGGGAGCGGGTTGCCCGTGACGCAGGCCACGGAGATCCCTGTGTCTGGAGCTGTGTGGTTCCCATAGAAATGTCCGTGAAAAATCCACTCGGTTAATCTGTTTTGAAAGACCACAAGAGGATGGAATTCAAACAAATCGGGCAGATCTAAAACCTATGTGTGCCATTCCATAAGAAACAGTGAGGATTGAAAGCCTGGCGGTGATAGAAGTTTTGTATCAGTGTGATATTTATTCGTACGGTTTATCTGAGTGGTAATAATTCTATGAACGGTTTGGATGGCATATAAATATCATGTTCAGCTCCACTAAGGTTTCAACGGTGGACGTTGCTATTCCCATTGTTTTGTTGGTGTGGCCCACCTAAGTTTTCGATCTAGCTGATCTTAGAATCCTGTCTTATAAAGATTCAAATCTCAGGTGGATGGAACATAGAAAACAATGGTGACTGATCATTTACAACTTACAATGAGCCACAGAAGTTTTGGATCAAGCTGATTTTTTTCCCCTTCATTTCAGGTTTACGTGACCGTATCAACAGGTTTGATGGCAAAAGAAAAAAAGAACATTACTTTGAACCGTAGGAAGTTTTTAACGGTTGGACATTCAATGTCCATTGTTTCTTATAGTATGGTCCACCTGAGACCTGTAACTGTCATCTTTTTTTTGAATTGTTAAGTATGGATGGGAGGAGTCATCCGGTCTAGGGGTGGCACCTAATCCACTCTCTCAGGTAATTAATTAAAATAATCCCTTAAAAAATTATTGAGATCAGCATTTAATGCTATTATTTATTTAGTTCTTTCAATACCTTTTATAATTATTTTTTTTGATAAAAATGTTATTCTTTCGGTCATCCTTCTACAATGTGTTAGCTTTTAGCATAAGTGGAGGGGACTTTTTGAGAATGGCGGTGTGGGACCTATTAAATTATTAATTGGGGTTACTCCTTGGTCAATCTGCTCCGTTCATTTTAATTGGACAACTATAAACCCACGATAGAGTTTTTTAATAATAATAAAATTAGAGTTGATCGTGGCAAATAACTAGGTTAACATTATGAGTTAATTTCAAACTATTTCCTTTGGTATGATCTATCAATGATCAATTTTGCCCTTAAACTTTAGCAGATAGTATGAAATTAAAATCACTTTCATATGAGCAGCTTGAATTTACTACAAGACGATCAAGTGAATTCCATTCCACACAAGATGTGGGATTGATTCAATAAGTGGGTCCCTTGTACATGAAGGTTATTTAACGTTTTCTTTCTTTTTCTTCATCTTTTTCATGAAAGGTGGCCATTTGGCCATTAGGACCATTGCCACCTTCATGGATCCACTCCAACGAACTTTCAACATCATGTCCTCAATTCCGATAAGCTGCCAAATGTTTTTTTTTTTTTAAGTAAAATAAAATTGCCCACACTTTCCAATATAAAAGCTATGACGACTATAAGTGCTAATATTTTAAGCACACATGTAGTTGTCAAATTTCGTAAAGAAAAAATGGTATGAATTTTCAGTACACTTCAATTCTCTACGATACTTCAACAGTGCGACTCAACATCTCAAGAATTGAAAGTTCATAATGGTTTCAAGCGTATGCCAACCTACAGGTAAAAAATGACCTTATAAAAGACCATGGAATAGAGTACTTGATTATGGTTTTTAAAACTTTAAATTGTGAAAAAATTTTATGAAATTTTGAGAATATTTGGCCAACTCGAGTTGAGTTCGGCCAGCCAAATTCAACTCGGGTCAGCCCGACATCAGCTTATGTCAAGTTTCCAACAACTTGAAATGTAAAATCAATTGTAAGTTCAACTAGCCCGTCCCTAGGTTCGGTCAGCCGAACTTAGCTCGGGTCAGCCCGAGGGTGACCCTCAAGTTTCCAACAATGCATTATTTTAGATTTCAGAGGAATTCGGTCAGCCAAACCTTGTATTCGGCCAGCTAATTTTTTGCTCGAACTAGCCAATTTTTTTATAAAATCATATCCCACAAAATTTGATAACTGTTGGAATAGTACCGTAAAATTCCGACCAGTCGAAGCAAATTTTAGGCTGACCGAAAGACCAAAAACTTTGGTTATAAATAGAGACATTTTCTCATTATTTTATATACCAAAAAAGTAATATAATTCTTACTCAAGCAAATAGAGAAACTCTGGTCCTTTCCAAGCTATTTGTGTGGTAATTCTTATTTTATTTATACCTTATTCAATTCTCTTTCTCAAGTAGATTTAAATTCAATTAAAGAATAAGCAATACTCAACTCGAGTTTAGATAACTGAATCTGCAAAATTTAAGATTTTATTCATTGAGTAATTATATATCCTTGGATCCTTTCTGATTGAGCATACATTGATTCATCATTATCCAATAAAGAATATCATTACATTGATTGAAGCGTCTACAAGGCTTCATCAGTATCTTCGCATCGTCATTTTGTCCTTGAGAAGATAAGTACTTGTTTTGATTATATTTATTTCATTTGGGCTTGTTGAGATTGCCCATAAATCTCTTAGGATTGTGTAGTAGTTAGTTCATGAAAATCACTTAAGGTTTTATTGTGGTAAGCCTGTGAAAATCATAAGA
Source organism: Magnolia sinica (assembly GCF_029962835.1). Lineage (NCBI taxonomy): Eukaryota > Viridiplantae > Streptophyta > Magnoliopsida > Magnoliales > Magnoliaceae > Magnolia > Magnolia sinica. The sequence continues at coordinate 68,140,312 of NC_080588.1, forward strand.
ATTGTAAGAGGTTGTTGAGGTGATCCTATGAAAACTTTAAAAATAGTAGAAAGCCAAAATTATCTGGAGTAGTAATTTTGAGAATAAAGTAGGTGTGAATTAAATACTTAACTATTATAATTTTCTATGTATTGTAGTGATTGATAATCTTATTATCTACTTTTATTATTTTTAAAATATTGGTTTTAAGGACGTCGTCAAATAAGGTTTTTCTGCCTAAAGTTTTAGGTGAAGGTTGTCATATGACTTAGTTGAAATCAAGGTTTCAATATCCTTTACAATTGAGAAGTTATTTTCTGTGATTGTTTGTCATAAATTGGTTTAATCCTATTCACCTCCCTTTTATGACATCTATAGCTCATCTTTCAACGGCCAAATGTATGTTTAGGTTAAGATAATAATAGTTTTTATGTGTTTTTTATGTATCAATGATAGAAGTTTATGAAAAGGAGGAGGGTGTGGTAGTTTTCTTTATATATATATTTTTTATGGATATGAACGGTGGGAGTTTGTGAAATGGATGAATTTTGTAATAAAAGAATATTATAATGGATGAATTTTAAAATGGAAGAATGTTATAATAGATGAATGCGATGGATATTGAAATGGACAAATGTTGCCCAAAATTGAGCCTAAAGTTACTATGGATCATTGATACTCGTTGTGAATCGCTAGTATTCACTGTGGATCACTGGTCCTATGAAAACAATTATAACTCCCTCGTTACATGTTCGATTTGAGTGATCTTATACTCGTTAAAAAAGTAATTTAGTGAATTTTTAAATAGCTTTAAAATATCCTCATTTAGACACCATTCGATTGCTCAAAATTAAGCCCAAAGTTACTATAGAAAACCGGTACTCACCGTGGATCGTCAGTACTTAATATAGATAATCGATCTCATAAAAATGATCATAACTCCCTAATTACATGTTCAATTTGGATAATCTTTTACTCATTCAAAAAATAATTTGATGAAAATTTAAATGGATTTAAAATTATCATATTTGGACACTATTTAATTACCCAAAAGTTGTCTTAAAGTTGCTATCAATTGCCAATACTCACTATGGATCACCAGTCTCACAAAAATGATCATAACTCCCTCGTTATACGTCCAATTTGGGTGATATTATACTTGTTGGAAAGATAATTTAATGAAACTTCAAATAAAATTTATAATTGCATAATTTAGATACCATTTAATTGTCTAAAATTAAACCTAAATTTATTATGGATCATCAATACTCACTGTGGATCGTTGGTCCCACGAAAACGGTCACAACTCCCTCATTACATATCTAATTTGTATGATCCTTTACTCATTGAAAATGTAATTTGATGTAATTTTAAATGGATTTATAATGATCTCATTTGGACATTATTTGATTTTTCAAAATTTAGCCCAGAAACGGCCATAACTCTTTCGTTACATGTGTCGACTTGGGTGATCTTATACTTATTAGAAAATTAATTTGATAAAATTTGACAGCGATTTATAATTATATTATTTAGACATTATTTGATTGTATAAAGTGGGCCTAAATTTTATCAAGGCATTTATCATCAAACGAGATATCCAAATGAATTAACTTTATAAATTGTTGATATTCATTGTGAATCGTAGATCGAATGAAAAAGGTCATAACTCCCTCATTACATATATTGATTTAGGTGATTTTATACTTATTAGAAAATTAATTTGATGAAATTTGAAATGGATTTATAATTATATTATTTGGACATTATTTGATTGTACAAAGTGAGCCCAAATTTTATCATCAAATGAGATATCTAAATGAATTAACTTTGGGGCCACTTTTGGGCAATTAAATGATATCTAAATGAATAAATTATATATCCATTTGCAAGTTTATCAAATAACCTTTTTAAAAATTACAAAATTACTCAAATCAGACATGAAACGAGGGAGTTATGATTATTTTAATGAGATTTACAATCCATAGTAATTTTGGGATAACTTTTGGATAATAAAATGGTATATAAATGAGTTAATTTTAAATCCATTTGAAAGTTCATCAAACTATCTTTACAATGAGTATAAGATTACCAAAATTGGAAATGTAACGACGAAGTTATGACCGTTTTCGTGGGACTAGTGATCTACAGTGAGTATCGTCAATCCACTGTAATTTTGGGCCTTATTTAGGGTAATCAAATGGTGCCCAAATAAAATGATGTATAAATCATTTGAAATTTCATTAAATTATTTTTCCAAGAAATATTAGATCACATAAATTAGATATGTAACGAGGGAGTCATGACTGTTTTCGTAGGACCGACGATTCATAGTGAGTACTGTCACGCCCCAAATCCGGAAACCAGACTCACAAAATTCCCGATCACTGAATCCGGCGCCGATGTAACGTCCTGAATTTCACTGTTTTGGATTTCTAAAAATCTTTGAAAATTTTTCTATTAATTTACTTATAATATCACTTAATAACCATTAACACTCAATGTTAGTTTATACAGGGGTGGTACCAGTAAAGAACCGCATAAGTCTGATTAATCAACCGTAAGAAGCCAACGAATCCGCCCGATCACTTGAATATCAAGTTTAGCCCCATGATTTACTCACATAGGACCCAAATCTAATCGACCCATCGCTAACTAATCAAGACAATCATAACTAAATTAAAGATCTAACCGAAGCCGAGTCGGATAAGGCCCGGATCTTAACTAATAAATCAAATCAACCTCATTACTCTTTTAGCCTAAAACTGAAGGTTTAAAGTAATTATGACCAAATCTCCAATTTCAATAGATATAAATAGGACACACTACGAACATAGTTAATCCAAACCCTAATCATTGCCCACGAGAAATCTCAATACTTAATTCATTCAAGAAATGCCCCGATTTTTCAAACAAGCTCTAGATCGCTCGTTGGTGGGCTACTAGTTCCAAAACTATAAAATAATGTCCGTCTTACTGGGCTTGACGTCCATCGCGAAAGTCGGACCTGGATACTATCCAAAACCGATCAACTTGAGCCAAAGGACGAGTGCATGAGAAGTGCAAATACCCTAAAGAAATAAGCTAAAACTTAAGTGAATTGGGTCGTTCACTCTTATGCAAAGTTGAGAATTTCGGACCGTCGGTTTACGACCAAACTTCACACATGGAGCAGGGATATTTCCCTGCTCATATCCGTATAGCCGCGGCCCCGATCGACCAACGGTGACCGTTGAACAAACTTCTAATTATATCTGTCGATCGGCGCATTTAAATGGCGAACTGATCATATCCATGCATAGATCATCATTAGGGCTAACTATTTTACGGTGTATATCAATATATACGCCCCATAGTGAGCCCTAGAGCTTAAAAAGACTCTCCTATAGGGCTAATATACTAAAAACCTAGTCCTTGGGGCCATTTACACCAAATCTGGCCCTATATAAGGACTTCTTTGGGGCCACCCTCTCCCCATACGAATTTACCTTAGAGAAAGGAAAAAGAAAAAGAGAGAAAGAGAAGAAAAAGAGAGAGTGAGAGAGAAAGTGGGAGCCACCACCTTGCATGCATCCCCGGCTGTCGAATCTCGTCTATTCCGACCTCTTCTCCCCTTCTCCCTTAAAATCTTCAAATTTCTTGTTATTGGAAAAGGGATCTCACCCTAATTAAGGTAATGTGGTGATTCTCCATTTAATTTTCATGAATTTCAGCTTTATCTTTGATCCTTGTGTATTCTACACAATATAAGGCCCCGACACTTCAAGCCTACGTACCCGGAGCCGTTAGGATCGCCTCTTCACTCTCCGATCGTAATTAGGTGCGGACTATTATCCTTAGGTGGCCTAGCACCAATTCTACTATGCGTTTAATGATTATGAATGTTAGGATGATGTGCTTGAGAAATCTATAGAGAGAACCTAGCCAATACCCTACATGATAGGTCCCACTAAATTCCATGAAATGATTAAATGTTGTTTATTTGTTCTTCAACATGATTAGGTTTAATTTTTGTGTGGCATGTTCATCCCATATATGATTTTAGTATAACCTTCCTTGTGACATGTTTGATTGCATAAAATTCTTGTTATATGTTAGTGCTTGCATCAATCCTTGTGGTATGTTTGTGCTATGAATGATGTATAACTCTTGATCTTTTTAGTAACCCATTATAACATACATGTACATTAATTTTGTATTTTGTTAGTGGTTGCATTGTAGAAAAAATCTAAATTTTATGTTTATTGTATGAGAGCATGACTTTACTCATGTAGAAGATGAATCCTGAATTGTTGAAATATTATTGAATGTCATAAACCCCTGGGTTGGTCAGGGAACTGAAGTGGGAGAAGGTGGTCCCGTTGGTAGGACCATCCTGCGACTAAACCAGCAGATTTAGGCGGATGCGAATGGGTGACAGTAGTTGGACTACATGGGTTGCTTGTACTTGATGTCGTCCATCAAGTACTCACCTGAACTCACATGGTCTAGTTTACTTACTGACCAACCATGTTTGTGAACCATGTCTGCTCACGCCTGTATGGAACCTGAAACATCATTCAATCATTGAAGTCCATTGATAACTATTTGAAACCGATCCATTGACTCAAGAGCCAGGCATGGTGGAATGGGACACTTTGTCTGAGCTGTCGGCCTACGCTGGGGTGACGAGCCTCCTCGTAGTGACCGCGAGTGATCCATCTTCTCAGAACTCCCCATGTGCTTGAAATCAGGGATGGAGAATTCGATGGGATCAAAGATCGCGGGGTCCTGGCCTCGCACGTTGAGGGGCCTTGGCCTCGCAACCAGTTGAGGGCAATGATACGCGGGGTGTACCAGTTTTTCCAATCTGCTGGATGAACGGAATTAACTAAATACTCGGCTAACATTATCCATGCATCGCATTAGTTAGGATTTGGCGACTCGGCAGTTGAGGTCGCAATGAGGGTGGTTGGTCATGCGCGATCGTTAGACAAAGTCGCTCGAGGGAGTGTTGTTGTGAGGGCATACATCATATCATAATGCATGCATATGTATTAACAAGATTAGTTAGGAATCTGTGAATGTATGCCTTTTATCAAATTCGTTGTATAATTGATGCTTGTTGTAACTTAAGGCTAATAATAACCACTGAGTTAGCTACTCACTCCCACTCTGGGACGGTGTTTTAAAACACCAACCAGACACGTCATTAGATGCAGGCGAGAGAGAGCTTGACGAGCTGAGCGGGGTGAGCACAGATAAGGAAGATGAGCTTTCCTGCTACCAAACTTTCAGCGGATCCTTTTAGTTTGAGTTCGGGCTACCATGGGGTATAGGGTAAGACTCTAGTCGCTTTGGGTCATGTATGGGTGGGACTAGTTCCCTATTTAGATGATTTGAGATTTGCGGTTTAGATATTTTTAAATTTAATGGCACTTGATACTGCTTTATGACTTATTTATGCTTCATGCCTTGTTAAACTCTCCATTGTTTCCGATCTTGGGATCCTATAAGGAGGATTTTTTTCAGCATGAATTTATTCCGTAACAAGCATAACCATAAGCATAACCCACGAACAATAACCAAGATACCATTACAAAATCCACTATGATAAAAAAACTTTAAGGTATAATGCGCATAAAGGGAAATACAATAACAGAATCAGAAGCTCCAAAAGTCCACTGCACGCTTCAATCTCAATGCTGTTGTGGAGTCCTAGCGTCACCTGCACGCAACAGTCATGCATAAGCTTAGGAAAAACTTAGAGGGTGGTGAGAGTGTGTGCGCAATATAAGCGTGCTTAGAATGTAATATCAGAGTAATACGGAATATACTGGTGAATCCATGAATATTATCAGCCGTACCAAGGCTATACGATGTAAGGCATGAATGCTATCAGCCATATTAAGGCTATGCAATGCAAAGCGTGAATGATGCCGACCATACCAAGGTCATGTGATGCAAGATACAACTCAAGCATACTAGTCCTCATCTGAATCCACATAGCAATGCAGCTCATCATTAGAACATCAAATATCAATACAGTTCTCATGCTGGACAATCACTGGGGTCTAGTACACTCTGCGCCAACTTATCATCCTTATCTGAGTGCATAACTGGGTAAGTGGAAAAGATCTCACTATCCGCCTGCCAATATCGGGCCCGACTCGTTAATAGCGAACCCATTCCTCAAGCTAGTCAAACTCAACCTAGATATTGCCCCCTCACTCAGGCGGATAAGGTCACACCCATTTCCAACCGACCACGACACAGTGGGAGACGCGACCTACTGGTATACGGCCCTCGTGCGCTCATGTATCCACTCGGTCTCGATGTTAGAGTTATTATCTGGTACCATCGGGTTTAGAAATTTTCACCCAGGGACATCTATGATGGCCCGATGCTAATAACAGTATTTCTGGTATCCAATCCGGCCCTCCACGATGTGCCTGTGGAGGCCATGACCCTGATGTCGCTAGGGCGTATAGTAACCACATCACACAATGCAAGATGCATGAGTTATATAATCCAGTCATATATCAATCCTGTGTAATGGCCAACCTTATCTCATCACAAGCATGCAGATGATGCGTATAGACATGTATCATGATGCTATGTTATCACATACTTATAATCAGTATCGATAATCATCATCGATAGTTAACCTATATGCAAGGCGGGGTCCATAGATGAACAGCCGATCTAAACCATAATATATAAATCGGCCCTCGGCCGTGGATGTATCAAATCCGATAGCACGAGGAGCCATCTGTCTACGACGATGATGGACCATACAACATCAATGGGGCCCAATGATTTGGGTTAACCCATTAAGAGAATGATGAGAATGTGCCTAACAAGGCCTAAGGGAAGGTCACGATGTGGACATTTAACCATCATTGCCCATTAATGTGGACATTTAACCAACATTGCTCCCAAGGAGTGGCCCACATAGAGTTAAACATATAGTGAGCCCATGGCCTCACATAAGGGCCTCACATACATTATAATGGGCCTCACAAGGGCCTAAAATACATCACATCGGGCCTCACCAAATGGGCTATAAATACATTACAATGGGCCCCACGAAATAAGCCACAAATACATCATAATGGGCCTCACATACATCACTTTGGGCCTCATGCACATCAGATTGGGCCTCATCAAATGGGCCTCATACACATCAGATTGGGCCTCACATATGGGCCTCATGTATATCAGATTGGACCTCACATATGGGCCTCATGCACATCAGATTGAGCCTCATCAAATGGGCCTCATACACATTAGATTGGGCCTCTCATATAGGCCTCACGTAAAGGGTCTAATGTACACCACGATAGGCCTTACTCATGGGCCACATATGCACCACATTGGGCCTCACTCATGGGCCACATATTAATCATAATGGGCCTCACTCATGGGCTTCACATACATCACATAGGCCGCATCACATGGGCCTCATATACTTTAAGTGGGCCGGATCACATGGGTCGCACCAATGGGCCCACTGACCTGGCCGGTCTATCTACACCATTCATCTATTTTAGAGATCGTTTTAGAGCATTTTCCAAAAATGAATCATATCGAAAGATCATCTGGACCGTACCACAAATAGCAGTGGAGATAATGATTTACACTGTTAAAACTTCACAGGGCCCACCATCACGTTTATTTTCCATCCAATCTGTTCATACGATCATAAAGACCTGAATCAAGAGGAAAAATAAATATCATATTGATCTAGAACTCCTATGATCCCTTAAGGATTTCAATGGTAGTTGTTCAATCCCCCACTAATATTTGCAATGTGGTCCACCCGATAGGTGAATTTGAATATAACACATACATCATACGGGATCCATTGAGCTTGCAGACGTCAATACAGCAGCTATTGCTGCTCGTGGGTCCCCACCCTCCAGATGGATGGTGTGATATAACATATTCCTCGTGATCAGGACCCACAAATGGACGGTTGGCGTGGATGAAACCCATACATCTGATGGGTTCCACGGAACTTGCTGACGTCACTACATCAGCTATATAGCTGGTGTGAGGTACTCTAGCCAATCCGTTAGCAGGTGGGTCCCACATGGGGCCCACCACACACACACATATATAATAAAATAATAATAATAATATTATTATTATTATTATTATTATTATTATTATTATATTATTATTATCATTATTATTTTTTGAGAACTCCAGCATCCAACGTCCAGGCCTGGATGGACAGCTAGATGTAAAACACATATATCATGGTAGTCCCCACCATCCAGACCACTAGACGGTGTGGATTAAGACATTTGCATCATGTGTGGGTCGCACACGGATGAAAGGTTTGGATATAAAACATATCTCATAATCAGGGCCCACAGAACTTGATAATGCCAATACAGCAGCTGTCCAGCTGCTGGACTGCCAGATGGACGGCCTAGATTTAACACATATATCTCATGATCAGACCTGCTGACGTCAAGTGCAAGCCCCACGTTCTGCATTAAGTTGATATTTGTGTTTTTACTTCATCCAGGCTTGTCCAAATAGACAGGTAGCGAGGTGGGGCCTAACACATGGATGGTCTAGATCAGGTGGGCCACATTCCATCACTGAGAGAGAGAGAGAGAGAGAGAGAGAGAGAGAGAGAGAGAGAGAGAGAGAGAGAGATCGGTGTAGTGGAGGGACCCCACCACTATGGGCCCTCTTTGATTACAACACATACATCATAATGGGTCCCATCACAAGTGGGCCTTCAAATGAAAATCAACGGTGGATATCTTACAATCACCCACCAATATCACTCCTTTAGTTCCTTGGACTCCTTGGCTCCTAAGCTAGCTCTTTAAGGGTTGATGATGAAGTTTTGATGGTTGGATGGGAAGATTTGGTGGTACGAAGATGGGTCCTCCCTTGGTTTCTTTTCTCCACTTAGGATTTTTTTCTGATGGTTGCTTGGGAAATGGAGGGAGATAAGATGGAATGGGTGAGAGATGGGAGAGAGGAATGAATGTTGTAAGGAGAGACAACATAAAGGGTATGAGCTAGGTTGATTTTGGATGAGAGAGGGATGGGTGGAGAGAGAGAGAGAGAGAGAGAGAGAGAGAGAGTTGACTTTGGATAAGGCTTGTGTAAGAGAGGGATGGGTTGTATACTTGGCTTGTGATTGAGTGATTGATGTGATAAGTTATAGAGATTCTCTCGAAATTCACAATGCATGGCGTTTCTTGAAAATAAACGTGGGCCCATAACTCCTGACCTGAGTATCGCATCGACGTGCGTTGGCGCGGTCGCTAGGGTACAAGTTTCGAGTTGAGCCGATTCGGGTTGATAGGGTACGACTCAGGGTCGCGCGCAAATGCTGTCTACGCATTGCTGGTTGTCGGAATTCAATGGGGAGGACCATGAGATCCTAAGGAATAGTACGAACTATAATACGGGCCTTATAAGTACCGTCGATGCATAGTGAGTATCAACGATCCACAGTAACTTTTGACCCACTTTTGAGAAGCATTCATTAATTTCAACATTCATTGCATTCATCCATTATAACATTCTTTTATTTTCAAAATTCATTCATTATAGTATTCTTCAATTACAAAATTCATTTATTTCACAAACTCCCACTATTTATACCAAAATAATAATAATAATAATAATAATAAGGGAAACACCGCACTCTACTCTCTTTTACAAACTCCCATCAGTGATTAAAAAAAAAAAAACCACGTACCTTTGCCCGTTATAAATTTTACATTGGAGAGAGTGGTCAAAAATATTTAAAAAAAATACCCAAAAGCTTGCTAGAATTGAGGGAACGAGACAAGAAGCTCATTGGAGTAGGTCTCATGGAGGTGTTAATGGTAAACTATTATGAAAAAAAAAGAAAAAAAATGTTAAATGGCCTTCTGTGCAAGGGACCCACCTATTAAACCCATTTTACATATTGTGTGAGGCCCATTGAAACGTTTTGTAGTAAATCCAAGTCGTCCATATAAAAGAATGTTTTAATTTCATGCAATCTATCAATGTTTGAGGACAAAACTCATCACATATATCACACAGAGGAATAATTTATAATTAACTCATGATATTAATATAGTTGTGGGCCACAAATATTTAGTTCTTTTTTAAATGACTAACTTTGCAAAAGCTAATCCCATAGTAGACGGGTATTTTTGTCTTAAAAAAATATTAAGTGTCCAATAATTAAATAAATAATGGGGTTAGATGATGAGATCAACACTTTTATTATGCCATAATTAAAAATTATTTTAATTAATTTCTCCTCCATCAAATATTACAGAGTGTGAACCATGGTAGGAAATCAGCGGCCCCCACTTTGGTGGATCTTTTATTGTGGGGCCACCTTGATTTATTTGCGGTATATCCATGCCATCCATTAGTTTTTGATAGCTCATTTAAATGAATACGCCCAAAAATGAGGTAATCTCAGGTGGACCACATCATAGGAAACGGTGGTGATTGACCATTTAAAACTTTCTCGCAGTAACATGAGCTTTCGATGAAGCTGATATTTGTATTTTTCCTTCACACACGTATGCGTGACCTTATAATCAATTAAACATCACAGCGGGGCTACGAAATTTGTATTGATGCACGTTTAATCACCACCATTTCTTTTGGCGTGGTCCACCTGAGTGTTGGATCTGCCTCTGTTTTTGGGCGCGGATTGGCTACTGACAGGTTGAGTAGCGAAACTGCCACTGAAGTGACGTCACTAAGTTCTGTGGGCCCCACCAGGATGTATGTTTTGTATCCACGCCGTCCATCCATATGGAGAGATCAATTAAGGGTAAGATTCAAAGAACGAGTCACATCCAAAGATCCAGTGGACCCCATTAGAGAAAACAGTGGGGAGGGTGACACCACCGTTAAAAAATTCTAAAGGCCACAAAAGTTTTAGATCAAGCTGATATTCGTGTTTTCCCTTCTTTAATGTCTTTTTTAATCTTTGAACAGGTTGAATTTCGAAAAAAAAAAAATCATGGTGGGCCTCAGGAAGGTTTCAACGGTTGGCATCAATCTTGCCTCTGTTTTCTTCGGTGGGGTCCACTAAAGCTTTGGACCTATCTCGTTCTCTAGTTCATGCCTTAAAATACTATCTCCAAATGAATGGACGTTGTGGATACAGCACATACATCATAGTGGTCCACAGAACTTGGTGACGTCACTTTAGTAGCAGACTCGCGCTACTCAACCTGTCAGTATCAAATCCGCGTCCTCATTTTTGCCCAATGTTAAAAGGAGCTGGAAAATGGATGGACGGCGTGGATATACAACACATACATGAATGTAGGCCCCACAATCAGGGATCCACCGACGTAGGTGGATCAGGCGATCCACCGAATCGGGGCCCGAAATTGGCGGTCCGTGAGGATCGACGTGGTCCAGTGATGTGGGACCCACTTGATCAGAGCCCTTACTTTACATGGGATGGGAATCTTCTTCTTTTTGTTGTTTTTTTTTTTTTTTTTTTCAGGAAATGATATTTACATCCCATGTTTTTATGCAGACCCCTTTTACTTCTAATATGGTAAGAGAAAATGTACCTTTCCGAGTTACAAAACTACCAGAAAAGGAGTGCATGAATCAAATAAAAGAAAGTTTGTTCAGTCTATATCGCGGATTATGAATAGCAGTATTCATCGCCCGATTTCGGCTACATGCTGAAATGATTTAATGATCCGAACCGTCCATTTTTCTTATGATAATCTATAAAGATGGAAATGAAAATTTTCATCTGATTATTTATTTTTAACAGAACCATGTGTAGGTGAATTTTGAAAATGAAAATAAGATTTTCAAAGGTGTACATTGATAAGATAATCCATAAGTTCAATAATTAATATAATATCTTTTTTTATTCCATTGAAAATACGGACGTTCAGATTATTACATTATCTCTTCATGTGGGGCCCATGAGACGACTCCATTCATGAGTCGCGATGTTGCCATTCGGCGCGACTCGGAAGGAACCGATGCTGCACCTGACCAGTTGCTCAGAATCTATTTAAGTACAGTATTATTCGGTACGCTGAAGGAGTACACCGATCCATACACACATATGGTCATTCTACCCATAGAATGCTCCTAACTCAATCCAAACCGTCCAAATTATGGAGATCATTCTAGACGGTTTATGATATAATGTGAAGAAATCGGATGTCAGGACCGTTCATTTGTTATTTAGACGAGGGATCCATGTGGATCCCACTATATGGACGGTTTGGATCGAGCTTCACGTATGTCACCTGCACATTAGCTGTGTACGTGCGTATGGTGTGGAACCCCGAATTTTGGGGCAGTGGAGAAATGGAATCCAAGTCTTCGAAAGTTTTCGTACTTTGACCCCACAAAAGAAAGTCTTGAAACTCTGCACGAGTGTAGAGCTATTAAAACACGTATGGGAGATCCAATCTATTAATAAGTTATACCACATGCTTGTAGATCATATGGATTAAAATAATTCTTATTTTACTAATCAAATAGGTCACAATATGTAGAAAAAAAGGAAGGATATTGAAATTTGTTTTAGCCTCTCCTGAAGACCAAATGAATAGGAAAATGCCTGATTTTTAAAATGAGAGATCAAAAAATTATGGTCCACTTTGATGAATGGCTAGGATCTCTTATATGATTTATATATTGGCTCTTGTACTTCCATGTAGATGTCCAGGAAGAATACCGCCCATTTTCCAATTCTAACGGTCAATGGAGCGTATTACGTACGGCCTCGTTCCCATACAAGACGGTACGACCCTTACCATGGGGCCCATCTTGATGTATTTATACTAAATCCATACTGTCCATAAAAATTTTCATATTATTATAATAAAAATTAAATATAAAAAAATCTTAAGTGGACCATAACATAGGAAAAAGTGTATATTTACCATTAAAAACTCCTTGTGGGCGAAAAATTGTTTAGATCAAGATGGTATATATTTTTCCATTAATATTGTTCTTGATAACATTTTCAAAAGGTTGGATGGAAATTGAACATTAATAAATCATTTCAGTGGGCCCTAGGAAAATTTTAATGGTGGAACGTTCAATCAAAATTGTTTCTTACAGTATGGTCGACATGAGATTTGGATTTGATTAATTTTTCTGATGATACCCTATAGGAATCTGAAAAAACGGATGGACGGTATGGATTTATAATACATACATCAATATGGGCCCCACGGTAAGGGCTGCTCTGTCTTGGGTGAGGCCGGAGCCGCACCTAATTCGCTACCCAAAAAACAACCTGCCATCTTCAATCTTCTTCAATCTTCGAATGAGTCAAGGTCTCTGCCTCTCTCTCTCTTCTTCAATCTTCCAAGGAGTCAAGATCTCTGCCTCTCTCTCTCATCTCTTAGATTTGAGTGTCAGATATGTTGGAGCTGTTGAAGGGTGAGATTCCATATCAAGAGGGAGAAGAAGTTCTTGTTCTGTCAGAAGATGTGAGGACTACGGGCCTTGTTCTTGTGGATCTTGTCAATGGCTTTTGCACTGTTGGAGCTGGGAATCTGGTGATTGAAAACTCTGACTACACAACACTCCTTCTATTCATGTTTTGTTATTTTGGTTTCTGAATGTTGGTTTTTTAATCTCCAAGGTGATATAAAAAAGACCATGTTCTGATTTTTGTTCTTATTTTCTTTTCAATTTAGGGGTTGTTTGGATGGTGGTAAATGGTTTAAGTTGTGTAACTGATTTACAGACTGTCTGTTTGGCTAAGTTGTAAATGATTTACTGTGTTTGAATAGCTTGTAAATGGTTTATATCCTGTAATTGTGTATTCACACCTGTTTAGAGAAGTAATTCATTAAAAAAACATTTAAATGTCACTAAAACTTAAGGTTGAGAGAGAGAGGGGGGCCTATCCCCAGCCGTTATAGGCTTCTAGCTTGTAAATCATTTGCTAGCAAATGAAATCCCAGCTTTTTGCTAGCAAATGAAAAGAGGGAAAAGGTGGTTTAGGGCATCCAAACGCAAGGTGTAAATGATTAGCTTGTTAATCATTTACAACTTGCCTCGTTTACCACTATCTAATTAAACGACCCCTTATGGTTTTGTTTTTTGTATGATGAAAAAAAGAAAAAATGTGTCTTTTTTCTGGACTTTGATGAAGTTGGTTTTTCTCATTCTTGGTGATAGAGTTTGGATTTTTGGGTTTTGGGTTGTGAGTAGCTATTTACACCCACCCCTCATTGATATTCATGCATCATTTTCCATTGTTAGAATTGGAATGTTATAGTGTTGTATTGTGTCAATTCCAAATAATGGATAATGGGTGTTTGCAAATGAATCAGATGAGTAGTAACAGTGTCTCCCTTTTGTATTGGTTTTCTAGATGTGAAGTTTTAAGAGACCCAATGTTTTGTTCTTTATTTCTTTATTTTTTGTTTAAATTTGTTTTCTCTTTTATTGATTGCACAGGTTGCTTCTCTTTTGTGTTATTGGTATAGGGTTGTGTAGATTTACATTACCATCAGACCCATGTTTCTGAATTTTCATTTGGGCTTTTTTTTTTTTTTGTTCCTATTTCAACTATTACTGATTTTTATTACTTTGGGAATTACGGCCGTAATATAATGTAAAAGTGTCATCATTATGATTTTACAATGTTTGTTTAAACACATAATTTGACGGCTAAATGTAGATGTAATAGGAGACAAGTAAAAGAATTTATAATCATTATAATTTTAACTTGTATTTGAGTGAAAATCTGAAGTCCTATCTAAACACAAGTAAATGAATTTGTAATCATTATAATTTTAGGAAAATTTCTATCCAAACATGTACATTAGTGTATTTTTTCTTTTGATTTGACATTTTAGTAATGTAAAAGTATCATTATTATGATTTTACCATGTCTATCCAAACACAGGAATTGTTGGTTAGATTACTCGTTTTCATGGATGTAGGCATTGTAATTTGTAATCATTGCACTTTTACAATACATTACGGCTGGGCTTAAATGAGACATGCTTTGAATTTTAATTTGGATAATCTTGTTTTGCATTTAAATCGTATTCGTTTTTTTCTTCTTTTGGGGTTTTGATTTGGGTGTTTCTATTTCTTTTCCTTGTTGATGATCATGTTTTTTTTTCCCCCCTTCCACCTTTGATATTTGGGTATTTACTGTCTGTTTGCAGGCTCCAGCAGAGCCCAATAAACAGATATCTGTGATGGTCGAGGAGTCTGTACGGGTGTCCAGGATGTTCTGTGAAAGGAAATGGCCTATTTTTGCTTTCCTTGATACCCACTATCCTGATAAACCAGAGCCCCCATATCCACCTCATTGTATAATTGGAACAGGAGAAGAAAATCTAGTTCCAGGTACTTCTTTCTTATTTCTTTCTCTGATTATCTGTAATTCTGTCACATTTCTCCTTTCGAATATCTAATGGTTGAACATCAGAAGCAGCTCTCTACCAAATGGTCTATCAGATGCTGTTATTAGCGATAGACATTTGTATAACTGATAATATTTCCCTCTCCTCTTGTTGGATTTTTCTTCTTGTATTTACTTCCATGTGGCTCATCTAGGCACATCCACAGACTGTATTTTACTCTTGTCACTGTTTTTAGTGTGGTTGTGAGCTTCTGTACTTCTATTGCAATCTTCTGCAGCTCTGCAATGGTTGGAGAATGAACCGAACGTAACAATCAGACGCAAATCTTGCATTAACGGGTTCGTGGGCTCATGGGAGAAAGATGGCTCTAATATCTTTACGGATTGGGTGAAAGCCAATGGAATCAAAGTTGTAAGTGCTTCTTTCTTTTCCTTACAGGGCTGTTTGGATACAACAAGATTTTTTGTTATAGTTTATGTTAGACTATATAATTCTGGGAATTTATGAAAATGTGTACAGGTGACTGTGCTCCTGCAATGCATCTTTTATATATATATATATATATATATATATATATATATATATATATATATATATATATATAAAATTTCAGACCTAGATACACTGTTTTATATCCTCATCTGTTGCAGCCTCTTTTTCTTTAAATAGACAGAGGGGGAGAGGAGTCATCTCAAAATCCTCCCTTTTCCCCTTTAGTTTCAAATATTTTCTTCCTCTTCTTGTTATTTCTCCAAGTTTCATGGTATCATAGTCTTTCTAATCCAGATTTTCTTCTATAACTTATCTTTTGTTCTTCACTTTATCTTCCCAATTTAAAAAAAAAAAAAAACAGAACGGAACTAAAAATAGTTGTTTTGTATTGGGCAAATTTTTAACCCAGTTTGGTAAACACATACGTTGATATGGAACAACTTTGAACTCTCTTTTAAAAATAATGTGCTATTTTGAAATCGAAATTAAAATTATGAAGTACCCATTCGGGCATTTGCTAATCTAATAATCTAAAATAACTATTTTATGTTGGTTTATGATCCTTCTAAAGTAGGGCCTGCTATTTTGACAGTTTAATTTGAGTTACATATTTCTCATATATTTGGTTTATGATCCATCTAAAGTGGGGTCCACCTTTTGGACTATTTAATTTTGAGTTAGATATTTCTCGTAAGAGTTGTGGCTAAGGGTGGAAATTGGCTGGGCAGCCCGAAGAGCCCAACTCAACTTTGGACTATGCTTGGACCTATTAGCTTTGGCCTACGTGCTAGGCTTAGGCTTGACATGCATGGCTTGATCAAATTTTCGAGTCGTGCTTGGGCTCAAGTCATTTTAGCTCGACCTTTCTCGCCCAGCCTGGCTTGCCGAACTTCATACGTATGTCCCTATAAAATGTCATTCTAATCCTTGGTTAGGCAACCCATGCACATTGAATGTGGACCATTCGTTTTGTTACTTTTTAAAGCTTTTTTTTGTGCGTGTATGTGTGGACCACGTGATCAACAAATAGATTAGGAACATTCAGGTAGGAAATAAGGATTTTATCCATTTTTGGCCTGAGCTTAGTTAGGCCTAGGTCCAACTAATTTGTTTGGGCTTGAGCCCACTACGCTAGGCCAATGCCGAGCTTGGGCGTAGGGCCTTAAACATTGAGTGGGTCCGATCCAGCTTAAATCTATTCCCACCCCTGCTTTGTGTATTTAGGGTAGAGGGAGAGAGATGTAAAAGTGATTGAAAAGAAAAACCACTATGAGGGGGTTAAAGAAATAACCAATTTTTTAGGCTTTTTTTTTTTTGGTTAATATATTAACTAGGGAATTTTTTTTAACCTAACCGGTTATTGCTAATGGAATAATGCTTCTTACTTCTTAAAAAAAGATTCAGTTCTAATTGCTCTGAGTTGTATATCTTTGTCTTTGTACATCCAAAGATTATACTTTTTTGGCTGTTGTTGACTTTGGATTTGTATTGAGATTTCCTAGGCTAAGTCTGTGTTTGGATGCACTATTGAATTGAATTGCGATAATTAGTGCACTAAAATGCAGTGATCAAATTGTAATCACCTTCCCAATTATTCACTTCGAGAGATTAAGTTCCAGATTTCAACCATGCTGTGTAAGTTGGACTTGAAAGGAACCTAACTGCAATTCGCAGCTGCTTTCCCTTTTTGAATGCTTGGAAACATCATTACAATTTTGTGATTTCCTCTTCTTGATGGAATGGAATGATTTGCAATTCAATGCGGTGGCACATCCAAATGCAGCATTAGTGTATTGGTAAATCAATGGATATAAAATAGTGCAGGTTTTGACTAATATCACATTTTGAAGATTTTGGTGTTAGGAATATGCACAGATATCTGTGTTCTAGATCTTGTGTCTACCTTACTATCTGCAAGGAATCTTGGTTTGCTACCTCCTTTGGAAGATGTGGTGGTGCACTCAGGTGGATGTGCTACGTACCATCTCCCAGTTCATGTTGCTAGGAATATCAAAGGAGCTTTAGCCCATCCTCAGGTACTGAAAATCATTCTCAGATATGTATTTTTAACAGTGCTCATAGACTTTGTGTTTGAAAAATCTTTTACTAGTAAACCATATGCAAAGTGATCTTTGTTGTTGAGGTAGATGAACTGCTATCGGATTTGTATCCCATCATTACAGTTGAAGTTGGCATTGCTGCATTTGCAATTTCATATGAGTTCTGCATGACTGGCCGTGTAATTCACGTGAATCCACTTGTCTGCAGGTTGAGTAATGACATCTATAATCATTTTTATGGTCTCTAGAGTACGCAATGGAGTTTTTACCCATACATTTCAAATGGGTCCATTTCTGACAATTCAATTCTAAGTAAAAATCCTTACGCATGCCCATCCATGTAGACATCACTTGATTCTGGCTTAAAAAAACAGAGATTGCTTGATAAGAATTGCGTTGCATCCTTCTTTTCACATGTCCATCTTCATCTTTAACATCACTTGTCCATCTTCATCTTTAACATCACTTGCCCATCTTCATCTTTAACATTTTGCTCAAATTAAGACACATGCGAACGTAAGCAATGGCTCCAAGCATTCCATGATGGACAGATCGAATTTGTACCATGTCCCACCCAAACAGCACATGATGCAGAAGTCATATATATGTGCTAATTCACAGAAGTAAAAAAAGAAAGATATAATAACCATGCATGTTTATGTTGCTATTGTACTCCAAGCAGCCTTGAATTTTAGCTATTTAGAATACAGTAGCTTCCTTAAATCTTTGTTTGCTCTGACAAAAGTAGTCAATGGCTCAAGAAACTCTCACAGGTATACCCAAATTCTTACTTCCAGCTATGTAGACCTATGGTCTTTGTTGTGCATTTTAAATCTGTAGAGACCCAACATTTAAGAAACTGATATGGTATTAGCTTTTGAACCACTTTACGCCATGGCCCGTCGAAACTAACAATAGGATTAGCTAGACCCTTCTTTCTCTTCTGTTGGGGTTAGACAATGGGCAGCAAATGATCCATTACAGTATTTATTATCATTGTTGCGTTTACCCTTCAGAAATATTTTTTTCCTTATCATATTTGTTTAAATATCTGAATATTTGTAATTTAAATATTTAGTTATGAGGAATGATATCCTGTAATTGGTTGTGCATTGGTTTAGCTACAACTCATTTTCCCATTGAAAGTATATGATATTTTCAATTGGAAGGAAGAATTTTGAATGTGTAAGAATGGGTTATAATTCAGTCTACAACTGGTTGTAAGTACATCTTTAATCATTGAATAGAGCTTGGAATTGCTAATCTGTCCAGTTCACAACTGTAAATTGGATTTAGCAAATTTGTCAAGTGATTCTTTCTGCACAAGTGATTGGAGGTCTGCTAATTTTATAAATGCATATCTGAACTCCTCTTCATGTGATCTCATGCGCCAACTTGGTGGACATGTGCAAGATCTGATCCGTCCATTAGGTGAGTCACATCCTGAATGTGCCCTTGCCCAAGAATCAGGATGGCTAACTTGTCGGGTGGGTCCGGTTAAATGAAAAAGATGGGATGCATAACAAAGTTAGCCAGCAGTCCTCATTCAACATATACTCGTGGCCCACTTGATGATTATATCAGCATGGCTCTTGGGTTTCCGCATGAAAGATAGGACCCACCTGACAGAGCTTCAATCTCACACAAGCATCCATGTGTACAGATGCTTAGATCTATCTATATGTAAAATGCTAACTGTTTCTTGCTTGTTTCCTTGCAGGATGTGATGCATCACATTGGTCTTTACCTGGCCAAGGGAAGGGGAGCAAAGATAGTACAGGAAGTATCAATCAGTTCATCGATGGAGCTCTGATTTATAGGCTGGCTGGAACTAAGAGCTGCTTAATACGTCAATATTTTATTTTTATTCCCTTGTAAATTGTGATTTACATGACAGGCTTACATTATCGTAATAAAGAAATATTTATGCTATGATTTGGCAGTCTTAAGCTCGCTTGATTTTCTACGCTTTGATTTAGCCATTCGTGATCCATTTGGTTGCTAAAAATGACAAATAACAATCAAGAAATTTCCGATAGAGGAATTGCAGAAAATAATTACTCAAAAAAGAAAGAAGGAATTTTGTAAAAGAAACTTACATTGATATCATAGTAAACCGGAATTAAAGATTACTGGACCCGAGCTTTTGCGTTGAATGCTTGAGTGGGTTATCAGTTCTTAGAAGTGGGGCCCATGGTTCAATAATCCAGACAATTGGTCCGGTGGGAACCGGAAGTGGATCATGCACAAAATTCTCCAGGACCGAAGATCCTCACTGCCAATCTTGGGACAATTTTCAGTTTAATGTGGACTGTTGCTTTATTTCTCTAATTAACTGTCCATTTTTAGGCCATAGGATTTTCTTGTCGAAGAGACCTTTGGGGAATGGTCCATCCAAGATGGGACTCAACAGATGGATGATCTGGATTAAACAAACTATTGATTGATTTACAGCAGCTGCAAGTTGATAGTTTTTTTTTTTTTTTTGTTCATCAGCCTATATAGTTAAAGGCAAAAGCGAAAAAGAAATAATTTGAAACTATCAAATTACCTGTATCAACATTTACAAACTACAATTGCATGATTCATTCAAAGTATAAGGTCAAATCACATACATAAAAGCCACAAATTTCCCTGAGGAAGGAAAGAGAAAACAAAAAAAAATAAAATCAGAAAACTACCTTTCAAATTTCATTTCACGAAAACCTTTTGAAAATATTAAAAAATTCAGCAACAAAAGAGAAGAATCTACAAGAAGAAAAGAAATCACAAATCAAAACTAATTTACATAGGAGGTTCTGCCCCAGCAGCCCTTAAGTTGCTATATTGTTTCTGCAATGCAGGATTTATGCATGAAAAGAGTGACGGCTTCTTGGGTTTGGGTTTGGTACCGAAGATGAAGTACCGTAGAGGAATTTTAGCCCTACTGAATGCATTCCTTGCGTTTGCCTGTTGACGGTTGCTTTTCGATCCTGACAGCTCAAAATTCTCGTGTAGATTTGACAGATTCTTCTGGATCTCAAATTGCAATCTTCTCACGTGGTCTAGGCCCGCCTGCAGTTCGCTGGCTACCTTATTGTTCTCCTGTTGCATGTCCAGCACCTCGCCTTGAAACCTTGCGGCTTGTTGTTCTGTGAATTCAGATTTTTCTGTCTTGGAGTGCATCTTGGAAACTCTTGAAATCTCTTCTTGGATTTTGCATATTGATGACAATCTGCACTGCAACTCGTCTTTCAGTGATGCGCTCTGCTCTAGCCAGGCTGACAATTCGGTCTGTAATTCTCTCAGATGCTTTTCGATTGATGTGGCTTCTGATTTCAGCATCTGGTCCGCTGCATTAGCACTGCTCTCTTGCTTCTTGTCGTCATTCTTCAGTTTTGTAAATTTGGCTTGCAGGTCCTGGACAGCCTTTTGAAACTTCTGTATCTGATCAAATGACGTGCTGAATCTTGACCAGAAGTCTAGGTTCTCTTCCAGAAGTCCATCGATGTCCCTTCGGAATTTCTCTTCGATGGTTGAGGCAGTATGCTGTTTGTTGACAAGAGATTCCTCAATTTCTTCTTCTGAATGTGGATGTTCCTTGGATGCGAATGCGTTGGATTCATCTGTTCTTGATGGGGAGTTGATGCTTTGTTCTTTTAATAGATCTTCCAACCGTCGAAGCTTTGACTGGCCTGGGCTCTTCACATGCAAGTCAGAAAACAAGGATTTCCACTGATCAATCGTACTTCCAGCTCTGTTTTGCATTGAATCTTTCGATTTTAACACGCGGGTTTCATTTTTTTCATGCAAGCTTGTCTGGAGCATGCTCACTTTCTGCTGCAGCGATTGGATCTCCGCATCCTTCATTGCATTATCATTCTTCAGTTCCCTTATCTGCGCTGTTGTTTCAAAAAGGCTTTCTTGGCTTTTATTCTCCACTTCAGATAGCCTCCTCTTTATTTCCTTGTAATTCCGAAGAATCGATGTGTACTCCGCCAACAAAATCTTCTCTCTGTCTTCCAATCCATTTAAGAATAACTGCCCCCAGTTTGGCGAATCTCCTCCAAAATTCAAAACATCATCTTCTTCTTGCGATGCATCCTTGTTCTCAACTTCGTCCTGCTGTTTCAGGTCCAGCAAGTTTTCAGATCGAACATGATTTTCCTGAGTCCCTTCGGTTTCCCCTTGTTCTATAATCTCATCCTTCAAATTTATTGGGCCATCGACCCTCATCTTTATATCTTCCTCTTCTTCGATCTGTTTACAAGGTGCCACGTCACGAAGATGTTTCAGGTCCAGCAAGTTTTCAGATCGAACATGATTTTCCTGAGTCGCTTGGGTTTCCCCTTGTTCTATAATCTCATCCTTCAAATTTATCGGGCCATCGACCCTCATCTTTATATCTTCCTCTTCTTCGATCTGTTTACATGGTCCCACGTCATGAAGATCACTCTCTTCTAATTGAGGCAAGCCCGTGATCTCGACCTTGTCCTGCTGGTTAGGCGACTGCAGTTCCTCTGAAAGGTTGTCGAGGTTATGACACGCCTCTGTAAAATGCATTTGAAGCTTGCTGCTCTCATCTTTGACCGAGCGGTTGAGATCCTGAATTCGGTTCAACTCCTCTTCCAATTCTTTGATCTTATCATTCAAACTTTTTGAGTCGTCGAGCAAAGATTCTCTGTCTTCTTCCAAGCTTTGCAAGTGGTTCTGAAGTTCGTCGGTTTCCAATCTCAATCTCTTGATCAGCGCCGTCTGCGAAGAAACCGCATTCTCCAAGCTGAGGACTTTATTCACGAGTTCATCAACCTTCTCTGCGAGTTCTGTTACAGTGAGAGATGAGTCGGAATTGATATCGAAGTATTCCTTTAGTTTTTCACATATCGATTGCAACTCTAATCTCTCTTCTTTCAAACTACACACTTCTTCCACCAAGTTCTTATTCACGGAATCCGCAATATTAGCCTCTTCGGGGAGTTTCCTGTCATCAGTATGATTCTGAAGAAACCCATCCTTGAAAGCCTTCAACTTCTCTTCGGCATCCTTCACCCTTTCTGCCTCTACTCTCGCTTCTTCTGTTGATCTCTTTTGCTGCTCTTGCAGCTGAACTAGAGTGTCCTCGCATGATTTCAGTGCCGACGCTGTCATCAAAGCCCGGGCCTCATTGTCCTCAATGTCCTTGCTCACACTGAACTCATCTTGTAATTCGCAAACCTTCTCTTGCATCTCCTCGATCTGTTGCTCGATGTCCCAGAACTTTGCAAGCCCACTCTCATAAGAGCTCATCACGAATTCCTTCTCCGTCTGCAGAACCAGGATTCCTTTCTGAAGCTTGTCGATCTCTTCCTGGGCCTCGTGTTTGGTCATATTCGAACTAGGCTTCTTAGGTTGCGGTTTCTTTGGTTTTGAGGACCGTCGTTTTTTTGCATCTATAATTGGGAATTTGAATTTTGGGTTTTCGGGCGTCTTAGGAACTTTACTGGGATCAACAGTCGAAACTTTTTCCTGATTATCGACATCATCATCTTCTTCGATTGAGATTGGAACTTGTTCTGGGAAAACAGTAGCTATGGTGTTGTTGGCATTCTGTAGCTCCCCAGAGATGTGTTCGTATCTTTCAGCCAAAGCTCTGTAAGCTCTGTAAGACTCTTCAACAAAGCTTATCAGTTCGGGTCTTTTCTTGTAGTACATCTCGGCTCGCCTGGCGAATGAATCTGCATCCTCTTCGATGACTATAAGAATGTTTTTCACCTTTTCTTCCATATCTGCAATTGCAGAGTTCATTCATTAGTTTTGTTAGTAACCAAGTTCTTCCATAATGAGTTTTGCTAAGCAAGCAGCCCACATGCACCTCATGGCGTGGCTGCATGTGCTATCAAACGTCTGTGACGTGAATCAGCTGGCCCCTCTGTGCAGATAACCCACCCCAAAAATTTGATCAGTCCATTCATCAGTGGGCCGCATGTACAAAAGCAATGTAAGACTTGAAAATTTGCTGGGAGTCATCATTCAACGTACATGCATGGCCTGCCTGATGAGAAGGTTATCTACACGGTGAGCCGGCCTGATGAATGGCATGGATGTCCCACACACTTGTGGCCATATAACACCACAAATTGAATTCATTTGAGAGCAGCATAACAATTTTACTCTGCACAATTCCAATGAAAGACGATAATTTGCTTGAGTTAATTATCTTTTATCTCTATAAAACAATATGATTATTGGTAATTTGGTATTTGAATTGGAAGATGTTCCTTGAATCGACAACAAAGAAAAGAATACAAAGAATGTATCTTCCATGTCCCATCCAAACTTGGATTGAACATATGAGCAGAGAAGATATTAGCGCTACAACTTCATAGGTAACATCAGTAACTACATGGGAATGTAATTATTATGTAAGAAAAACATAGTTTTTTAATGCTGATTATCAAGAGCCTAGTTATTGTGATTTGTGAAATGTAAAGAAAATTCGGCTTTGCTGATTATGGTGATTGTACTGTTTCCTCTAATTTCCATACCCATTCTTCAGTTTTTTTTTTCACCCACCCTATTTTTCACTAGATATTCAGCAGGGAGTAGAAATAACTGTTCAAAATGGTTTTTGTACATTGAATCAACCACTTGAGTAATCTGATACATTGATCAGGTGTGACATTTGGTTTTTGTACATTGAATCAACCACTTGAGTAATCTGATACATTGATCAGGTGTGACATTTGGTACTTTCTTCAATATGTTGATATTGGTTTTAGTTTTCTTTTATATATATATATATATATATATATATATGAAAAATATGAAAAAACCCAGGAAATATTAGGACAACTGAATTTAACTTAAACAGAACTGTTTCCCTAATAAAATTTAGAATTCAAATACATGACATGCATTTACAGATCAGACTAACACCTCTGTGAGAAGTTTGGAAGTCTTATAATCATATGGAACTTCTAAAATGTGACATTAGAAAGAAAGAAAGAAAAAAAAAGAACAAAAAAAAGAACAAAAACAAAGAAAAAGACGATGGCGACAAAACCCATTTCTGCTAATCAAGTAATTTCAACAATCAACATGAAACGCGAGGAAAATTCTCAGATTACCGTAGAAATCTGAAGAACTGAAACATCCTTCTAGAACAACCATAGGTGTTTTGATCAGAAGAATTACATATAAATAATACAAAAACAAACAAAGCCCATTTACTGAAATCCAATCCAAGAGAACATATCAGCGTCGAATATCGAATCAATTTCATAATAATAAAACAATCAGCTTTTGGGTTATTCTGATCAAGCCATTTCATAATAATAAATCGAAAAAAAATAACGAACAAACGGTCTTTTTAAAAAAATAAAAATAAAAATAAATACTGCAGATGTCATAAAAGATTAAAGAAACAAAACCCATGTATGAAAATCTAATCTAAAACAACATAACATCAACCAAACAATCAAACTAATTAGATTGAGAAACCAAATCCCAAAAAAAGAAAAAGAAAGAAAGAAAGAAAAGAGAAGAAAAATGAAAACTACCATCCAGATTCTGTTGAAGCCATTTCCCCTGCTTTGTCCTGATGTGGCTGGCCCACCACCAGGAATAAGCATTGCTTGCAGCTCTCTGCAACATCTCTCTCTCTCTCTCTCTCTCTCTCTCTCTCTCTCTCTCTCTCTGAAGGGAGAAACAAGGAAGAAGAGGGTGTAACTGACAAATTACAGGAAAAAAAAAAACCAAAGCTCTGAATCTTCTGTTTGTTTTTATTTTTATTTTTTCTATTTTCTTGTCTAAATATGGGAAGGTTGAATGTGTATGAAAGAGAGGAGAGGACTGCGAGTCTGGCCGAAATGCGTGGACAAACATATGGAAAGGAGCCAATGGAGGAAGGAGAAGAGCATGACACGTGGCAGGCTCTTAGCCTGCCAGGTTGGTCAAGTAAAAAGAGGGAGAATAGGTGGGCCACAGGCCCCTCCTTTTCTCTCTTTTGACAAAAGAACCACCCACCAGGATCTCTTTTTTGCTTGGGCTCATGATACCAACCACCAACCAACTAGGGGTAGTTTGGTCAGTTTAGATTGATTGGCCCACCTAAGGTGGGACCCACTAAATGGAGGGCTCTCGAGGTGTTTTGGTCACTCCCAGAAATGGTTCGGCGCTGGCTTGTTTTTAGGCCCAGTAGATAACTGGGTTGGATTTTGCCTGCATCTTTCCATCCTATTCCACACGCGTGTGGGAGCCGTACACATCCGCACGTGTGGATTATTGCCTGTGCACTGATTCTATGGTTTGGCCAGGTTGATGAAGGGCCATCCTCGTGTGTACACCGATTGGATGTTATAAGTAATGACACGTGGCAGGTAAACAAGGCGTATCATTGTATGTTACGTTTCCATACAGCGTCGTATCTCGAATGTCACGTTGTATGTTACGTTTCCATACAGCGTCGTACCTGGAAGCGGATTGCTCAGTAAGCTTAGTAAACTCGGTTGGGTCCACCATGATTTATGTATTTTATCTGGTATGTCCATCCATTTTACAAGATAATTTTAGGGCCTTGGTTCAAAACCGAAGCATATACAAGCTAAAATGGACCACATCACAGGAAACATTGTGAATTGAATTTCTACAGTTGAAAAGTTCTTAAGGGCTATGGAAGTTTTTGATCAAAGATTATATTTATTTTGTTCTATCAGCTATGTTTTTTTTTATCTTATGAACGGTTTGGATGAAAAATAAACATCACTGTAGGGCCTAAAAAGGTTTCAACAGTGGAAATCATTATTTTCACTGTTTACTGAGGTATGGTCCACTTAAGATTTGTATAAGCTTCAAATTTTGGCTCAACGCATGAAATTAGATGGAAAAACGGATGGAAGGTGTGGATAAACCATATAAATTCACAGTGGGCTCAGTACGCAATCCGATTTTGTCGTATCTCGTATCATTGTATGCTAACATTTATCTTTATACGTATGGGACGCGGTTTGTCTAGGGACGCTGCCCCCAACCAGGTGGTTAGTGATCGGTGCTATGTGGACCCCAACATGATGTATGTGTTTTATCCACGCCGTCCATCCATTTTGAAAGATAATTTTAGGGCTTGATGCCAAGAAAAAGATAGATCTAAATTTCAGGTGGACCATACCATGGGAAAACAGTAGTGATTGAATGTCCACCATTAAAAACCTCCTAGGGCACACTGTAATGGTTACTTGACATCTAACCTGTTGATTAGGTCATACAGACTTCGATGAAGGGAAAAAAAAAATATATCAGCTTGATCCAAAACTTTTGTGGCCCAAGAAGTTTTTAATGGTGGGCGTTCAATCAACACTGTGCGGTCCACTTGAGATTTGGATCAACCTCATTTTTGGGTTCATAGCATAAAATGATCCGGAAGAATGGGTGGACGGAATGGATGAAACACATACATCATGGTGGGGCCCACGGAGCACTGACCACCAGCCATTGGCTAATGGCAGGGGGAGTAGCCAATCTGTTTCCATACGTATGCTGCCAGTCCCCTGTAGATATAGTTGTATTATTGGTGAATCTGCCCCGTCCATCTTGGCGGCTGTATTGTGAGGCCCACTGTAGAAAAATCAAGCTGAACATGCTATGCTAGCTTCTGCACGTTAATCAGGTGACCGTTGCTTCTTCAATTGAAGTGGGCTTTGTAAACATGGGTCCCATGTTAGATGTCATAGATTGACGGTCCTGATTCACCGATCATGAAGCCACGTGTGCATTGGAGAGGCAACAAACCATGGATGTTCCATGGCGCGGCGAACTTGAAAAGGTCCTCTGTTCCCACGAGGCGACGTGGGAAACCCGTGTGATGATTTTGCCAATGTGGGCCCCAGTCACGACGTTCTCACGTTTCCAAAGCGGCCTTGCACATGCCCCACAATCATGGCGCGAGTCGGTGCACATGCCGTAGTATGGTAGTCACGCGGGACACCAAATCAGTGTTGTAGCCAAATGAGAAGTGAACTTACACACGGTTGTACGCTAACATAACATGCAACGTTTTTATTCTCTGCTAACACACGGTTGTGCACTTATCTTCCACCATCCACGGACTGGTGGCGGGGATTTCAACGCATCTAAATCAAAACGAATTCTTGAAATTTCAATTTTCGAAATGCTTACAGATTCCCGCCGACTATCCCGAGAGCGGATTACGCGCGGCCCCGGCCTCACACAAGACGTTGTAGATTTACCGTGGGGCCCACCTTTATATATGTGTTCTATATCCACGCCGTCCATCCATTTTGTTGGAAGAAGATCTTGAATGATGTTCCAATAAAAACTTTCTAATGCCCAACGTAAAAAGTAATATTTATTTTCCATCCAACCTGTTGACAATGTCACGTAAACTAAGAATAAAGAGAAAAACAAACATCAGTTTGGCTCAAAACTTAAATCGCTCATTAATGATAAATCACCATTATTTTCCTATAAAAAGTTTCATTTGATAATTGGATTTAACATATTTTTGGGCTCATATTTTAAAAATATTTGAAAAAATGATAGGCATAGCTTAATATAGGATAAATACATTAAAGTGGGCCTAATATCTTTTTGGTGGGAGCTGTGTGGGTCTATAGTGATATCCTTGGCAAATCCACCCTGTTCATCTATTTTAAAATATTACAATTAGTTACGATTTTAAAAATCATCATATCCAAAACTCAGGTAGACCATACCAACAAAACCGTGGTAACAATAATATCTACTGTTAAAACCTTTCTGGAGCTGGTCAGGATGTTTATATGTCATCCAAACCGTTGATAGAATTATTACTACTCCTGGTATAAAACTTCTTTCACTACCAAGCGTTCAATCTCATGGTATGGCCCACATGAGTTCTAGATATGCCATTATAGAATTATTTCTCATTGTAGTCTTTCAAAACTGATGAGTAAAGTACGTTTGCCACGAAAATCTATCTGGACCCACAACGCCGCGGTGACGAACGGAAACGGATTGGCTACTCCCCCTGCCAACAGCCAATGGATGGTGGTCGGTGCTCTGTGGGACCCATCATGATGTATGTGTTTCATCCATGCCGTCCATCTATTCTTCTAGATCATTTTATGGCATGAGACAAAAAATTAGTTATATAAAAATCTAAAGTGGACCACATTAGAGGAAAGTGTTGATTGAACGTCGACCATTAAAAACCTTTTGGGGGCCGTAATAGTTTTGGATCAAGCTGATCTTTGTTTTTTCCCTTCATTTAGGTCTGTATAACCTAATCAATAGATTGGATGTCAAATAAACAGTACGGTGGGCCTTAGGAGGATTTTAATGGTGGATATCTAATCACTGTTGTTTTTCTGTGGTGTGGTCCACCTGAGATTTATATCCCTCTCATTTTTTTGGGAAGCCTAAAATTATCTTTAAAAATGGACGAATGGCATGGATGAAACAAATTAATCATGGTGGGCCCACAGAGCACCGACCACAGCCACTGGCTGGTGGAAATAATGGTACTGAGTAAGGCAGTCGGCTAAGCGTGCAGACTATAATCTATGGGCCCAACCCTAATTTAAATACTTTATCAACTCCGTCCACCTATTTTATTAGATAATTTTAGACCTTGATTTAAAAAATGAAGCGTATCCAAAGGTCAAGTGAACTACGCCCATAGAAAAAAGTGTGAATTGATCATATACCATTGAAAAATTCTTAAAGGTCACAGAGTTTTGGATCAAGCTGATATTTGTTTTTTTTTTTTTTCATCTAACGAACAGTTTGGATGAAAAATAAACATCACTTTAAGTCCCAGGAAGGTTTCAACGGTGGAAATCATTATTTCTACTTTTTTCTAATGGTGTGGTCTACTTTAGCTTTATATATTCTTCAATTTTGGAATCAACCACTGAAATGAGCTGAAAAAACGTATGGAGGGCGTAGATAAATTAAATACATTCAAGGTTGGTCCAACAGAGTTTAACTCAGTGCGCAATCCGATTTCAAAATAATGCGCGCATGGACTCTCCGTGTTCGTCGGGCGCACGAAAGAGTTTCTTTCTCGAAAAAGGGGCTTGCTTTTGAGAAAGCTGCATCTCTCGTTTGGTCATGCCACGTTGTTGAGGAACCTTCCTTTCGGTATTCGTAAAAGCAAAAGCAATATTGAAAAAGCGAGAGGAGAAATGCTACGCAAACACGCGTGTAGAAGGAAGAGTAATGTGCACGCCATCCCATGTGGGAGTTATATCAATAGGCGCAAAATCAATCTGGTCCACTCATCAGGTGGGTCCGGATTTTAGATGTACGAATAGGCCAGAATTCAATTTGGTCCACTCACAGGTGGGGCCTACTAGAAGGAGGTGGATTGGTTAGAACAGCTCATTCTTAAACTGTGCCTACTTTTAAAAAAGTAGACCAGCATGTTTCTTGGGCGAAGGCATCCAAATGGTGGGAATCCTCTTATGAAAGGACTGGATTTCCAATTTATTTGCCATGTCTGCGCATCTCATCTGTGGCGATTACATGATTTGTTTTGTACACGAACTGTTTTTCACACGCGTGTGAACTCATATAAAAGCTCTGGTAAAGAACGCGGCCCCCTTTCTGCCGTTTGGTACTCCTCGAGACTACTCAAGTCAAAAGTCGGTGGCGTATGGACAGGGAGCAGACTAAGTAGGGACCCGGACTCACCCAAGACCAGAGGTCGACCGACTCCAGTTGATCCGGCTTTGCCAACTGCGTGACGCGAACTCCATCTAACTTGGGATTGAGCTCAGCCTGGCTGACTCGAATCGAGTTCGACTTAGTTAGGGAAATCGTGTCGGTTCAAGTTGGGTACGATTCGGATCGAGTTTTTATTTTATTTTTGAAAAAAAATAATATAGAAAAATTTTAAAAAATTGTTCAATAGCTAATACGTGTCCATCCCGATCTAGGGTGGGCCATGACCGAAGTCCCGAGTCAACTCGGGCTACCAGCGGCCTGCACGGCTGCACCTGAGGTCCCGAGCTAGGGTGGGCCACCGACGGCCTACACGGTTGCACCTAAGGTCCCAAACTCAAATCAACATAGTAAAAAAATATATATAAAATCAACCTACTTAATGAATGGATGAAGATGACAAGTGAAATTAGGGTACTGGGCTGCTGACTGCGTGGATTCCAATCGAGTTCGGTGCAGCGCCGACTCAAGTAGGATTAGGGTTCGAATGGATGAAGGATAAAGGTAAAAAAATGACTTTATAGTAACTGATTCTAGATCGGATTGGATCGAGTTGCTACGTGACCTAAACTCGACTCGATCGGACTTCGAATCCAAGTTAGTCTACTTGATCCGACCCAACTTTGGCTTTTGGCTCGGGTCGAGTCGGACCCGACCGATTCAGTGGAGTTAGATCCTGCCCAAGACGTTGCCGCCCTTACCATGGGGCCCACCTTGATGTATGTATTCCATAAAAAAAGATTCAAATATGAGGTGGACCATATCATAAGGAAAAAATGGTGATTGACCATTAAAAATTTCTTATGGGCACAAAAGTTTTAGATCATGCTGATATTTTGTTGTTCTTCTTCTTCTTTTTTTTTTTTTTGGGATACATTTAAGTTTGTGCGACCTTATCAACTGGCTGGATGGAAAATAAAACATCACGGTGGCCCTTAAGAAGTTTTTAATGGTGGAGCATTCAATCACCACCGTTTTATATATTATTGTCTAGCTTAGATTTGGAACTGCATCATTTTTGGGCTCATTACCTTGAAATGATCTAAAAGGATGGATGGAAGGCATGAATGTAGAATACATACATCAAGGTGGGGCCCACAGTAAGGGCCGCACCTAATCTGCTCCTCCTTGGACATGGAATCGGATTCGCAGTGACCCCTCCAGTACTGAGGTTAGTATTGGTCGGCTGATAGGTGTAGTGGGCCAGACCTTGATGTGTGTATTTTATCCATGTTGTCCATCTATTTTGCAAGCTCATTTAAGGAAATGAGGCAAAAAATGAGGTAGATCCAAATCTCAGGTGAACCATATCATAGAAATTATTGGTGATCAAACACTTACAATTAAAAACTTCACACAGCCGTTGTAATGTTTATTTGTCATCCAACATGATGATTAGGTCACACAGACTTGGGAAAAATACAAATATCAACTTAATCCAATTTTTGTAGTCCTTAAGAAGTTTTCAATTGCGAGTGTTCAATAACCATTGTTTCTTATAGTGTGGTCTGCGCCTTAAATCTGGATCTGCGTCATTTTCGGAGCTGCGCTCTTAAGTGAGCTAGAAAAATGGATGGAAAAAGTCCACAAAACACATTTTTGGTGTTGTGCCCTAAGTGAGTTAGAAAAATGGATGAACAACGTGGATAAAACACATGAATCATGGCAGAGCACTAACCTCGGTATTGGATGGGTCGAGCCAAATCTTGGCCCATAGTGGAACCTGAGCTGGAAATGGCCCACCTGGGGTGATTGGAATCAAATCTCCAGCCTTTGTAGCAGTGAGCCCTTGTATTAAATAAATAAATAAATAAATAATAAAAAAGCTTTTTAGAGCCTACCGTAATATGTGCTCGACATCCACCCTGTCCATCATTTGTGCCAACTTAGGTTAAGACATGAATACAAAGAATAAGACTAATTCAAAAATCAAGTACACCACAATGCAAGAAAAGGTAAAGATATTGATGCCTTTATTAAAATATATTTTCACCCAATAAGATTCTTCTTATATTCAATGGTATACAAACATCACAGTGAGCCTTAGCAGGGTTTCAACCATGCGCAGCCCCAGTGTTGAGCGCAGCCCCAATGTTAAGGGGGAGGATGTAGATATCTTGTTAAGAGACAACTCCTCTCCCTTCTTATGTAAAGTGTGTACATGTAGAGCATAATTTCAACAATCTTTGGATGCATTCTCTTTGATGAGAAAATTCTTGTCATTGTAATTAATTTGGTTTTCTCTTGTTTCAACTATGAAGAAAGCTCTATATTATTATACCGTGGTTCTTTTATTTTAGTGATGAAAAAAGTTCTAATTTATTATCCCTTGAACCATGTAAATATATTATCAAATCACATAAATCTTTAAATCTTTTATTTTGTTTTCATTTAGCTCTTTTTTATGGCTTTGCTTTGCCAGTTACAGTTGCGCACGTTGTGTTCCACAGCACCTAACATCTTCTGTTCATGTGGTGTGGCCCACTCGCGTTTTGGATTGACTATATTTTAGGCACTCTCATCAGTTGAACGATTCTAACCATTCAATTGCTAGGGTTTGTGTTATTGGACATGGAATCTTGGCTTTTCTTACTATCTGTTTTCGGTTGGTGTATATGCACGTCTATGGCTGAGGGGTGACTTATCTTTCTCACATGTGACACTGATATAAAGCTAGTAAACAGTCCAGATTGTGGGTCCCATTATGGATGGATCATATCTCCAAAAATCATATGATCAAGCAATCCTAACCATTCAATGCCGATCAAAGGATGGTTAAAAGTAAAATAGTGGGTGGTTGACACTTGAAGGGAAAAATTAGACCGATGTTTTCGATTTTATTCCACTAACAGCCGTTCCAGTCATTTAGACGGTCTGAATTGTCATCCCAAGACCCCGAACGTGGATGCCTGAAATATCCAACATGATCTAATCAGATCTGGTCCAGATATTCGAGTGAGATTAAATACCACAAGAAGTTAGGTCAACTTGGATGTGGACCCTTAATATATCATTGGTGTAGTTTTATTTTTCTTTGATTATTAGAGGAAGAGTTTCAGATTAATTATGAATAGTAAACTTCATGTGGGGCCCATATTTGGTTTATCCAAGCCATTGATTTGATGTCTCCCATCATGGATGAACGATGCCCTAAATGTCTCTCAAATTGGAAGATCCTAACTATCAAATCTTTTTTGTGTTCTTTCTATTGAATGTGGACTTTTGGTTAGTTACTTCTTAACCATGTATTTCCTTTCCAAACAAATAAGGAGATTCCTTGTGGTGGACCTAGTTTTTACATGTGGGCCATGGTTGGATCATCCAAGCCATTGATCTGATGGAGCCCACCATGGATATACCATGCGCCAAAAAATCTCCTTGATTGGTCGACTTTAAGCTTTCCAGTGTTGGATTGCAAATCCATTGGTTAAGAAAGCATGCATCAACAAGCCATATTCAATGTAGGAAAAGATCAAAGAATCGATGGCTAGGATCTTTTGATTTCAGAGATTTTTTTTTTGGCCCAGTACATCCATAATCGGGGCTGTCAGATTAATGGCTTGGACGAGCATTATAGGAAAAGTACTGTTGACCACAAATATGAAAGTCAGTCACTTCTTAAAGACCATAGAATAGCACTTGATTTTTTTTTTTCACGTTTTATCCTTTATTACCTTTAATAATAATAATAATAATAATAATAATATTATTATTATTAAAAGAGGCCACACCTCTGCAACTCTTTATGGAATAAGTTTCCCATACGGATTGCCTAATCGTGAAATGAAATTGGAACACTTAAAAAATCAGCCCCATCATTTGGTCCACCACTAGAATTGGAGGATTATTTTATTTTATGTTTGTCCCTTGTTTTTTTCATAGCGTGGACTACAATGTTACTTTTATGAAATCCAACCTACATGAAGTGAGCCCCACCACCATGATGAGATTTCCAAAATGAAAATAAAAATAAAAATCATGCTTATAAAATCATCAAGTGGACTACACTTTAGAAACCAATTGACAACCATTCAAAAACCTCCTAATTCATGTGGTGGTCCATGTGATGATTGGATTGGTATTATTTTTTAAGTGTCCCACTTTAATTGCTGGGCAATCATTCTAGATGGGTATGATGCCATACATGTAGGGTGTCAATGGATACACGCGCTAGGCCTGACATGGCTTGGTTATTAGCTAAGGGCCTGGTTGGATTTATGTATAGCATTGTTTTGCATTGTACTTTTATATGAATGAGGTATTGGAAGAAGTAGAGTTTATATTTTTCCATTTTCTCGAAGAAAAATAGATTGTTTGGATTGGAGTAGATTTAGATTTACTATACAAAGGCAATGAATTAGTCGATATTTGGAATACGATGAGATTTGCGGGGTACATAAAAGGCCCCAACCATTTCATAGCATAATGCTCACGTGTACCTAACCCAACTGTCAGTAATGCTCATTTTCTATGTATTTACACCAAACAGATACCAAAGGTCGACCATATCTCACATAATATTTCTGAGAATAAAACGGCTGCGTGTGGATTTTGTTATCTTTCTCGGCCTAGGTGTGAGTTTTGGCGTACCAATAATCTGAGCCCAGCCCATATCCAACCTGACATGAACTCATTTATATACAGAGATCTACTAATGAATGATCTGAACTGCATTTTCAATTGTAATTTGTGCTAGAAATTGGAGCCAACAGAACCTGATTGAATAGCCAGACCAGGTTCGATTCAAAACCTAGGTCTATTAATGGGTACCTGGACTTGCGGGTACCCCATAGGTCTCATTTCTTGGACCAGTTAAGGAATCTGGTAAGGTGTAAAAGTCAGATCTAGTCCGTTTCAAGCCAGTCCATGGTCTGGTCAGGTACAATGACTTATAATTGTACAATGATATATTTTTAACATATAAACAAATGCTCTCCTCCGAGATGGTTGAAAGATCGATTTCTTTGTTTGCTATCTACTTTAAGAATCGATTTCACCATTCACCATATAAAATGATACTCTGTCGGAGTGTGGTGGATGATACACTGGCACTTAGAAATTGTACAGGTGGTAAAGCAGACCATCCAAACCTAGTGTAGATGTATCATGAACTGAACTTTTAAGGATATGATTATCAAAATATATGATTGGTCGACATCAGGGTGAACACCAAGATGAGGTGAAAAAACAAGGATCAGCTCCAAAACTTCCGTGGGCCCCAAGTTCCAATGGTGGGCGCCCAATCCAACAATTTCTTGTGCTGTCGCCCACTTGATTCTGAATGTGTGATTTTTACCTCATGTCCTAACATAATCTGACAGTGGACATACCACAAGCATCCTGGTGGTCCACATGATCTGCGATCATGCAGAAGATTTTTACAGAAGGATCATAACCATTTAGTAGCTAATCCGAACTTCTTTATTTCAATTTCCTCTGTGAGACCAACTGGATCACCTAACCCGATAGCAATCATGACTGGATAATCATAACCATACTGTGAAGTCATGTAAATGGATGGTATAAGCATTGGCCATTTCGCAGGCCGACTTTGAATGGCTGTGATCCTTCGTTTTGGGAGATACTGGGGCCACATGCAATCCAAAGTAGGCCCTCCCATCAAACGGTTGGCTGCCACATAAAATTGCACCTTAAAAAGCAGGGAATAATTGAAACATCATAGTTGCAGCCTACCTATCAGAATTTAAAGAGAGAGAAAAAAAATAAAAATCCGATTTGGTTATGTTCCCTCAGACCGAAGAGAGACTGTATGATCAATGGGGGCTAAGAAGCTCCCACCTGGGAAGTTTTTGGGTCATAGTCTGTTCCCAGTGTGGCCCTTCAGATGAACAGTGGACCAGTGAACAGATGAGGCTCATATGACTAATTCAGGTTTGCAATAAGAGCCTTCAGTGCTTCTGTCACTGGGTACAATGACAGCTTCTAGTCAAATAGGTGTTCTGGTACCATGTAACTCAACCCGAAGCCAAAGCACCCGACTAATATAGGAATGCATGTAGGGCAGGTTGGGTCGGGTTCAGAGTCAACCTAGGCCCAACCCAAACTCTAGCATCGGCCCGACCCAACCCAAGGTATTCAATACTCGAGCCCTATTGAACAAATAAATTGAATTGAAAAATCTAACCATCAAATAACATACTTAAATGAACACCTATAACTACCAATCAGTAACCCTACTTTCCATTCCAATCATTAACTCCATTTCCCATTGATGAATGGTTCCGACTGTGAAACCCATATGGCATTGTCCACAAAATGGATGGCAGCAATCATGAACCCATGGATGGATGGTTCCGACTGTGCATATGTACTGCTTGTAAAGTCAGGTTTGGACCAGATCAGATTGCCCAAGGTCTCAACCCTGGCCCGGTCCAACCTGGGGGTCAGGTTGAGGATTTCCAAACTGAGCCTGGTCAGGCCCAGCCCAACATGACATAAATTCAGGTTGGGCCACTCTGGTTCGGCTTGAGCTCGACACAAGATGAACTACAGTTCGGGTTGGGGCACTCGGTTTTGGGTTGAACCCAATCCAAATTGCACCCCCCCGACTCATTTCAGTTCAACTCAGATGATGTATGCACATTCATGTCCCTAAGAGCAATGACCGAGGCTGTCAACAGGCCAGGCCCGGGCCAAGCAAACTCCTCATAGACAACCTGCAATCGATCAGGTTTGCTTTAACAAGACCCAAACTGCGACAACCAATCATATCACAATGTTTCAAGGATTGCCCACTGAAATAAATCAAACACAAAGATGAAAATAGCTGATTGGCCCCTTTAAAGAAAGGATGTTATTTACAGGGGAGAAGTGAAGCAGAAGACGAAGATGCTACCACATGTATATTGCTATTTACATAAAGAATTGCTATATATGTATATACCCTCTCTCTCTCTCTCTCTCTCTCTCTCTATATATATATATATATGGGAAAAGGTACTATGCGCATATATATATATATATATATATATATATATATATGGAGCCAATTCCAAACCCTACACTTCTGGTAAGGAAAAGCAAAAGGGTATATAAGAAGTATCCGGCACTTTCCTTCCATTAAAAACAAATGGTCTCGTTTAACATCTCGTCTGGAATCGCTCCAAATCCATTAGAAGCTGTTTCTTCCTTGCACACTGCTGGCCATTCTGGATGAGTTTAGCCAGTTGGGATCTCAGATGCTGTTTCTTTTTCCCATTTTTTGTTTTCTGTTTTCTTAACAGTTTAAGATCTTCAACATATGAAAAAGTAATAATTTTCAAGGGCCAAGCTGACAATCAGTTAGTCAGGAACTCAGCTATTCTGAAGGGAGGACAGCAATTCTTCTAAAGACTTCTTGCTCTCTGCATGTCAATGAAAACAGTGAGGATATCTCAGTATGGCTATGAGATTGAAAGCCAGTATTTGCAAGTGTGGTAGTTAGGCCAGCTTGGATCATCCCCAATGAGCAATTTGGGTTGAGATTTGCCTGTTTGTGACATTTGGGAGTTACATGTCAGGCTCAGGACTGGATTTTGGGCCAGGATTGGGCTCTGTGTGACCCTTGACCTGACTCAAACCCAACCCATTGCCACCCCCAGGAAAATCCCTCCATCCAAACAGCCCCTTTATACTTTTCCCAGTAATAATATATGCAGAATGCAGGGAATAACAACACCAGCAGCTGAACAATGAAAACAAATAAACAAGATATACTGGAACTAAAAAGAAAATGGCTATTTTTTAGTTCCTGCAACTCTATTTGTTTTCAGCTCAATATCATGTCTTGTATAAAAACCTGGAACTTCATTGTATAATACTAATGAACCAAAACAAAGGAATGCAAGCAAGGAAACCTTGGGTGCATGATAATGAAAGGCAGGTTATTCAGTAACCCTTGAAACATTCTGAAGCCATGACTTCAGCAGCTAGACATCTTTCTACCATTGCTAATCTAGGATTGCAGATGAGTGCATGACAAGGTAAGGAAAGGCTAGAAATCCTGAATACTTGCCCCTTCCCTAGCAAGGCCACCTCATTAGCTTCCCACAAAATAGGAAATCTCCAAAGTGAGAATGTCAACATAGGAGGCAGAGTTCTCTATTAGTGACTAATAGAGAACATCCTCTATCACAAATGGAGTTTTAGCAGATAGGGCCCATCCTTTTGTTGACCACTACATCGATCTAATGGTCTCACCTCCATCCACTGTGAGTCTCGTCATAAAATGGTTTGGGTCATCGAAATATGACCCTGGATCCAATAAGTGTCTTTAAACTATGCATGTATGCTGAATGGGAAAAATAATTAATAATGTCTTTAAACTATCCAATCTTCTTTAAAAAATAAAATAAAATTTAAAGGTGATCCACTTGATGACTGGACCAGGGCCAACGGGCTGGCACAGGGCATTCATAATTGGCCCAGGCCTAGCCCTCAGGCCATGTTTAGGGACCCAGGTCCCAACCTACAGGGTCAAACTGCCCAGGCAAGGCTGCCCCACCATTGCCCCTAAATCTGGGAGATTTTTAGGATGTAGTCAATCCGTGATGGGGGCTGTCAGATCACTGGGATATATCACCAAAGAATGGGCCACACATGTACGAAATCCTTGCTCAATAGGGATGTTACCTAGTATTACTAATAGAGAACTGTCTCTATGGAAGGACAATTGCCAAGAACAGCTGAAGGGTCATCTACCAACTGGAAAATGGCATAAAATGCATGTTTCACAACAACAAAGACCATGTTACCCTTTCCGAGAATATTCACAAATCCCTTAGAATTGCTGAAATCTGAAAAGATTTCATCAGTGATGTAATGCATGGAGAGATTTTTATTTTTATTTTTGAAAAAAAAATAATCCTATTTTGGTCCCATAATGGGCTGTTACAGGTAAATTTTTCAATAATGACCGTTATGATCCCGTATCGCGTAATGGTAACAGTTACCATTGTTACCATTACTTGACTGTTTTGGGATACCTTGCCCATAGCTAATCTAGTAAGTGTTGGGGGAGAAAGGAGTTTCAAAAGGATATATTGCATGACTAGGGATACATATGAGGGTGCCATAAGTAAAAAAAATGTGAGGACCACTAGTGGAGAGAGAGAAGTGAGTTCCCAGTTGGCACTAGGGATTGGCATTGAGCTCCTACCTTTTCACATTGGCTATGGATTGTTAATGAAGCATTTACAAGAAGAGATCCCATGGTGTATTTTGCTTGCAGATGATAGTTTTGATTGACAGGATAGAGGGAGTAAACACAAAGCTAGATTTATGGAGAGGTGCTTCAGAATGAGTATTTTGCTTGCAGATGATAGTTTTGATTGACAGGATAGAGGTAGTAAACACAAAGCTAGATTTGTGGAGAGGTGCTTTAGAATGAAAAGGATTTAGAATTAGTCAGACTAAAACAGAGTATATGGAGTGCAATTTTAGTAACAATAAGAGTGGGAATGAGGAATTAGTAAAGATTGCTGACCAAGAAGTTTCCCAAAATGACCACTTCTGATACCTTGAGTTGATAATTCATGACTGTGGAGATATTGAGGAGGTTGCCCATAGAATTCAAGCGGGGTGAAAGAAATGGAGATGAGCCTCTAGATTTTTATGTGATTGTCGTGTACCACTCATACTGAAAGGGAATTTTTATAGGATGGCTATAGGACCAGCCATGCTCTATGGGACAATGTTGGGTAGTTAACGAACATCATGTCCATAGGATGAGTGTAGCTGAAATGAGAATGTTGAGACGGATGAGTGGCAAGACAAGGATAGCATCAGAAATGAATACATTCGAGGAAATTTAAGAGTCGGACTAATAGGTAACAAGATGAGGGAAAGTAGAACTAGATGGTCTGTCATGTGCAAGGGAGACCAAGAACAACGTCATTTAGGAGTGAGTTCATACAATTTGAAGGCTGTAAAGGGCAAGGGAAAGGCCCAAAAGGACATGAGTGGAGGCAGTAAGTAAAGACTTAATGACCTGTGGTCTAACTGAAGTTATGGCCCTTGATAGAGTGGAATGGCGGAAAAGGATTCATATAGCCAACACAATTAGTTGGGATAAGGCATAGATGATGAGGAGCAAGAGGAATAAACATTAAACTACCACTGATAACTAGGGATGGAATTTAATAAGCAATTTTTTCTTTCTAGCGAAGAGGGACCGCTCTAAAATCCTAAAAGTGGTTTCCCTAAACTTTTTCATCTTGGACTCATTTCAAAATGTCAGACCCACCCCATAAAACCAGGCAGGCCATCTGGCTAGCGGATGCAGTTTTGGAAACATTACAGACCAGCATGCATTTGGAATGTTCTCCAAAAATGCAACTTCTGAGTTTTCTTCCAGCCATTTTTGCAAGGTGAACAGAAAATTTCATCACTAAACATTCTACAATTTTCATTTAAATACTAAGTAACCATTACTGTGAAAAGTTTCTTCGACTTCCCCAGTGCCGGTGGGTGATCTATTGCTAGCTTGGCATGACATGGGTTGAGGGAAAGGCAAGAAGGCAGAAGGCCATGTGGAGAATGGCCCTGGTTGTGGTGTGTAGGCTTTTTGGTAAGACAACTGGAAGATGCTTCAAGAACCAAGTAAGGCAATGGACGAGATCCCCGAAAAGGGCTAGGCTGCTTGTCGTCAAATGTGCCTATTGTGTTTCTAAGCTTATGTATTGTAATTTTGATTTTCTTAGGAAGCAATGGGGGTGCCATCTCCGCGCCTCTTTGCTGTTGTCTTTTTGCTTTTGTTCAAATAATAATAATAATAATAATAATAAAATAAAATAATTCCCTCCCTCCCTCCCTCCCTCTGCTTTTGTGTTTTTTTTTTTTTAATAATAATAATATATAAAAAAATCCCTCCCTCCCTCAAAACAGGAAAAAAAAAAAAAAAACCATGAATAGCAATCAAAGTTTACAATATGTAGATATTGCAACTAAAATGTTATAAAAATTTTTACCCGGGAGGTTTGCAGATAAAAAGGCAACCAAAACATGGTTCTTTGGGCTCTCTGCGAGC
This sequence comes from Magnolia sinica, assembly GCF_029962835.1. Taxonomy (NCBI): domain Eukaryota; kingdom Viridiplantae; phylum Streptophyta; class Magnoliopsida; order Magnoliales; family Magnoliaceae; genus Magnolia; species Magnolia sinica. Next base: position 68,181,900 of record NC_080588.1, read on the forward strand.
TCGTTGCAGCCATGCCCATAGCATGGGACCAAGACAGCGAAACTGTTCTCTTTTTCATCATCACTCAAAAAATCCGGTGCATGAGGTTCCAACCACCCGATCGACCAATCGGAACCATCTGATTCCGATCCCGACCAGCATCCTCCATCAGAGGGCACCAGAACCAAATCGTATTCTCTATCAATTCTCCGTTCTTCCCGGCTCTGCCACTTCCTCTTAACCCTTCGCGATGGAGACCTCATCTTAGTTCCCTTAACAGAAGGGAACTTCACAGATTCATGCTCCCGCAGACCTAAACCTAAATCCAACGAAGCATTCAAAGAGGAACCAGAAGAACCAGTTGGTTCTTGATCTTTCCCACCCCACAACCACCAAGAAAGGCGACTGAAGGCCGTAGCCATTTTCCGATTAAAGCAACAGTTTTCAAGGATTGAAGAAGAGTAGGACAAAATCTCCTGATAGAGGATTCCAACAGAATCAGTTTTCAAAAGAATTGCAATTAATTCCTGTATTAAAACCAAAACATGGCGATTCAGGAAAGATTAAAAAAATCAATAAAATAAAAAAAATGATACAAGATAAAGAAAGAAAGAAACTGATTCTAACAAGATGAGATTGCTAGCAAGAACCAGAAAAAAATAATATAAAATTCTGAAATTCGAGCTGCGAAATTATAGTTTGAGCATTTCCCTGAACATTATAGTAAAAACAAGTTTCTTTTTTGGCTGGAAATCTGTTTAAAACCTGCAAATCAATCTAAAAGTGGCATGAAGGTAATTAGAAAATAAAAAACCATACAAAGACCAACACTGCCAGTGAAAAAATTCAAACACAAACAAGCCAGAAAAAAATCTGAACTTTTTCCCTTCTTAATATCTAAATTCCTAAAGAGCCTACTCAAAATACAAAATACAAAATAAAATGAAATTCCTTCCTTTTCTCTTTTCTGTAAAATCAAACTCCACAAAAAACTCCTCAAATCGAAGCCTCCGAAACCTTTAGTTCTTGAATTTTCTTTGAAATTTTGAAAAGACAAGTGTGAGAAACGAAGAATCGTTCAATCTTAAACCCAAAAACACATCTGATAGAAATTCTGTAAGATCAAAACATATCTTCTCCAAATCGCTGGAGGAAAAAGAACCAAAAAAAGAATCGAAAACAACAAGAAATTCAGATGAAAGAAAGATCGAATAGACCGAGAATCCGATAATCCGATCTTCCTAAAGAAATCAAACCCTAGAAATCTCTCTCTCCCTCCCTCTCTCCCGTCTCCCTCTCTCTCTCTCTCGTGAAATCAACACTCAGAGCTTGTCTGTTTCTCAATTTATAGCGCCAAGTTCGTTCCGTACGTCGCGACGTACGCTGCTCTAGCGTTAGTCGCTGATTGGGAATACATGTATTCATGATCGGATGATCCAATCCGTTGATACTTTGAAAATTATGAATGGGCCACAATCTAAAATAATAAACAAATTGATATACGGATGAAGGAAAAATTCGACTATCCCTATTCACGGAAAAAAGTGATGGTTTAAAATGTTCGTCCTATACGATTTTTCATTAACAGGTCATCCAACATCTGTTATCTGGATGGCTTGGATCATCTTAAAATGGATATATGTGGGCGCCACTTTGAATTTAATACTGATTTTGATGGGTTCTGTTCTGTTACAAATCTAGATAGTACGATCGGACGGTCGAGATTTATAAGGAGGTTAGCTTCGGGTGTTGTACGATAAGACATTTAATTAGAACATTGATAAAGAGAAGAAACTTCAAATACTCTGGCCGAGTGTGATGGATGATAGGCAGGCACTAGGAAATTGGCTGGTGTACCGCACACCAGCAATAAAGCTGGTGCAGATACGTGTCGTGCGAAGACGAGCGCCGACGCTCGTCGAGCTTGGAGTCGAAGAAACAGTTTACATGGCCCCACAGTGATGTATTTAGCAAATTTAGGGGTGTAAATCGAGTCGAACCGCGCGAGCTGGCCTCGGCTCGGCCAGCTCAGCTTGAGTCGAGTCTGAGCCAAGATCGGGTCAAGTTTGTCACTGAGGCATTCCACTGTTTGTAAAAAAGAGGCAATGATTTTCTAAGTGTTTCATCGAACACCTTCTAAGTAACATAAAATTGTAATAAAAATAAAAAATAAAAAGAAAAGAGAGAAAAAGAATATTTGCTTCATGTACTCCATCACAAACCATCTCCATTTCAACAAACCCAACATTTGAAATGGTGGAGTTGAGGTGAGCTTTCCTTCCTTTCTCCCTTTCCGCTGGTGGGCCTTAGCTTTGGTGTGACATAGGTTGCAGAGAACTGATATGATAGAAATTGAGAGACAAAGTAGAAAAATAGCTGCAGAGGAGAAAGGTCAAGAGGCAATTGAAGTCATTAGTGAGCAACATCGATGGCAAAGTAATCAATTCATCGAACTGGTTCGATTCGCATTCGATTCAAGCTGGATTCGATCTGAGTAGAGTTGAGCCGCGGCTTGCTTGAACTCGGCTTGAACTCATTTTTGAGCTCAAAAAATCAACTTGACTGGGCTCGAACTCAGCTTCGAACCGAGTTGAATCGAGCTTCTTCGAGTCGAGTTAAGCAAGCTAACTGAGCTAGCTCGGTTCGTGTACACCCCTATTTATTATATCCACACCGTTCATCCAATTTTAGAGATCATTTTAGAGTATTAACACAAAAATGAATCACATCCAAAGCTCAAATGGACCACACCAAAAATAGCAGAGGGGATAATGATTTTTACTGTTAAAAAATTTGTAGGGCCCACTATAATGTTTATTTTCCATCCAATCTGCTCATAAGGTCACAAATACCTAGATGAAGAGGAAAAACAAATTTCATGTTGATCCAAAACTTTTGTGACCCCCAAAAGGGTTTCAATGGTATACGTTCAATCCCCCACTGCATTTCGTAGTGTGGCCCACTTGATCTTTAGATCTGCCTTATTTTTCAGCTCAAGCCTTAAGACCAGCTCGCAAAATCGATGGAGGTTTGGATATAACATATACCTTATGATGTGACCCACAAAACTTGCTGACATCACTACACTGGCTATATGGCTGGTGTACCACACACCATCTACATAGCTGGTGTAGATACATGTCGTGTGAAGACAAGCGCAGATGCTCATTGAGCTCTAGTAGTATGAATTATTCCAAAGATGTCAAAGTTGCATGGCCCCACAATGATGTATTTATTATATCCACACTGTTCATCCATTTTTCGAGATAATTTTAGAGTATTAGATAAAAAATGAATCATATTCAAGCTCAAATGGACCACACCAAAAATAGCAGTGAGGATAATGATTTTCACCATTAAAAGTTAAAAAGTTCGTAGGGCCCACCATAACATTTATTTTCTATTTAATCTATTAATAAGGTCACAGATACATGTATGAAGAGGAAAAACAAATTTCATATTGATATGAAACTTCTGTAACCTCAAAAGGGTTTCAATGGTAGACGTTCAATACCACACTGCTTTTTATAGTGTGGTCCACTTGATCTTTATATATGTCTTAATTCTAGTCTCAAGCCTTAATAGAAGCTCATAAGATGGATGGACAATTTGGATATAACACATACCTCGTGATGGGATCCACAACACCCACCGGTGTCAATACACCAGCTTTATAGCTGGTGTGTGGTACACCAGCCAATCCAATCCGCTTTGGGAAATTAAAGTACTTGTCATAAAGGAATTTAACTTAGGGCCTATTTGGGAGCTTGGATTTGGAACCCCTTGAACCCCCTTGATTGGCAATCCTCCTGGTGTATTTGGGTCTCTCGAGTGTGAATCAAATTTAATTCAAAAATACCTATGTAGGGTATATTTACGTGGGTTTGAATTTAACTACTAAATCAACTTTAATATTCCTAATTTGTGAGATATATAATTTTTGACATTATAGTTGTGATAAGCCCACTGAAATATATACTTTGCCTAAAAACAATGAAATTTCAAGTCTTGGAACGACTGCACACATAAGATCGTGTCGGAGTGACAAACTAATGATTTTTAATCATTGATTAATATGGACAATGTTTGAACGGTGCTGACTTACATGGGTAATGTTTGGATGGTGCTGATCATCATTAGTGGGTCATGCTCCCAATAGAATGATAGTGTACAGTGACACACATGTTACACTTGCAACTATTAAAATGATTTTAAGTGTAAGCCAAGCTCTCATAGTGGATTGCAGACCACCTCAAAGAGAGATTAGAAATGCCCTATATTTAAAACCCCCGATTACTTTATGCTGCCACACAACAAAGTAGATTTGAAACCCTCTCCAATCGACGGTGCCAAATGACCCCTTAACCTATCATAACTAAGGTCTCATCTTACATCGGTTCATAAATAAAAAATAAGTATACCCTATGATTATCTGGGTTTAATTCAAGTTAATCGCATGTGTAACGTGTACCATTTCTAAGTACCAGCGTATCAAGCATCGTACATATATGGAGTAACAAAATAACTCCCAAAATATATATCATGAAAATACCTGCAACGTCGGATTGAGAGCCCCAGTACAAGACCAAATCGGATTGCTAACTGACCTCTGTACGCTTTTATAGTACCGAGTAAACTCTGTTCGCCCGCTGTGAATGTACGTGGTTTATCCACTCCTTTCATATATTTTCCAGCCCATTTTAATGGTTGAAATCAAAATTGAATCGTATCCAAATCTCAAGTGAACCAATCTACGTGAAACAGCAGGAATAATATTTTCCATAAAGGATTCATTACAGGGATCAACCCTTAAAATTAATAATATTTTCCACTTTATACGGTGTAGCTCACTAGAGCTCTGAATACGATTCATTATAGGGATCAACCGTTAAAATTATCTGTTAAAATATATGTAATTAGTTGATAAAATATATAAATCACGTCATGCACTGCATGGTTTACTCGGTATGTAATCGGCTCATGGACTGTGGCCTGGGTTCCGGAAAAGATCTATGGCCCACCATAATGTATATATTTTCTCCATGCCGTCTATGCCATACATCCATTCATTTTGACACCTTATTTTAGGAAATGTGACAAAAAAAAAAAATCAGGTAAATCTAGATCACAAATCGACCACATCACAAGAAAAGTGGTGATTGAACTGCCACCATTAAAAACTTTTCAGGGTCTCAGAAGTCTGGATCAAACCCATATTTATGTTTTACCTTTGTTTAGATATGTGCAAATAAAAATTAAAGTGAGCCCTATGAGGCTTTTTAATGGTGGGCGTTCAATTACCGTATTTCCTCTTTTTTCTTTTTTGCTTTTTGTTTCATCTCATACCCGGTTCGGCTCTGAGGGGCCACTAGACTCACTACCGAATTCTGAGTCCTGATTGCTTGGATTTCTGCAACACAAAGGTTTATAGGCCCAGCGTGATTTATGTGTTATATCCATGCCGTTCATCCATTTGAAAAGATTAATTTATGGCACGAGACTAAAAATAAGCTAGATCAAGATATCAATTTGACCACACCGAAGAAAACAGTGGATATTGAACGCTCACCATTAAAAACTTCTTGGGACCACAGATGTTTTGGATCAAGCTGATATTTATATTTTATCTTCATCCAGGTCATACTGATCTTATGAACGGATTTGATGGCACGATAAACATCACGGTGAGCTTTGGAAAATTTTCAACGGTGGATGTCGTAATCCCCACTGTTTCATGTGGTGTGTTCAGCACGAGCTTTAGATCTACCTCAATTTTGGAATGATTACCTAAAATTAGCTGAAAAAACGGATAAACGGCGTAGATATAACACGTACATCAATGTGGGCCCCACAAAACTTAGTTATGCAGGAAGCTTTCGCGTCCCCTGTGCGGCTCTGTTGTCGCCGATTTAGCGAAACGTTTTCGTGTGCGCCTTAGAAGATTGAAGCTTGGGGAGCAAAGCAATTAACGGTAGATTTTTCTATGACGACAATGCCCCTGTAAACCGGACCGTATGACGAAGAAGCCCCGGGTAAGTTAGCCGTCCGGCATCTGAAAAAGCTCATGGGTAATTTAGTCCTATTGCATTATTGGTTGTTTTGATACTCTGATACTCAGGCATTTCTATTTGATTTAATAACCAACACCAATAAGCTTTTGTTTGTTGAATTTGAACCGTATATTAATTTGTATTTTGATTCCATAAATATCTAATTAGTTTAAAAAATCATCTGAATTTTATATTTCTGACCCATCTAAATTGGGATATGTAATTTGGACGGCTTAATTTAAGTTTACCATATGCTATGTGTGCATTTTTTTTAGTGCTTGTGTATCAGCCATCAAACTCTGCCAGAGTATCAAAGGTTTTGCTTGATACTCTGAGAGAGTGTGGTGATTCATATGCACGCACTCTGATATTGTACATGGGACACCTCGTAACTCAGATTAAACCGTTCAAATCATGGTTCCACCTTATATTGATATCCTAATGGCCAATCAGTGGACAACCAAGTCAAAGACAAATGGGAGATAATCAATGGCCAAAAATAGACGTACAACGTCCATCAATCAAATCAAATCCGACAATCAATATATTTTCTTGTAATAATGTTCAATATTTTAGTGCATGATTCAACACAATCTGTCGATTTGTACCCTGATTTAAAGGTTAGTGTTGTCCAAACAGTGTGATTCTTGAACGATGGTCCGTTCATTGTTTGACCTATCAAATGAATGGTTTAGATCTATCACACGTATTTCAGGTGACCAATGACACGGAGGCTCCTCAGAGTCGCTGGATCTGGTCCCAACATTAATACCCACTTGATTTCATCGCCTCTTAAAAGTTCACATCCAGTGGGACACACATAGCTATGGTACAATCTTGATCAGACGGTGATGAATGCATGTTAGAGGAGGGTGCGACCCTGACGGTGGGGACCACTTTGATATATGCATGGTATATCCACGCCGTCCATCGTTTTTTAAAGATTGTTTTAAGATAGTGTTCAAAAAATGAAGCAGATATATATCTTAACTGGACCACACTACAGGAAACAGTGGTCATTGAAAACTCACCATTAAAAGCTTATGGGGTCTGTTGATAGGGTCACACAGACCTGGACAAATAGCAGCTTAATGGTGAGAATTCAATCCGTACCGTGTGGTCCACCTGAGATTTGTATGTGCCTCGTTTCGAGGACTGGATATACAATCCATGCATCGAGGAGGGGCCCCACGGTAAGGGTGCCCATACATCGAGGGTGCTGGATCCGGGGTCACAGCCGGGCGCGGTTTGGGCACCAGTCCGTAAGTGGATTGCGTCCGACCTCCGCTGGAGCAATAAGCCGTCCAACCAGTGCTACTGTCGGGTCCACCGTGTATTTGTTTATCCAAGCCGTCCATTCATTTTCTCAGATCATTTTAAGGCATGACCCTAAAAATGGTGGAGATCCAAAACTGAAGTGGACCACACCAAATAATAAGCTTAGGTTGCATTAAATGCACAAAACATTAAATGCAAGAGTCATATTTGGTGTGGTCCACTTGAACGTTGGATCTGCCTCATTTTTGGGCTAATTACTTAAACTGATATGAGAAAATGGATAAACGGTGTGGATAAACAGATAAATCATGGTGGGCCCCACAAGAGAGCATGTCAGACGGCTTATTATCCAGGCGGAGGTTCGACGCAATGGGGTTCCACCGTCCCCACCACGACATAGCACCTAGCTAGAGACCTAGAGTCCTGGGGCTAACCATGGTATGTGTATTTTATCCCATGAGACTAAAAATAGTAGGTCTTGAGTGGACTATATGATAAGAAGCAGTCGTAACAATGACCTCACCGCCGAAAGCTTTTTAAGGCCTATTATAATGTTTATTTATTATTTAACATGTTCATAAAATCACATAGTTATATATGAAAGAAAAGTATTGATATTGAATTGGTCTATAACTTATGTGCCCATAAAGGGGTTTTATGTGGGAATTTGATCTGTCTCAATTTTTTATCTCATTACGTAATTTTTTTATATAATCAAAATAGATGATAGGTATAGATAAAACACATAGATTGTAGTAGGGCGCCCCACAACTGCCTTTGATTGGACCGTTCATCTCTACCTGGGTCTTGATTGAAGTAGTACTCAATCGACCCCTTGTCCATATGGTGGTAAGATCCACCTTAAAAGTAAGTAGTAGGGCCATGGATTTGAAGGGATTTAAGGTTCAAATGCCTTATTTGTTTTGCACGTTAAGTGATTAGGGGTTTCAAATGGAGGAGATTTCAAATCCTCTTAAAGAGGAGGTTTGAATTCTAATGTCAAAGCTTAGATTATATTTAAAATCTTTATAAGAGTTTTATGTGTAACATATGTGTCACTAGGCTATTAATCTATCAGGAACATGGCTCGCAAGTGATATTCCAAAACAATTAGATTATTAACTTCAAGACTATAATTACTTTAATCGGATAATTTACACTGTTCAACCATTGTCTATATAAATTAATGGTTAAAAATTATTAATTAATCACTTGTATGTGATCTTGTGCTTGTGGCCCATTTGAGACTTAAAATTTCATCATTTTCGAACAAAAATATATATTTTAATAGGCTTATTACAACTGTTGTGTTAAATATTACATGCGTGCATTCATTAGAAATATTAAAATTAATCTAGTAATTAGATTTAAACCCTATAAATACATCATGCATAGCTAATTTTGGACTACAAAAAATTCGTGTCAAACGCCGGTGGGAATTCCAAATTCAGGGATTCGAATCCCGCGTTTCCAAATCCACTCTCCCAAAACAAACCCTTACATTCAAAGGGGCATTTTAGTCATTTTAGCACCATCTGAATGGATAAACCAAAAGCAGCAAAAAGTCATTATGTCGTAATTCCAGTGAAAGGTGGGCACTTTACTTTTGTCCGCCCGCGAGTTCTACGAAGAAGTTTAGCCGCGTTGGAAAATGACATGGGCATTTTCGTCACATGAAAGATTCCATCAAGAAAGATCACGGCAATTGCTTTGCACGCACCATCAACGATAGTAGGGTGAGGATAACATACATCCGATTGTACGGTACCATAATATACAAGCCATCTTACCTGCCAATGTTTCACACGTGTAGGAAATTAGAGGTGTATCTCTGTGATATTTTAAGTGGGCACGTCAGCCCAAGTCGACGCGGATTGCGTCCTAATTCAGTATGCTATATTCTGTGGGGCCCACCGTGATGTATGTGTCTTATCCACACCGTTCATCCGTTTTTAAGGATCATTTTAGAGCGTGAGTAAAAAATTAAAGCATATCCAAAATTTAACTAGACCACACCAATGGAAACACCGTTGAAAACTTATTGGGAGCCATCAAAGTTTTGTATGAGCTGATATTTGTGTTTTCCTTTCATCTGTGACATGATGAACAGGTTGGACGGCAAATAAGCATTAATACGGGCCTTAGGAAGGTTTCAACGGTGGATGTCATTATTCTCACTATTTCCATGGTGCGGTCCATTTAAGCTCGGGGTATGCTTCAATTTTAAAATCATGCCTAAAGTGACCTGGTGAAATGAATGGACGGTGTAGATAAGACACATACATCAGCAGTAGGCCCCACATAGTTTACTCAGTACACGATCTGCCTCCTCATTCTTGAGTCGAGTGGTGGCTCACCCATATCTTGGGTCGAGTCGTGGTTCACCCGAGTGGAGGTGAGTGGTTTGAGACAGGGACGCATGGGTTTGAATCAGATTTCACTTGATGAGGACGCCGATTGTGTGGTGACCGAACACCATATAACAACGCTGTGTGAGGACTCTATAGGACGCACCATGATGCATGCGTTTTATCTACCCGGTTCATCTGTTTTACAAAGATTGAAAGATATCCAAAGCTCAAGTGAACTATGCCATGGTAAACAGTAGAGATCGAGCGCCTAACATCAAAAACTTCTTGGGAGCCACCTAAGTTTTGGACCTAGCTGACATTTGATTTTTTTTTTTTTTGTATGATCATATATGAATAGGTTAGATGGCAAATGAACATCACCGCGGGTCCATAAATGTTTCAACATGAACATCATGTCTCCATTATTTTATGTGGTGTAGTCCACTTAAGCTTTGGACCTGCTTTAATTTTGGGCTCATGTCCTAAAATTAACTAGCAAAATAGATGGACAGCATGGATAAAACTCATAAATCTCAGTGGCCACTCAGTGTACGGTCACCATGTAGCTATACAGCACTGAGGTCGCAAAAATAAATAAATAAGTAAATAAATAAAAGGTCACCACACATTCCATACTCCGGACAGTGACTCAGTTAACTGGTACAAGTCAGTTCCCATTGAGATGAGTCAGCAATCCATGCATGGCTACCACAATACCTCTCCATTCTTTTTCAACTTTGCAGATACATCCCCCTTAACTCCCAATCGGGATGTGTTGAAGGAATAATCATAATGCCTTCTTCTTCTTCTTCTTTTTTTCAATTGAATTGCATGTCCACCAATAAGAAGTTAGAATGATGCAACTGATCTTATTTGGACCTTTATACCATCTATGGTAGGCTCCGTGATTTGAACAGGTTGGATTGAAGTATGTGTGGGCCATGTCTATGATGAATTTGTGAGAGGATAATTTCCTCGTAATATTAATTTGAAAATAAAGGGTATAAGAGTTATTTCTATATATAAAAAAATGCTAATCAACAATGATTTTCCAGTAATAAGAAGCAACTCAATGACTACATGATGAAACTCAAGAGAGAATATCTAATGAATATCTAAAACAGAGGAAAATCATTGAGAAAATGAAAAGCAGAGAAAGTTTATCAAATTGTCACGTGAAGTCTTCAGCTCAATAGCTACAACTGTTATGACCCTTTCCTGCCATAGTGGCCTTATGATCGAAAATGAGTATAGATGGAAACACAATCATGATAAGTGATGCAACCAATGCATCGTACCATCACATAGAAGCCATTACAGCAAAAACGAATGGAATAACAACAATACCAAGTTAGCCGAGTTTCATAGTGCACTACACAAGTTTGCATGAAAATAGAGAACTATCATCAACAAGTGGCATCTCGAGAGGAGTTCCTATCCATGTAACGGAAGCATAACATGCCTGCAATTAATTACTAGCCCACGACAAATGACTAGCTCACATGCGTTGCTTGATATGCTGCAACGTTTGGGCTCAAACAGTTATTTCTATATCAGCAGACATAAAGAGGAGTCCTAATCAACCCAACACAAATCAAATTTACTGTGCAATGTTGTTCATTTTATCTTATTTTATTTTAGCATATCCTAGACTAGTATAATCATATATTACTACGCTGGACCAACTTTAGCATAGGAGTAGTGTAGTTTCATTTGTCTACACCGGTACGTTGAACCGATTTAAATTAAGAATTGTGTAATTTCATTCCATCTATGCCAAGCGGTAAATGAGTCTATATATATATATATATATATATATATATTAGTAGTGCAATTTCCCTCATTTATGCCCAAGTCATTAGATCAATGAAGACTTAAATTTATGGCCTTGCCATCTACACTATAGACATTGAATCGCCAAAGGATGCCTATGTAAGTTTTTATTGATTCATTTCAATTAATACAATTGAGTTCTTCTAACATTCGATGAATTGGATTATCTCTGTTATCATGATGAAAAAAGGTGTTTTCGATTGAAAAGTAAAAAAGAATTCATTAGAAGGATGAATCCTTCCCTTTATAAATCGTCCAATTTTATTTATAGGTAGCTAAGTACATGGCCGAACTGCGTCAGTTCTTGGTCATAGACAACTGCTCATAATCTCTCTGTTAATTTAAGTATTTTTAAGTTGTAAGTATTCGATTCATATCAAGCTGTAAAAGGATCACGCCTGACGCCATCATACGTGCTGATGACCGAATTTTGAGCCAAACAAGACACCTGAAAAAAAAGAAAAGAAAAAAAGAGTAAAAATTCAAAAGAAGAAGAACACTTATACTTTATTTTATCAATAGATGTGGACAATCTTAATTATTAAACCATTCATGAATTATTTTTTAATGAGTTTAGTTTCATTGGTGGAAAAAAAGTTTTGTCGATATCATGAGATATATGGTACATAACTACATGTTAGAATAATTATATGACTTTTTTATTTAATGCCCACTTTTAGCTTTTGGGAATATAGTTTTCAAACGAGGTATTAGATGCACCGAAAGATATTAGTCTTGATATGCTATCATGTGCACACAAACCATACCTGATTATGGAACCACCTCTCACTAAGTCTAGTGAGATTTTGAAAGACAACAGAAGTATAACTTTTCTGAAAAAAAAATTAATATTAATTATGGATCTCTATCTAAATGTAATCAATGTGCATCAATCACATTTTGTGGAATGGATTAAAATTGGATGGTTGAGATTTTTTCGATTCTTTTGATTTTGGAGAATAATCTATCCACAATTACATCAGTGCCACGTGTGAACCAAGAGTCACTACGATTTTCAAAAAAATTATTTGAGATGCACATTGAAATTCCCATCACTGATTGTTGTATGGTGAGAGATAGGCATGCTTAGAGGCTTGAATGTCCAGCTTGTTAGGATATCCTAGGATGAATCAACCCAACCACTGTCTTACACACCATTGGACACTATAAGGTCTTTATCTAATAACAACAATAGGAGAGCTTATACAAATTGCATGACCCTAATGTTGTGGGTCCCGCTTGACTTACATGGCAGGAACTGGATTTGATGAGGGAATTTGGAGAGGCCCCAACATGTCGAGATTTGATTGTGTTAGGTGCCACTGTTAGACATGAGGACATACAAAGCATGTTTAAGAGGGGTGCAGATTAGGTGAGTTGGGGTAACAACTTAGTGTGTTTATACCTATTTTTGGCACACCACTGTATACTAATAAGATGTCATCATGTGTTGGCACTACAGGTTCAATACTATAAAAATCACACTCGCGTCTGCATATATCTTTTATTGCATTTTCCTTCTACAATTTGCCTTCCATCATTAATGTATGGCACAAAATTGTACGCATGACTTTCAAGAAATGAAGTGACAAATGACACGTAGTTCTAAGGCACATGATCGTGGTAATGTATGCGACACACATCTATAAAGAGACCCACCAAGGCAAGGATTCTATCACATATCTGAATATGCTTGGCAATGTTGTCTCTCATAATCCTTTTAAAATGATAGATCTTCCCAGAGACATTCAAAGCTCACATGGTGATTACAAAGATTTTGAAGATCAAACAATATCTAAGTGGATTGACACTAATGGATTGGGGGCCCAGGATCTGGTGGATGTAGTCCCACCAATTTAAGAGATATTCAAAGGCATGATAAGGGTGGAGATGGCTCTAATTGAGTCAGATTTAGATGCAACAATGTCCTTAAAATTATAATATATGGGACTATCTACATAAAAGTGGAGATCAATGGTTTTGGATTTACGAATATCTCCCATGAGAATACTACAAAAAAGTCATTGTTGTGAAAGATCTTGACTAGTGATGTAGAGTGGGTCACGGACACTTTCATGTCCAAGATTGACTAGAGAAGGCCCGATCAAAGGCAGAAGTCATCAAGACCATTAAAACCTTAAAATAGGCATATCTTGCAAACCGGAATGAGTTATTCGACGTACCATATATGATTTTGGGTGGGACGAGCTACTTCAACCAACCAACCTGACTATGCCGGGTTGCCCACGCCAAATTTGCGAGATGTCATCAGATCGATGGTCGAATTCCCTATTTATTTCCATTTTTACTATTTTTAGTAAGTTTTGTTTTGATTGTAACTCTTCATTCGTTGGGTTTTAGGAGTTGTGTCAAACATAAAAAGTGTTTAGAAAAATGAGGAAAATATCATGGCTAAGGAACATAGGACACTTACTATAAATAGTAAATTTATAGTAAGTTATGAATTTTATGGAGTTTTAGTTATAATTTAATTTCTAAACTTCTTCCAAGTCTTATTATCCCTATTTGAAGGGTTGTAGACTCATTTATTTCATCTATCAATCATCAACAAATTTATTTCAAATATTTTAGAATTATTTCTATTTCTTTTCCTTGTGGATTTAAGAAGTCTCTGTGAGGAGTCCAAAGAAGCTTCGTGGATTCAGAGTAGTTATCTTTGAGGAAGACGGTAATCGACCTCATCACGTTCATCCCTGCGTCAACTAGCAAGGAAACCCAACGAAGGTTTTGCAACTTCTAAAAGCTATAAAAGGAGAAAACGATGAAGAGTTGCAGGTCGCACACCAAATACAATCTTTCTTTACATTTATCTTGGCATTGCCTAGTTTAACTTTAGTCTTAGCATATATCGTTACTATTTAGCACCACCGCTATAGTATCGTAGGAGTGGTATAATCATCCACAACTTTCTGTTGTTGAATCATGATTAATCGAGTTCTTGGAGATCAATTCTTCTGGCCACATCCAGCTAACCATCCACTGGGATCGTCTGTTAATTTGGATAGTTTCAAGTATACATCTCTTTATATTTCTCTAGTTATTTTCACTATGTCGATTGTATTGAGTACCATTCACAAATTAATAAAATCTGCATTATTTGAACCTTATTTTATTTTAATTGTTCGTCTTTATTTATTTGAGAAATATGGCGGTTGCAATTATTGGTGAAAGAAAAGTTCTGAACGTAAGGCAAAAAGAATCTATCAGGAAGGACTAACTCTTGCCCTTCTGCAATCGCCTAATCGTTGTTACAACCGATGGTTGAGAGGGCAGCTAGATCTCCGAGTTTAGTCTTAATTAGTTCATCTTAACATGGGGGCACTAGCATTTAATCAGTCGTTGAGTCGAGTACGACTTTGGCACACCCACACTTCCGGCCCACGGTTGCTAATCGCACACATAAACTGAATACATGCCCTCGTTCATGGCCAAGTCTTTGATTGAATTACGCAAACAAGTGAATCGTCCCTAGCTATAGGGCCCACCTCAATGTATTTGTTGTATATACATATTGTCCATTTGTTTTGCCAGCTCATTTTAGGGCATGGACCCAAAAAATGAAGCAGATGCAAATCTCAGATAGACCACACCACCGGAAATAATGGTGATTGACCATTAAAAACTATTTTTGAACCACAAAAAGTTTTGGATCAAGTTGATATTTGTGTTTAACTTTCATCCAATTATGTGTGACCCTATCAATAAGTTGGATGGCAAATAAACATACAGTAGACCTTAGGAAGTTTTTAATGGTGGGTATTCAATGACTACTATTTCTTGTAGTGTGATTTGCTTGAGATATCCATATACTTCATTTTTAAGCTTGCAATGAGTTGGTAAAATAAACAAATAATGTAGATATACAACACATATATCAAGGGTGAGCCCCATGGTCAGATAATCACCCAATTGGCATCGGCTTAAAAGTAGCTCAGTATTCTACAAAAGAAATGGACCAATGAGAGCCCTCCATGTTAGGGCCTCATCAAATAGAATGTTCCCCCGCCTCACCAAATCCACTTCCTGCTTGCCAGCATTAACTGACATGACAAGATTTGATCGGGCATACCCAAGCAAAGCATATTTGAAAGTGGAGAGGAACGTGTAGAAATATTTTAAAGCGTATCAGCCAACCTGGTTTACGAATCTATTCCAACTATCAATGAATTCCTAGGATTTTAGGTGGAATGGAGATTGCAAGTCTTTCTTCTTCTAGAGGTATACTAACAGATCCAGTCATAAGTCAGACTAATAGAAATTGAAAAACAAGACATGAGAAATTAATTCCATATGAAGAAATGCTCGACTTAAGGTTTTGATTTCTCAATTTGATGAGAGATAGTTCTCCCAGGAGACAATAATTGCTAGCTACTCTCACGTCCATGGCTGACACGAACACATCAAGCCAAAAAACATGAGCTGCATGCAGGCAAGCCGAGAGATCAGAGAAGGACAGAAGCGCTTCGAGATGTCCACGGGGGGGGGGGGGGGGGCAAATTTAGGGCTACACTAGTCAAATCTCACCACATTGGGCCTCACCACAATCAGGTTCCCAAGAAGGATCTAAAATCAGTTTTGGTGCACCGTATCTGTCACCACCTGACACTGGCTGCATCATGCCCTGCCCACTGACTGATGTAGCTGTATCATTTATAAACATTGACTACATGGACCGCGTCTCGAGCCTAGGCTCACAAACCCAAGAACCAATGGCTAACCAAAAAGGCTCAAGGGACCACAAGGGAACATCAAGACCCCATAGTTTGGGACCACATGAAAGTCCATATACTTCCATGTCGTGGTGTGTCTGTATCTGTTCAGGTGCATGTGCAACTGTCTGCGCCAATCCCCATTTGGCCGTGTTTGGATGGGCCGCTATCATTAGTCTCAAAGGGAATTGTGATTTCCTTTTCAAATCGCAATTATTTTACTGAGGCCCAGATCCTCTACAATGTTTGGAGAATAAGGTTATTTTAAAACAGAGTCTGTGGGGGCCGTCCAAAACTTATATAAAATCATGCATACTACCTGAGCTTTGGAGTGAAATGATTTATTTATTTGTCTTTATTTTTTTTGGTTTCTATTAATAATGGTTGGATGCATCTTATATATAGGTTGGGTGATATGTAGGGAAAATGGTGGGTGGGCCCCACACACCATCTAGAAGGTTTTAATGGTGTCCCATCCCAACCATTCCATGTGATGTAGCCCACCTATTTCTGGATCAGGCACTCCGCACTTGAAGAGAATCACCTTTTGGACGGATTGCATGTTGGCCCTACGTTATGGTGGGCGCCGGACAGCAACAAACCGTTGCAGAGAATCCTTCCTCTTACCTAACTTTACTCGAATCAGAACCAGCTAAAATACATCACTAAGACGGAATATTTCGCAATTTAATTCAATTGTGCATCCAAACGCGTCCCTCTGGATGATCAAAGGACAGATAAGCAAGTTGAAGTGGTGCATGCAATCAATGGAAAGACGTCAACAAAAAAAAAAAAAAACGAGAAGGGAGTGGGGCCCACTTGCAGCACAAGTGGGGCGGGTGAAATCTTTCTTTTGCATGCTAGCACATGCAAGGCAACATCGCGAGTCATGAAAGTTCTTTTGTTTTGTTTCTTTCTATTTAGTGGACCACGTTCACGTAAAAAAGTCATTGAACCTCATCATGGCCAGAAAATGGGATCTTGAAAACCCTTTTAAAAGAATGCTAATGGCACATGCGATTGCCATGAAGAGTTCCATGGACACGTGTGGGACATGTGAAAGAAATCTGGAAGGACCCATGATAAATGGGCCACCCAAAATATAAAAACTTAAAAAAAAAAAAAAAAAAAGTCGGATTATCCTAACCACTTGACCAGATATAGAGGAGAAAATGGACCAATGGATCTCATTCAACGGAGAATAGAAATTGCAAGAGCAATCTCCTAGCTATCACTCATCATAGCTGGTCTCCAAGATGAACGGTTTGGATTTCACTCACACCCATGGAAGCACACGTGAGAATCATGTATGGTATTTGAGTTCCATGTTAGCACGCATCCACCTTCGTCAGATAAATCAAGAAACTGTTTGAGATGCTTTTGAAGAAAGGAAAATGATTGTATCCACACCCATTCTAGGAGTATACCAATCTCTTACAAAGTGACTTTTCCCTGTGATTTAGATCTTTTCCGTATCTTATCTATTCACATGGGCTGTACATCTACATCATTGTTCTTGATTTTCTCTGATTTAGAATTATATAATTCCAACTTGAGAGACCCACTTGCATGTCATCATCATGTTCTGTCTAGTAATAAGCACCATTGATTTTCTATTATTACATGATTGATGGCATGATTTCAATCGGCACAATCCATTCATATTGGTGTCTGTCTATTTTAACTACTAATTTTCAATTTTTACGGTCTCCTTAGCTGCATTTTGGAAAATGACCAAAGGCCTGTTCATCGCACTGTTATGGGTATAGGTTGTACAATGTTTACAAGTAGCTACTACCTGCAAACGGAGGAAAAGTGAGAAGGCGAGATGTTCACAAAAAGATGGAAGAAATTGCTAGTAGTAAGTCTTGTAATGTTTTTACCTGTAAATTTTTTTATAATTAAAGGATTTTACAAGCATTCAGATAGCCCATAAATTTAATTATTAACCTTTCACCCGCTTCAAATTGTTATTTCGCTAGTTTAATATCCAATGTAAATGCAACTCAAAGCCTAGCTTAAAAACTTATGATGATTTTCTTTGAAATTCAGTTGATTCAATTCAACCTGATGAGATTTTGAGCCCTATGGAAAATCTACGGTGGCTATGTGGTGGTCCTAAATTGGGAAGATTCAGCTGAGTCAAAATTTGTATGACTCGATGCATTTGTAGTGACTCGAGCTGAGTCACTTTTACCTGGTCAAACATTCATTTCAGAAAAGTTCAAAAAATATATATAGCTAATGAGTTTTGAAATGGGGAATATTGGCTTTTGTCTTTTGTAGATATTTAATTGTTGTAAGAGGGTGAGCATTGAATTTGTACATGTGAAGCCCATGGTTGGTTTTGTCTGAGCTGTTGAGCTGATGACCCCATCATGGATGGACCATGGCCGTAAAAAAATCTCCTCAGTATCTCACCTTTAGCCTTTCCATTGTTGGATGCAAATGAATGGTGATGCAGGAAAGGACGTGTTGAGGTCAAGCACTGTCTTCCTCGGGGGATAACTACTCCGAATATACTGGGCTTCTTTGGAGTCATCACGGAGATACCTTGAATTCACGAGGTAAAAAAGAAAATAAAAAATAATTTCTAAAAATTTTAAAATAATTGATTGATGCTTTAAAATAATAATAATAATAATTAATAAATAAATAACACGAATTTACAACCCTTCAAATAATGTTATGAAACCTAGGGAGAAGTTTCAGAATCAAACTACAACTAAAACTTCCAGAAATCATGACTTACTATAAATATTAAACTTACTATTTATTATTTATAGACAATCATGATTTCCACTAGACCTTATGGTTTTCGGCCAAAAATAGTAAGTGTTCTAATTGGCTCAACTATACTATTCTTCTAATTTTTCTAAACACTTTTATGTTGGACACAACTTCTAAGGGTCCAATGGATGAAGAGTTATAATCAAAATAAAACTTAATATAAATAGTACAAATGAAAATTCAACAGTTGATTTGATGGAATCACACAAATTTGGTGTGCACAACCCAGGTAGCTAAAGTAGTTCGTCCTACCCCAAAATCATATATGGCATGTCAGATAACTCATTTCGATTTGTGAGATACACACATTTTAAGGTTTTGACAGTCCCAATCAATTTGTCGCCGGCCGAGTTTTTTTTGATCCATCTTGACCATGAAATTGTCCATGACCCACAGTACATCAAATGATTAGGAAGAGAGGGAAGAGAAGCACCAGCAAGCCACGTTGAATGGAAGAAAGACCAAAGACACGATGGCTAGGATCATTTAGGAGATTTGGAGAGCATGGCCCATCCATGATGGGGCCATTAGATTAATGGCTTCGATAAACCAGCCATGGGCTCCACCAGTACAAACTTGGTAGACAGTACACGACATTAAATTACAAAAAAAAAAAAAAAATCAAAATCAAAATATTTTTAATTTAATTATTAAATAGAGAATCAATGAAGGCACGAGCCAGTCATCGAGTCAACTCAACCCAAGCAGATTTGATCCGAGTCGAGTCAAGCAATGTCTACTTCAAATATCAAACGGCAGGCAATTGCAATTAGGATATGCCTACTTCAATGAACTAATTATTGTAATTTAATTCAATTGTGCATCCAAACACGACAGTAGCAACCGCGAAGAGGTCTTATGTGGTGGGCTGATTAGCGCATGTTAATCAGCAGTTAAAACTGTTGTAAGTATCATTTTCAATAGAATTTTCAACACCTTCTTTCATTTTTTAATCTTTCTTTTTAAATTGAATTTTAATTAAGAAAAATTACAAAAAGGGAAGGAAATTGACAATTGGTTTTCTTAATTTTTAGATTTTTTTATAATATACTGAGGTTTAAGATATGAAAGGTAGAGAAGAGAAGGTTTGATTTCTCATACCATGGGAAGTATCCCCATGCACCAATATACAGAAACGAGGACCATGTTGCTTCATCCGGACCGTTGATCTTTCGTTATATGTAGTGGATGGGGGACCCTTAGAAAAATTCTCCTACATTAGAGATTCCCAACGCTTTTATTGTTGGCCCACAGATCAATGGCTAAGAAAAAAAAATCAGCAGTGGTCCATAAAAAAGACCCGTTTGACGATGAATACAATCTTCCAATCTGGAATCTGCAGTCGTTCCCATCAAATCAACGGTCTGGATTAACGGGTTCCACGTGTATGACATAAGGAATTCCATTGGCATGAATTTTTCTCCGCCATCACGTGTGTGGAGCCCTATCCATCCACAAGCAAGCATCCATGCCAAGTTGGCACGTGTGACCAAGATCAAAGCTTTCCATCAAGTGGACCACAATGTATAGATGGTTTGGAACATCCACACCGTCCAAAAGGTGTATCCCCACATGGTCACCGTACACACCAAATATCAGACAGATCAAAAAAATCAATGGGCCACAGCGTCGCCTGCATGTGTTTGGTCTCTGGCATAGCTTTGGAGTTTCCCTTCATCCAGGTGAGATGGAACATACAAAACATAAGAGGGTCCCACACACAAACCTACAGCTCAGTTCCCCCTCCCAGTTGTTTCCCATGGTGTGGCCCACCTGGATTGTAGTTAAACTCTCCAAAACACCAACGAAATTCACATCTCACTCACTCGATTATGGTTAGACTCTTACACGTGCAGCACATCGCACGTGTGTTAGATACAATCTCTTCATCGGTGGGGCCCGCCACTTATCCACTTGCCCAGAAATCAGATCATCGTGTGGATCACATGGTTGAATGGGGACCACCAATCCATTTCTTTTACTGTACGCATCTTTCCCCAGGTCTTGGGCCGGTTCGTGCAACAGTGGGGTCCACGTGATGAACGGTCTAGATACACACGTAAGGGCCCACGTGTTTAGTGAGACGGGTCGACTACATCAAAACTCCCAAACGCGCGTGTGAGAAAGAGAATCATGGTCAAACAAGAGAGCGCTGTGGAGCAACGCACGTAGAAAATGCACATGCCAAGACAAAAGCATGATTTCCATGCGAAGATGCATAAGAACCGTACACGTGGCACATGTTTACTAATATTGAAATTATCCGTCCAAATCATGGCCCCACTAGAGATGATTCACAGCCCAAAACAGCCGCCCGAGCGTACCTTGCAAGTCTAAGGGCGACTTACGGGGAACTTTCATGAGATTCACCTTTTCAAATAATACAGCAAAGCTGCTTGATTTTCACATTAGCAACTAACGGCTCGTTTGGATGTCTGTAATTTTTTTTAGTTGTAAATATATTATACCTGAAAAGAGTTCCCTATATAACTGATTTTCATGCTACTCCGTATGACTTTTAAGTGGTAATATATGTATAGGCAAATAGATTGTGTTTGGCTCCTGTAAAGTGTTTATAATTAGAGGTTGTTTGGCATGGTGAATTGGAGGGATTTGAAGGGGTTTCAAATTCCCTAGTTGTTTGGCAGCATAAAGTTAACTGGTGATTTCAAATCCAAGGGATTGCAAATCCCCATGGGTGAGAACTTAGATTACATTTATAATCATTTCAATAGTTGCAGGTGTAACATGTGTGTCACTATACACTATCATTCCATTGGGCATATGGAGAACTTGGATTATATCTAAAATCATTTCAATAGTTGCAGGTGTAACATGTGTGTCACTATACACTATCATTCTATTGGGCATATGGTCCACTAATGATGATTAGCGCCATCCAAACATTGTCCATGTAAATTAGCATTGGCCAAACATTGTCCATGCTAATCAACAATTAAAAATCGTTGGTTAGTCACTCAGACATGATCTTGTGCTTGTGGCCCATTCGAGACTTTGAATTTCATCGTTTTCAGGCAGAGCATATATTTTAGTGGGCTTATCACAACCATTGTGTCAAAAATTATATATCTCATTAGTTAGAGATATTAAAGTTGATTTAGTAATTAAATTTAAACCCTTATAAATATACCATGCATAGGTACTTTTGGATTAAAGTTGATTCACACTCTAAGGTGCCAAATACACTGGGAGGATTTCAAATCCAGGGGGTTTCAAATCCTGGGGGTTCCGAATCCAAGGGGGTTCCAAATCCACGCTCCCAAACATGCCCTTAATAAAGTAGGAATTCATACTAAGAACTTAGACAGGCTATAAAGATTCTTTACTGCAGGTAAAAGTGAGAAAAGTAGAGATAGGTGAGGATAGTGATGGAGAAAGCATAAACGGGTATGACCATTTCTTTCTTATAAGATATATTTCTTTTATTTATAGTGTATTAAGAATGTTAATAGATGTGACTTTATTTTGTCTCTTTTGGCATGTGAGCATTGCAACAAAAATCTAATAGCACTTGGATGCATTGTCATTTCATGTGATTGCATCATCTATCATCCCCCTTTAATGCATCAATCACGGCAGCTGTGAAACCTTGAGTGCGTCCTTTTTTTCTCTTATCTTTTGTTCTTCTCTTTTTCATTAAATTTCAGAGCCGCCGCAAATCAAGATTAGATTTGGTTCATTAAAGACTCCGATTGCATCTGGCGCCTATGTCAAGGAATATCCTTCGAACGCGACATGACACAATTGGTGCATGAAAAGTGAGGCAGATCCAAGGCTCAAGTTAACCATGCCATAACTCATCATTAAAACTTCTTAGGGCCCGTTTGGCCGGTCGGATTGGAAGGTATTGGAGGGTATTGGAAGGGATTGAAGTTAAATCCGGGATTGGCCGGGCGTGCCAAACGAGTCGGTGATCGATCCCAATCCCACGGGTCTTGAGACAATCCACTGACACACGATCATTACCATTAAATTTCAGAGCCGCCGCAAATCAAGATTAGATTTGGTTCATTAAAGACTCCGATTGCATCTGGCGCCTATGTCAAGGAATATCCTTCGAACGCGACATGACACAATTGGTGCATGAAAAGTGAGGCAGATCCAAGGCTCAAGTTAACCATGCCATAACTCATCATTAAAACTTCTTAGGGACCTTGCAGGTTTTAGATCAAGCTGATATTTGTGTTTTCCCTTTTTCCAGGTTTGTGTGACCTTCTGAATAGCCTGGTGGTAATAAACATCGTGGTGGACCTTTGGTGGACCTTAAGAAGGTTTTAATGATGAACATTATTATATTCACTATTTTCTTTATTGTGGTGCACTCGAGCTTTGGATCTATCATTTTTGAGTTCATGACCTAAATTAAGTTGGCAAAATTGGAGGGTGAATAAAACACATACATCACAGTGGACCCCGACGAACTTGGGGCATGTCGTGCTCAAGGGATATTCTTAGAGACAGGTGCTTTTCTTTTTCTACACACCCACACACCACATGGGTGCTCCAACCCATGACTTGAGTGTCGAAACACAGTGTCTACCACTGAGCCACAAGCCACTAGGCAATCGGAGTCCATGTATTGACCATTTAGATCTGGAGCTGATTTGATGTTGTATCATTTAAGAGTTATTATTCTTCTTTCTTATAGCAGAGGGCTGTCCATGAGACCATAGGTGTCTGATGGATCCAACCCAATTTAAACGAATTAAGGTCCAATTATTTAGACCCATTCAAAAATAAGGTTGGGTTTGGGTCCAATTTTGGAGCTGGTAAAAAATAGGGTCTAGCCAGGTTTGGGTCAAGCTCAGCATGTTTCTCCCAGTCAAAACCCAATTTTAACAGCTGCACGCACACACGCACACACACACACATGCAAGTCACGCTAGCAACTGAATGAGGTTTCCTAAAGACCGATTCATCTGTTGGGTTGGACCCTCCCATGTACATGCCCTTATTAGAAACGGTCCTAACCTGAAACCAAGGCCTAAAGATCTGACAGGTACCAGAACCACTATCAATCCAGCACCTAAAAAACAAGATCCAGACATGAAAGAACCTGGATCCGACAAGACCCGAGACCAATCAGCCCAAGTTTGGGTACCCTAATGCCGAGAATTTTATCGATGATAGAAGCTGCAAATCATTCATGTATTTTTGAAAACATAATCAGTTGAAGGCTAATTACAGGATCCTTAGCAAGATTAATGCAATCCGCGGTTCGATGCCTTTGAAAATTTTCTACTGGGCTTCATCATCGTCAAAACCATGTCCCAACTGGCTGAGGGATGCATTAGGAACCTTCAAGTAAGCAAAGCTTTCATATTCCTTATCAACAACTCAATTCAAGTCTTCATCTCCCTTTCAAGTCCATCAACTCCCATCGAAGTTTTCTCCCTCTTCAACAAGCCCATCTCCAAGTTTGTTAGCACAGCAGCATTGGGGCAACATGGCTCAGAAAATATACTCTCGGGGACCATCTCAACATGCAAATAGAAAGGTAAGCTAAGATGATGATCTATCCACGGTTGGTAGCATGAGACCAGACATCTTTATCACTGAAACCATGGGTCCCACCTGTGCAAACGGAGTCTATCCAGTGTGCGTATCCTCAAATTATACTAAATTTCGCAACCTAGAGGCATCTAATGCCAGCATGCAAAGGCTAGTCGCCAGAAAACCCTAGCCCCTATGATATAGTGGATCTTTTTTCTTCTTCTTCTTCTTTTTTTTTTTCTTATTGAATGTGGAACATTGGCTAAAAGTGTCCATTTGACCGCCAACTGGATAGCTAAAATTATTGCATGGAAGGAACTTCTGCAAAATGGCCATCTATAGTGGCCCACCAGAGAAGTTGGTCTGAATCACCTAACAGGTGTGAGGGGTCCTAACTAGGGGTGTACATCGAGTCGAACCGAGTCGAGCTGGCCTCAGCACGGCTCGGTCCTTGAGCCTGACTGGCCAGCTCAGCTCGGTTTGGTCAGCAGCTCGGGCCGAGTTCAAGCCAAGATCGAGCCGAGTTTGCCATTGAGGCATTTTCACAAACACCTAGACTGCAACTTCAAAATCCCACTGTTTTACAAACAGAAGCAATGGCTTTACAGGTATTTCATCAAATGCCTTCTGAGCAACATAAAAACCAAGAAAAAAAAAGGATATTTGTTTCATGTACATACCTTCCTTTCCATCAGCCACACTTCGTTGAGTCATTTCATCAAACACTTGGCGAGCAACATCAATAGCAAAGAAACCAAGTCACCGTACTGGTTCGATTTGAGCTGGATTCGATCTGAGTCGAGTCGAGTCGAGCTTGAACTCGGCTCGAACTCATTTTTGAGCTCAAAAAATCAGCTCGACTCGGCTCGTACTCAGCTTCGAACTGAGTCGAATCAAGCTTTTTCGAGTCGAGTTGAGCTAACCGAGCTAGCTCGGTTCGTGTACACTCCTAGTCCTAACACTTCAACGGGGGGAGGGGGGAAGAAAAAAGGAGCAAAAATGCATCCATTCTCAGATTGACCAATACAAGGATCTAAACGGCCGCAAGTGACCTGCACAGACATGGGAGCCCTTCATCACCCATGGATGAAAATTCATGAGAAATACCAAAGGAGATACTGCGCAAAGATTAGGGTGGACATTCTCAGATTGACCAATACAAGAATCTAAACGGCCCCAAGCGACCTGCACAGACATACGAGCCCTTCATCACCCATGGATGAAAATTCAACTAAGGAGATACTGCGCAAAGATTAAGGAGGCAATCTATGGTGCCATGCATGCTTGCCAATATGGAAGATGTGCGGATCCGCACCATTAATCACGTCGGTACCACTATGAATGTTCCCTGGGCGAAAAAAAAAGAAAAAGAGGCTGGTCACTGGTAGGCTGGCAGCACATGTTCAATATAGAGAGTTGGTCCTTCTCAACTTGACAACTACACCATCCAGCGGATTGGCACACCAGCCTGAGTTCTGGACCAGGGCGTGTTCATACCCCACTTGATAAATGGTCCAGATTTCCCACCAGCCTCTTTTCATTGATTTTGTAATAGTTGCCAGTTAGAAAACATTAAAAGGGACAATCCCAAAATCCGTTGCTATCTCGAATGTTGGTATTGCAAAACATCTGTTGAACCCAGTAGATTTCACCCACAATGCCTGCCGCAACTAATGTTATCCCAAATCTAAAATTGAAGTAACAATCAGTCCACTTGCGGGAACTCTGAAAAATCTGAGAAATGCTGGTGATGTGATGATCAAGAAGGCCCCCCCATAGATGGGCCAACACATCAAAACTTCCACTCATCAGAGATCCCATCATGTCCAAAAAGGGCAAAAAACCAAGAGAGTCCAGAAAAGCAGTTTCTAACTCACCTTCATCTAGATGTTAGTGATCTCTAATCATTGAGATTCTACCTGCTGGCCATAGAGTTGGAACTTTTAAATGAACAGCCCAGATCAGCACACGGTGGGACAGGGATGGAAGCAGCTTGGATGAGCCTTGGCCAGAAAAACTCTAAAAGGAGAACCCCATTTCATCAGACACAGATGTACTCAAACAGAATCAATGCCTCTATTTGGCTTTATTAGTTGTTTATATTAGCATCGCTGCTTGGTACAGTTGTTTTGGGGAATAAATTGCAAAGGAGGCTTCCATAAGAAAATCATATTTTCAAGCTCTCATGAGAAACTACCATATAAGTAGGCATAAAATGAAATTGAAAAAAATAAAATAAAAATTGTAACATAGATCCAGAAATTTCTCATACTCTACATAATTCAAAATGCTTCACTGGTTAGCAAGATGCATGGCGCACTATATACAGTGGGATGGGCAGAGGATCGGAATAGGAGGAAGCAGTACCAGGAGATGAGAAAACGCAGTTGATGCATGAGCTTCAGTTTCCGAGGTGCTTACAAGTACACGCCTGTCAGCCCGATCGGCACCGGCCTATTGATGTGTAGCGATATGCCGCCCCACGGGGACTGTCGAACATCCGGTCAATGTACAACTGCCAAATCATGTAAATGATAACCTCATTAGATGTGAGCAAAATTTTACTGAATTCCTAAATTCTAAGCATGCGTTAATGAGTTCTGCATTGGTTATTGGCATTGATTTCTTTTCAAGTTTCAGATATCACAAACAACAAGAGGTTTAGCAGTAACAAATAACCAACCCTAACAGATACACTGTTTCTTTTCAAACTATTGGTTGTATATTAGTAATTTAGTAGAACTTCAAAGAGAAGTGTGCATCTATCAACCAGGATGGGTGGGTTTACATTACTAACGCAAAGGGCAGAGGTTGCCCTTGGTTTGAAAGTGACCAGATCAATAACAAAATCAAGTGAGTTTTTCCAACTGTAGATGAATTTCAAATTAAGTCAAGACAATCAAACTTGCCAAACACGGGGTGCTTCTAAGCTTCGGGCAATTCATTTGTGCATCACATCTGAAGTTCCATTGAAGCAAATGCATACCTCCCATTGTAAAGAAGGCATCAGAATAGTTGCGTGTATCTGAAAGCAGGAATTACTTACCCTGCAACTTATCTGAGCACGAATTCACCCTTACTCCATGTGCACTGAGAATCTAATCTTGGAGCTTCAAACGATTGAAGAACACCAAGAAATGGTATTCAGGAGCCCAATACACAAATCCAACAACAGGCCCTCCTCTGATGTACTGCACATATACAATCAAACAAGTGATTTGCAATCAGTACTGTAACCCGCACATGAGGAAGAAGAAGAAGGTTAGCAATTAATGAGTTGTTAAAATCCATAGAGAAAAATGGATACCTTTCCATCAAGAATTACAAGTTCGCCATCAACCCATCGTGGATTCCGGAACCCAGGTTCTGCAAGCCTGCCTTGTCCTCTATATCGAGCAACCTGCATAGCCAGCTAGAGCTTTAGCAGTTCTTCAACATTAAAGACATGTTTGCATGCGGAGCCGATCACATTGCATAGGATACCCCATATCTCTCTCACATTGGGCAGGAGTCGAAAGGAAACCAAACGGAAAAGGGTGCCTTGTTAACATGTTTTCATTTCAACCCGGGAAACCCGACCTTGTCAAATTCAAGTTCTTTCGGATAGAAGAAAAGTGAGGATTCTCCACTGTTCCAAAAAGGCTCTAATATAGAAAAGGAAAGCAAGAAAGAATAAATACCACTCCAAATTCTTCAGGGATGATCCCTTTATGAGGCAGCTGATTTCGCTTGCCGACCTTAGCACGGAATGCTACCTGCAGAAACCCACTGACATTTTACTACAAGAAATAGAACGGACCAATTCCCTTTGAAACCTAGTAGGAGAACATCTCGAAAGTAGTATTTTGTTTCGATCAACATATGCAACAAGGAAACTCATACTTCACAAAGATTGTCATGCTGAAAACTCAAACCAGAGCTGTTAGAAGTTGAATCTTAAAACAAAGCTTTAACCTTTTTTCTGTTTTTTTTTTTTTTTTGTGTGTGTGTGTGTGTGTGTGTTTCTTTTCTTTCTTGCTTTCTTTTCTTCTTCTTCTTCTTCTTCTTCTTAAGATCTCGAACAGATCTCTCCCCTCTTCTATATATTTTCATTATTCTTAATGAAATAAACAAATTACAGTTTCCACAATGTAGTCTCTTGTGCTTTAACATGAGCTATGTACCCGAACCCTAAAATGGATGTGTTTTCCGCTATGAAATACTCAAATCTCCTTTAAAATTTTCTGTTGATTTTAAATTTGACAAATGGTGCATAGAAGTTCACACCAGCCTACCAAATAATCCCAATCACCATAAGAAGACTTATTTGGCAAGAGAAGAATACAAGATAACTGATCTTTTATAAAATGAAAGCACTCCCTCTTCAAACTTGCACTCCCACTCTACAGGCACTAACAGTTGGTAACATTTTGAAACAAATCCTTCCCTGCTAGCAAACCCAAACCCACTGAGCATTGTGCAACTAAGGTTTGAGCAAACCATAAAAAAATAAATAATTGTTTGGTTTGAAAGACAAGGATAGCAACTCAACCATTGAATTTTTTTATTTTTTTATTTAAATCAAAATACCTACAGAAAGGTGATGCCCAAGTTATTAAGAGCATAATAGAAACATAAGCATCTTGTAAGAAGGTGAGCAAATTGTGGCGTTGTAAAAACAAGAACACCATGTATCTTTAAAACATTCATGAAAAACATCATATTAGCCCACTTTAGAAAAAAGAAAGGGAACCCCTGCCACTTCCAAAAATAAAAAGAAATGTTCATAAGCCCAGCAAATTTATCCATCTGACTTTTTTTATTCTTCTTTTTTCTCCTTTTTTTTTTTTTGGAAAGGTAACACTACCAGGGATTAAACCCTGGATCACTCACACACACTACACTATCCATCTGCATATGAAATGCCTATCGAAAATTAGTAGTGCAGACCATAGAAACACAATACCTGTCCAGCCGGTACATAAGGATCCCCTGTTAATTTCAAAGCCTCAA
Source organism: Magnolia sinica (assembly GCF_029962835.1). Lineage (NCBI taxonomy): Eukaryota > Viridiplantae > Streptophyta > Magnoliopsida > Magnoliales > Magnoliaceae > Magnolia > Magnolia sinica. The sequence continues at coordinate 68,211,417 of NC_080588.1, forward strand.
CATACTCGTAAAATTCCAAATCTGGGGACTTCTTAGTCCTGCCATCCTCTTGCCATTGCCCAAACTTTCGTCTCAAATGAATGATTTCTGACGTGTAAAGTCCGTGAGCACCCATGTATAGTCCTGCCACAAATGAGAACTCTTCAAGTAAATTCACAGTTACATTTGGTCTTTAGACCACAGGTACTCATACATACATGTAAGTGACAGGATTCAGTGTCCAAGACAAAAGAGCATTGGACACTGAAAGCAGTAGGAGAGTGGTACATCTGTCATTTACTTAAACTGAAGCCAGATCTATGGTGATTATGTAAAATTCAATCACCATTGAGAGGATCTGAGGTTGGTGGTATCTCAATGCGATTAAAAACTGTCGCTCCAGAAAGAGGTTGGCGGTTTTGAGCCTGACTAAGGGTGAGATTTATCAATTCTTCAACATCTTTAAGCACCTGCATGATCATGCATAAAGTAAGTGTGATGGGACCCATAGAAAAAGACAATGGATCCATTATCAGCATTTTCTCCTTTTTATTTATAGAGGGATACAAGGCAATAGATTCTTTAACAGCATCTGACAACACTCTTGCTAGAGATGGAGCAAGAGAAGGTCACTTGTTTTCCTCAACTCGAGCCTCTTTCACTTGTACTGTCCTTCTATTTTAACAAATTTCGCATTTTATTTAGAAAATGTACAAAATGCACAATTCAACTAGCAAGAGAGATGAGAGATATGTCAGAATAGCCTGAGATGCCGTAACAGAGCTCTTAATTTTCAGAGAATGCCCAGTATCATTTTCTTAAAGTTTAGGAACCACTCTAAAATCTTCCTAGCAGCATTATGCTCCCTCTTTAAAGAAAAAGGAAGATGAGGAAAACAAGGGAAAAAAGAAAAACCAACCTTTGCAGGGATCTTCTCCCTACTAATGAGGACCTTAGCAAGATCAGACATAACATGGTCAATACTGCGTTGACCTGGAAGTTTAGTACTTTTCTCTATAGATTTTTGCCCTTTCCCATCAGCTTCCTGCCGATTCTCATCTTTCTTTATAGAAAACAAAAATGATAAGCGGCCCCTTTTCTCTAGCCTTGCGGGTACCCTGAGTAAGTCTTTAGGAGGCATATTATTTGATAATCTTTGTGCAAGATCTCCAATTACAATTTTTACCACCATTGCTCTTCCCTCTTCACTAGTGTCACTAACCCCACCTCCAGCATCCATTTCAATTTCATCTCCATCACTCTCTGCTTTAAGTTCATCATCAGGCTCTATACTCTCTAACTCTACATCCTTTTCTTCATCTTCTTCCTCTGAATCCTGTTCAAACGCCTTAAAGACGAGATCTGTATCTAACTTTCCTGATGCCACTACTTTCACGGAATTGACCTTAAAACCAGGAATCATATCCCGCAGGATACTCTGTATACCAGCCCGTTCCTCCACCACATCAGAATCATCATCCCTCTCTTCACCTTCTTCTAAATCACCACTACTTCTAGCAGATAAATCAGTCTCTCCTTCAGCTAACTCAGTTGAGGAGTTCAGACTGCCCATGGCGGATGGTTTCGAGGATTTGGTTAGAAAGTCTCCCGAGTTTCCTCTATTCCGTTTCAAGTAGACTGCCTGGATAGTAAGTGACTTCACTTAGTCAGAGGATCAACATTTAGCCACTTTGGAAACAAACGCTTCTCAAATTATGATCACATGTAAAAGTTACTAAAAAGTAGTGGGCAGAAAGCATTCTTAAAACGAAAAAGAAAATGAAGTAATAAGAACACAGAAAGAATAGCATTTATCAAAGAGCAGATGGGAAAATAGTCTCAAAATTGTGAACTGAAGCTTTTTAAATTTATTTTATAGGTGATTTGGTAATGAAGGATTATAGAAACCATAGCCATGCTTACGCACCTCTTTCCTGAAAAATTAATTGAGTGGCTAGAAGTTCGAAGATGCAACCATTTTCTGAAACTAGCAGCATGAGACAAAGGAATGCTATGAAGTAATAGATTCATAATAATGAGCCATATACAAATAACCACAAATGCTCGCTCCAGCATATTACAGAGATAAGAATCAAACTAGCAGTTATTCTCCACTAAGGAAGCCAGCAACTAACTAATTAAAAAAACTACCTAAACCAGAAGCTATTGCTTTGCCAGAACTAGGTCAAAAAGAAAAAAGAGAAAATTACAGTCAAACACCCTTATTTGTGGTATAATTACGGTTATCCGCCTAGTCATCACCTAACTATACGTATACCCTAAGAATTTTACAATACTTTCTTTTATACACTTAGTCAAAAAGTCAACAGATAATCATTTAAATGACCAAAATGCCCTTCTTAACAAAACCACGAATGTGTCCCCTCCCTTCTCTCTCAATCTCCAGAATAGTTTACCACACCTATTTTAGGCACTACGTATGGGCACACTATGTTCTATGTATGACATCCAATACATCCAGCATCTAATAAACCTTATATCCACCATGCATCCAAAAGATCAACCTGATTTTAAAAATAAATAAATAAATAAAAACCAGATGAGCTACACCACTGGGAACAATTTCAAAATTATGGCAAAAATGTCTGTTCTCACGTTCCCCCCTGGTGAGCCACACCTCATGAACGGGTTTGATGGATTATACACAGCATGGTGGCCCCACACAGAAACCTATGGTTGGCATCCCATGGCCATAATTACCAGTGGTGTCTCCCACGTGAGTTATGGATCTTCTTGGTTTTTGGCCACATGGTCAAGCTTTGAGGGGCACACCTTATGGACTGATTGGATATCTTACAGACAAGATGGAGGCCCCACAAAGCTAGGATGTTGTATGCACTGCATAGAGGAATGGGCTTGCCTGACTACATGTAATCACATGGAGGCTTGATTTGTGCTGCCCCGAGCACCAAATGGGATGAACATGAATCAGATGCACCCGGTCTATCAAGTGAGCTGCCACATTTTCACCATGGATCCTGAAAATCAGTCCAATTCGAGACTTATGTGGGCCGCACCATAAGGATCAGTGTAAAATCATGCCTAAAACCTTTAAATTCATGAGGTGTGGCCCATGTGAGTGTGTGGAATGTCATGATTTTTGGAGCGTCCCTTCATCCTCATGTGATGCAGGCCCAAGGCCCACTATAGGGCCCAATGATGTAAGCCCACAACACACCTAGGGCCCAACATGTGGTGATTTTTTTACTGTTTATTTATAAATTTGGAGGCCTAAATCAGGGATTGTAATTTACTATTTTTTGGAAAATATAGGGGCTGATTTAAAGATGGGATTGAATATTTGAGGGGGATGCGATTGAAGATATGAGATAGATTTAGAGATGTCATTAGGATTATTTTCTATATTTGCTTTTACTATTATTAAGCTTCTACCATTTTAGGAATTCACTTAGAATCTGGGGGGTAGTCATTCGTCATTCCAAATTTTTCTAAGTGGGGGTTCTTTTCTTAAGAATTGTAAGAAGATGCTTGGTGTCAATAACATTATTTCTCCCTCTCTAATTCTTGTCTACTTCTTTGCAATCCGGTGTTGATATCTCATTGATTTGATAACTAGGTTGTACCATTTTGGTATCAGAGCGAGTGATTATTGGGGAACTATTGACCATACATTATCTCCTAATGGCTTGGAAGGAAGTGACACAAGAAAAGTTTGTGCAAGTAATCCAATTCATCCACACATCCACGAAGTGTGTACATCAACTCACATATGTGGTAGGCAATCTCACTGATCAAGTGGGAGAGATCTAGCATGAAGAGAATTTGGAGAGTGAAGTTGGAGCGCATGGACACGCAAGGGAAGGTCCCCACCAAGGTCCTAACCAACAACAAATAGTCACAGCTTATGAAGACACCAAGGATCGAATCCTTCTATTGTTGGAACACGACAGAGAATCCAAAATTAAACTAAAAATTCCAGAAACGGCGAAGAGATCCACAGAGTTAAAGAAAAAGTTGAGATCGGAAGTGATTGATGCATTAATGTTAGACCTACATTTGAATTTGCTAATGGATCAATTGATGGATCCACCGATATTGGCAATCACATTGATAGACATGCAAATAGGTCTCAACGCTCGAATTGAAGCACCTTTGCAAAAGATGATTGTGGCATGAAAAGCACAGCAAAGGTTTAAAGATCCATTAGAAGAAGAAGAAGAATCGTCCAAAGGAGGTAATACAAGTCCAAAGGTTGAGATTGGTTTCAAGTTCTTTCAAGGCCGGGGTGAATTGATGCAAGCTCACAACCCACCTAGGCTAACTATAGGGCCCAACAATGACCTAGGCGCACAGCCTACCGTAGGACACAACATGCACTGATTTTTGAACTGTTTATTTATAGATTTGGGGGCTTCAATCCAGGATTGCAATTTACTATTTTTTGAAGATATGGGGGCTGATTTAAAGATGTGATTAGAGATTTGAGGAGGATGCGATTAAAGATATGAGACTAATTTAAAGATGTAATTAATATTATTTTCTATATTTGCTTTTACTATTGCTAGGCTTTACTATCTTAGGTACATTAGATTGATTTGAAGTCAACTATTATTGATTTGAAACCAATCTCTTACTTAGGGTTAGGGGGATTCTCATTAGGGATTCACGTGTAGGAAGTAGTCATTCGAAAATTTTCTAAGTGTGAGTTCTTTTCTTAAGCATTGTAAGAAGAAGTTAAATATTAATAATAATGTTATTTCAACCCTACTCAAATATTCCTGTGAGTGTAATTCTTGTCTACTTGTTTTCAATTGGGTGTCGATATCACATTGATTCAATAACTGGGTTGCACCATCATGGGTTGCATCAAGTGAATAAATTAGATAGCATATATAACACCATGGTGGACGTCACATACAATTTTGATGATTTTAATAGTGGGCATCCCCATCTCAACTGTTGCTTATGGTGTAGCCCACTTGAGTTTTGAATTGGCCTGATTTTTTAGGCCCGATTAAAATGCAAAGCGACGCGCCTTATGGACAGGATGGATTTATCCACTTGAAATCATTCTATCCATGTCATTGAAAGTCAAGCCCCGCATGACTATGTGCATCATGGTGTCTTCGCTACTTGAACGAGTAGTTGTAGTCAAGGATTCCAATCCCTCCAAAGGCACGGAATGTAACGCCATTTTTAAGTAGCGGCATAAAACACCTGAGCTCTGTGGGGCCCACTGTGTGGTATATGAGAAATCCACTCCGTCCATCAGATGCGCTCCTCAGTGCTTAGACCCCTAGGGCCCAAAATAAAATAAAAAAAGGCCAGCCATACCACAGGGGAAAATGGGGATGAACACCAACCATAGGCTTGTGTGTGAGGCCAACATGGTGTTTATATTTCATCAAATCCATTCATCAAGTGTGACTCACAATGATGAAAGGAATATACAAAAATCAGCTTGGTCCAATATTCAGGTGGGCCACAAAACACATACTTACAGGTTTTAGTTGCATTTTTACATTGTTCCAACGGGTATCACCCATCTTAGATTTTTATCCAGCTAAGCTTTTGCTTGTACAGTGAACATCAGAGTCATAAGCTGATGGATGGTGTGGATTTCACATATATGTCAGCCCCAAAGAGCTTGCGTGTTCCACACACTGTAAAATAGTTGTTGTAAACAATTTTGGTCCCTGTTGACAACAGAATAAGCTAGGTTTATTTAAAAGGGTATTTTGGTCATTTAAATAAATTTCCTTTTACCAAGTGCATAAAAGCACTATAAAATTACTAAGGTATAACCATAATTAGACAAATAATAGGTGGATAACTGTAATTATGCTATATTTATAAGTGTTTGACTGTAATTTTCTCAACAACAAAAATTCATGAGATGTCATCAAACATCTTAAACTATGGGCTAATCCTTTTTATGCAAAAAAAAGGTAATTTACATTATAAATTAAGCAAGAAAATCTAGTTTAGTGATATGAATCTAACAAGAGATCAGTAAACAGGGATTGGCGAAAAGTCCTTCATATTTTTCTTTCCTTCAGAGGAGCAAAAAGGAGAGTTGGTGAGTTGACAGAACAAAACAAAAGACTCTAATTAGCTCTGTAGGGTACATAAATCACTTTAGAACCTTCACGCATCACTCATAAGCTCTGATCACTGTAAAGCATAAAGTGCAAGCTTTGAAAAGTAGAAGTTCTGGAGTAACAATATTTTTATTATTTCTGGCCAGACCCTGTAAAGTTAGTAGATTTTAGACATTCAGAAAAGACAGCATATTTGTTTCATCTCATTCAAACTCAGGGTCATTTATATAAATCTCAAGATAACACAAGTGGCTCAAGCACCAACTGAATGCAGCATACTAACCAACCAATTTGCCATGGTTATGAAATATACCTGCTGTTTGTATTCTCCTTCATCATTTGCAGTAATAAAAACTTCAAACAGAGGAACACCAGGTGTGGCTGTAGCTAGCTGCCTGAGAGAACATCAGGAAAAAAATAAAATAGGAAGGGCTTCACAATAAGCAGATAGGTCCACTACAAACTTTGCGGTGTAAATGAAGCAGAACAGGTTCAATGAACACCTTGTAACTAAACATAGACCAATCAGTTATAAGCTACTGGGGATTCAAAAATTAAACTGTAATGAACTATTAGAAGTATCGAGTATCCATAAGCGAGAACTGTACATATGCTAAAAAATAAAAAATCAAAATCTGACTGGAAATTCAAAATTCAAATTTGAACAAACTACTAGAAATTTGAGTATCCATAAGTTTTTAAAATAGTTTCCAATAGTGATTTTAGAAAAAACTAAACACTGACCGATACCATATGATAAAATTATTCAGCTCGGTGCTGAACATTTATCTCCTTGAAATGTATCATGAAGTGAGAAAACCATCATAGTTCATCTTCTGCCAAACAGAAGGCTCTCAAAAGCATATTGAAGGACCAGAAACAATGTTTTAAAACAGTTTTGTCTGGTTCAATGTCAACCTATCCATTTGATGCCATGTTGGCATCATCAGTTAGACCAGTTTGGACTGCCTTAAACCAAGCTACCCCAAAAATGGGTCACAATCTTGGAATTAAGACACGAGACTTGAAGAACACGAAAGCTCAATCATTTTGTACAAGTACTTCAATGAGACAAAGTATTAGGTAGAGTAAACCACAACATATGCAATATGGTAAAACTTTTAGAAGGAGCAGGACCATACTATGGGATCAAGTATTGGCATGCCAAGCTCAATGAGAGGCATTTTAGCATTTTTCTACTAAACAATTACAGAGAAGAACTCGAAACATCTCCCTCAATCAGCTAGAATGCAGACACAGATTAGCAATTACTTGTTAACTCTGTAAAGGTAGCTGGGATAGATGGACATGGAATTGTTCAAAAAAGAAAACACAATAAAAAAGAACAAAAAAGGATATTGACGGAGCAAGGGAAAATATCTATTACTTATAAAATCAAAGGCCATTTCACAAAATGAAACCTTTTCTCTCATCTTTTTCTCCTCTTTTGATAAAACATAGATATGCATGAATGTGGGTCAAATCCAGGCCCGCAGAATCATGGCCCAAAGGCATCAAAGCGAGCAGACATGAGGACCCTTTAAGATATCAATCTCCGTGCACCTTACCATGCTTCCTTCATTCACGGTTATAATCCAGAGCATCGGCTTATTGTACACAGAGACCCGAAAACAACAAAATATAAACATATATGAACTGCCACAAAGCAGAAAAGAGGTGGGGAAGAACAAAAAGGCAGAAAAAAAAAATGTACGGGTGTGAAAAAAATAAAATAAAAATTTTCAAAATACTGAAAGACCCCTTTAAGGTTCCCACTACAAAATTTTTGAAGATGTTGATGGTAGCTGCTGTTAAAATTTGACTCTCAACGATTTTTGCGAAAGGCATCAAGCTTTCACCAGAACAAGCTCCTTGTGTTTGGAAGTTGAGGAATCTATAGATCATATGCTTCTTCTGTACGTTACAGTTCAATTAGGATGGTGTGGAGTCATTCTTTCAAGTTGTTTGGAGCAAATTGGGTGCCTAATGGACCTCTGGGTGAGAGTCGATAAAGGGTGGTCAGCAGAGCATTTTCCTAGTAAAGGGAACATTTTTCAGAAGATGGTTCCATATACCATGGGTAATGGGAAGAATGAAATCAGAGGGTGTCCAAAACAAGAATTCGTCAGTGGAAACTATTAAAAGAAGAATTGTATATACAATCATGGATCAGGCTTGCATAAGGCCCGAATTCAAAGGAGACCAAATTCTTGGGAGATTGGAAAACAGTGATTAATGGTAGAGTGAGGAAAGTAAAAGTCAAAGGTTGATGGAGAGTGTGACAAAGGGGAAATCATGTAAATGAATGTATGACAATTCTATGTGAGGACCTTCAAACAAATAAAAATGACCCATAATCAATAAATCATATAGATCTACGTTAGGATAGGCAAATTTGGTGTAAAGTGAGTACAGCAGTGGAGGCCAGTCTTTATCAGTTCAGAGGTAGGCAAGAACTGTGTTAATTTCAATGTTAAAATACCTCACAAGACTTCCAACGTAGGGCCAAAAGGCCAGGACTTATTTGACACTCTAGAAGCATATGATGCTTGATATGCATGCACTTTGAAACTGTACATGTTGTATGCATTAACTCGAAGCAAACCAACTATATTGTGGAACACAATGACCCTAAGAAACAGTCCCAAAATCAAATTGATTAACCAATCCTAACCTCTTATTCACGGCCACTTGTTTGTCGAAATAAACCAGTAGTATTTAAACTGTCCAATTAATGTCCACCAATCTGGTAACTAAATAATCAACTAAAACTAATATTTGGTTCATGACACATTAAACTGGGGCCCATAATTTAGAAGATTTAATTTGATTAAATTGTATGCCACTTGTGCAATTTCTTAATAATTTCTAAGTGCGTGCCATCCATCACTCTCTGCCTGAGCATCAAAAGTTTTTTCTCCCTGGTGTATAAATTGGTTTTCCCATTGTCGTGACTCAGGATCCAGCATGAGCAGCCGCTCACCAGGGCCCATATGATGGCATGGTCCAATGATTGGAACCATTCATGTTGTGGACTCTATACTACACAGGCCGCTGGAAGAATCTTACAATGAATGGATTGATGGACATTGGAAAGGTCAAAAATGAAAATCATCTAATGATCCTACAACAAACAAGTTTCCACGAATCAAAGGGTGGGACTGTTCAGTCAATCTGATTTTGCAACTACGTCTTAGCTGGGGGTGTACACAAACCGAGCTAGCTCGGTTGGCTCGCTCGACTCGACTCGGTTCAAAGCTGAGTTCAAACCGAGTCGAGCTGATTTTTGGAGCTCGAAAACGAGCTCGAGCCAAGTTCGAGCTTGCCCCAGCTCGACTCAACTCGGATAGAATCTAGCTCGAACTCGGCTCGACCCGGTGCAGGGGTATATATACCCTTCCAAAAAAAAAAAAACCCTACTAACCTTTACTCATTTTCCCTCACCCAGCCGCACGAACCCTAACCCCTTTGGCACTTTCCCTTACTTGGCGCCCCTAAACCCTAACCCGAGCTCGAGCTCCCCTCTTCCGATCTTCCTCCTCTCTCTCTAGTCTCTCCTTCCTCTCTCAAGCGCTCACCTCGGTCTTCCTCCTTTTAATATTGATGTTGCTCACCAAGTGTTTGATGAAATGACCCAACGAAGTGTGGCTGGTGGCAAGGAAAGGTATGTACGTGAAACAAATACCCATTTTTTCTTGGTTTTTATGCTGCTCAAAAGGTGTTTGATAAAATAACTGTAAAACCATTACCACTGTTTTACAAACAGATTTTGAAGGTGCAGTCCAGGCATTTGTGGAAATGCTGCGCAGGCGAACTCAGCCCGATCTTGGCTTGAACTTGGCTCGAACTGGCCCGAGCTGCTTACCGAACCTAGCCGAGCTGGCCAGTCAGGCTCGAGGACCAAGCCGAGCCGAGTTCGAGCTGAGGTCAGCTAGTGGCAGAGCCGAGTCGAGCTGAGGCCAGCTCAACTCGGTTCGACTCGATGTACAACCCTAGTCTTAGCAATTTAGCAATATTAGGTGTTTGTGTGGGTGTGTTGGGGAGGGAGGACACCATGGTGTCTATATACCATCCAACCCATGCATCATGTGCACCTCGCTAGAATGAAGCCATGAAGGGAAACTCCAAAACTCTGCCTGATCCAAAACTCATGCAGGTCACACCACGTGGACATAAGAGTTGTTAGGCTTGATTTTACACTATAACCCATAGTGTGGCCCACCTGAGTTTAATTTTTGGTCACGCCTGATGGACAGAGTGGATGTGAGATACAGCACTATGGGCCCCACAGAGTTTGGGGGTTATAGTTGCTGTAGAGGATTTCGGACACTTTACTAGAAAATGTCCGATCATTGATATGGACCATATATCATGTGGGCCCACCCTGATGATTCATTCCTCTCAACCCACTTTGATCGAATGATCATAAGTCTGTTTTCTTAAGGACGTTTACCAAACATGTTTATTTGTAATCAATTTTGCATAAACAATTCCAGAAAACTGTTTATTGGGATCAATCTTGCCCTAACTATTAGCAACGCCAAACAGGCCCAAAGTGTACATATAAGACACAGACGACCTGTTACTGTGTCCTCTAGTGGACCATGTCTACTGAATGGTTTCTACATAACCACAAAGTTCTAAATGAACCTGTGACAGAAAATGTGAAGCAGAACATTGGTGGTAGCATGGTAGGAGTTACATAATGTTCTGTTTTTTCATTCCTAAACATTTATGTGAAAAGTGTGTTTCTCCAACATGTGTGTGGACCAACTCCAAAAGCACTCTTACTTGAGCATGTGATTGTGATCTTACCGGGAACTATAACTTCTTGCCACATATCTTCCATGTTCAGCACGTATATGGATAATTCGACCATAAGGATCAGTTGAATCCTCCGATATGCCAGCCCACCAACCCACCTGCAGGCATATATAAGAGAAATCAGCCAGGAAATGGTACCAACTACCAGATCTATAGATCAAATTAACTCTTAAAAATCCAACATCAATGCTCAATATGAAATCTAGACTAACAAATCTTCAAAAGTAGGAACAATAAGTAACATTTCAGTTAGCAAAAATGATGACCATGTTGCAGATTACATTCCCATCAATACTGGTAAATTTGTGACAAGAATTTAGATAACAGCTTCGAACTACATGGGGTAAGATTCCAAGCTCACACTTTCGCATTCTCACTACTAATAGGTTTTGTAAGCCTGCTTTGAGAGTTAAGACACATACAAGCTTTTAGTACTAACAGAAGGTTATGTTCTTGGTTGAATGAAGATCTAGAGTTGTAGTTTTCTTCTTATTTTTAATAAGCTGGGCTGGAACCCGAGTCCTCAATGTTGAAACACACCCTGTCAACAATTGAGCTTTGGCACCAATCCAAGTTTTAGTCATCATCACAGCCTTGTGCTTGCATTTTGGAAAAAGTTTGGCGCTATGGTTAAACACCTGAAATCAACCCCCCTTCTTTACCCACGCATGCGTACATAAACAATGGTTTGATCCCATGTTACCTTACAAAAACAAAAAAAAATGTTTTAAATCCCATAGTTCATAAATCTCCTTTCCAACTTGTTCTTCGAAAGATACTGGCAGAATAACTTTTGGTTAGAAAAACACATTAACCAAAACGGAAAAGACAATTTTCCTATCTTTTGTGAACTTGATCTCCACAACTCCAGTAAGCCTAATGTCTTCGGCTCTTCGCCAATTTACACCAAGTTTGCAGGCAGTATACTAGGTCTGTTAATGGGCGGTAAATACTGTGTCACTGAGTGTCATGCACGCTGAGATAGTGATCTTACGAGGAAAGAGAGGACCATGTAGCAGCTTTCCTCAGGGGTTACAGCCAGTAGACAGAATCTTTCATCTGAAAGCTCCTATGAGGATTTTCATAGTTTGCCCTCATAATATGGCTATGGCATACGCGTAATTAGTTGCCATTAAAAAGAACAGCAGTCCACCTAGAAAATAAAATATAACCCGCATCCCAATAATGAAGTAATGGGCTTAAAAAAATATTTAACAGAGTTAATACTTTTGTGTGCAGCAAGCATAAATAATGTGTTTGTGTTTCAGGAATACCTTCTGTGAAATGAATCCATTCAAGAGCATAAGTTTTGAAAATACTACTCGTAGAGTTCAAAAAATTAGGGCCATTCCGTTCTCAGATTCAGGTAATTTACAGTGCGCATTACCCCCCCTTTTTTGGTTGTGTGTGTGTGGGGGGGGGGGGGTGGGGTCAAGGAAAAGCTGGAAATGAAGCCCACATTAGAAAGCCCTATCCATAATACATGTATTATCGTGGATGATGCCAGGCTCTGTGGAGGAGTTTTTTCTTCATGGCATGAATGATGCTTGCTAAGCAAGAGCAGGTGGTGTGGAGATTATCTCTGCTAGCTGGTCTTTAATTTATTTGGGGTGAAAGGAACAGGAGATGCTTCAACAATTTGACCTCTTCCTTGACCTTGATCATTAAGGGCTAAGGATTGTTTGGCAGGCTGGGTTTCTTGTATGGAGTCTCTTAAAGATTGTAATTTTCGTATTCTTTAAGCTGGGATACGGTGTGTCGGTCATCAGAGATGGGGGGTGCCGGCCTAAGAAGTTTGGGTGATAAGAATCTCACCCTTCTCAGGAAGTGGGTTTGGAGGTTTGGATCTGAGCCCGAAAGATTGTGGAGGGAGGTGATAGCAAACAAATATGGTGTAATCAGGGATGGATGGTTTGTGAAGAGATCTTCTTTATATAGAGCCTCAAGCATTTGAAAGTCAGTCGTGGAGAACGAGCACTTGGTCCACAGGGGGAATTGCCTTCTCCTTTGGCAATGGGAACCGCATCAGATTTTGGGTGGACGTTTGGTGCAGCATTGTGCTCCAAAATCTATTCCCTGGTGTGGCCTCCATTGCTTCCGATCACTTTATTTTGGTCGCAAAATGCTTCTCTATTTGCAATGGTCAAGTAGTATGGAATCCCCCTTGTCGTAGGAATATGTCCGATGAAGAGTTTGTCGAGTTCGTCAAGCTGCTTCAGCACCTAAAGGATTTTAGTCCTACTTAGGAAAGCAATTCAATACTCTGGTTGACACATCCCTCCAACAAATTCTCTGTCGGGATGCTATTTTGGATAATCAATACGATGCATCAAATCCCTATCCCCTCACAACCTTATCATCATTGGTTTTATAGAGGCGGCTTTTGCCTGGTTAGTGGCCTGAAAGAAGATCCTCGCGGTGGGTAATTTGCAAAGGAGATCTCTTATTCTTCTAAACATTTGTCTTATGTGTATGAAGGATGTAGAGTTTGATTGATCATCTTTTTATCCATTGCCTATTTTCCAGGAGTGTGTGGGAGCACTTCTGTGTTTTTTTATACTACTTGGGTGATACCAAAGCCAATGGCTGATTTCATGTGGGCATGGCATGGGGATGGAGTTGGCAAAGCTAGTAAAGCTATGTGGAGGCTAACTGTCATGGTCGTTCTTTGGGTTATTTGGGTGCTAGGAATAGGTGTTGTGTTTTGAAATGAGAAAGTGGATGTTGAAGATGCTAGTAGGAAATTAAATTTCTGCTTTCAAGTTAGGCTGTACATGTTAAAGATATCCCAGCTACTGGTCTCTTATTTTAAGCTTGTTTTATCGGGTTGTTTTCTTTTCTCGCTTTTGCGAGTGTTTTAATAAAGTTTCTGTTATCTCTCAAAAAAAAAAAAAGAAGTAATTGCATACATGTATATGCAGGCTCTCCCTGCTACTCCACAACAACTACTTGAGCATGTCCTTCACCATTTGGTATGGCGGTGGTATATATGTGTGCCTTCATGCTTTAGTAGTTTCCCTAGAAACAAATGCTCCATGACCCTAACATGCCTGTCCTCTGGTGCAAAGCATGTAATAGTTAGGACTGGGGGTTTGATGTTAGGTGGGACCATGCTGCCATGTGAGTGGGAACCTCTGCCACGGCCGGATCTAGAAATCTGATAAAAGAGAAAGGTCGATTTCTGATGGGCAGTTGATTATAAAACTTCTGTCAATCTAACATTTAAAAGCCAATCCCAAACAGTTGGAGAAATGCTAAGATGATCATGACGATCATAAGTGAAATTCTATGAACTTGGACTTCAATAACTAACAGTCTTCAACAAATTCCAGTCATTTAAAGCAATATATGATTCAAAGCACAAGTAGATTAACAAGGATGTTTGTACTTTCCAAAGGACGTGTCTCAGGTAGACTCACCAATCCAGCACCAGCATGGTCCCGGATAAACGCTGCGTCCTGGTAGCGTTCTTCTTCTACAGCTCTCTGCAGCAACAAAAGCTTTTAACCCCATGTGTGCTCATACATGAAAAGCTGAGATAAACACACTTCTTACATTGAGGCAAGAAATTGCTCTGCCCACAATATCGTTTCTTGCTGCTGCAGCGATTGCAACTTTGAGCTTAGCAGCATCTTCATAATCCTCTCGATGAACGGCATCGCTTAACTGGGACTGTTGAAACAAGCCATCATGTAGATTGCATTAAAAAAACAACAACATATACACAATACACTTCAGTGATGATTTTGTTTTCCCTTTGATGAATGAATTTTTTTAAGGATGTGTGGATTATTTTATTCAAAAGAGAAGAAAAAACAGCAACCAGAGAAACAAGAAAGGGGGAAAGATCTCACTACCAAGGAGGTGCAAAGTGATGCAAGACAGATGGCCTAAACTAGGATGATGCAAATAAATTAACTAACAGATTACCAAAATAAATCGAAGCATAAAATAAAGCCAATCTACCACAAATCTAGAGAAATCAAATATTCAATCAAGCTCAAGTTCAATACGACATCACAATCCCGCAAAATAGATCCTCCAATGGCCCAATGGAAGGTAGAACTTCCATCTAGCATAGGATCGTTCTAGATTCGAGGATTCAATTGCGCTTTGCTAGGGTTTGAATGGATCAGGGTTTGGGTTTGGAAATAAAATTTTGAGAATTTAGGGTTTTATAAAAAGCTAGGGCTAAGGTTAGGGTTATATAAAATAGAAAAGAAGAGAAAATTATCAACGCGGGGGAGGTCGATCAACTGTACAGTCGTTGTATGGATAGATCCATGCCATGTACCAGAATGTTCGTACAGTCGTATGGACGGTGTGGTGGGACTAAGTCGATTCGGTCGGTGATGGGTTGGATTAACGATGGAGTTAGGGTTTAAGAAAGAAGAAGGAAAATTTCAATGGAGGAAGAGGGTTTGAGAGAGAGAAGAAAGAAATACCTGAATAGGAATAAGAAACATAATTTGGAATTACTCCAATGGCTTCACACTAAATTCCATTCACAAGAAGTTTTCTTGCTCAAAGAAGCAACGTAGAGAAATTTCATTCAATATGTCCATCATCCCAAGTCTCAAACAAATTTATATATATATATATATATATATATATAAAATCGTAAGTCTAGAACTATTCTTGACCGTCCGAATCTATTAACAGTCAAGATCAAAAATAAATCTCTAACAACCTGAAATAAAACCGAAAAAAAAAGCAAGAATAAATATGTGCCACACAGCACAAGGATGATCTCCAACGTGCAACAGATACATCCACACGTGATCAACAGCCTGGATGAACGTGTCCACGACTCAGATGTGCAAACTAGAGTGCCCGTACACCTAAACCCGAGTCTCCGAACATATCCATCAATCCGGATCACCAAACTGATGTGTCTAAGATATCTAATGGCATGGTCTAACGTTTGTAATGTCCAGATGTAGTCCAGGTCAAGCTAGGTGACGTCCAAACCGTCCAAAGATGTATCAATCAATTTCAACTAAGCAGCCCGAATGCATCTTCCCACTATGGGGTTTTCGAAGATGCACAACCATGTATGTGGAGTCTTTAAAGCGGCTATGAACTCGAATTATGTCCATTGGGCCCCATGTAATGATCATACAACCATAATGAAGCTGGGGCTAAGCCTCAACTCTCCTCCTCCTCTGATAAACTCGTGTAGGTGCTTGGATGCTCTCATCACAAAGACCCCAAACAAATTGACTAGCAACACTCCTCTAACACTAGCTACACAACAAAAGCTCCCCTCAATTGGATTGAAAAAGGGCACTAAGAATTCCCAAAAACAACTTGTGTTGCTTGCCCCATTCAACCACCCAACTGTTAATCTTTCTGAAGATTGTTGCCTCTGCCCATGCCTTACTCTCGAAATTTTTGTTGTCTCTTCAGCCAAATACGACATAGGCCAACCTTGATGGTTAAGTTTCAAAGAACCCTTCCGAGAGGCCCCCCAAGCAACTGATGCAAGAACATGTGATAACCTAACCCTAGATGCATGTATAATCAGGTTAAAGAATATTCAAATAAATATGTCAATTAACTAATTGTTTCTAAACAAAGGGATTAGATAAATCTCAACACAAAGATGAGGTTATTCCGTCAGGATCATGCCCCTTAGCACAAGATCACGTAAACAGTAAAAAAGGGAGGACCTTGGGATATGAGGATATCCCGGATCTAGCATAAGTCAGTCCACGAGTAAGCTTAGATCTGATTCCACTGACTAACTATCCCTCTTCTCCGTTCGAACTAGAAAGGGGTATCCAAAAAGAAACAAAAGGAGTGAAGGATGAGGGGTTCGAGATGAAGAAGGTATACGTCCTTTGTTGTCAAAAGAAAAGGAGGAGGATGATTCTTACCTTTTCCTGCACTTCGAAGATCTTAAAAAGAAGGAAACCTGAAATCGGGAGAATCCTCGACACCCAATGGTCAATCCTGAAACTCTAATCTCTTGAATAAAGAGAAAGAAAATAGACGAATTCTTATTCATTTAATCATAACGAAAATAGGGTTCCTCACAACGTATATATATAAGCTATGGAAAAAGTAAAAGTGCACTAAAGGCCCTGGAAAAAAGAAAAATAACAAAAAGACGAAAAATAAAGAAAGTTGCAATAAGGCCCCTGAAACAAGAAAAATAACAAAAAAGTCCAAAACTAAAACACTCATGTGGTAGGGTGTGAAATCCGACCCATGGATCTATGGTTGGGGTGAACATGCTGCTCTTATACTCGTAGCATGTCAGAAAGTGGGTCCGATGAACCTGTCGTCTATCTACATCAACTCCACCGCTCTGGTACTCTGTCAGCGACGCCTCCTCCTCTGGTACACTCTAAAGGAAGCACCACTGATGTCCGCATCAACAACACTCCACAATCCCACAATGCAATCCACCACTGACTTAAGAACAACCAATTGGATCCCAGATTTTCTGAACACACCGACCCAAATTTGCCAAGCCACTTTGCAGTGCGAGAAGAGGCAAGGAACGTTCTCCTCATCAGCAGAACACATAACGGATCTATTCGACAAGGTAATGCCTCTAGTTTGGAGATAATTTAAATCTAGCATCTTATCCCAACAAACTAGACAACAAAAGACACTAACATTCGAAGGTGCCCTAACCAGTCAAATGACATGAGTCCAAGCAAGAAGATCAAGAGTTAAACTGAATAATTTGGCAACTCCAATAATTTGGCAATTCCAATCATTATCAAGAGAAGTTAGAATCCGAGGAGCCCACATGAACAAAGAGGGATCCAAGTCCTAGAGCATCATCTCTGGTCTCCTCAACACTACTTTTGGAGCTTTTGGCATGATAGAAATTCTTTTATTTACAACACCATAGCTGTCAATGTTTCTAGGATGTTTTTTTTTTGCTCAATAAAAGTAATACCATGGGTAGAGAGGAATGACAAGAGATTTTGAGGGGAGATCAAGTAATCATGAGGAAGCAAATATCAGTAAAGCTATATTCGTGTGATAGAAGTGATTTTTTTTTTTTTTTTTCCTTTCAAGCTTCATATAATATTGACAATCCCAGAAGATAGACTCTTGGAGAATTGACACTGATAAAACTACATATTGGCATTGACCCTTATTTTTCACCTGCTCACCAAATTTGATCCTCCATTGCCCCCTCCATATGGTGTCCAAATCCTCTTCCTTGGGAACAAGTGTCACTTGCTTCACTCTGAATAGAGAACTCCATAGTCCACACCATGGTCCTAAATATCATCAAATGCCAAGTCTTCTCAATAATGGTGGAGTGCAAAACAAGTTACTGGGTAAGCCACACTCAGAACCGATATTTGAAATCATGGTTCATGCTAGAGGTCTAAATTATCCCACTCACCTAACCCTTTCCCCCTCGACATGTTTTCTAAAATCCCAAGAGGAGAACATCCCTTCTTCCTTTTGTAATAGAAGATGATCCCTTATTCACAAAGAGGCTAAAGGATGATAATCTATCAAGGTCACGATTTTCTGACTCAGTCACTCGGACTAACTCGAGTTGAGTCGTAGGCTCGTAGCGGATGAGTTGGAGGTGACTCAGCCAATTCACCTTCTATTTCCAATTCTAACAAATACAACCCATGTTTCAGTAACCAAACCATTGGTTCGTTGATTCACATCTTGGATGGACATGCCCTAAAAAAATTCCAGCTTGTAACAATTTAGCAACCTGAATTATTTCAGTTGAATGTGTCCTGTTGTCTTAACAGCCTATTTGAGTATCTACAGGCCATCGATCTGGATATTATTTGGAGTATGGTCTATATGGTCCATACTCTGCTTGCCAAAACTAAAAACCCATGGGCACACCTGTGTGCATGGTGTCTGCATGGCAAACACAAAGCAAGCGACTGTTTTCTACAATTCTCATGGGTTGACTCGACTTGACTCAACCAAATCATCTGAGTCTGTAATTGACTCAACTAAGTCAGACAAGTCAACCCAGGTCAACACCACAGTATAAGACTCATGGTGTTGAACTGGATTGGCCTTAGCCGAGTCTGAGTCGCGTCAAACTCAAACAAGTCATCGAACCATGGTTAAGGTGTCAAACGTAACCCCCTAAGAATGTGAGATGACATTCTATAACGTATGTATAACTTTATTAATTAATGCGCATTCCCACTTATATTCGTATCTTTATTAAATAAAGCTTTGATTTATACTCAATTAAAAGAACTTGTGAATAGGCTTCCATACAAGGCAGGGGTTAAAAATCAGCTTAAATTATACCATACAGGTCACCAACAAAACCAATGCAAAACTGCCATATCAGGTACTGCCCAAAACAGACCAATAACAGTTGTTTTTCAATTCCAACAAGTGGGGCCCATGGACAGGTGATCCAAAACATTGTTATGTAGTGTCCCACCATAGATCAACTATTCCCAAGGAAACTCTTCAGGATTACAATCTTAGCCTTCCTATCTGTAGCCAACATATAGATGGCTAAGAAGAGAAATACAACAACTGTCTATACTCAAATTTGTTGTTAGATGGGGAAGGATGCAGATTGCATGGTGACCCTGCTGCCACCGACCTCCGCAATGACCCAACATAGCGGGATTTGATTGGGTCA
This sequence comes from Magnolia sinica, assembly GCF_029962835.1. Taxonomy (NCBI): domain Eukaryota; kingdom Viridiplantae; phylum Streptophyta; class Magnoliopsida; order Magnoliales; family Magnoliaceae; genus Magnolia; species Magnolia sinica. The sequence goes on from NC_080588.1 coordinate 68,230,917, forward strand.
TGTGCCGCTGTCACAGATGGAGCCCATGCAAAGCATGTTTTAAAGTTGTTAGGTCAAGTATGTACTCAACCGAGCCCATCTCTAATAGGGGCGAGGGCCAATCGAATCCCGCAATGTCAGGTCACCATGGAGGTCAATGGTGCCAGGGTCACCACGCACTCCATGTCCATTAAGGAATGGGGCTAGGCTCTTCTGTTAGTTTTACCACTATTTTGAAAATGGTGGTGACTCATCCTCGCAAAGGGCACAAATTTCCAGCCATCCCAATTGTCTATCCCACCGTGGACAGAGCATATCTCTTAAATCACATTAATCAAGCAATCCTAAGCATCCACTTAATGCCTATCAAATGGATGGTTAAAAGTAGAACAGTGAGTGGTACAAATTCGAGGGAAAATTCAAAAGGTTAATATTATTTTCTCGGTGCAACTTTTTGTCATGCTCCATCCATAGTTGGCCCATCAACTAGGACAGTCTTGAATCTCTGGATTGTCATAAACTAACAAAGAAGTCTAGCCTGATTCCCGAATTGAAATGATTCAATAAAGTGAATGGTAAGCTAATTTAGCATACTGTTCAGCAGTTATTCATCAAAATATATATATATATATATATATATATACAATGAGTTGTTTGTGGGGCCAATTCGATGTGTGGCTAGCAACCAAACCTTGCACCAGGTGTGCTTCACCATGAAGATATGACACCCCAAAAATAAGGCTGACCAAAAACTTAAGTGGGCCATATAATAGGAAAATGTAAAAACATGCCCAAAACTGCTAAATTCAAGCAGTGCGGACCACCTAAGTTTTGGATCAACCTGATTTTTTGTGTGTCCCTTCATCTTGTTAACACCTTATGAATGTGTTGGATGGGTAGATAGATGCAACCATGGGTCCCAAACACAATGGTGGGGGTCCTCCCACATTGTTCCCATTATTGCGGCCTTAGTTTTGTTTCAGCCTGATTTTTGGACTAAAGGCCAACCATTGTAGGATGCACTCAATGGACAAAACAGATGTCAGATACACATCATGGGCAGTCCCCACCCAGCAGTCCTCTATGAAGCCTCGGCAAGTCATACAGGGGTGACTCCGTCTGAACCACCCCAATTCATGTTGGGGACAGTTTGGACCGGGTTGCCCCATAATACTGTATACAAGTAGTATGTGCCAGATTGTCTGGGGATGAAACCAGCACATATCAGGTGATTCACAGAAGTTTCAGCCAATACTTTAAACCTTGATATAGAGGTGGATCCACTGCTCACACTCATCTAGGGGGATCATGGCGACAATTGATGCAATGGCAACAATGGCCAAGCCACATAGGCTCAGTTTAAAATTTTAAGCAACTCACAATATCCACTCAATATTTTCACAATGAATCATCAAGTGACAAAAGTGCAATCAAATAGTTAATAAGGGGATCTCTCTCTCTCTCTCTCTCTCTCTCTCTCTCTCTCTCTCTCTCTCTCAGTTTCATCAGCTTCTCTTCACAGTCCATGACTCACCAGGGTCCTAACAAACACAATTCACCAATTTCAGACTACCACTTTCAATCAGAGGCAGTGATTCATCAGTTCCAGAGAATGTTCTGGTCTTCTAGAGCCCAATTTCAACCCATCTCATGAATTCAAGTCATAAAACCTCAAAACCGATCCCCAAATTTTGTGCACCTCAGACAACTGAATTTGCCAAACTGAGTCATTCAATTCAGAGCAAATACCAAACCTGCGCGGTAAACTGTGAATCAATTTATCTTGCTTGACTTGGGAGTCATGGACCGCATTGGTTAATTCAACAAATTTGCAACAGAAGAATTCCCGACTATTTTCATCAACCGAAACTTCCCATATCCATTCTCGACACCCAGAACTTCTTTCTGTTACTTATTGATTCTTGCAGAAATGAACTCGCTTCGCTAGAAAGAACTTTGTAGTGAATCATCAAATCAGCCCCAAAAACAATCCAATAATCTTAGGATACTTTGGGTGCTCAATTAAACTTAATTGCACTTCATTCAATTCATCATAGAGGAAATGAAATAAAAAGTGACTGCTGCATTGGCACCAGCTGTTAATACCAACAACCAAGCTCCCTAATTAAAATTCCACGTGATTCAAATCTGAACTTGAAAGTGACAATACTAGTCCTCGTTACAAGTGAAGTGGGTTATACGTATACCACTTTGAAATTTTACCTTGCATAGAGTTGAAAATTTGCAATTCAATTCAACTGAATATCCAAACACGGCCTAAACTACACAAAATAATTCAGAATTACCTTCAAAACCGAGACAATCTTCTCCTGCTCTTCAACCTCATCGAAATGCCGCTTCCATCGATCCCAATCCCAATCTCCGACGTCCTTCTCCTTCGCCTTCCCATCCCCTGCCACGTCAGCGCCGACACAATCCTTTGACGGGCTCCGGTATGGATTCAGGTTGTCGTTCCACCATTTGAAGGCATTCCTGGCAGCATCCTGCAGGGAATCCAACCTGGGGCGGATAAAATCGTCGTAGGGAGATCGAGAGTCAGATCGATTCTGGCAGCGGCAGAATGAGGGGTTCGAAGGTCTGGAGGAGGCAGGGAAGGTTTTTGACGGTGGCGGAGCGAGGAATCTAGAGCTTTTGGAGAGGGATCTTCTAGGGTTTTGGTCGGGTTGGGAGGAGGGAGAAGAGAAGCGAGGAGATGAAATGGATGCCATGAGAGAGAGCTTGAGAGAAAGCTTGAGAGAGAGAGGGAATTTATAGGAGTGGATTAGACAGCCGTTTGTGGTCTGATAGCCATTGTAGCCGGAATAGATAAGACGATTGCTGTGCGGATGTTTTTAAATTGCGCCGGAGTGCGTAAGGTCTTAACCTGTGCACTCTCTGTCCGGCTGTAAATAAGTTGGGCTGGGCCTGAACGGATGCAACTGACCTAAACCCGAGAAAAGCTCAAACCCACTGTCCATTCTAAGTGGATCGGGTCCCGGCTTTCTTGTCGGGCCTCAATGATTATTTGAGCACTGTGTCCGGCTCAGGTCCGGTCTCATAGTACACATTCCTGAGATAATCGGGTTGTCCTGAGCCTTTGAGACTCGGATCTGATCGGGTACGCGTCCCCGTCAGGTACTGACCGAACGCGGATTGCGTCCTAAACCCGCCTGTCTCCAGCTGGGAAGCGGGAGGAGCTTTAACTGTGATGTATGGGTTATATCCACACCGTCCATACATTTTTCCGTATCATTTCAGTTTATAATTTTAAAATTGAGGAAAATAAAAGACATGTATGGACCACACAATGGGTATTAAAACTCTTACCGTTGAAAATTTTTTGGGGGCCACAGAATTTTGGATCGAGCTGATATTTATTTTTACTCTTCATCCAGGTCCATGCAACTTTATATGAATGGGTTGGATGGAAAATAAACATTACCGTGGACCCTAAAAAGGTTTCAACGGTTATCACCGCTGCTTCCTTTGGTGTGGTCTACTTGGGCTTTGGGTCTGCCTCAGTTTTGAGATAATACCATGAAATGATAAGGAAAAATGGATGGACGCTGTGGATAAAACACATACATCACGGTGGCCACTCAAAGCTCATTTCATGAATGGCTTTCTATGTTGACACGTGTCACCTTCATACATGCGTGACGTCCAAAAATGGGCTCCGGATTAGGTGTTGCCCAGGTAACACATCCGTTTTTTCCGATCATTTCAGGACGTTAACCCAGTAATTAAGTAGATGCAAATATCAGGTGTAGACCATACCACTGGAAAAAGTGGCAAATGACCATTAAAACTTCCCGTAGGCCACAAAAGTTTTGGATCTAACTTATATTTTCTCTTCATCCCTGTCTATTTGTCATTTTCAACAGGTTGGATGGAAAGTAAACATTACAGATCTGCTTAAAGTGGGCCTAGGAAGTTTTTAATGGTGGGCGTTCAACACTACTGTTTCCTCGGGTGTGGTCCACCTGAGATTTGAATCTTCTTAATTTCTTGCATCATGAACTAAAACAGGCTAGGAAAACGGATAGACGGCGTGGATAAACAACACATCATCAAGGTGGGCCAGAAAGATTTAATATGTATCGTGTCGCTATTAAAACTAAGCGGACACGAAACCCGACTTGAACTAACCCGATTAGACCCGAATGTAACTATTCCCAAAAACTGAACCCATACCTGATTGCTTGGCTGGTCAGGCCCATAAAAATCCGGTCAGGTCCATCGACAGCCCTACCGGCGGTGGAGCGAGATGGGGTCCTTAGGTGGTGAAATTCCACTAAGGCGTGAGCGTGTGGGGGTATGTGTGCGTGTGAAAAAAAAAAAAAAGTTACGTGGCTTGAAACTCGTGGCCCATTCAGTCCAAATCCAAAATGGTCCACCTGGAGAAATGGCGTGCGTTTAAAATCCAGGCCATCCGGAGGTGGGGCTACTGTCAATGAACACCGTAAACCAGCCCCAAGATCAGGCGTGAGATGGACGGTTGAAACAAGAAATGACCGTCTGTCCATATTCTACGTACACGTGTGGTCCACCTGGTAGTGAACTGTATTGAGTCCATAGTATGTTAATGGTGGGCCCCGCGATCGAGTGTCTTAGTTGGTACAAACATGTACAGAGCTTAACCCGGCTCAGCCATCAGCTAACCTCAGCTTAGACTCAGCTCAGCTCGGTTTGGTCAGCAGCTCGGACTAGTTCGGGCTGAGTTTGAGCCAAGTTCACCTGTTCAGCATTTTAATAAATACTTAGATGACACCTTCAAAATCTTACTGTATTTAAGACAATAGCAATGGATTTACTGGCATTTTATCAAAAACACCTTCTAAATAACATAAAAAAAAAAAAATTTAAAAATATTGATTTCTTATACATACCTTTCTTGGCACCAGTTACACTTCGTTGAGTCATTTCATTAAATACTTGGTGAGCAACATCAATATCAAAGTAACCAAATCACCGAATTGGTTCGATCAGAGTTCGATTCGAGCTGGTTTGATCCGAGTTGAGTTCAGCTAGGGCCAGCTCAAACTCGACTCAAACTTATTTTTAAGCTCAAAAAATCAGCTCAACTCGGCTCGAACTCAGCCTCAAACTGAGCTGTTTCTGAGTCAAGTCGAGTCGAGCTAGCTAACCGAGCTAGCTCAGTTCATGTACACCTCTACTACCGAACGACGCTTGAAGACTTCGAGCCAAGTCGAGTCGAGTCGAGCGAGCTAACCGAGCTACCTCGGTTCGTGTACACCTCTATATAGAGCTGCTTCTTCGATTTTCTCGGGCTGTTGATGCAGACCGTTGATTTATGGGACCCACCTGGATAGAAAATGGACCAGAGCTCTTCCAGGTAGGAAGATCCTAGCCACCCAATATTTTGCCATTCTTATCTATCTAATTATAGGCCACTGATGAAGGGTTGGATCTTCCAAATTAGGATTTTTTTAGCACTCCCATTAAAAGTGGGGCCCATCTGATAAATAACAGAGTTCATCATGGGCCATGCACATCCACAGTACACGTATTAGAGCTAAAAAAATACACCAACAACAATGTCATCACACAGTCCAAATCCGATGAGTGAAATCGGATAGTTGGCATTGTCTGATCATTTGAATTTTGTCCTGCTCGATCACATAAGGATCGGTTTGGACAGTCTGGATTACGTTAATTCATACCACATGAAAGTATACACGCACGGGAAGGAAGTGGCCACGTGTTTGAACAGCATACACTCACTCCCATTGCTGACAAGTGGGGCCCATAGTTGATTAATCCATATCGTCGGTCCCACGATCGATGGACAACGCTCCCAATTGCAAGATCTCATGGACCAGTCTTAGGATCTTTTCCAGTTGCACGTGAGCCGTTCTTTTCTTTATCTGATCAATCATTTATCCGGATGTTCAAATTGAAACGTTAAGATTGCCCTATCGAGTAGATTTCTGGGCCATGCTCCATCACGTCCAGACGCAACACATAGAACAATGGGCCCCACCTGGTGAGAATTGAAAATGCTGATACACGATGGCGCGAGCCATGTGTCTTCTCATAATCTACATCCTATTAGTCTGGTCTGGTCTATCTTGCTCGTGGGTGCGCACCATGTCCCTTATGCCTGAGATGCTCAATGTCTCGCTATAGCATGGGTTATTGTATTTGATGTCTTAAATCCAATTAGATACAAAGCCTATTGATGTCATCAACTGGCTGCCATTACACTTATCTAGTCAATTAGAGTACTTGATTCAACTTTGTTTGCTTTTACAGTCCCCTAACAAGCATTAAAGCAGAGACTCGAATCATCCACTTAGCAGACCCAACCCATTTAGGGATATTCTCAATTAGAGTCAGAAAATGCATGACCTAAAAGGCACTAAGCTCACCATTAACCTTAGCTTAGCTCATAAAGTAATCATTTTAGAAAGGCTCCAACCTTAGTAGTAACCTACCAATCAGTCTTATAAAGAAATGAGTTAAATGATCAAAGGTCTTGAATAATTGAACATAAACATATTTTTAAGATCTCCTCCTTTTATAATAAATTTTGTTGTAGATATGGTTTTAATCATTGGAACATGATTAAGTATCCAACAAGAGTCTTTAGACGGGGGTTGCAGTGTGGGTTCAAGTTAATCCAAATTTGATTGACCTAATCAGGACTTGGGTCAACTTGTTAAGGTCATTGGGTTGAAAAACTATAACATGATTCAAAATCAGGTTAGCCTTAGGTTTAATAAATTCAAGTTGAGTAATAAATAGTCACATGTATTTGAAATTGGAGTAATGTTACATTATGAGTTTAGTCAATTAAAAGTCAGATCGTGTTATAGATTAGGTTCTTCTAGGTTAGTTGAGGGTCAAAGTAGTATTGTGAACTGGGTCCTCTTGAGATTGGGCCAGGCTCGGGTTGGCCCTCGACACAACCCACCCAAGTCACACACTTACTTTAAACTATACATGTATCTTAAATGTCAATTGTAACGAGTATACAAAGGTGACTCAGTTGATGATTAGACCATGCCAATGGTACAAGACAAGGTCATTCATTTATTAGCATGCCTGGTCTGGCTCGAACACTGGGCCTAGATTTTCAAGCTCATGCCCAGGTCTCAAGCCTAGTTGACCCTCATCTGGGAGTATGTGCAAGTGTAAATTAGGTTCGTTTTACCTCTGTCATGAGCACACATGTTGAGATGGTCCAATAATTTGAATTGTTGATTTTCTCGGTACTATGAAATATGGGCAACTGTAAGAGAGATCTTTAAAACGGATGATTTGAATAATTACAATGTTGAAAAAAAAATTAAAAAAATCATGGCATCAACCTCAAAAAAATAGAAGATCACTATCATCACTAGAGGACAATAAATGGCACATAGTTAAACTAGGGTAGTAAAAGAACGTGGATTGTTCCTATCATCATACCATCTTAGCATGTAAACTCCAGTAGGGACAGCGCTACACATATTGGTGGGGCACGAATCAGCTGGGACCCTACATCGGCCAAATAGCTGGTGGAAAAGCTCCACAGCCCCACCGTGATGTATGTGTTTTATCGATGCTCTCTGTCCATTTTGATTGCTCATTTTAGAGAGGAAAAAATGGTGGATCAAACGCTCAAGTAGACTACACCATAAGAAGCAGTGGAGATTAATGGTTTGCGATTGAAAACTTTTCCGGGTGCTAGATAAGTTTTAGATAATTTTAAGGTATAACCCCAAATTTAAAGTGGATCCAAGTCTTGAGTGGACCGCACCATAGGAAAAAGTAATGACTGACCATTAAAAACTTCTTATGGGCCACTTAAGTTTTGGATGAAGCTAATATTCGTGTGTGCCTTCATATGGGCCTTAATGACCTCATCAACATGTAGGTTGGCAAATAAACATTACAGTTGACCCTATGGAGTTTTTAATGGTGGGTGTTCAATCACCCTTGTTTACTTTGGTACGGTCCACCTAAGATGTGGGCATGCTTCATTTTTCTAACTCATGCCTTAGAATAAGCCTATCAAATGGATAGATGACATAGATATACAACACATAGATAAGGTGGGCCCCACCGAATGCAATGCGCTCCCCCGGACAAAATGGTTAACATATTTGCCAACCTAGATTAGGTGTGGACATATACCACATACATACTAATGTAGTACATGTGTTCGAGATCCATACAGTTTGTTAGATGGGCCTTACCATGAGCATGCCATGGCAACAATTAAGAAGGCCAATCCATCAACTTGGCCTTACCACCCTGTATGGACCACGAAAGTGAATGCCAGGTCATTGAGGGAAGTTGGGTAATCTCATTAGAGTAATTTTGGATTAATGGCCCATTCATGGTAGCAACCGCATAATGTACAGCTCAGAGTTTCCAACTGTACAACCAACCACATAGAAATCCAATCCAATCTAATCGCTCTCAACTGATTCCAGAAATAGCGTTTTTAACATTCAAACATTCAACACTCCTCCCTTAATACAAGCTAAACCATAAGCTCTCCAAAAACTCAGGTAGTAATTTGGGTAATTTCGTGAAATATTGAGGGTGTTTGATCAATGTTCTTCTTATATAAACAAGAAAAAGATTGAGCTGATGTAAACGAAGAAAGATGAAGAAGATTGCAGCTTTGGTTCTCCTCTTAGTCCTTGTAGCCTCTCAGATGGAGGAGGCCCACTCAACTGAGGCATTTCAGTGCCACGATGAGTGCACATTGAATTGCGTTGGAGAAGATCGTAAGTCTTGATCATAAGGATGCATTGGATCCTGGTTCCTAGTCAGCCAGGATCAGCACTAACACGGCCAATTCATTCAATGGGCCAGATGTTATAGCCATGGTCTACACCAATGGACCAAAAAAACTATCCAGACGGGCTTATGATGGATATAAATACGCCTTAATATGGACTTTTGTGGCCCAATCATAGGTCCATGTGTCTAAAATGATCGTGCATCTTAGTGCATCATATCAATTATGTCCCGATCATATCATATCGATAGGTTGATCCTAACGGTCTGATCGTTGACTTGTAAACCACTAAGTGAGTGAAAGGCCCAACGGTTAATGAGGCGATCATTTTTCCATTGCAGTCCATCTAAGGTGGACCATGAGGGTGGTGGGCCATTGCTAACTACAATTTCTTTCTTGTGTTTTTTTTGTAGAGAGTAAGATCGAAGGCTGTGACCGCAAGTGTCAAGTACAATGTGACCCAGGTAATTACTTTAATCTAAACTTGTAACTAGTCTAGTCTAAATTTATTTATTGTTCCACCCTTTCTATCAATGACAAATTATGACCCTTAAATTTTAAGAAGGTGTAATTATCATTTTTATTATATCAATCAATGTCAGTCCTATTTCTTAATTGATATGGGAATACATGATACTTGATCAAAACCACTTGACTCTTAAGGTTCACCGCAGGTGACTACATGGACGGTGGTGATCAACTTATATATCATCCACTCTATTAACGATTCACATAATCTATTGCGCAGGTTTTGCGGGTGCGGCCGGTCTGCTCTAGTCATGGGATGAAGCTATAGTGAACGTATTTTCGCCTGATTTTTCTAATAAAATGTAAACCCAATCCGGTTTAAAATAAGATAGTTATTGTATGTGGGCTTTTAACTTTGTTTATTTTAAAAGTCTATCAACCGTCGATCATAATGAGCTCTTGTAAAAATGTCCGCCGGTTTGGGACATTTCTCATTGTAACATTATCTTCTCTGATAATAAAAGGCGTTGATTGAATTATTGTGATTTTTTTTTCTTTTTGACTATCTAAAGAAGATTTGCTTCAATTTACATACAAACAGACACATGAATACTTGGATATGTAAATGACTAAAAAAAATTATAAGCCTAACACTAAGAAATGCTTTTCAATTTGAATTGACTCATTTTATTTTATTGCTTTAATTATCGACCATTTATTTTCAAAGCATTAATTAGATAGTTATATAATTCAAATAAAGTGATTTGAGAGGAATATAAAATTAAATATAGCCCCACTTAATGTATCTTTCAAATTTATACTTACACATGTTCAATATGCTCATTATAAACATTTGGTTTCTTAAATATCTAATCCGATAGTTAGGTTCATTCGGTCAAAGTGATTTGAAAGTGACTGAAAATTTAAAATGAGCTTTAGATGATGGGTAGTCAATATCAATTATTAGACCTTTCTAGTGTACTAATATGAAATGTCCATTTTTCCCAAAACATTGAACAATGACAAATAAATATAGTCAATTTTATTTAGAGTGTTATGTTTGATTTACAAACGAAAATCATTAATTTATATTATAAATGTTATCTTAAATTTTATGTCTAAGATTTGTAAAAGTAGAAAGGTATAATGATTATATTATAAAATTTATAATTTTTTTGTATATCAAATACTACTCATTACTGCAAAAATGTTATCACTAAATGATGTAAAGATGATACATTCGCGTCAACACAATTAGCACTAATGGAATGGCTAGAACTATGGCTTGACAAGTTTTAAAAAGTATTTCATAAACACTTAGTTAAGTATCGTACGGTATAAAAACAATGATCGCATATTTATATAACGTATAAAATTAAACATATTGGCTAAAATAAATTTAAAATATAACATGTTTATTACCCATGTAAAAATATTATTAATATAAATATGTTAGTACTTAATAAAGATATATATATATATATATATATATAGAGAGAGAGAGAGAGAGAGAGAGAGACGCTCAGCTATGCACTGGTTCGCACGTCACTACATGCGAACTTTCCTATCAACCGTCGGATAAGGCTGATGGTCTAAATGAAGGCGCTCATAGCGCGAGCTTAAAAAAACGAATTTCCTTTTATCGCACGCAGCTTCACCCTCCGAAGGATGGGGGAGAGAAGGAAAACATGAAATTCTTTCGCTGAGATGCTAGTGAGTCCCACCAAGATGTTAGTGATAAATCTATACTGTCCATACATTTTTAAAAATAAATTTATGGTATGAACCCAAAATTGAGGTATATCAAAATCTCAAGTGGGCCACACAGTGTTAATTGAACTCTCACCATTAAAATCTTGCTGGGGCTACCAAATTTTTGGATCAAGCTGAATTTATTTTTTTCATCATCCAGGTCTGTATGATTTAATCTATAGGATAGATGTCAAATAAATATCACAGTGGGCCCTAAAAAATTTAATGGTGAGAATCATTATCACCGCTGCTTCCTGTGGTGTGGTCCACTTCAGATTTGGATCTGCCTCAGTTTTGGAATAATGCCCTCAAATGATAAGGAAAAATGGATGGACGAGGTAGATTTCTCAAAAACATCATGGTGGGCCCCACCTAGGTTTCCAGCACACGAAAAGCTTTCGCAGGAAATCCATGTTCGAAAAAACCGCGTTGCGGATTTTATGCGAAAGCTTTTCACATGGAGTTCCTACACTGGAAACCTAAGTGGGACCCACAGTGATGTTTTTGAGAAATCCAATATGTCTATCCATTTTATGAGATCATTTTAGGATATGTATACAAAAACGAGCCGAATCCAATACTCAAGCGGGCCGAAAACGTGAAAATTGAACTTACACAGTTGAAATATTTGTAGGTCACAGAAGTTTTGAATCATGATAATATTTGTATTCTCAGCTAATCACAGTAGGAATGACATTATGAATGGTATAGATGGCACGTAAAGATTACTATCGACCCCAAGGAGTTTTCAATGGTTGGAATTTTCCTACCCCTTTTCCTCCGGTACGACTCAATTGAGTAGTGTATGCCGCTCACTTTTGGTCTCAAGTCCTAAAATGAGTTCAAAAAACGAATGGACGAGATAGATTTCTCACAAACATCATGGTGGGCCCCACCTAGATTTTGACCGAACTTAGCAAATTGCGTGCGTCATTAGTGGACACGGATTGGATATTGATAGAGGTTGAGTAGCTGATGCGGGTTGGATACTAACAGAAGTTGAGTAGCCAGACTCAAAATGACGTCACCAAGTTCCGTGGGCCCCACCATGATGTATGTGTTGTATCCTCACCGTCCATACATTTGGAGAAATCATTTTAGGATATGGTCCAAAGAACGAGGTAGATCCAAGGCTGGGGTGGACCCCACCATAGAAAACAATGGTGAGAGTGACGCCCACCGTTGAAACCTTCAAAAGGTCCACCATAATTTTTATTTGAGATCCAATCTATTCATGTGTTAGCACAGACATGAAAGAAGAGAAAACACAAATATTAGCTTGATCGAAAACTTTTGTGACCCTTAGAACTTTTTAATGGTAGGCGTCACTCTCCCCACTATTTTCTGTCGTGGGGTTCTCTAGATCTTTGGATCTGACTCATTCTTTGGATCATGCCCTAATATGATCTCTCCAAATGGACGGGCAGTGTAGATACAAAACATACATCATGGTGTGGCCCACAGAACTTGGTGACGTCACTTCATTGGGGAGTGTGGTTACTCAACAGACGCGGACCTCCTGCGAAAGGCTTTCGCATAAACTTCCTGCCTTGAAAACCTATGTAGGGTCCACCATGATGTTTTTGATAAATCCACCACATCCATCCGTTTTGTGAGCTAATTTTAAAACAAAGGCAAAAAATGATCCGGATCCAAGACTCAAGTGGGCCGAAAAGGGGAGAATTGAACGTCCACAGTTGAAATATTCGTGGGCCACAAAAGTTTTGAATCAGGCTAGTATTTTTGTTTTTAGTTCATCCCAATAGGAATGACGTTATGAACGGTATGAATGGCATGTAAGCATCACTGTCGACCTTAGGAAGGTTTCAACGGTAGGAATTTCCCTGCCCACCTTTTCCCTTACTTCGGCCCACCTGAGTCTTAGATCCAGATCATTTTTGGCCTCTTGTCCTAAAATCATCTCAAAAAGAGAATGAACATTGCAGATTTATCAAAAACATCGTGGTGGGCCCCACATAGGTTCCCAGCGCATGAAGTTCCTGCGAACATGTTGATGATTGGAATATGTCAATGATCCACAAAATGACCATTCATTTATTAGTCCGGCTTGGACACCCCACGAAGGAGGTTTCATGTTCGAGACTTCTCACCGGGGGTGATTGATGCAAGAGTATTTTCACACTGAGCTCGAGTGGGGTCGCCTGTGAGATGCAGGTGCACACTCGGGGTGGGCGGGGCCCATGGAGGAGGTCTCATGTTCGAGGGTTCGGCTAAGGTCCTAACCCATAAGATGTGGGGCCTGAGCTATGGGATAAATGGACTAATTCGCCATACTCTAATAGTTTGAGCTTTTAGAGCAAGTGGTTAATTGTCTTGCATCAAATAAGCCTAGATTTTAACATATAAATCTTGTTGAAGAACATGGCTACACATACTGGTGGGACATGAATAGGTTGGTGACCCATACACTAGCTAACAACCGATGAAAAAGTTTTATAGGACCCACCATGATATATATGTTTTATCTACGTTGTCTGTCCATTTTTCCACTCGTTTTAGGCATAAAAAATTAGGCAAATCAGAAGCTCCAGTATACCACACCATAAGAAACAATGGGGATTGATAGCTTATATTTGAGAACTTCTTGAGTGCTACAAAAGTTTCATGACATGAGCGTGAAAATGAAGTAGATCTAAGTCTTTAGTTGACCACAACATCAAAAAAAGTAGTGACTATTCATTAAAAATTTATTATGGGCCACACAAGTTTTTTAAGAAGCTGATAGTTGTTTTGTCCCTTCATCTAAGCCTCAATGACCTTATCAATAGGTCGGATGGTAAATAAATATTATAGTTAGCCCTAAGAAGTTTTTAATGGTGGGTGTTCAATCACCATTATTATTGTGGTATGGTCCACTTGAGATTTAGATTTGCTTCCTTTTTGGGCTCATACCCTAAGGGCCTGTTTGATTTTCATCATTTCACCGGGAAAAGATAAATACCCTGGAAATGGGTGATTATTGCCGTTTCGCTTATTTGAATATTCACAGGGATTTCACTTCTTGGAAACAGGTTCAAAAGTAGTAGTGGCTATTTTAGGACACCATCTCGATGTATATGATATATCTGTTCCGTCCATCGATTTTATCACAACATTTTGAGATATGAGAAGAAAAATGAGTTAGATCCAACACTCAACTGGCTCATACCAAAAGAAACAATGGTCCTAAGAAGTTTTTAACGGTAAGTATTTAATTCACATTTTTCTATGTCGTGGTCCACTTGAGAATTGGATATGCCTCATTTTTTGGCTTATATTATAAAGATATCTGAAATAATAGATGAACGGTGTGGATATATGATATGCATCGTGGTGGGACCCACAAATGTTTTACAATATTTGCCACTTTTACCTCCAAAAAGTACACCGTCAAATCAGTTACGGGGAAGTGTGCGGCAACTACGGAGGGAAATAATTATTACCATTTACCCTGGTTTTTTCCATTTCCTTGAAAAACAAACAGGCCCTAAAATGAGCTTGTGAAACGGATGGATGATGTGGATATACAATCATACAAAAGGTGGGGCCCACGATCACGGTCAGACTAAATTCAATGCTACCCATTGAATGCTATAATTAACACATTTCTAACCTAAACTAGTGTGCACATATGTGTTTGTGGTCTATACAGTTGGTCAGGTGGATCACATTATGAGCATGCTATCACAACAATTAGGAAGACCCACCTATCAGTTGGGTCATACTTTTATAAGAAGAATTGTCACGCCCCAAACTCGGAAAACGGGCTCACAAAATTCTCGATCGCCGAATCCGGTGCCGACAGCCTCCGTAGTATCCCATTTTCAGATTCCGGCATTCTCATGCCAGGTTCCGATCCTGGGATCCTACAAGGAGGGTTTTCAGTAAAAAAAAATTTTGTAATAGAGCATAACCACAAGCATAACCAAGTCACAAAACAGCATCACCACATATCCACTAAATCAAAAACTTTAAGTACAATGCAGAAAGGGAAATACAGGGTGATCAAAAGCTTCAAAATAAACTGATGTGCACTCCTGCCTCAGCGCTGCTGCTGTCCAACACTACCTGCACGCAACAGTCGTGCATAAGCTTACAAAAGCTTAGAGGGTGGTGTAAGTGTGTGTGCAAGGCCAGCGCCAAGTGTACAATATCAGAGTTACGCGGAAATATGCGATAAGTCCATGAATGCTATCAGCTGTATCAACGCTATATGATGCAAGACATGAATGCTATCGGCCATACCAAGGCCATGCGATGCGAGGCCTATATAGCCAAATGTCATATGCGAGATGCGAAGCAAGCATGTCAGTCCTCATCAAGTACATTTCGTACAGTTCCTCTCTGGATATCAGTGGTTGTCACCTCCTTAGCCGCACAGCCAGCAAGTGGAAGAGACCACCCTATCCACCTGGCTCGGCGATAGCGGACTCATTTACGAGTGGTCAAACTCCTAGCTTATAGCCCCCTCACTCGGGCGGATAAGGCCACACCCCCTTCCAACCGACACAGTGGGAGCGGCCTCTCGGTATTCGGCACTCGGGCGCTCGTGTATCCACTCTGCAGACGTTGGAGCATCTCCTGGTACCAAAAAGGTTGGATTTTCACCCAAGGACAACCTAAGTGCCCACAGTACTCGATATCTGATCCTCCCATCCACGATGTGTCTGTGGAGCCACGGCCCCGATGTCCTAGGGCGTGCGTGATCAAGTCACACATATGCAAGATGCATGAGTCACATCATCCCAACAATCTCATGCGTACCACGCAATCATGTGGGGCACTCCCTCATAAGGAGTCCTAAATGTCTCAAAATTTATTGATCAAGCATTACTCATATCAAGCATACATATGATGCATATGGGCATGTATCATGGAGCTATACTAAGCATGTTATAAAGTCAGGAACTATCAACAAGTATGGGCCTATCAATGGGCCTTAAGGAGAGTTACAATGCGGACATTTAACCAACATTGTATTTACAATGTGGACGTCAAACCAACATCGCTCCCAAGGCATGGCTCGCCATAAAATACCATTACACAAACCATATGGAATCACACATTGCAATGGACCCTAAGGACATCCCATTGGGCCTCGACCCATGGGCCTTAGACACATTAAATGGGCCGTATCACATGGGCCTTACCTTCATCAAATGGGCCGCATTAATGGGCCTTACCAACGGGCCTTATGTACATTGCAAGGGGCTATACCCACGTGCCTTAGAATATATCGAATGGGCCTAATCACATGGGTTTTACATTCATCAAATGAGCCACATTAATGGGCCTTACCAACGGGCCTTATGTACATTGCAATGGGCTATATCCCACGGGCCTTAGAATATATCACGATGGGCCTTGTAACATGGGCCTCAAATACATTGAATGGGCCCCATCACATGGGCCTTACATGTATCCCAAGGTGGGCCACACCAAAGTACAAGTGGTGAGGATGATTTCCACCATTAAAATCCCTAAGGCCCACCAACAATTATATATTATATAATATAATATATAATATATACAATATAACATATATAATATATATATATATATATAAAACCACACCATTCGACCATTCTACGCAACTGATGGATAAGTTGTAAAAAGGATGGTCAAGATCTATAAAAAGTAATTCCAATTAACAATTTGATACATTTATTCATTGAGGCCCACTGTGAATTGATTACGATTTTCATATTGATCCTAAACTTATGTGGCCCCAAAAATGGTGTGTGTTGAATCCCACTGTTTCCTTTGGTGTGGGCCAACCGAGTCTTGGATGGTGAATTTTGGAGGGGACCCACCTCGGGGTGGTCCACCTCATGGACGGCGTGGATACAAAACATACATCATGGTGGGGCCCACATGAGGGGCCGTGGGTCCCTGCACGGACGCCCGCTGCTCGCAGCGCCTGCGTCTCTGGCGCTGTCAGGGTTTTTCATACATGGGGCCCGCATCAGGTAGATCTACCCCAGCCATTGGTCTCTACAGACCATAACAAATCCGTAGAGTCCAATATTGGATATTTTTGGGCATGTAGAAAAAATTAAAGTCAGTTTCAACGGTAGGAATTACTATCTTCAAGGGTGTGGCCCGCTAGAAAGTTAGATCAGTCCCATTTTCCGGCTCAACGCCTAAAATAATCTGAAAAATGAGATGGACGGCTTGGATTTGAAGCATTCATCAAGATGAGGCCTATATGAGTTGGCCACCAAAAAGCTTGGGAACCAAGCTTATATTTGTGTTTTCACATGGACGTCCAGCGTCCCTGACGCTGGACGGTGGGCCTCTCACATGCATAAGGTGGGCCCTATTTAAGTGGGCCACCAATTTATGAGTGTTGTGGATATAATACATATAAGGTGGGTCCCACCTATAGATGGTTTAGCATAAAATACAAGCCTCATAGTGGGGTCTATTCGGGCGGGCCACACAATCATACCAACATCACAAGAAAAGAAGAATAAAAGAAAGGGAGGGAGAGAGAGAGAGAGAGAGATATACACGTGCGGTGGAGGGACCCCGGCACTATGGGCCCTCCGTTCAAGCATCCAATCATACATCAAGTGGGTCCCATTGCGTATGGGCCCACCAAATTGAAAATCAACGGTGGAGATCCTTTCTCTACCAAACTAGAAGGTCTAGATGACCATATTCATGTAAGAAAATAAACATCATGATGGGGTCCATGGAGAATGGCCCCATCATGGAATGATCTTAAGCATCAAGGTGGGCCATTAGCCACATCAAGGGTCCAAAGTGAGATCCACACCATTAATCGGTAGGCCTCACTTGGCCCATCATAAGAACATAAAAATCTAGCCTATAGAAGCACCCACTGGTCGATCTTCTCGGTCCGATGGAAAGCCGATCTCCTTGGGCTTCACTTAAATGGCGGAAGATGGAAAATGAAAGGCTAGGATGGAAGATTTGGGATGGAAAAGTGGACCACACACATGCACTCTCTCACATGGAGAAGCTTGGACGTGAGAGCTCTCTTAGGTTGCTTGGAATTGAGTTGAGAAATGAGAAAGAGAGAGGGAGAGATGGGATGTAAAGAGAGAGAGTGATGGATGTGAGTGATGGGTGAGGTGATGGGTGAGGTGATGTGTACTTGACTAGCATGGGTGTGTAAGAGAGAGGGTGAGAAAGGGTTGACTTTGGAGAGAGAAAGCATGGGTTGCTTGTACTTGACATGAGGTGATGGATGGGATTGATTGATGGGATTGATTTGACACATTGAAGAGATTCTCTTGGGATTGCAAACGCGCGGCGTTTTCTTCGAAATAAACGCCGGCTCACATCTTCCTGCCAGAGTATCGGATCGGTGCGAGAGACGCGGCATCGGAACCGCGGCGACGGTGCGGTCGCAATGGTACAAGTCTTGATTTAAGCCGACTCAAATCTACATCATAAGGCTTAGGGTCGATCGCAACGTCGATTATACGTCACAGGTTGCCGAAATTTGACAGGAAGGATCGCGGGACTCGATGAAACAGTACGGACTAGGATACGGGTCTTACAAGAATGGACAATTAATAAAAGAATAATTGGTCATTTATATTCAAGATAACATATCCCATTTGATAAATTGGTCTGGACTGTACTCGGTCCACTACAATCATACTACTCCATGTGGACCATTGTAGTGAATGTCAAGTCATTGAGGAAAGTTGGATCATCTCATTAGAGTAATTTGGATTGATGACCTATTTATGGTAGCAATTGCTTGATGTACGGTTCGGATCTTCTAACTGTACAACCACCCATATAGAAATATAATCTAATACAATCACTCTCAACTAAATTTCAGAAATGGTGTTTTTAAAATTCTAACATTCCACCTTATTCCCTTAAAATGAGCTAAATCATAGGTTCATTTAAAATTTAAGTGACAATCTTTATAATTTTATGAAAGATTAAAAGTGTTTGAGTAGTGCTCTTCCAAAATAAATAGGAACAATATGGTGTCGATGATGTGAAGGAAGAGATATGGAAAAAATTGCAGCTTTGATTCTCATCTTAGTCCTTGGAGCATTTCAAATGGAGGACACTTATCTAGGTGACGCATTTGCATGCCACAATTTTTGTGCTATTAACTATGTTGGAGGTGACCTTAAGTTTCAATCATAAGATGGCATTGGCCCTAAGTTTTTGGTCAGCCACGATCAACCATAACACAGTTGATTTATTCAACGGGCCAGATGTTTTGGTTATACCCAACACCAATGGACCTAAAAAATTTACCCATATGGGCATATGATGGAAATAAATGGACCTTAAATGAACTTTTGTGGCCCAATCAGAAGGTGGTAGGCCTAAAATGTTTGTGCATTTGGTGAGCCCTACTAATTCTATCTAGATAACATCCATAGGTTGATTATAATGGTCTGATTGTTGACTTGTAAACCACTAAATGGGTGTTCAAAGGTTAAAGTCACAATCATTTTTCCATTGCGGTCCATCTAAGTTAGGCTATAAGGGTGATAGGCCAATTAATGACTATAATTTTTTTCTCGTACTTTTTGTAGAGAATAAGATCGAAAGTTACAACTACAAGTGTCAAATAATATATGACTATAGTAATTACTATAATATAAACTTATTTATTGTCTCACCCTTTTTATTAATAACAGATTATAACCCTTGAATTTTAGAAGGCGCATGATCATTATTTTTATGATAATATGGTAGTAAATGTCATTTTCATTTTGCAATTAATGTACGTACACATGATCATTAATTAGAACCGCTCGACTCTTACACCCTAATGCATATGACGATATGCATAGTGGAAATCAATCCAAATATCATTCACTCCATTAACGGTTCACGGAATATATTTGTAAGTTTTGTTGGTGCTGCTCTAGTTATGAAATGAAGCGCCAATTGACATATTTTCAATTAATTTATAATAAAATATAAAATCAATATAGTTTAGAATAAGATAGTTCTTGTTAATATGTTTTAGGCTTTCTTGATTTTAAAGGTTTATCAACCATTGATCACAACGAAGATGGAAATGACTATAAAAATAACGGAAAATAAAACATTTAGCTTAAAATTTTATATCAATTGGAATAATAAATTTTTAAAAAAATGTTTGTTAGTGCGAGTTCATTTTTTATTGTAGCATTACCTTTTCCTATAATAAAAGGCATTGATTGAATTATTATGTGTCTTTTGTTAAGATTGTTTAAATGAGATTTATCTTAATTTACATATATAAACATATGCATACTTGGATATATAAATTACTAAAAAAATTTATAGACCTAGTACTAAGAAATGATTTTCTAATTTGAATTTATTCTTTTGGTGTTATTACCTCAATCATTGGACATTCATTTTTCAATAGTTATCTCATTTGATCAAAGTGATTTAAGAGGAATATAAAATTAGATGTAAGCCCCACTTAATGGATCATTCAAACCTATACCTAGATTTGTCTAATATACGCAATATAAACCTTTCATTATTAAACCTTTAATTCAATGGTTAGGTGCATCCAATCAAAATGATTTAAAAGTAATAAAAATTAAAGATGCATTTTAAAGGATGGGTAGTCCACATCAATGGTTAGACATTTTCACTATTCTCAATATAAATTATACATTTGTCTAAAGTACTGAAGTATAAGAAATAATTCAGTTGATTTCATTTAATAATATTGTATTTAATTTATAAGTGAGAAATCTTTAATTTATATCACAAATGTTGTCTTAAATTTTATGCTTAAGAATTATAAAAATATAAAAGTATAATGATTATATCATGAAATTTATGATTTTTTATTTATTTTTATTTTTTATTTTTTGCAAATCAAATAATCTAAAAATGTTGGTGGTAAAAGATGCAAAGATACTACCGTCAATATAATACAATTAGTAATAATGGAGTGGCTAGAGCTATTGTCTGACAAGTTTTTTTTTTTTTCATAAATATTTAGTTAAGTATTGTACGATATAAGAATAGTATTCATATATTTATATAGCATTTGAAATATATGTGTGTGTGTGTGCGCGCGTTAAAATAAATTAAAAATATAATATATTTTTATCCATGTAAAAATATTGTTACTTCAAATGTGTTTATGTTTAATAAGGATGCATCTATAATATATTATAAATTTATTAGTGATAACTAATGTTTATTAATGCAAATATGCTGGAGTTAAATGATATAAACACCATTATTCAATGATACAAACATGCTATCATTATATTAATGTAATTAACGTTGACGATAAAGTTAGAGCTATTACGTAATAAGTTTAGATATATTTTTAATAATCATCAACTAAAGTAACTTATACTTATAATAATAATTGAAAAATATTTCTACTACGTACAAAATGAAAATAAATATGATTATGATAAATGTAAAAGATAATATATTCAATATCAATGCGACAAAATGGTTAATAAAAATGTTAGCGTTAAATTATGTTATATATATATATTTATCATTAATGGTATTGGTTAATACGAATATATTGATGTTAAATTATGCAATGTGCTACCAATATTCTAATGTAATTGACATCAAATGGAATGCTAAAAGTACTGCTTAACACGTTTAAATTACTTCTTGATAAGTAGTTAATTAAACATTTTATTCTCAAATATTAATAAAATGAAAGATGCCTGAATTTAAAATCAAATGTATCTTATTTATAAATATTTTCTTACTTTTATTCTCGTCTTTATATTGCCATCATCCACATTTATGCTCTTAACACTAATTTGAATTTAAAATCAACATATTTATTTTATTTTTAAAACCAATGTAAAATAAAATAAATAGATCTTAGTAGGATTCAAATGCAAATAGTTTTTTACTTTCAAATGAAAATCAAAATAAATTTTTAGACTCGATCTTCCACTATATAATCTCTTGTTAAATACATAGCACTTTACATCATTAGGTCTCTAACATTATAGAGTTCAAGTAATGAGTGTAGGCGCTTAATTGATCCACAACAAAGCATTAATCTGTATCAATTTAAACTTTAGTTACTGTTAGACAAGAGCTTTACATTATATCCATGCTAATTTTCTCTTAAGTGACTTTTCTGCCCCATGTATTTGTCCTTAAGCCACTGATGATTATGTTTAGATTTCTGTATTTTCAGAATCTCTATTACTATTCTTAAGATTACTTTCCCGATAAGACTGTATATATGAAATATTTCTTTGTCATCTTGGTCACTCTAACATAAATTTATTTATTTTCTTTCACATAGTAATGACACAAGTATTGTTGATTCTTTCCTTGATTTTGGCTAACAATTCTTTTGTATTCTTTTTTTTTGGGTATATTCTTAAGAATAGACGTGAAAAATATATCCAATATCCATAATTGTGACAAAAAGGTGCATAAGCCCACAACAGAGAAAAAACATCAAACATTAACCATTAAGGAAGAGATACTTTATTATGCTAAACATTAATATAATTAACATGACAATTGATTAGATTATTCAAGATGATGGGCCTAATCGTCAAATCTTAGTGTGAATCCCAGTGCATCATTGTTGCCCCCTGCCATTGGGCAGAGATTACAATATGGAGAGGTTCTCACAATATGAGGCTAGTTGAATGGCAATGACATAGGCCCAAATGGTCTAACACCTTTGTGATAAGATGAACTATCTGATCATATGCTGTTAACACCATCAACCACCCTTCATTTAGCTATAGCTAGATGATGAATTGCTTTGGGTTGAACACTTATGTTGGAGACAAATGTCATCTTATTAATCCTTAATGCACGACATCAATGCCATGCCCTTTAATTTAGGCATCAATTGGTGTCCCTAGTCATAGCTACTTTGGTGGAATACACAACCAAGGATAACCATTAATTCCTAAAAACTAGGATATTCTCAATATCTCTTAAACTGATGGAAAATGAAAGGCTAGGATGGAAGATTTGGGATGGAAAAGTGGACCACACACATGCACTCTCTCACATGGAGAAGCTTGGACGTGAGAGCTCTCTTAGGTTGCTTGGAATTGAGTTGAGAAATGAGAAAGAGAGAGGGAGAGATGGGATGTAAAGAGAGAGAGTGATGGATGTGAGTGATGGGTGAGGTGATGGGTGAGGTGATGTGTACTTGACTAGCATGGGTGTGTAAGAGAGAGGGTGAGAAAGGGTTGACTTTGGAGAGAGAAAGCATGGGTTGCTTGTACTTGACATGAGGTGATGGATGGGATTGATTGATGGGATTGATTTGACACATTGAAGAGATTCTCTTGGGATTGCAAACGCGCGGCGTTTTCTTCGAAATAAACGCCGGCTCACATCTTCCTGCCAGAGTATCGGATCGGTGCGAGAGACGCGGCATCGGAACCGCGGCGACGGTGCGGTCGCAATGGTACAAGTCTTGATTTAAGCCGACTCAAATCTACATCATAAGGCTTAGGGTCGATCGCAACGTCGATTATACGTCACAGGTTGCCGAAATTTGACAGGAAGGATCGCGGGACTCGATGAAACAGTACGGACTAGGATACGGGTCTTACAAGAATGGACAATTAATAAAAGAATAATTGGTCATTTATATTCAAGATAACATATCCCATTTGATAAATTGGTCTGGACTGTACTCGGTCCACTACAATCATACTACTCCATGTGGACCATTGTAGTGAATGTCAAGTCATTGAGGAAAGTTGGATCATCTCATTAGAGTAATTTGGATTGATGACCTATTTATGGTAGCAATTGCCTGATGTACGGTTCGGATCTTCTAACTGTACAACCACCCATATAGAAATATAATCTAATACAATCACTCTCAACTAAATTTCAGAAATGGTGTTTTTAAAATTCTAACATTCCATCTTATTCCCTTAAAATGAGCTAAATCATAGGTTCATTTAAAATTTAAGTGACAATCTTTATAATTTTATGAAAGATTAAAAGTGTTTGAGTAGTGTTCTTCCAAAATAAATAGGAACAATATGGTGTCGATGATGTGAAGGAAGAGATATGGAAAAAATTGCAGCTTTGATTCTCATCTTAGTCCTTGGAGCATTTCAAATGAAGGACACTTATCTAGGTGACGCATTTGCATGCCACAATTTTTGTGCTATTAACTATGTTGGAGGTGACCTTAAGTTTCAATCATAAGATGGCATTGGCCCTAAGTTTTTGGTCAGCCACGATCAACCATAACACAGTTGATTTATTCAACGGGCCAGATGTTTTGGTTATACCCAACACCAATGGACCTAAAAAATTTACCCATATGGGCATATGATGGAAATAAATGGACCTTAAATGAACTTTTGTGGCCCAATCAGAAGGTGGTAGGCCTAAAATGTTTGTGCATTTGGTGAGCCCTACTAATTCTATCTAGATAACATCCATAGGTTGATTATAATGGTCTGATTGTTGACTTGTAAACCACTAAATGGGTGTTCAAAGGTTAAAGTCACAATCATTTTTCCATTGCGGTCCATCTAAGTTAGGCTATAAGGGTGATAGGCCAATTAATGACTATAATTTTTTTCTCGTACTTTTTGTAGAGAATAAGATCGAAAGTTACAACTACAAGTGTCAAATAATATATGACTATAGTAATTACTATAATATAAACTTATTTATTGTCTCACCCTTTTTATTAATAACAGATTATAACCCTTGAATTTTAGAAGGCGCATGATCATTATTTTTATGATAATATGGTAGTAAATGTCATTTTCATTTTGCAATTAATGTACGTACACATGATCATTAATTAGAACCGCTCGACTCTTACACCCTAATGCATATGACGATATGCATAGTGGAAATCAATCCAAATATCATTTACTCCATTAACGGTTCACGGAATATATTTGTAAGTTTTGTTGGTGCTGCTCTAGTTATGAAATGAAGCGCCAATTGACATATTTTCAATTAATTTATAATAAAATATAAAATCAATATAGTTTAGAATAAGATAGTTCTTGTTAATATGTTTTAGGCTTTCTTGATTTTAAAGGTTTATCAACCATTGATCACAACGAAGATGGAAATGACTATAAAAATAACGGATAATAAAACATTTAGCTTAAAATTTTATATCAATTGGAATAATGAATTTTTAAAAAAATGTTTGTTAGTGCGAGTTCATTTTTTATTGTAGCATTACCTTTTCCTATAATAAAAGGCATTGATTGAATTATTATGTATCTTTTGTTAAGATTGTTTAAATGAGATTTATCTTAATTTACATATATAAACATATGCATACTTGGATATATAAATTACTAAAAAAATTTATAGACCTAGTACTAAGAAATGATTTTCTAATTTGAATTTATTCTTTTGGTGTTATTACTTCAATCATTGGACATTCATTTTTCAATAGTTATCTCATTTGATCAAAGTGATTTAAGAGGAATATAAAATTAGATGTAAGCCCCACTTAATGGATCATTCAAACCTATACCTAGATTTGTCTAATATACGCAATATAAACCTTTCATTATTAAACCTTTAATTCAATGGTTAGGTGCATCCAATCAAAATGATTTCAAAGTAATCAAAATTAAAGATGCATTTTAAAGGATGGGTAGTCCACATCAATGGTTAGACATTTTCACTATTCTCAATATAAATTATACATTTGTCTAAAGTACTGAAGTATAAGAAATAATTCAGTTGATTTCATTTAATAATATTGTATTTAATTTATAAGTGAGAAATCTTTAATTTATATCACAAATGTTGTCTTAAATTTTATGCTTAAGAATTATAAAAATATAAAAGTATAATGATTATATCATGAAATTTATGATTTTTTATTTATTTTTATTTTTTATTTTTTGCAAATCAAATAATCTAAAAATGTTGGCGGTAAAAGATGCAAAGATACTACCGTCAATATAATACAATTAGTAATAATGGAGTGGCTAGAGCTATTGTCTGACAAGTTTTTTTTTTTTTCATAAATATTTAGTTAAGTATTGTACGATATAAGAATAGTATTCATATATTTATATAGCATTTGAAATATATGTGTGTGTGTGTGAGCGCGTTAAAATAAATTAAAAATATAATATATTTTTATCCATGTAAAAATATTGTTACTTCAAATGTGTTTATGTTTAATAAGGATGCATCTATAATATATTATAAATTTATTAGTGATAACTAATGTTTATTAATGCAAATATGCTGGAGTTAAATGATATAAACACCATTATTCAATGATACAAACATGCTATCATTATATTAATGTAATTAACGTTGACGATAAAGTTAGAGCTATTACGTAATAAGTTTAGATATATTTTTAATAATCATCAACTAAAGTAACTTATACTTATAATAATAATTGAAAAATATTTCTACTACGTACAAAATGAAAATAAATATGATTATGATAAATGTAAAAGATAATATATTCAATATCAATGCGACAAAATGGTTAATAAAAATGTTAGCGTTAAATTGTGTTATATATATATATTTATCATTAATGGTATTGGTTAATACGAATATATTGATGTTAAATTATGCAATGTGCTACCAATATTCTAATGTAATTGACATCAAATGGAATGCTAAAAGTACTGCTTAACACGTTTAAATTACTTCTTGATAAGTAGTTAATTAAACATTTTATTCTCAAATATTAATAAAATGAAAGATGCCTGAATTTAAAATCAAATGTATCTTATTTATAAATATTTTCTTACTTTTATTCTCGTCTTTATATTGCCATCATCCACATTTATGCTCTTAACACTAATTTGAATTTAAAATCAACATATTTATTTTATTTTTAAAACCAATGTAAAATAAAATAAATAGATCTTAGTAGGATTCAAATGCAAATAGTTTTTTACTTTCAAATGAAAATCAAAATAAATTTTTAGACTCGATCTTCCACTATATAATCTCTTGTTAAATACATAGCACTTTACATCATTAGGTCTCTAACATTATAGAGTTCAAGTAATGAGTGTAGGCGCTTAATTGATCCACAACAAAGCATTAATCTGTATCAATTTAAACTTTAGTTACTGTTAGACAAGAGCTTTACATTATATCCATGCTAATTTTCTCTTAAGTGACTTTTCTGCCCCATGTATTTGTCCTTAAGCCACTGATGATTATGTTTAGATTTCTGTATTTTCAGAATCTCTATTACTATTCTTAAGATTACTTTCCCGATAAGACTGTATATATGAAATATTTCTTTGTCATCTTGGTCACTCTAACATAAATTTATTTATTTTCTTTCACATAGTAATGACACAAGTATTGTTGATTCTTTCCTTGATTTTGGCTAACAATTCTTTTGTATTCTTTTTTTTTGGGTATATTCTTAAGAATAGATGTGAAAAATATATCCAATATCCATAATTGTGACAAAAAGGTGCATAAGCCCACAACAGAGAAAAAACATCAAACATTAACCATTAAGGAAGAGATACTTTATTATGCTAAACATTAATATAATTAACATGACAATTGATTAGATTATTCAAGATGATGGGCCTAATCGTCAAATCTTAGTGTGAATCCCAGTGCATCATTGTTGCCCCCTGCCATTGGGCAGAGATTACAATATGGAGAGGTTCTCACAATATGAGGCTAGTTGAATGGCAATGACATAGGCCCAAATGGTCTAACACCTTTGTGATAAGATGAACTATCTGATCATATGCTGTTAACACCATCAACCACCCTTCATTTAGCTATAGCTAGATGATGAATTGCTTTGGGTTGAACACTTCTGTTGGAGACAAATGTCATCTTATTAATCCTTAATGCACGACATCAATGCCATGCCCTTTAATTTAGGCATCAATTGGTGTCCCTAGTCATAGCTACTTTGGTGGAATACACAACCAAGGATAACCATTAATTCCTAAAAACTAGGATATTCTCAATATCTCTTAAACTGAGAGCGGGTAAACATGACTATATAGGTCACTTTTTATAGTCTGTCTAATCATTGGCAAAACTGGACCCTTAAAGATGGATGAATAGAATGCCCATAATTTTTTTCAATGCTCTTATACTTATTTGGATAAATTAGGCCTAAGTGATCAATAGCTGATATGACTTGTCCAACTCGAGCCATGACGGCTATGGTCTAGACAAGTAATCCCACAAGTAATACACACACACACACACCCACACCCAACATGGGTGGTCCACCCAAAATCATACAGTCATGTCCTATAAAAATATGGGCTGAAAAATAAGAATACTAATGTAGGCCACCCAACAAGGTTTAGACTAGTTCACACTTGCGCTTGTGATCCATGTACTTTACCAGTAGCCTACATACAATTTATAGAAAAGAGTGATGAAAGAAGGCTTAAAACCATATCCAAAATCAAAATTAGGCCATATAGCCTTTGGTGAGCCTTACTTCTAGTTAAGACCCAACATATATGTAAATTACAATTCACAAACAATATTGAATAAACATCCAAATATAGTTTATGTCTAAGGGATGGTTTATTGGAATCGATGTATCAATAAGTGCAAGATTATTTACAACAAACTAAGGGCTATTATGAGTTTCAAAGAATGCTTACAACCACTATTTCCATCATTGGTCATTAGCATAGTTTCGAATTTATCCAAAAAACAACTAGGCCCAATAACCCCTATGCAAAGCCCCACAATCAGTTGACCCATCATAGCTCACATAGATGGGTCACATAAAATAAACATAAGAAAAGGCAAGCCAATTAATTAACTAGAATTGGGCAATCAAATAGGCTTAGATCAGATCTAAAAAATGGCCTGCAAACGGGCCTTTAAAAAATGGGCTAGAAAACATGCTCAAAACTTAATCCATTCACAACCATTCAGGGAAGCCCAACACAAGGCCTTGAATGAACAACAAATACACCCGAAGATTGGGATAGACATGCAGTCAGCATGAAAAGGGCCCAAAATAGTTTACTAAACAAGCTTAATATAGGGTCATCCAAAACAAATAGGCCTAAAAAATAATATTTCAATAAAACCCATTAGCAGGCCCAAAATGGTCAGCAAACATGCCCAAAGTTGATACCTAGGATATTTTGAAATGGGCTTTAACAAGCTGTAAATAAGTCTTAAGGCCCAAGCAATTTAAAACAACTAAAGCAGGCCTAAGCAAGCTTACTTTCTACGCAACATGCCCACCTCTAAAACCATACCCTAGCTAACCCATTCACATCCACCACTCTTACCCACCTCTGGCAGAAAATCCTAACCCAACTTGTATAAAACAACAGTAGCTTGTAACGCCCTGAAAATCGGGGGTCGTGCATACGCTCGACTCCCGAGTTCCCGGGGTCACTTATAATCGATTTTTCTTAATATGCACTTAATCAGGTTTAAATGCGCAGCCTGGAGTTCTTGGAACATGAAGCACAAATGCACCTGTCGACTGAAATGAAAGAGAACTAACATATATATATATACACACACATATACATGACCAAGAAAAAATAATAAAGGGGCGCACATGGTGTCACCCAATAAAATCACAAAAGAATAATATGTCCACAGAGAATAGAGCTGAGCCCTCTGCGCAGCGATCCAACGTGCCATCTACAGGTCCGATGAGGGCCCGTTCGTCAGCTGGAAGTAAGAGAACTCGTCCTCCTCCTCGAGGCTCGTATCACCAGGCTCCACGAAATCTGTATCACCTGCATCTATGAACGGGTCTGGTTGGTATTTTAAAACACCGTCCCAGAGTGAGAGTAAGTGATCAACTCAGTGAGTGCTATTAGTCTTAAGTTGCAACAAGCATCAATTATAATAAGAATTTAATGAAAAGTAATCAATCATAAACACCTATCTAGTCTTGTTAATGCGCATGTATGCAGGATGATATAATGTATGCCCTCGCCATAACACTCCCTCGAGCGACTCCATCTAACGATCGCGTATGACAACACTCCCTGAGTGCGACCTCGACTGCCGAGTCGCCAACCTAGCTAATGCCATGCAATGATGATGTTAACCGGGTTCTTAGTTAAGTCCATTCATCTAGCAGATTTAGAAATCTGATACACCCTACGTATCAAATGTCCTGAACTAGTTGCGAGGCCAAGACCCCCCAATGTGTGAGGCCGAGACCCCACGATCCTTGACCCCGTCGGGTTTTCCCCATCCCCGACTTCAAGCACATGGGGGGTGCTGAATGTTGGGTCGCTCGCGGTCACTATGGGGAGGCGCGTCATCCCAGTGTAGGCCGACAGCTCGGACATAGTGTCCCATTC
Source organism: Magnolia sinica (assembly GCF_029962835.1). Taxonomy (NCBI): domain Eukaryota; kingdom Viridiplantae; phylum Streptophyta; class Magnoliopsida; order Magnoliales; family Magnoliaceae; genus Magnolia; species Magnolia sinica. Next base: position 68,261,118 of record NC_080588.1, read on the forward strand.
TACCATGCCCGGCTCACGAGACTGTGGATCAATATTCCATCCGGTATCGATGGGCTACAACGGTGGTGGGGTATTCCAGTTTCCATACATATGTAAGTAAACAAGGTTAACAAACTAGGTGGGTCAGCCAGTGGAGTAAACCGCACGAGCCCAGGTAAGTATGTGGCGGAACGACATCGGGTACAAACAACGCATGTAGCCTAACTACTGCCGTCTACACGTACTCGCCCAAACCTATGGGTTTAGCCTCAAGGTGGTCCTACCAACGGAACCACCTTCGCTCTCCTCATGTTCCTGACCAACCCAATGGTAGGAATAGTGACTCATAGCATGCCAACTACCAATGTAACATCAAACATATTCAACACCATGTTCTCATGTTACTCAACATACAATTCAAATTTCTCTAGCAAGTAAACTATTAATATCATGAATAAAGTGTATGTGTGTGGTGTGGGTTGGTGAGGAAGTTAAGCACTTCCTACACCTCAAGGGATCAATTACACAAGAACAATAAATCAACACACTAAGAAGCAACACATATGAGAGAAAAGAAAATCAAACAAACGTGAGCATGTAATCATCCATACACTAGATCATGAGAGGCAAGATTTAACATCAAGGAGAACTAAACATGTCATTCCATACAATCCAACAACATACCATTTCTAGGTTCCTCTAGATTCTTCCATACAACATACCAAGCAAACAAAATTATTAAACTCCAACTATAATTGGTGCTAGGCCACCTAAGGATAATAGTCCGCACCTTAAGGGGAGATTTTCATTCTTTGAGATCTTAGGGTTTGGGGATTTGGGTAAAACCACCACTTCCTAAATCAAAATCAAGAAAGACAACATTAATGCCTAGAAATCTACACTAAGTTGTTCTATAGAAGGGAAATATACCATTCTTACCTCCGCTTCTTGGCTTGGGTGGGTTTGGTGGAGGTTTCCTTGGAGAATGGGTAGAGAGTTGCAAGGTTGAGCTTCCTTGGGCCCCACCTCCTACCACATACTCATTTTCTTTCTTCTTCCTCTCTCTTTCTCCTCCTTTCTCCTCTTTCTCTTCTCCCTTTTCTCTCTTCTCTCCTTCCTTCTCTAGGGCAAATTCGTATGGGGGAGGGGGTGCCCCAAATAAGGCCTTTATATAGTGCCAGATTTAGTGACAATGGCCCCAAGTGTTGGGTTTTTACTATACTAGACCTATGAGAGGGTCTTTCTAGTCTCTAGAGCCCACTATGGGGTGTACAAGTCGATATACACCGTAAAATAGTTAGCCTTAATGATGATCTACGTATGGATATGATCGGCCCGCCATTTGGATGCCCCGATCGGCAGATATGATTAGAAATCTGTTCAACGGTCACTGAGGGTTGATCGGGGCCGCGGCTATACGGATATGAGCAGAGAAATATCCTAACTCCATGGGTAAAGTTTGGTCGCAAACCGACGATCCGAAATTCTCAACTTTGCATAAGAGTAGATGGCCCAATTCACTTAAGTTCCAGCTCCTTTCTTTGGGGTATTTGCACTTCTCATGCACTCGTCCTTTAGCTCAAGTTGAGCGGTTCTGGGCAGTACCCAGGTCTGATTCCTGTGATGGGCGTCAGGCCCAGTAAGATGGACATTATTCTATAGTTTTGAAACTAGTGGCCCACCAACGAGCGGTCTAGATCTCATTTAAAAAATCAGGGCATTTCTGGTGGCCCTTTGGCCATGAAACTTATACGATAGGTGCTCCATGGCCCGTTGAAGGGCCATGCAAAATTTAGGGTCGATCGGATATGGGGTTTGGTCGCACGGGTCTGATTCGCGATCAACGGTCACCGTGCCACGATCGGGACTCAAATTTTTGTGGGCGGGTGTAGAAAAATACATTAGACCCTCATCATAAATTATGAAGAAATCTGACGGGGCTGAAATGTCTTACATTTCAGTTTTATTTACATGTGCTAGATTCTAATTTTGGCATTGGTGGGGCGCATCTGGCAAGTGCCAGATTTCACTTCTGGGTGTCCACTGGGTCCGTAGTCCGTGATGGTCCCCAAGCCCAGTGAGATCTATGCTCCTTTGAATTTTTATAATTTTCTGACTTCCCATGTCGTGGTATAGCCCGCACGGGCTATCGCTAAGTGTAAACGACCATCTGGCTTGGAGGCCCGCACCAGGTTCTATCAAGGCTCGTCTAGTCTATTCAATTGGGCTAATCTTGGTCTAATTTATTTGTGATACCTCACTACGAGTAGTTTAAATGAACGGTCCTGTGACAAATCCTATGTGGACACCCCAGGACACTGTTCTGGTTGGGGGGACGTTACACTACACCTGATGTTCAAGTGATCGGGCGGATTCATTGGCTTCCTATGGCTAATTAATCGGACTGGTGTAGCTCTTTACTGGTACCACCCCCGTATAAACTAGCATTGAGTGCTAATGGTCATTAAGTAATATTTAGGTTGATTAAATAAAATTAAAAAAAATAAAAATTGATGGATTTTTGGAAATCCAAAACAATGAAAATTCAGGATGTTACATAGCTATAGCCCCATACCTACCTCCCATCTTTGCCACCATCTATCTACCAGTCACCGAAATCAGGTTGTTGCACGACAAATACTGACAAGCCGTCTATCTGTCTTTCCTACCAACAACAACAGAAGAGGAAGAACATGGGTGGGGTGTGGCGGAAGTGTCAGCTGATGCTCATGATGATTCGATGGAAAGAGTTTATAGATCTATCCAAAACGTTATCGAGACAAGGTCTTCCATCGACATTGGTTGCATCATTGCAATCCTTCTTCATCAACAATAATGATGCCAAAAATTAAAGCCAGAGCCCCTGTTATTCACTGGAATCGACAATGATTGCTTCGATTACATCTGACAATGATAAGAAGGTTAAATGTGACTTACTTACAGGTGAAAAAAAGTTACAGATAATCTTATTTGGATATAAGTTGTAACTTACTTACAGGTAACTTATTTTTGTGTTTGGATAACTTGTAACTTTATTATAGGTAATAAGTTGCATATTCATGCTAAGTAGAGCTTGAAATAGGAAATTGTTGAAAAATTAGATTAACACGTAAAAAAGATTGGATAAAATTATTCCATTTTATTAAGCTCATGTAAATGAATAGTTTGGTTGATTCTTAGGTTAAACAAATCAACAAGTGAGTCATAAAAGTGGACTCACGTTTTTGAAATGCTTGTAATGTAGGAAAAAAAACTTGAGGTAAGATATCCAAGCAAAAATTTTCCACAGGAGTGACTCTTGTTGGCAAGGATCAGTTAAAAAGAAATCACAAGCATAAGAAGTTGCTTCTACCGAATTTTGCATTAGCGGTTAAAATCTCAAAGTGGGACATTATTAAAATGGACCAATATCAAGGGATTGTTTAAAACCAGATATCTTAACACTTCGATGTACCCTCAATTTCTCACTATTTGACAACAAGTAAGAATCCATATGCAAATGGAACTTGAGACTGTTTGAAAATGGATATGTTAACAATGCAGTGGGCACTCAATTTCAAAACACCTGAGGACGTTCAGGAATCTTAATGCAAATAGAAATTGGGAGTGCTTAAAAAACCATATGTTAAAACAAATTTGGGACCTACTTGGGGACAAGTTACACCAACCACTTATACAAAATGAACAATGGAATGACATTGATATAAATTTCATACATTATGTCACCACTGTTTCATGTGGTGTGGTCCACATGAGAGTTGAACGTTCCCTAAAATAATAATTAGAAATGGATGAAGGTCATGGATATAACACATAAATCATGGTGGGGCTACATAGCACCATCAGTAGTAGTCACTTTTAGTTGACTAGTGTCCATGGGCTGCTAACATGTTATGTGGGCCCCGCTATGATGTATTTGTTTTATCCACACCATCTATCCATTATTCTAGATCATTTTAAGTCATCAGCCTAAAAATAAGGTACATCAAAATCTCAAGTAGACCAAATCACTAGAAACAATGTTGATTGAACGCCCACCATTAAATACTTTTGGTGGGCCACTGATGTTTTGGATCAAACTGATATTTGTTTTGTCCCCTTCACCCAGGTCTTTCTGACCTAATCAACAGGTTGGATGTGAAACAAACATTACGGTGGCCCAAGGAGTTCTTTAATGGTGGACTTTCAATCATTACTATTTTGTGAGGTGTGGTCCACCTTAGATTTAGATATGCCTCATTTTTAGAATCAAGCCCTAAAACAATCCAAAATAATGAATGGATGGCATGGATAAAACAAATACAAGATGGTGGACCCCATAAACCATCGGACATTACCCACGCCTCTAGCCAAACTACCTTCGTTAGGGTTGACGAAAAAAAAAAGAAAAAAGGAAAGGAAAAAAAAGGAAAGAAAGAAAGGGGTTTTCTAACCCTGCTGAAGCTAGATCGGAGAGGGAGAAGGAGACTGGGAGAGGGAGAGGGAGAAGGAGAATGAGACATTGGAGACGGAAGTTGCGATTATTTTCAGAAATTTTAAATATACGTAGGCCTCTTCAATGCAAACTGCAATTCTTTCCAAAAAATTTTATTTCAAAATTTCCAACTGTTACTTGTATCAAAGATACAGGTAACTTGAAAAATGACTCAAGTGCCTGTATCATTTTCGTCTTTTTCTCTTGTAAGAAAGTCACAGGTTGAGAGAAAGTTATCTGTGACTTTCCTCCTCCAAACATTAACTGTAACAAAGTCACCTATAACTTTGTTACATTTTAGAAAAGTTATAGGCATCCAAACAAGCCCTTATCCTCTCTCTCTTTTTCTTTTTCTTTTTTTAAAATAAATATATTATTACTAATATCAGAAGGGGTTGCAAGATCTCACGCCACACCTAGCGATGGGTCCATGACTCGTTTCCCATGCCGCTGTTGGCTCTCGGAAATAGTGCTATTGTCCAAGTGGATAAGATTTTGATGCTTATTGGTGCTCAGGCTGGGTATTAGACACTTCCAGGATTTAAGACCTGCATAGAGTCGAGTCGAACCGAGTCGAGCTCGCCTCAGCTCGAACTCGGCTCGGCTCGGTCCTCGAGCTCGACTGGCCAGCTTGGCTCGGTTTAGTCAGCAGCTCAGGCCAGTTCGAGCTGAGTTCGCCTGCGTAGCATTTTCACAAACACCTGGACTGCACCTTTAGAATCTCACTGTATTTAAGACAACAACAATGGTTTTATAGGTATTTTATCCAACACCTTATAAGCAACATAAAAATCAAGAAAAAAAAGGTATTGGTTTCATATACATACCTTCTTCCCACCGGCCACACTTCGTTTAGTCATGTCATCAAACACTTGGTGAGCAACATTAATATCAAAGTAACTGAGTCATTGAACTGGTTCAATCCGAGTCGAGTCGAGCTGGGGCCAGCTTGAACTCGGTTCAAACTTATTTTTGAGCTAAAAAAATCAGCTTGACTCGGCTCGAACTCAGCTTCGAACCAAATCGAATTGAGCTTTTTCGAGTCGAGTCGAGCTAGCTCGGTTTGTGTACACCTCTAGTTGTTAACACCTCTTATCACAATGCCACAACTGCACAAAGGGTTTTGCAACAACTCATCCGAAAACAACCTCAAGGGACATGTGTGGGTTGCTCTGGTACCACATGTTGAATTGAAACTGTATTCGAATTTCTCATGCACTTATTCAAGAAGTATAATAAAAAAGGAATAAAACATACCTGAATCATCGATTGATTATACAGTATTCCCAGTCATCCTTCTCCTTGCTTGCCTTTAGGACCTTAGGTCAGTCAAGGGTCAAAATAGTGTTGTGGATAGATTGTCCTCTTGAGGTTGGGTTAGGCATGGGTTGGATCTCGACACAACCCACCCGAGTCGCACACTTAATTTAAACTACACATATACGTTTAAATACCAATTGCCAACAAGTTCTTTTAACATGCCCATTCATTTTATACAAAAAGGTGACCCAATTGATGATTGAACCATGCCAATGGTTCGGGATGGGGCCATTCATTTATTAGCCAAGCCTGAGTCAAGCCAAGCCTGGTTTGACTCGAACACCAAGCTTATATTTTTAAACCCTAAGCATAGGTCTCGAGCCTGGTTGAGCCTTATCTTCGAGTATGTGCAATTGTAAGTTAAGTTCGTTTTACCCCCACCATGGACACACATGTTAAGACGGTCCAATGATATGAACCGTCGGTTTTCTTGGTACTATAATATATGGGCTACTATAAGAGACTTACATTGCACTAAATATTAGAAGAATTACAACATTGAAAATAAAAATTTTAATGGCATCATACTAAAAAACAGAAGGTCGCATTATCATAAAAGGATGATGAATGGCACATAACTAATCTACCGTAGAACAGAGAATACTGGCAGATCCTATCATCAGACCATCTTAGCATGTGAAACCCATTGGGGAATGGGGCTACACATACCGGTGGGACACAATCAGTATGTGTTTCATCCGCGTTGTTGTATATTTTGCCAGCTCATTTAGGCAAAAAGAAAAAAGAAAAAAAAAAAAAAAAGGGAGGTCAGAAGCCCAAGTAGACCACACCATAGGAAATAGCGGGAATTGATAGCTTATGGTTGAAAACTTATTGAGAGATACAGAAGTTTTAGATTATTTCAGGGCATGAGCCCGAAAACAATATATATCCAAGCCTTAGGTGGACCACACCACAGGAAATAGTGATTAATCATTAAAAACTTATGGTGGGCCACAAGTTTTAGATGAAGCTGATATTTATGTTGTCCCTTCATCCAAGCCTGAGTTACCTTATCAACTGGTTGGATGGCAAATAAACATTACAATTGGCCCTAGGAAGTTTTTAATAGTGGGTGTTGAATCCCCATTGTTTCTTAAGGTATGGTCCACCTGCCATTTGGATCTACTTCATTTTTTGGCTCATGCCCTAAAAAAACGGATAGAAGGTGTGGAAATACAACGTATATATAGGGTGGGACTCATAGTCATAGCCCAACCGAACTCGGTGTTACCCATCGAATGCAATCCTCTTGACACTATGGTCAACACATTTTCCAACCTAGATTATATGTGGACATATGCCACATGCATACCAATGCATCACATGTGTTCAAGATCCATACAATTTGTCAAGTGGACATATGCGACATGCATACCAATGCCACTGTACAACCAATCAAATCGCTCTCAACTGAATTCTAGTAATAACGTTTTCAATGTTTAAACATTCAACCCTCTTTCCTTAAAATTAGCCAAACCATAAGCTCTCCTAGAACTCAGGTGGTAATTTGTGTAATTTTGTGAAAGGAGGAGGGTGTTTGATTAGTGCTCTTTGTATATAAACAGGAAAAAGTTGGTGGGGTTGATGTGAAGGAAGAAAGATGAAGAAGATTGCAGCTTTGGTTCTCTTGTTAGTCTTTGTAGCCTCCCAGATGGAGGAGGCCCACTCAACTGATGCATTTGAGTGCCACGATGCCTGCACATTGAATTGCGTTGGAGAAGACCGTAAGTCCCAGTCATGAGTCATTGGATCCCGGTTGGCCATGGTCATCCCTAACATGACCAATTTATTCGATGGCCTAGATTTTCTAGTCATAGCCCATGCCAATGGATCCAAAAAATTACCTAGATGGGCCTATGATGGATATAAATAGGCTTTACTATGGACTTTTATTGCCCAATCATAGGCCTATGTGCCTAAAATGCTTGTGCATATGGTAGGGCCTACCAATTTTATCCACATCATATCGATAGGCTCATCTTAATGGTCCGATTATTGACTTGTAAATCACTAAGTGGGTGAAAGGCCCAAAGTTAAGCCCACAATTGTTTTTCCATTGCAGTCCATCCAAGGTGAGCCATGAGAGTGCTGGGCCTGTTACTGAAATTTTCTTTCTTATGTTTTTTGCAGAGAGTAAGATTGAAAGTTGCGACCGCAAGTGTCAAGTACAATGTGACCCTGGTAATCACTTTAATCTATTTTTTTTTTGTCCCACCTTTTCTATTAATGACAAATCATGACTCTTGAATTTTAGTGGGGGTATGATTATCATTTTTGGGATAAGATGGTAGTAAATACCAGTCCTATTTTGCAATCATCATAGGAACACATGATCATTGATCAAATCCATCAGACTCTTGGGGCTCACAACATGTGACTACATATGTAGTGGAGATCGGCTCCAATAGCATCCACTCCATTAATTGGTTCACACAATATATTGTGCAGGTTTTGCGGGTGCTGCTGGTATGCTCTAGTCATGGAATGAAGCTTCAATTGACATATTTTCGCCTAATTACTAATAAAATGTAAAACCGATCTGGTTTAGAATAAGATAGTTCTTGTATGTGGGCTCTTGGCTTTCTTAATTTTAAAGGCTTATCAACTGTTGATCACAATGGAGATGGAGATTACTACAAAAACAAAAGATGATAAAGCATTTAGCTTAAAAGTTATATTATTTGAAGTAATAACTTTTGTAAAAATGTCTGACAATGTGGATCCATTTCTCTTTATAACATTATCTTCTTTGATAATAAAATGCATTGATTAAATTATTGTGGGGCGTTTGCTTGGACCATTTAAATGAAATTTACCTTGATACACACACACACACACACACTCTTCGATATGTAACTGGCAAAAAAATAATTTTTATGGACTTAACATCGAGAAATGCTTTTCAATTTGAATTAACTATTTTGGTTTTATCACTTTAATTAACTGCCATTCATTTTCCAAAGTCATATTATTTGGTCAAAGTGAATTGAGATGAATATAAATTTGAATGTAGGTCCCACTTAATGGGTCATTCAAACTTAGACCTATACATTATACTCAATATAAACCTTTTATTTCCTAAACCTCTAATCTCAGTGTGGTTCATATGATTTGAAAGTAATGATTAGGCTCAACTAATCAAAGCAATTTGAGAGGGATGGCAATCAAAGGCAAGACTCACACACCGGATGGTCCATATCATTGCTTAGACCTGTTCTGCCTACTCAAAATAGATCATCCATTTCTCAAACACTAATCCAATGGTCAGACAAACCGGACCCATTCAAACCTTTGCATTTACTATGACTGGGTGTGGCCCATTGACATCCCTATGCATGGGGCTTCGCATTTTCAGTGCAGCTATCAGTGTGTGTTGGGACGGTGGGGTCAATTGTGCTGTGCACATCCCATCCAACTCGGTCATCATGTGGGCCCCACCAGGATGAAGGGACCCACTAAAAATTAGGCTAGTTGAAAACTCAGGTGGGCCTCACCACCTACTTATATAGGTTTTAGGCATGATTCTGCGTTGCTCCCTTGGCATCTCGCCTGTGTTTTGGATCAGGATGGCTCTTGGGATACACCGCGAAAATAAAGGGGCCCACCAGATGGATGGTTTGGATTCCACCTAAACATCACAGCTGGGCCCCACACAGATCAAACGTAACATTTGTGACCATGTGTTTTTCCATGATGCATTTGCAAATTCTACCCGGGGATTTTACGCTCCATTGAAAGAAAAGGCATTTTGTTGTTCGGGTGGGAGGCAGCTTTCGGCAATCAAGACCGTTCATTAGGTGTTACCGTTCGTGAACTGGGCCATGCCCCATTATCACCATAACAGATGAATCCAGTAAATCTGATTGACGCTCCACGCTAAACGGTGCCAAATCGGACAGTCATAATATTCTGATGAGAAATTATTGGGGTACCCTCCCATCCACTATTGGTCCCACCATATGAAGAACTTTGATCATCAAATGCTTTCGCAGGGTTGTGGAAACAGAATAAGAAAAATGCCCATTTCCTCTCAATGTTTTACTCAGGGCGTGTTTGGATGCACTATCCAATTAAATTGCAATCATGAGCCTTAAACTACAACACGGTGGGTCCACCACTATGTCTGCATGATATCCAATCCGTCCATCATGTGCAACCCTTCATGTTCCACTCGATGCCCAAAAGTCAGGCCAATCCAAAACTCAGCTGGACACCAGAGGGAACAGTAGAGATGGAAATACCATATTGTTTTGTATATGCCATCCAACCCATTGAGTCAGAAGATGCACATCCCAGATAAGTGTAGACCACCTAAATCAGTCCATTCCCTCCTGTGGGCCATGCAGCTCACACCACAGGATTTTAGAAGTTTTTGGCATGATTGCACATCATGTGGCCTACCTATGTTTTGGATCAGCCTAATTTTGGGCACCAAGCATAACATCAGGCCGCACATGATGAATGAATAGGATGTAAAACACACATCATGCAATGGTCTGCACATCGCATTTAGGTTAAGTTCAACATACAAGCCCTCTTATGTGTTCATAGAGGGTCTAGGCTCCAAATTGCAATTTGCATCCAAACACAGCCCCAATCACCAGCAGAAGTGTACTCTACGTCAATTTGGAAATCAACATTCATTCACATGCAACAATGCACCGAACGCATTAAAAACATCAGTTGCTTCTGAGATCGAAAAGTTCACCAAATTCTTTCAGATAGAAAACTTTATTACCAGTGCCTCATTTACATCAACCTACAAAGGTCTCTTCTGTAATGAGGGATCTGTAATGACCTGGGGCTCGAAATCTGGCTTCACATATTGGGAAAGCAACTCTGCATACAGATCATAGCGGGCCGTCATTCGGAAACCCCACTTATCTTTCAGCTGCCTACAGAGGTTGAGATCCATGTCGGATATTATCAAACCGTCCCTACACCGAGAGAGGGATGGCGTGCATGATGCGTCTGGAGCTGAAAAGTAGCTTGACCCATAAAAATGTCCAAAATCCGCATGTTGAGGCTTCCCATCGCCCGAAGTGAACGGATTGGGGAAGACCTCAGTCCCAACACGATTGATAGAAGCAACATAATAACTGTTCGCGATAGCAGCGTTACGAGCCTGCAACACAATGCATACCAAAATTCAAATCACTTCCATAAGCAATGAAAGCAGAGACCAGATAGGCTACTTGATGTGGCACATGTGGAATATAGGCTGTTTAATAGGTGTGACTCACAACATGTGTCTTTCCCAAAACGCATCTTGACTAGAGCATTCGGGCAGTCTAGTCATCAAGTGGCCCATGTGTACAAAAAGAATGTTTGTTAGAAAAAAAAAAAGGGCTGTGACTAAGTGAGGGCCGATCAAGTGAGGGAGCAGAAACACATCATAGACATAGGTAGACATGGCAATGATCCAAGCCATGGTTTTAAATATCGGCCGATACGTATCATGTATCAATCATGACTGATACGATAAATAGATACTTACCATGTATCAAAGAAATGTCATGAGGAAAAAATAAAAAAATACATATTTTGTTATTTAGGGGTCGTTTGGATTGCAAATTACTTGAGCTACTCTTTTTTTTTTCCCACACACTCACGCCATAGTGGGATTTCGCCACCTATGGATACTCGAACCCCTTGAACGGGTGTTGAAACTCTTGAGAGTCTACCACTAGAGCAAGAGTAAGGATCCTAAATTACTTGAGCTACTTATGCCTCAAGTAACTTATCTTGGTTTCTACTTATTAAGCTGAAGTGATTAAGTATAACTTTTAAGTAAAAAAGTTACTTATAATTGATCTTAAACCAAACTCACTTATCCCAAATAAGTTACTTATCTACTGCTATAAGTAGAAAAAATAACTTATTAGGTGGTATCTAAATGGGCCCTTAATTAATCCTTAAGAAAAATACTAATGTCATTTATCAATGCATAAAAAAGTATTTTTAATTGAAAAAACAAAAAGTAGACAAGAATACAATATAAAATATTATTTCAATTTTTTTGACCTTTGAAAATTTGACACTGATACACCCAATAAATCGGCTGTATCGGCAAAACAATTTGTATTGTATTGTGTATCAGTGGTCACCGATACAGATATGGTACACAATAATTTTAACCATGATCCAAGCCATTCTTCAAAGAGTGCAATATCAACATGTTATAAACCAAAATTGGGGTAGTACATTCAACAAGAAAGCCACACATGCACATTGAAGTTGGATGACGGGCTTTTGTTTCTAGACACCCATTTTCTTATACAAGTTTCACCTCCTGATCAGTGGACCACCATATTTTAGGTACACGGCATGTTCTGGTGTACCCTATCTGATGAATGACTTGGACCTCTGACAAGTGTGCCGTATGCCCGAATCTCTGACATGTCTTCCACCTAGGACCTTACAAAAAAAATCCATACAATGACCCGATGATTGGACCGGCCTGATTTTTGAGCCACATGCCACGGCACAAAGTGCTTCACCAAGCGTAGATCGTGTGGCACTCATCTCAGTCCTGTAGTGAACGAGTCAGCCTTCTCCAAGTGCACGCTCCATGTGCTAAGCACCAAAGTTCACTAGAATGCAAGAGAGACACAAGTGTTTGCAAGAACACCTTGTATTCACTAGAGCTCTCAAGACTATAACTTCTCTTGGATGCTTTACAAATAAGGACCCCATAGAGTTAGGAAGGATCCAGAACCTACACATGTACGGATAGGATTATGCCACATAGCATGACACTCGTCAACGGCCAACAACCCTCTAAAACTTTTCTAGAATATTCCACACTTTTCTACAAGACTCCACTAGAGTTCTCTAGAAATTTCCAGATATCTCTACGCAATCTACACCATTCAAAACAACTTTAGACCTCTCCACACAACTCTGAAACTTTCCAACCACTTTTCCTCTATTTTAGAATTCTCTACACACATGTACAAAACCTCGTGTACGAAATAACATAAATTTGGCTAAGTCCACGACTTAGGCTCATGGGAATGATCGCTCTGCGATACACGGCACATAATACAGCAGGGCCCACCTAGATCTCATGCGCAAACCACATTGGCAAGACTAAGATTTGAAATCCTACCCACACAAGTGGCCTTTGTATTCCCCCCAAAACAAACAGTAGGCTCAACAAAGTTACGTCTTTCAGTTCATGCTCAGAAAGGCATTCTCCACTGTTGCACGACAACAGAGTAAACAGCAAGCAGATGCAGAACAATGCAATTCCTCATGCAATTTCCAAGAAAAAAAGGAGGGAAAACAAAGAAGGTTAGAAGGGGTACAACCTCAATTGGCCACATAGGCTCGCTGAGCTCTCCAACGGTGGCAGAAGGGTTAAAAACGATCTCAGCACCGTTCAATCCAAATGCCAACCAATTCAAAGGATGGTGCCTTCCATAACAGATATTTATTGCGATCTTCCCAAATGCAGTCTCGAAGACAGGATGCCCGGTGTTTCCTTCCATATAGTACGTGCTCTCATTGAAATCCCCAACTCTAGGGATGTGATTCTGACATCCATCCATGTAAGGAATTCCAAATAAATTGAAACAGTAAGAACTGCAAACCAGAAAACAGGGAAAATGCATCGAATGTTTTAGCGAATGGCTTAATACTTACTTTTCGATGCTTGCCAATTATGTTGCCATGGTTTCCAATAATAATTGCGGTGTTCCACAGAGTTTCTCCATGGTTAACATCCCTTTCGAGAATTGGACTCACCACAACCATGTTGTATTTCCGTGCAAGGTCCTGAAGAAATTGGGTTGATTCTCCATCAACAGGCTCGGCAAATTCACACCATCTCTTCTCACGAGTGCAAAATGCAAATGGCATTGTCCATGCCTCCTGGATCACATTATAGTGTTACAGACTGAGATTCCGATTGAATTAAAAATAAATGAAAAAAAAACAAAAAAAAAAAACGGATGGACATATCGAAATTACGGGGGGAGTGGGCAAGGCTACACTGGGCTGAGTCTAGAGGTCCACAGGCCGGTCTATACTTTTGATGTTCGATGACTAAATCGGCAGCGCATGGGTGTAAAGGACCAATAGGACAGGCCAGCCCTACGCTGACTTGTGGATATCATTACCGAGCTAGTTACTTGACTGGCAGGTTTGGCAGGGGCTGGACCTCGGTATGTTGGTTACGGGCCATGCTTGGTCAAGCCATAGTCCGGCCCAACCTATGTACACCCTTAAAACAAATTCATCCACACACAACACTCACTTGTAAGCATAGAATGTTGACACCGGAAGCACCGGCTGCATCAATCATGGGTTTCAGCCTCTGCATGATGGCCTTCTTTTGGTCAGAAAATGGTGCGGTCGTTGGAAGAACAATGGAGTTTTGAATGAGACCGACTCGAACTATTCGAGGTTCCCGCAACAACTCTCTGTCAGCACGAAAGCAGAAAGCCTGCAAAATTATTGGAATCAATTATATTGAAAATTGTTTTAAAAAGAATGAGTTCTTATGCTCTGCAAAGTTCAACAGACTCTTCAAAGGCATGTGAATTGATTTGTTGAACTAAATTTCAACAAGAAAACAAACCATGTGGCCACCATTATCAGTGAAGCCCAAGAAAGGATTTATCAGCTTCTACAGGTAGGATCATGCGTTATTGTATATGGTTACAGTTTTGCATGGTTCACTTGGGCTAACCACACATGCAAACTATGGGCATGAACCACGTAAGCAAATCTGCTGGTTCAAAATATGCTGCAATCACATACCTAACCATACAAATGGTAATATTTTCAGACAATATAAATGAACATCTGAGGAATGAGCTGATGTGAAAGCATAAACAATAAACCTGTATGCATGAATGAATAACATTAATATAGATAACAAAAAGTTAATGAACGGGTTCGGGCCCATTGCTCAATGGTAGACAGCCTGCATTTCAACATTGAGGCCCCGGGTTCGAATGCGATTACTCATATTATGTAGCACCAGCATCACAAAGGATATAAGATGCCACAAATATGAACAAGGAAAAGCTGGGACACTTGACAAATTAAGCAAGCACTGGTGGACCAAAATGGAAACTGCAATCGAATAAGACGATTAGCCTAACAAATTTTTGCATCTGCACTCACTCATGACCAACTTGCATATCATATACAGGACCAACTCTTGAATGTGTATGGTACTCCATATAACCTTCATTAATCTTTCACTCAGTGAAAACATGACAGTTTGTTATCTATAAAAACAAACTCATGGATATTGCCATCTATTCACATGAGGCCTTTGATATCCTAGCATGGGCAGAACTGTTGAAGTTCCTATATCCATATGCAAGGGGATTGTCTACTTGACTAAGTAGCCATGCCATGGACTGGGGCTAATTACAAGTTGGGCTGCATGCCCATATTATAGCTTACCCTTCTGTTTTAAAGCTGAGCTATTATATGCTCCTTGGTTAAATAAAATGACTTGTTTTGCCTGTGTCAACAACAGTGCAGAAGGGGGCCGCCATTGGTAAACCATACATTTCACAAGGACCCATCGTGGATAGGCAATACCACCAAAACTACGACGTAGCATAATCTTAACCGTCTGGTGGCTGCAAGTGAACTTGAAAAGGAAATATGGTCTATGAACAATGAACAAAGTCCATCAATCCTGTGGCTAAGATTTTCTGATGTGGGAGATTCCTCGGGCATTGCCCATTATGATGGGAGGATTGTGTAAACACTTTGTTTCAAGTAGAGATAGCCCAACTTGTATGTTTTCTGGCCAAGAAAAAAGAAGAAGCAACATCTTGCTTAGTCGAACATTGCCTATTTCCTTATTATGCATGTCTGCTGATAATTCCCCATTTTTAGTTATTTTGTATCTTTTATTTTTTATGCTCTTTAGTCACTGCAAAAGGAAAGAGAAATTATTTGATCCTTCGGTCTTGGGCATTGAATCTGTACAGGTGGAGCCCATGGTTCCGCCATCCAGACTGTTAATCTGATAAGTCCCACTGCAGATGGATTAAATGATCCTAGTTATCCAATCTTTGGCCCTTTGTGGTATTATTTTTCTTCACCTCTATTCTCAACGTCATGAAGGATTAGGATTGTTTGAAAGGATGGCTCGTTGGGTCATGCTGCATCCACAGTACAGCCCATCAGATCAACAGTTTGGAATCTGGATCACTGAACCATGGGTCTCACTTGCACAAGCTCAATATACAAGAAACAAGTTGTCATCATTGTCATCTTATCCTTTCTCTCAGAAATTTGTCGCAAGCCCTTAAATGGTAGACAGGCAAAAGTTTTACAATCAGTTGCTCATCAAACATCAACCTTTTTTTTTCTTTATGCAGGCCCTTGGGACTGGTCATTGCAGATTGAAGATTGACAAAAGTTTTACAATGGTAGACCGGCAAAAGTTTTACAATCAATTGCTCATCAAACATCAACCTTTCTTTTTTTACGCAGGCCCTTGGGACTGGTCATTGCATATTGAAGTTTGACATCACTTGCACAAGCACAACCCAAACAGTACTGACTCCCAACGCATCTATTACATGTACATTCCTATAGGGTGAGGAAGCAAAATAGGGTCATGGAGGAGCAGTTGCTAAGCAAAGTAGACTTAGTGTACAAAAATCAAGAAACTCTGCAAAATAAAATGCTCACGCAACATGACAGTTAAACTAATCTCTGATCTAATGACATGAATTCAATCTGTTCACTTCTACCAAGTACAGTGACTACGGTCTTTTGACGACAAGAACGGTGGAACTTACTTGCACATCAAAATCATATTTTGAGGAGAGGGAAATTGCAGACGGGGGCAAATCAATTGTTTTGAGAGCACTTCCACAGTTCAGCCCTAGAAGCATGCGGCTGACTTCCTGCAAAAAAGTGATGCTATATGAGGATTTACAGGAGATTTCCCTACTAAAGGTGTTTAAAATACTGAAAACAATACATAAAAAATGTTTATAAGAAATATCTAAATCTTAATTCAACCAAATTATCCAAACCTTAATTCCATAAGAACATGTTTATCAAAGGTCAAATCATTTCCACTCTGTTCAATCAAGTTTGGAGCCAAAATCCTTGAAATATGTTAAGTCAGCTTTAAAACAAAGCCCTATTTATTTGAAACAGACAGGAGATTTTCAGTCATTTCAAGCATTGATTATACAAGATAACTCAGGGCTTGTTCAGCGACGCTGATTTTCCATTTATTTTTATTTCCTGCCAGCTGGATGATATCTAGGGAAAACAGCCTGCTCCTTTACCGAAAAAATTTTGAAAAAAATTGTTTAAGGTGTTCAGAAATACACAACCCCTCAGGCATGCCAATGAATGAGTGACCCTAACTGTCTATTACAAAGACCTTCATGGGACAATGCAGTCCTTGGCCATTGACACCCTAAAACGTGAGGTCAGTGCTCTAACATATGATATTTGTGCAGAAAATGAGTTTAATCGGTTTTTTTTTGGGAAAGTAAACACTTTAAAAAAAAATAAAAATTATAAACAAGTAACAGAGGAGACAAAGAATACAAACTGATGCAGATCCCCCCGCCCCCCAACCAAAAGAGAAAAAGATCTACTTAACAACAATTGTAAAGAACTCTCCCCTACAGCACACCAATCCCATTTAGAAACGAAGCCCCAAACTCTTCCTAACACCCAATGATCATTACATGAAACATTATGAAAAGCCAAATCACCCAAAGCCCTGTAAAAGCAAGCAAAGCCTCCAAAAAGTGCCAACGTCCACCCCGTGCCAAGCCACCAAAAGCTGACCCATCGATGATGGCATGGTCCAAGAAAGATGAAGAGGAGCTAAGAGGCCACGTCAAATCTTAGTAGCAAACAAACAATGGAGGAAAAGATGATTGATCCACACCGTGTCGGCATTACACATGAAGCAACGTTTGGGAGGATCATTCCTTTTTTCTGAAGATTGTCCACCGTAAGAACTCTTCCCTTACCAACAAGCCAACAAAAAGCTGCCACTTTCAGGTGACCTCCATAATGTTAGACATATGTCGTCTCTTGACACTCCCCATTCCAATCCTCCTTATGTAGAAATGCATAGAAGGACCTGACTGTAAAACACCAAAAGGATCATACCTCCAAACTAGACCGTCGGAATTACCATCAGCCAAGGGCACACACCTGACATCCCTGAAGAGATGAAACAATCCGCCACAAAAATATTTCGAGTGGGAGATAACCTGGCTAGGTTTGGAAATAAGCTTCCTAATGCTGAGTTTCCTGCCCAAACATCTTCCCAAAATCAAATCCTTGTACCATCCCCAACACGGTAGGAGACTCTAGCATTGAAACTATCCATAATTGAAAGAACTCTTTCCAGATTGCCGAAGTCCTGTAATAAGAGGATCCCATCGTGCACCACTCGCCCAGATCGAACCATATTTAGTAGCTATAGTTACACGCCACAAAGCTTTTTGTTCCAACCCAAATAGCGTGACATCCAAGTAGGACCTGTTGGTTTAGTTTTGAAAAGAGAATGAAAAAGAAAGAGAAAACATGACTCTTGGAGACACCCTTGTAAAAGCTCCTTAACATGGCTTTAGAATAGTCCCACATTGGAACTTGAAATGGGATTTTTTTCTCATTTATTATATATGAAGGCATGTGTATAGGTTTTGTATTGGTCCTTAGGTATGGTATGCCAAACACCACATGCAAGTGCACGCTCACCACGCTGTGTCGTGATGTGCCGGGCCGGGCTTAAGTTCGGGCTTGTTTACATGATCTATTTTTATTTTTTTCTCTTCCATCTTTTCGTTTTTTGATCGACTCTTGCAAGTAGATTTTGGTTATACATTGCAGGTTCTTGTAGCAGTGATGTGACCGTTTTTTGCACGTTGGTTGCCATCTTTGCACCAAGTGGATGCCACGTGTAATATCGAGTTTCTATATATAGAAACTTTCTAAGCAAAAAATCTCTCAACCGCCACTCACTTTGTTTTTTACGATCATTACTTGAAGAAAAAAAATTCTCTATTTTTTCCCCCAAAAATAGAGCATCAACCGCTGTGGTGTTGGAGTCGACGATTGTTCGTCGATCAATAGTTGTATACCAAATGTGGTCATGGAGTTTCATCTATCCTGTTCATCTAGTTCAGAAAATAGTCCCAAATTGTCTTCGGGAGAGCGAGCTAGTTACGCGCCTCTGCTACTTTTTCTTTGTATCTCTGTCATTTTATTAATCCCCAAATTAGGTGCAAATGTTCTAACTTTTGATTATTTTTACTATTCCTGATTTACTCTATTGCGGATTATGCTTAATTTGTTGATATTATGGGTATGAAAACAACAATTTGAAGACGTGTACTCACCTCCCCTATCACTTTTAAGAATTTTGATCTTACAATTAAGCTGATTTTCTACTTTGGCCTTAAAGATCTCAAACATATTTAGCGCTTCATCTTTGAACCTAATGAGATATATATGGCAAAACCTAGAATGGTCATCTATAAAGGTAATAAAGTACCTTTTACCACCCGTAGTTTGGGTTTCTTTCAGGTCACAAGTATTTGTTTGTAACAAGCCTAATAATTTAGAATTCCTTTCAATTGATTTGAAAGGTTTCCTAGCTATTTTAGCCTTATTACAGTGCAAACGTTTTCCTAATGATTCTTTGTCACTTAACTTGGGAATGAGTTTCAAAGAACTCGTATGTTTCACATATTTGGGATTAATATGACACAACCTACCATGCCAAACACTAACAGAGTAAGCAAAAGAAGAAGAAGAAGAAGCTTTATTAGAATCAACGGAAAGTTTATACATCCCATCTACTTTGTATGCTTTCCCCACAAAAAAATCATTCTTAGAAAAGACTACTTGTTTATACTTAGTCATAGCCTTAATGCAACTTCATCTAGTAGGTGATGAGATACAAGATTTTTCCTAAGTTTCAGAATGAGTAGAACATCCTTAAGTGCCAGTTCTTGTCCGAAGGTGAACTTCATAATCACGGTTCCTCCTCTAACCACTTGGCAGTTGCTGAACTAGCAAAATGAATAACTTGGTGATATGTTGGGACGGTTCGTAAGTTTTGAACCATGTTTGGTCCGACCCATTTGCTTCGTCGCTCCTCAGTCAAGACACCGGCCTTTATTCACTTTGACTGCACAAGTCTCAGTGATCATAGCCACCAATTGTTCCTCCTCATCATTTTTATTAACTTCTGCTACATTGGCGTGGTTCCTCCTTTTACGATGTCTACAATTCTGAGCATAATGGCCTGGAATATCACACACAAAAAAACAGGATAGATGAAATGCCATGACTGCCTTTGGGATACAACTGCTGATCGACAAATAATCGTCGACTCCAACACCACAACAACTGATGCTCTATTTCCGAAAAAAAATTAAAGATTTTTTTGCTTCAAATAATGATAGTAAAAAATAGAGGGAGCATAGAGGAAGCGATGGCTAAGAGATTTTTTAAAAGATTTTCTTAGAAAGTTTCTATATATAAAAACCCAAGATTACACGTGGCATCCACTTGGCATAAATGTGGTAACCAACATACAAAAAACAACCACAACACCGATACAATAATGCGTAACGTTGAACCAAAACCTTCTCGCAAGACTCGGTCAAAAAACTCAAAAAAAAAAAAAAAGAGGAAAAAAAAGAAGAAGATCATGTAGACAAGTTCGAGCCTGGCACGCACGTCATGGCACAGTGCGGGGGGCACTCGCACAGTGTTTGGCATATCACACCCAAGGACCAATACAAAATCTATACACATGCCTTCATATATAAAGGAGAAAAAATCCCACTTCAAGTTCCAATGTGGGACTATTCTAAAGTCATGTAAATGAACTTTTGTAAGGGTGTCTCTAAGAGTCATGTTTTCTCTCGTTTTTTTATATTTTCTTTTCAAAATAAAACCAACATGACCTTGCATTCTTCATCCACAAAACCCGGGCCTAGACTAGTGTGAGAGATAACCACCATTTTTTAATTTTTTAATTTTTTTTACTGAAAGATCACTTCAAATGGTGGCCGATCATCCACTTTACTTGTTACATCCATGCATGGTAAGATGGATTGTCCAAATTGTGGGCCTTGTGCATGGAGCACAACTCGATCCATCCGTGTAAACTTCAGGCTATTCTCCATCAACAATGGGCCTTGTATGAATGGTATGGATTTACGTACATGTAGATGGGTCAGTTTTAAAAATGGCGGTGAACTATCATCAGACTCCTAGTCATAAACCTAATCCTGAATCGATAATGATAATAACAGTAATAGTGATAACAAAAACCAAAATAATGGCAATAACTATAACAATAAGAAAACAATAGTAGTAGTAGCATTTGGTGGTGGTGGTGGTGGTGATGACAAGGAAGACTATGGAAACAATGATTATGATTATGATGACGGAAGGGAGCCACCATTTGCACTCAATAGGATTGCTAAATGCATCCATCCTTTTTTTTTTAACTTTTGGCAATATGATAGAATGCAGTGCTCCTAGTTGCATAGGGAAAGGTGGCCAGTTCAATTGATCGATCATTCAATCTGGATTGTCCATTTGGTCCAATTCACACTTCATGAACCACAGAGAAAAGATCACATCAATCAGACGATTCTAACCATTTGATCAGTATCCCAAACCATTATTTACACCCAATATGACTGCCAAATGCATCCATCCTTTCTACTTTTGGTTATAGAAGTATAATGTTTCGCTACTAGTTGCATAGGCATTGGTGACCAATCCAATCCATCAACCTGGACTATCCATTAGGTCCAACTCACACTTAGGGCGTGTTTGATTTTCAGTGGCTGTGTAAATACCAGTGAAATGAGTAATTATTACCATTTCACCCATTTGAAAATCATTTGAAAATCCACTGCACTTTTTACCTCGGAAACCGGTTTAAAAGAGTTATTTTAAATTTTTGGACCCCAAGGTGATGTATATGATAAATCCATTATGTCTAGTCGTTTTAACACAATATTTTAAGGCATGAGCTGAAAAATAAGGCAGATTGAACACTCAAATGGCCCACACCAAAAGAAACAGTGGGCCTGAAAGGCTTTTAATGGTAAGTGTTTGATTCCCTTTTTCTTGTGGCGTGGTCCACTTGAGCTTTCAATATGCCTCGTTTTTTGGCTTATGCCATAAATTCATCAGGCATAATAGATTAACGGTGTGGATAAGCGATACGCATCACGGTGGGATCCACAAATATGTTGTGACATTCTCCATTTTTGTGTCAAAAATGCATGTTGTCAAATCAAACATCATAAAAAGTGAGGTAAATACGGGGGAAATAATTATTACATATTTTCACCGTATTTCCCTGTGAATTGAAAAATCAAACAAGCCCTTAATGAACAACATCGCAAAAATAACATCAGGCGATTCTAACCACCCAATCAATAGCCTGTATAGCTATTGAAACACGGGTCCAATCAACAACTTGAACCTTCCATTTGCTGGGGCTCATCATGAATTGCTTGTGTCCCTACAGAATCAGTTCGAGCATATGATCCTAACCATACCGGATTGGAAATCGGAAGTCTTTAAGATAGAACACCAACTTTCTGACGGACAAGATCATCCGAATGGTGCAATTCAAAGCTCATGAAGTGTGGAACTATGAATCATTTCTCGAAAGAAAAATCAATTCATGAAAAGGAAAGAATTCGTAAGAGGTAGTTTCTTCGGATCACTCCGTCAATTGATTCAAGAATCAAATCATCATAACTTGAATTTCAGATCAGAAACCCTAATATAGAGATGCATGGAGAGGGGAAAAGGAAAAAAAATACATTGAAAATCTCTGGTTTGAGAGAGGCGCTGAGAAGGCGATGGAGAGATTCGAAGCCATGGACGGATCCGTCTCTGGAAATTCCTTTCTGTCCCTTTTGTTCTTCTTCTTTCCCATCTGCGTTCTCGAGCTCCGCCATTTTCTCTCGCTGAGACACTGAGAGATAGTCGCTGAAGCGGAACGAAATGAAAACACTCGTTTCACAGGGAAGGTCTCGAGTCCAACCGGTTGAACCATGAAACACGGTTTAATAATAGAACAACTTCCAACTTTTCATGAGAATTAAAAATCCAACTCATCAAATAGGTTAGCCTTGCCAGGAAGATGATCCTATGCAAAATTCAGATACATTCACTTATCAAGTGGACCACACATGTACCTTATATTTATCAATGGTTGGAATTTTTTTCTATGGTGTGTACAATCTGATGATTGGATAGGACTGATATTTTCATACGATGATCCTTGTCATGGGCCAGCGTTCTCAACGAGTTGGATTTTACATTAAATTCAAAATTTGGAAGTTCTTGAATGGGTATATCATACCTAGTGGCCCAACAGGTTGGACTTGAGATCTTCTTCCTTTTGCGTGGACAACGCCCACCAGGACCTAGAGACGGACGGTGATGTCAGAGTCTCTGTGGGGCCCAAGGTGATCTACATGTTTTATCCACTCCGTTCATATATTTTGAAAGATCATTTTAGATACTTATACCATAAAACTTAAATAGATCTAATGCTCAAGTAAGCCACACCACAGGAAGCAGTAGGGGATTGAACTCGTACCGTTGAAAACTGCCAGAGACCTACCATGATGTCTATTTTCCATTCAACATGTTCATACGGTCACGTAGGCCTGGATGAAGGGAAAAATATATATATCAGCTTGAACCATAACTTTTGTGGGCCCCAAAAAGTTTTCAACGGTAGGATTTCAATCTCCAATGCTTCCTTGGTAATTTCCCCGGCTCCCTTTCTCCATCAGTTCATCTTCAAAGTGGGTCTCATCTCATCAACCGCTCAGATTCCCACACACGTGTACTGCTCTCAACGTGCGTCTGGGCTATCCCTCAACTGCGGGACTGCAAGATACTGACATCTCCAACATCACCTGTTTTACGCAGCTGTGTAAATCGCCCCAGTTCTTTTGGTCCCACCATATTCTAATTGTAAATCCACTCCGTCCATCAGGTAGTTACTATTATTTTAACCGTACATACAAAAACTTCAATGGACCACACAAAAAGGAACAATGTGAAATTTCTCAGTTCACGCGGTATGGCCCACCATATTTTTGGATCACTGAGACTTTTGTATATTCACTTCATTCTGGTTAGTTACACCTAATTAACAGGTTTGATGAAAAATACACGCCAATATGGTCCCACAACCAAACCTACGGTTGGCATCCATCCCAAATGTTCCCTGTGTTGTAGCCTATCTAAAGTGTAGATCTGGCTGATTTTTTTCCGGGACACTAGAATCCAGGATTAGAACCTGATGGACGGAGTGGATTTTTCATATACAACTGGTGGGGCCCACGTATGTTTTACGCGCGTAAAAACAGGGGCTGTAATCGCTTCCTGTACGCCCCCAACTTCGTCGGGATTCTCAACATTTCTCGTCTCTCTCTCTCTCCCCTCCGTCGCAGAAAATCTCGTTTCCTTTCCCAATCCCGACAGTGATTCCTCACGGTCGCCATCATCAACTCCTCCCCCAAAATCTAACGGCTGGGATTCTTCGATTGGACACTGATCTCTAGGTAATTCCCGTATTCTCCTTGCAGATGTTTATATTTCCTCCTCATATTTTCCGGGTTTCGATCACCGACGAGGCCGGATGCTTATGAAATTCTAGGGTTTCATTTTCAGATGGTAAGTATCGATTTTCTTCTTCTTTTGGAGTAATTCAAAGAACAAACGGTTTTCTATGTTAGGAACGAACAGGTGGAAAAGCGCCTGAGGGCTCTGTTCTTGCCATCCATGGATATGCCTGATTCTTTACAAATCGTTACCATTATTTATGGAAAATTTTCGCGTGGTGGGATTTTCTGAAGGGGAATTTTTGTAGAGGGTGTCCAATCGATTTCCTTATTGGGTGCGCTGCACTCAAAATGGACAAGTAGCGTAGCGGTCCATGTTGTGGATTGTTCATCAGGTGGGCTCCATAGTGGTAGAGATGTCCATTGGATTGGATGAATTTAACTGTCGGAACCGTGTGCTAAAATGGGATGACTAGGAGATATTGACAATGGTCACCAGCGAACGGGAAAAAGGTTCATACAATCAGCTGGGTAGGATATTACGGCTGGGTACTTGCGGGCATTGGTCCACCAGCAGTGGGATCCACTCAATGAATGGTCCTTATTGTGGATATTGTGTTACTTGCCTCAAGTATAGCACGCCAGATAAAGGAACTGGTGTGCTGCACTCAGGTAAAATTTCTCCCTTTTCTTTGCAATATTCATATAATCCATGACCTTCTTGCTTGACGTGTGCGTGCTAGTTTGAGTCAGTTTGTTCTTCATATGCCAATGATGGGGCCCATGTTAGTGTAATAGACTCCTAGCATTGATAGATCCACTTGCCAAGTTATCATACTCAAATATAGATGCAGGAATGCGAGGTATGGCTCTAGAGTTGGCAGGATCCAAATTCCAAGATACATGCATGGATGCAGTAACCTGTTCTACATGTTGCTTCTGAATGCAATCAAGGTGATTTGCCTCTGGGTCTAGCCTGTGGCCAATGAACCTAGGTTCATACATAGGCAGGGTGTGGTTGCCTAGCCTTATATAAACCTGGGTCACAAAAAGTGAAAGAAAATGGCAATTCTATCCCTAAGTGTTGATTAACAAAGCAAGAACGTTAAGATTACCTGTGAACTATGAGCTGTGATTTATATGAAATTCAACATCTGATGGTCGAATTCTTTATGCTATAGTTGCATGAAGTGTAAAGCAAGGCGTTGACAAATTCATGTGCGAGAGTGGGGAAGCGTCCGTTTCAAAATGGATTCAAAGTGTCTTTTTAGGATGACTCACACGGACATCACGCGGGCCTCTCCTAACACGTTTCACCTGTGACAGAGATGGACAGGGAAAGAGAACTGGACGATTCGTGCCGAGCCAACTCAGCTAGGCTCGTCCAACTCGCGTAGGTCGGCCCCCTTCTCGTAGGACTACAACTCATTCTCTCAACCTAGATAGTTAGGCTCAGAAAATGAGTCACAACCAATTTAGACAAGTCTTAAAACCATGGGTACCATAGCTTGCCAAGTATCCATGCAATATCTAGTATTAGTGTTGGTATCTTATCATGTTGATACTCGCCCTATTATCTGGCTGGATGTACTAGTTGCTAAGTATGTGAGTTGTGACAATGCTGGAAAGGGTTGAAAAGAAATAGGGTTGAAAAGAAATTAGCACGATGGAAATGCCAGTATCTCTCTCTCTCTCTCAGTCTCTTGGGGGTTGGATAACTCTCATTGGACAACATTGTCAAAATTTCCTATCTATTTTATGTGTCCAAAGTTGGTTCTAGATAGGCTGGATAGGTTGAGACATGATTTTTTATGGTAGGGCTTGGAAGGAACATCCAACTTCCATTTATTAAACTGGGGAGAGTTGTGTAAATCTTACAATGAGGGATGGGTAGGAATTAAGAATTGGGAGATGATGAATTGCATGTTGTTGGGGACGTGGTTGTGGAGGTTTAGGATAGAAGAAGATGCGTTCTGGAGAGACACAATTGCTAGCAAATATGGATGTAGTGAGGGAGGATGGTACACTAGGGAATCATTACATATAGAGCTTCAGCGATATGGAAAGGGATTCTTTCGCTAAAGTCAAATTTTGGTGAAGGGGTTTGTTTTGTTCTTGGGGATGGGAGAATATTCGATTCTAGGAGGACGTGTAGATCAGGGATGAGGCATTGCAAGTTCTGTTCCCAAGAATTGCTTGTCTATCCTTGACCGCCAATATTGTGGTAGCGCCATGTTTTTTGATAATGCGGAAATTTTGGAGTGTGGTCCCCTCCTTGCCATTTGCTCCTTATGGACGATGAGGCAATTGAGTTGGCCTTGCTCCTAAATCACATTCACTTGTGTTGCCCAGAAGGTGGTGTTAAGGACTGGATGATTTGGCGAAATTAGTGATCAGAAAGTTTTTCAGTCAAGTCATTCTACAATATGCTCCACAAGTTGGGATTGGGTGAAGCATTTACACATACTAGGTATGTGTGGTTTTATGATGCTTTTCTGAAGATTGCAACTTTTGGTTGGCTAGTTGGAAGGGAAAGGGTGTTGATAGTGGATAATCTCCAGAAAATGAATTTGGTCTTACCTAATGTTTGTTTATTGTGCATTGCATCAACCATCTCTTTCTCCATTGCCCATTTGCTTCGAACGTGTGGCATATAGCTTATTCTCTAAGTTCAATGTTTGTTGAGTCATGCTGGCTTCAGTGGGTAAATTCTTTATGGTGTGGCACGGTGTGGAGATTGGAAAGGAGGCGAAGGCATTGTGGCGGCTGTGTTTGTTGGTGGGCCTTTGGGTGATTTGGGAGGAAATGAATGAAAGATGTTTTCGTAGTGTTAGCCACAATCCTGGTTGGGGGTAGCAAGGGCAAACAATTTTATTGTTGAATGGGGCTTGTGGAAGGATGGGGAGCGCAGGGGTCATATCTTTTTGTAAATTGTGGGGGAGTGTTGGTGCTTTTGCTTTCTTTGTATAGTTTTGGCACTTTCTCAGCGCTCTTCTAATAAAATTGTTATTTACCTTTCCAAAAAAAAAAAGTTCTCAATTACCTATAGTCTACTACAGGCAGAAGCAGAACCAAAGGACGACATCAGTTTACCATTCCTTGTAATTTGTTTCAATGCCCTCTATTGATGTGTGCACACATGGTCATAGTCTTTGAGCAAGTAAGAAAATCTACGAAAAACTGGTAAGTAATGCTCACCCACATTTCTATTGCACACGTTCTGATCATTGTTGGGAGTGAGTGCTACTGCGCATGTTTGAATTCTGAGGCCGACCATTTTCATCCATCTTTTAAATTTTCTTGTGTGGTGCTGTTGGTGAATAGCACGTCAGCAAGTAAGGCATTAATCTTTATTATACTCTGTTTCATGTGACTAAGCTTCCCTACTTACCTGAACAGACACACAATTTGGATGCAGCCACATTGCACTTATGGTTCACAGTTCATGCAAGGAATATTCTAGTTCTTGTGGGAATGCAAGAGAGTACATCCTCCAAATATCGATTTCACATTGCTAACTAACATTCTTGGTGGTGCGTGCAAACTTTAGTTACCACATGTGATTGTTTATTTTTGTTTAACAAAATGGTGATGTGATTTGTAGCACTCTTTGGCGCACTTTTTTGTTGGGCAAATTTCTATTATGTTTTGCAGGCTAGCTGAGTTTTATATCATACTTTAACCGGTTTCAGAATATCAAGGCTCCTATCATTAATTCAGTGCTTTAATTCCCTTAGGTGTCTTTAGTGGTAGTTCACAACATTGATCTTGAGCCTATGGGCTGCAAAATTTTGTACAGCATGATGATTTTGGTCTACTAGCTGCAACTGCCACGTTTTTCCATGATGGCTGTTGCTGGTGGTTCTTTGCAATTGTCCCATGAATTTGGCATTCGCAAGCAGTATGGAGTCTATGGACACTGCAATCAGTTGAAGGTACGGAATTGTCTCTTCGATTCTAAATATATCACATGGCACATTTCATACTTCAATTTGTTTCCTTTTTGTGGAGGTTGACCTCGATCTCCTCTTCTTCTTTTTTTCCCCCCCAGAGAATTACGGTGAGAAAAGACAGAATTCATGCATCGGGATTTTACCTTTCCTCGACTGCTTCGGTATGGTAGAATTGAGAACCTTGTCTGTGGTCTTCTTTTTTTGTTGTTATGGTCCTCTACGGATTTGAAAATGTAGTTCATGGTCTTTCTTTTGTTGTTGATGTTGCTACCTGCTCTGTGTGTGTAATACCTCCTGAGCAATAGTTTGTTTGTTTGTTTGTTTGTTTGTTTTTTAAAAAAAAAAATTATTATTATAATCACAGTGTCATCAATATCTGCGGTTTTAGGATGTTTTAGACTCATTTCCACTTTGTTTATTGATCTAATAATGCACCTTATGTGTTTGCAAAAAATGTTGGACCTGAATGAAGTGTTTCAATTTGGTAACTACAAACAAGGAAGCACTATATCATGTGCTAGGCCCAGCACCGCCATCCTACATCTGTTGGATATGGTTGCACTATCTATTTGGTATATCTGGGTAACGTAAGTCTGAAGGCTAATTTGTCACTTCTGGATTATCGTGGAACTTTTTTCTGTGCATGTTTGTGTACCTTTTGGCTTTGTTCCCTCTTTAGCAGAATCCCCTAATCAATTGCATATATGTAGGTTCACTATGATTTTTTCATGAACAAAGCTGAAAGAGTCTTCATTCATTATATTTGCAGCGACAGGATGCTTGGAGTCGCCATCTTTCCAACAACATACACAGGCCTCTACATTCTGTTTCTTCCAGATATAATGTTTTCATGTGCCGATCTTTTTTTATACCAGGTCAAGCAAACGAGACTCCGATTCTGAAAGCTGCTACCGTAGCTTTGACGAGGTATTGTTTTCTTTTGATGTCCTTCACCCGCATGCATATGGATGCCTTTGCACGTACATATTCACATGCTTATTTACATGCACAACAAGATGTACATAAGCAATGGTCATGTGGATAAAAAAGAGCTCTTTCCAATGCAACATAAAAGGTCCTGATTGCATGATTTTTGGATTCTACTAATGGTGGAAATTCCATGGTGTCTAGTATTCGCATTAATAGACACACATACACTTCTTTGTGCATTACTGCATTTACAAGTTAGTCATGGATGTAAAATAATTCCAAATAAGTTATGAAGTTAATGACTTTTCCACTAGTAACCTGAAAACTCTGCAACATCTTCAATTGCGGTTTTTTTCCCCCTCTTTAGTCTGCTTTTGTGTTGGTCTGCAGAAAAGTAATCCATCATGTCTGGAATTTCTAATGTAGTGTTTCAAAAGATCACAAAACAATGGTCATGTGGATAAAAAAGAGCTCTTTCCAATGCAACATAGAAGGTCCTGATTGCATGATTTTTGGATTCTACTAATAGTGGAAATTCCACGATGTAGGCCTAAGACCTGCATTTACACTACTCCCTTCAACATGTCCAGCCACAGTATAGTTTCTAAGATTGAACAAGTTTTACATAGAGAGTCATGCATGCATGTATGCATGTATGAGTGTGCAGGCATGTTGGTGTTAACACATTATTCTCCCTTTACAACTGGTCCTTTAAAAGGTCTTGGTTCCCACCCGCACTCCCCTGCCACATTGGTTTCACCCATTGATTTCGCCTATCCTGATCAAGCAAGCATTGCATATTGTTGAGTTGATACGTTAGTTGCAGTTGGCATCAGAATGTGATCCTTATTTTCTAGTCTGAGCATCATCTTTCTTTTGCCTGCAATTTTCCTAATAAATAATATCAACATAAAACCTCCATATTTTGCAGGTCATATAAGGATTTTCATGGAAGTTTGATCGTACTTCAGTTGGTCCCAGCAGTTGCAATCATGGCTTTTGCTGTGTGGGGTCTCGGGCCACTCATGCGTTGTGGCCGAAACCTGTTCTTCCATGTACAATTTTATGTGCACTCCTTTTTATGTCTGTCTATCATTTTCCTGCTGCTTACCTTTGCATAGTTAACCTCTAGCATATAAGCATTTAACATGCTATTTCCAATGATTGTTTGTAGCGCAATGATAGTAATTGGAAAAAGAGCAGCACATATTATGTTTTGACCTCTTACCTGCAACCTTTGCTACTGTGGACTGGAGCAACACTCATTTGCAGGTATTATTGATTTTTAACATTACCTTGTTGCTTTGTTATCATTCCCACTCTACAACATGGGGTTGGTCATGGCACCTGTTAACCACTGGTATGGGGCTTTCATGCAGGGTGCTAGATCCAGTAACTCTACCATCAGAGGCAAGCCAAGCTGTTAAGCAACGACTTATGAATTTTGTAAGATCATTATCAACTGTGATGGCCTTTGCATATTGTCTATCAAGGTGAGTGTGTTTGCTGTCACTTTCCTTAAGAAAAAGGTTGATGAGGTTGCTGGTCCAGTGATAATCTAGTTTTTTACTGAACAGTGACAATCTAGTTTTTTCTTGACATTGATTTCAAATCATATCTATCATTGTTGTTGGCTTGCAAAGTTCTTTTAGTCATATACTATTCTGATATATGAAGTGGTTGTTTATTTCCGGTCATTTAGAGTTTGTGGCACATTAGACATTTGAGGGGTTGCATCTTTGTTAACATGGTTATTTTCTTTTTATGCAGCTTGATTCAACAAGCACAGAAATTTTTTGTGGAGACAAATGACTCCAAGGATGCCAGAAATGTACGTTAATGTTTGTATTCTACAGAATGTCATTTGAATTATGGTGCTTCTGGCTGCAGAATAATCTGAGAATTAACATAGTGGTTTTAATAAAATTGTATTTCTGTTATTAGTATTATAACTTTATTGCTACCACGGTTCTTGACACTGCCGGAGGTCTTAAAGCTGAAATAGCAGCCCCTATTCAACTTTTACCTTATTCAATCAGGAACAAAGTTTCTTGGCATATTTGCTACTAATGTTTTCTGCCACTGCTGCTTCTTTCTTCTTTTTTTTTTTTTGCTATGCTGTGAGTACTGAGGAGAAAACTTTTTTAGAGAAAGAACAGGGAAAGAGAACCCTGCTACCAATTTTTTGTTGTTGTTTGATTTCTTACTGTTGTGAATTCCTATGGAATAACTCCTAATAAAATCCTACCATACAATCTTCTGCTTTACGGCTGTTTTACTTTGAGAGCAACTTCATACCATAATGGTTGGGTTTCTTGCAGATGGGTTTCCAGTTTGCAGGTAAAGCTATGTACACTGCAGTTTGGGTTGCTGCGTTTTCATTATTCATGGAGTTGTTGGGTTTCTCTACTCAGAAATGGGTCACTGCTGGAGGTCTTGGAACAGTGTTGCTGACCCTTGCTGGTCGCGAGGTGCATCTGGGTGTCCTGAACTTATTCACCTTTGGGTTAACTGCAACCATTTTTAAAAAAAATAAAATAAAATTTTATCACGATTTTATATCAATATGCCTTAGGAAAATTATACATTTTTCATTGTTTTAGTCCTTTTTTAACTGGGTTTATTTATTTCTGGGAAGGTTGATAATACTGTTCGACTTCTGCAGATATTCACAAATTTCCTCTCAAGCGTAATGATCCATGCAACAAGGCCGTTTATTGTGAATGAATGGATTCAAACTAAGATTGAAGGGTATGAAGTTTCTGGTACTGTCGAGGTTGGTATTGAGTTGATGTTTAAGGATACCTTTTTTCTTTCACTGATGTTACCTCTCTATGTTTGCGTGTGCGCGTGTGCATGTGTGTCCTTTGGATGAGTACAAGGCATGGTATATCACAATTATTTTAGTTGTAGTAAGCCAGAACAACCTTTTGTTTACCCTGCTCTATAAAGTGTCAAATTTTAATTGGTATTTTCGTGCCATTTCAGCATGTAGGATGGTGGTCACCAACAATCATTAGAGGAGAAGATCGTGAGGCAGTTCACATTCCAAACCACAAGTTCACAATGAATGTTGTGAGGAATCTCAGTCAAAAGACTCATTGGCGTATCAAAACACACCTTGCCATCAGCCACTTGGATGTCAATAAGATCAATGTGAGGAACAACCTGGCCGAATCTACTCAATGAATATTTGTGTGGCTAATCTGAAGAGGGACATAGAGTTATATATACTACCTCAAACTATAATAATGGTTTTGGCAATCCGTTCCCTTTGTGTAGACTATCGTGGCAGACATGCGCAAGGTCTTGGCAAAGAATCCACAAGTAGAGCAGCAAAAGTTGCACAGAAGAGTATTTCTGGACAATATTAATCCAGAAAATCAGGCACTGTTGGTAAGTAATTGTCTGTTGACATCTCTCTCAGCATTTATTCTTGGGGCATCACAATTTTACCTGGAGATATCCAGTTGCATTTTTACTGTTTCTCTGCCTGTGGGCATGTTCTCCATTAACCTGGCTTATTCGTAAACATGGGTAGAATAAATTCAATCTTGAGCAATCCTTGACCAAAATGTCGATTCAGACTGGGTCTTGGAAGTTTGCTGTGAAAGGAAATGATATTAAAGCAAAACTCTGCTTCCTGAAAATTAAGATGATGGAGAATATCAGGGGCATTCTCAAAACTATGTGAATTTTGTTACTTGCAAAATTGAATATGAGTGGTTGTTTAAGTAGGTTTATTGGGTCCACCCCTGAACTACCAGATGAAGTATCTGCTCTGCCATTTTCCAAGTTGTGACTACCTCAACAACAACAACACTTGCCTTTGTGCTGCTACTGAATCTGGGTAGTTTCCTTGGGCAGGTGGTGATCCTTTTCTTTTGGTCTGCGTAAATGCTAGAAGATCTGTCATAATGTCCATTTCTGTGATCATATATGAGCAGGTGCTAATACCTATTATGTTGCTTGTGTAAAATTACAGATTCTGGTATCCTGCTTTGTGAAGACGTCCCATTTTGAGGAGTACCTTTGTGTCAAGGTAAGAGGATTTCACTTGTCATCTAAAACAACTGAAAAAAAAAAAGAAGCAATGGATTGCTAGATGTCTTTACAGAATTTATGCATGTTATCATTCTAAAATAATCACCACCACCATCATCTAAGCCTTATACCAACTAATTTGGGCTGGCTACACAAATCCCCTTCCGCTATTCTTCTGTTTGAGTCAAGGTCATCAAAACTTTTCTTACTACCTGCACCCACATCCTTTGGGCCTTTGCCTGCCCTTTTAGAGCCTTGAGCTTGAACCCACTCCTAACTCAGTGAAATTCTTGGTCTCCGTTGCACATGGCCAAATCATCTAAGTCTACTTTCCCTCATCTTATTACATATCAGTGCTACTTCTAGGTTCCCGGGAATGCGTTCGTTTCTAATTCTATCCTTGCTCTTTTTCTTTTTTCTTTTTCTGAAGATTAAGAAGAAAATTTTCTATCCTATCCTTTCTCTTCTTGCCGCTCATCCATCTCAACATCCTCATTTCAGCCATAATCATCCTAAGAACATGTTATTCCTTGACTGCCCAACACTTTGTCCCAAAACGTGTGCTGGTCTCATGGCTATCTTATAAAATCTCCCTTTGTGTTAGATCGGTATGTGATGACCATATAAAATTCCAGAGTTATCTCCACTTCAGCTACCTAACTCCAATTCTACGAGCAACATCCTTCTAAATCTATCTAATCTCACAGATTATCAACCCAAGAATTAGAAATTTGTCATTTTGGGGTACTTGGTCAACAATCTTAACTGATTTCTTGTTTCCACTCTTGTTGTTACTTGTTACTAAAATTGCTCCCATATTTAGTCTGAATGGTTTAAAAACCTTTAGGGTCCATTTGGCATGCATTGTAGAGCCATGTAGTTAGAGTCATCTGGATATGGTTATTTTATGACGATTACCCTTGTGATGACAATGGATATCTGGTGTTTGGCAACGACACTGACTATTAGTATAAACATATGATGGATAGCACTTTATGGTGTTTGGATGACACAACTTGGCATGTCATATAGTGTGGGCTTGGATCACAGAACCATGTACCCCACTTATCCTATGGTTAGCTGTGATCAATGGCTATTTGGACAAGATTCAATACAAGGACCATGACTCTATATGTTATGGGTGAGTTGTTACAGTCTAGCCTAAGTGGCAACAAATGCAGAACCTTTGCCTAAAGAGGCTGGTTCTTCTACAAGCCCTTTCTAAAATAGGCTTATTTTACTGGTTATTCATTTGTGTGTAAAAAGTTATTCACCTGCACATCTGCATGTTCAGTTATTCACCTGTTTGTGCAACATTGCCTGTGTATGTCCCACTGTGTTTTATCATATGTGCGCCATCCAAAATGTGCATCAAGTGAGTGGCACACTGATGATGGGATATTCAGGCCTATACAATCATTAGGTGGGCCACACCATTTCCAAAAATGCTAAGTTCACGCTGTGTGGCCTCCTGACCTCTGTATGAGAGGCTGATTTTGTCTCCTTCATTCTGGTGACTTAACCCCTGATTAACATGTTTGATGAAATATGTATGACGGTGGCCCCACCAAAAAAGCCTATGGCCGGCATCCAATCCCAATCCCCATTGTTCCATGTGGTGTGGCCCATGTGAGTTGTGATCGAGCTGATTTTTAGTCTTAGGGCCTAAGATCAAGGATAGAACCTGATAGACAGAGTGGATTTTACATATGGTGGCCCCACTGACTTCGGTTTTTTACCCATAAAACAGGTGTCGTGGAGGATCTAGTCCATTCCATAGAAAGAGGATTCCAGCCCATGTTTTTATCTAATACAGGCTCCTCTACTATGTTTAGAAAAGGCTTATTCTACAATGCGGTGAGGGGACCATCATGATGTGTGCTTGACATTCGATCCGTTCATCATGTGTGTGGTGCCATTTTCTCCTTTGACCTCAAAACTCAGGCGCATCCAAAACTCAGGTAGGCCACAATGTAAAATCATGCCTCAAACTCTAAAAACACATGGTGCGGCCCACCTGAGTTTTGGAATGCCTAATATTTGGGGTGTCCTTCCATCCTGGTAGTGCCTTTATTCGTAATGAACAAGATGGCATGTACACCCTGATCCATAGCTCAAGTGGTAGACTGAGTGAAGGATACCTCGTTTCAACACCGAGGTCTTGGTATCGACTCCCTAGTGGGGGTGGCTAACAGTGTAGTGTGAACTGACAGTGGGGTGTACTAACAAGCTATATATATATATATATATATATAAACACGATGGCATATAGAAAACAGTGGGCCCCATACAAAATCCAGGAGTTTTTAATGGTGGACGTCCACATCTCAAATGTCCCCTGTAGTGTGACTAAACTCTTTTTTAGATTGGGCTGATTTTTGGGACATGGGGTAACATTGAAAGGGTGCACTTAGATGTGGTCCCTACATCAGGTTGGGCCTCACATAACATGGTTGTATGATAAGCTGAGTTTACAAATGTTGTGGAGGTTCTACCTCTTCTCTCTCTTATCAAAAGAGTCATATACCAAGTTTTTCCCGGAACCCAGCTATGCCGAATGCGAGAATTAAAGGGTGTCAAATAAAGTTATTTTGATAACGGTGCTATGCGGTTTCTTGGCACACCAAACACAAACTATCGTAGTAGTGTTATTTTTACCCTGATATCACTATGACGCATGCCAAACAGGCCTTTTCATTTTAAAGCATACTAAACATAGTTCTAGCTTCGTGTTCACAGGCCTTGTCTTGCCAATCACAACTAGGTTTCAGGATTCATGGGAAAAAGCTATGGCCTATGTTTGATACTGGTTGCCAACTTGACACAACCCCCTTTATCCGGGCTTGGGACGGGCAATGAGAGCAAAACCCCCGATGACAACAACAACAACAATATGTTGTTGTTATGTTGCATGTAACATTTTTGCAATCTTCTCACCCACAAGGGTCCATTTGGACACTCCCTCAAAAAAAAAAAAAAAAGTGTTTTCAGAAAAGGTGGCTGTGGGCCTTCTTTTCGGTTGACTTGGCAATTGGTTTTTGCTGAGTGGGCATTTTTGTGCCTACTTTGTCAATGGGAGAGGAGATGGGGGTTTCCAAAATGCATCCAAACATGCAACAGCAACATCTGTTTGGATCATAGGTGGTGAAATTCCACCAGCGTGAGTGTCTGGGGGTGTGTGTGCGTGTTAAAAAAAAAAAAACTTCTGTTTGGATCAAAATGGCATTTACGCCTCAAACACTCTTTTGGAGGGTGTGGCCAAACGGGCCACCACTTGTCCCTTGACAAACTGTATAAAGAACACTCAGCCTTCCCTACCTGTCTGCAGGAGTCAAATATTGTTTTCCTCATTAATCGTTTCTATTGATATGTTTTTGTAGAGTACTACTAGCAATTATGACAAACATCTCACTAGTACTTGTTTTCCTCACTAATTGTTTCTATTGATACGTTTTTTGTAGAGCATACCACCAATTATATTGACAACCATCTAGAAATCGTCTCTATATTTTGTGGTTTAAAACCAAAATACGTATCGGGTATTTGGAATGAACGGTATGATGAGGCATATGTATGCATCGTAGCATCTTAAAAATTCTAGCTAATGTTGGTGATTCCTAATGCATATTGGACAGTAAATATCAATCGGAGTCATCCGATACATGCTTCAGTACTGACAATTTAAACCTTTTTGGTATATAAATACTATGTGCTTATAGCCTTAGTGACAAATCTTGTTCTCAGTAATTTCTCAGCTTGTTTTCTTAAGAGATTTTCAGATTGAGGGTTATCTCCAAAGAATCTTGCTGCAAACAAATTATTTTAAAAAATTATTATTATCAATAATAATTAAAAATTTTAAATACATGCGGATAATGAATTATTTAAGAAATGAAACTATTTTGCATTAAAATTGCAACATAATCAAAAACCTTGAAACTTCCGAGTTTTGAAAATCTCATGATATTATCATGGTATTATCATTTTGTGAGTTTTTTTTTTTTGGGGTGAAAATAATGCGAGATTTTCAATATCTCTGGCCATATTTGTCACATGGCTTTCAACCATCAGCATTAAATTCTTAATTATAAGGTAAAATGATTTTCAAAGAAACAGCATTCCTTGGCATCGTGGTGATGTTTAAACTCCAAGGTCCTAAAAGCATATAGGTGCTTGGTTTTTGGTTTTGGTTTTTTACTTTTTTGATAGATAATACTGTCCGTGGCCCACTTGTTTAAATTCCTAGGTCCTAACCTGCACGGTTGAAGTTTCCTTTTGCTAGCTTGGTGGCTAATGTTGTTGATGTGAAAGTCATGTGTTAGAGGCTCAAAATCTAGGATAGCCAAACCTGAACTTATCGCATACTATCAGAATTGTTGGGTAATCCACTTTTAGAGTCTCACTGAGTCATTTGTTTCCTAAAGCAGGAAAAAACTCCAATTTCACTAAATTTGTTTCCATCTAAAAAACAGGAAGCCATTTTTCTGGATCTCCTAAGAGTTATCAGCCATCACCGAGCTCGACTTGCCACTCCCATCCGCACTGTCCAGAAGATATATGGTGATGCCGATGTGGAAAATATCCCTTTCTCAGAGACCATTTTTACTCGTGCTGGATCAGCCACTGACCGCCCGTTTCTGCTGATTGAGCCCCCCTCTAGAATCAATGGCGATGATAAAGCAAAAGCCCGTTCCGTGCGTGCTAGTGAAGAACAGGATGCAAAGGCAGCAGTAGCATCCAACTCCAAGGTGTCTAGTCCAGCATCCGACAGCTCAGCCTCAAATGGTCCTGATATTAAGCCATCCAAGAAAACGAATTCTGGAGATGCTCGCACAAAGAGCAGCAAGGTTGATGCCATTCCAACAACTGTCACGGCTTCAACCCCATCGCCGAAGTCACAGCTTGATGGGCTGGACTCAACGGGACTAAATTCCAAGGACACTGCACCACAGACTGATGGTGTTTCTCTGGGTGCCTCGCATCCAAATCTCGGAAACGAGAGATTGCCAGCCACACCGCCTCCAGTAGCCCGGCCCACCTTAGAAGAAAACATTGTTCTTGGTGTTGCACTAGAGGGTTCGAAGCGGACCCTGCCAATTGAGGAAGGAATGGCTCCCTCTCTGACTGCAGCAGAGACGAAGGAACGGGCGGCCTTCCGAAATACAAATGGACCTTCACCTGCTGGAAAAGATAAGAAAGATGATCAGGTTCCAGCAGTTCCTGGGGCTGCAGTGGGTGATCAACGGAACCAAGAAAGGTGATCAACACATGTTATATCTTGCATTGTTTGGTGTGTAATTATGGTGTTTGGGGTGAAAATGAAGGACATGGGGTGTAAATGTTCGATTCAATCATCAGTTGATATAAATAATCAGTAAATGGGTCATATTTCTATTCAATTAAAGCCTTAGTGATACAGATCTGGCTTCAATTGCATTTCCTGTAAAACTCGTTGAAAAAAAAAATAATAGTGACAAGGTGCAAATGATAATTCCATGAGAAATTTTTGTCTTTCTGGTGTTTGAGTGGAAGCAAAATGATCCGTGTGTTTTCTGGCTGGGCAATTGAGGGGAAAAGGTCTTAACGTTCTTTGGGCCAGTTTAGGAGAAAACGTCCACTGAGGCAGATGGACCCCATGTTTTTTAGTTTATTCATGGGCAGTGGTCATAATTGAGGGGAGATGCAGCAGCTCTCAGTCCTCGGAACCTTATTTTCATCATCAAGGTAACTGCAATTCCTGAGCAGATGCAAAACAGCAACCAAAGCTCATGTGTGCTTGTAGGTCCACATAAGCAAGGGTGCATTTGGATTTGACTAAAATATCCCCAGCATGCTTAGGTGGGATCCATTGCTTTGTGGGCCAATAGTATGTAGGCTTGTCTGTCTGTGCTTCACATGTTTAGATTGAAGAACTTAAAGGAAGCCGGAGGGGCACTTAAGAGGTTTATGAGAAACATCTGGGCATCCTTATTGGGTCCTTCAATGGTGGAGATTGTAAGAATGCCATCATGTGGGCATCATCTTAGGCATCCGTACAACGTACAATGAGCACTATTGATTCATGCATCGACTAAAGTTGAGACCGAGTAGGCATCCACAAAGGGCTTCCTTTTTAATATAAGCTACTGATGCTCAGGACACCCTTGGGAAGAACTAGTCGTTGAGATCATCCATTTTCCAATGGAGACTCAATCAAATGGCTGGTGATTTTTTTATCTTTTATTTTTTTTCCAGGTTCTCATAGTGTATGTGTCAAAATTTTAAAAGAAAAGGTGCAAGTAGAAACTATGTAGTTGTGTTATTCATGTATTCTTGTGGAGCATTATACGTTTTTCAGGTTAACATGCATGTATGTTAACCCTTTTGGACTAAAAGGGCGCTTCTCTTGTTGCCCTAAACTTCACTTTTTGTGATGAGAGAGAGAGAGAGAGAGAGAGAGAGAGAGGACAACAAGAGAAGCGTTGTGTTAGTCCAAAAAGAATAACACATGGGCATGCATGCGCGTGCGCGCACACACGCACGCACACTCGTACATGAACATATTAACTTGAGAGCAAAAGCCATAAGATTACATGTGGTCCTGGCTTTTCTTGAATTAGTATTAGGTTTTTAACATTTGGTACCAGAGCTAGCACCATGTTTACAATGTGGAAATCGCTATTTGGACAAAGGCTAGAACAAGCACTGCCCATAACAAGGTGAAAATGGCTACCAGGACATGCACCAAAGTGAGTGCTGCCACATTAGAGACACCAAAAGGTGGAAATGACTACCTGGACATGCGCGAGAGTGCTGCCTTCATGGGTCGCTGCAAACCTTGGCCAGAGGAAACCTACAACTTTTGATGCATTGGTTAGGTTCTTAACCCGTGAGCAGTGTAAAACCGAATTGAATCGTGAACAGTTTAAAAGGATTCTACAAATATTAGTGATGTTTCTTCGTGTCCATCTCGCAAGTAATGAAATCACAATTTGGGGCCAAGATCCTTGCTATGAATGCCAAGGAATAGCAATACACGTCTTCCATTTTATTACGCAACTGCAATCCAAATTGCTAATTGCAATCCGATTGGATGACACATCCCACGGACCTGTTGGGCCAAACAAAAAGTCAAGCAATAGTATGTCACTTTCTCTCGCTGGACAAACCCTGGCCCATTCTACTTGACTGTCAGCTGGACAAGTTTTCTTCAAATGCATGGTATAATATAATGGCCGTTGTGAGGCCATAATGGCCGTTATGTGGAAGTAATGGTGGCAATTGTTACATGTTAAGGAGTCGTAATGGCCTGTTATGCTCCCCGTAGAGGCCATTACAGTCCATTACAGGGCTGATACAAGTTTTTTGGTTTTCCAATTAAAAAAAAGATAGAGACATCTCGTAAAGGTAATGTTGGTGGCTGTTACAGCCATCATTACTGCAAGGGAATACCTTGATCAAATGAGTATG
This sequence comes from Magnolia sinica, assembly GCF_029962835.1. Taxonomy (NCBI): domain Eukaryota; kingdom Viridiplantae; phylum Streptophyta; class Magnoliopsida; order Magnoliales; family Magnoliaceae; genus Magnolia; species Magnolia sinica. Next base: position 68,301,857 of record NC_080588.1, read on the forward strand.
AAAAGGTATCCTGCGAAAGACGACATCTCAATCTTCCTACACATCCAGCAGAGAATTGCAGTCCACCATCGTAGCTCCGATGGTGGGGAAATGAATTTATGGGGTTGATGAGTTGTTGAAAACACATTTCTTTCTTTCATGGAACAGCCATGACCTCAGCTGCTGAAGCCCACTTCCCTGTCAAACAAGCTAGACATATTCATTCCAATACTCCGGTGTTACAATGCATACCTGAAGGCCTCTTTGCACCAACAGCAGAGATGTGGGGCATAAACAACAAGTTTATACCCATATAGAAGTACATCGAAATTGGAATACTTTATTATGCGCAGCTTAAAGCAATAAAGGGTAGCGAATCATATTACACAGCACACCACAAGCGCGCGCGCACACACATACAAGCAAACCTTAAAAAGTACAACATCTAGACACTTAATGTGCAACCTGGCACATGCAATCGGGTGCAGGATATGTATAGATGGATTGTTTTGCCTTCCTCACTCTCATCTGCCCTTGCCTGTTCTTGTGCCCCTCTCGAACTGCCTGCTGAAACTCAGACCACCCCATGCTCTTATTCAGAAATAGCTGACCCAACAATGCCATGTTTGGCCTTATTGTCTTTAGGTTCTCATACGTTCGGTGACCCACCTGATAGCACCCAACATCCTTAATCAGAATCTCCATTCCAAATAGAGAGTGTTTGGGGCCCACACCATGGCCAGCAAGATTGTTGATCTGGAGTATGCCCAAGAATTTCCCCGACTGGAAGATCCAAGCCAGGCCAAACATCTAAGGTTTAGGATCTTCCAACAGGGAGACTTACAGCGCACACACCCCTCCACAGAAGGGCCACAAGATCGACAATCTAGATGATCACCAAACTGTGGGCCCCACATTTATGGAATCAACAGCAAACAATACATCTGCTGATGCACAGTTCCCCTATCATTCATTGCCAACAGCAGCATACAGCTGAAATGAGGTAACAGGATATTACCAGTGCATTGTGCATGTTGCCAGGAGACGCAGATATGAACACGTCGCTGTGCATGCTCACATAGTAATCAACCGCAGCTAACAGGGAAGCCTTCCCTTCGATCTTTTCCCGTTCCTCCGCGGAAGAAAGGCTCTTCTTGTCTTCCATTAACGGGAACAGGTGGCGCAGCATCGAAATCCTCGCCTCCCCACCGTAGACCTTGCAAAACAAGAACCCTTTGGAACTTCAATCTCTGAAGTACAAATGTTGAAAGTCGAATATTGGGGAAAGAAGAAATAGTGTAAACCTTGTGGGAAGCAAGATAGAGGCGGGTGTTGTTGTCGAAGCCTAAAGCAGCCAGCAGCAACCCAATCTCTTCCGGGGTCAATGGGCAACGCCCCTGACTTCTCAACTCCTCATCGGTGAACTGAGAGTTCAAGACCCTCCCTTGCCAAAGAACTTGGCGGTACTTTGCCAGAGCCAGTTTTTCGGCTTTACCACCACCAAAATCACATGCCGAATGAGCAGCCATATCCTGTGGATTTATCAGGTTTAGGAATGAAAACACATTAGGATGATTGCTCACATGTAAAATAAAAAATAACATATCAACAGGCTAGACGAATCTCCTAAATACTTGAACTATGAACCATCAGAATTTACCCATGAGTTTGGACAAATCATATATTTATGCATCAGGATATGAATTACATCATGATGCAACCACTCTATGCAGGTGGAGACCATGGTTTGCTGATCCATACAGTTGACATGCTGGACCTCATTGTGGATGGGTAGGACCCAAGAATCTCACAGAATGGAAGATCCTAGCCCTCCCATGAGTGGTCTACAAATACAGTTCAGATTTTTAAAAAAAAAATAATCTCTGCAGTGAATCAGAAAAGGCAAAAGGTTGGATGATTAGATAGCTAGGATCCTGTAATCTGGAAGATTTTTGGGGAATCCCCTATCTACAGTGGGGCCCATCACATCAACTTTCCAGATCACTGATGGGGCCATTTTGTACGAAATGGGCTCATCCAAACTTCATGTAGCTATGCACAAGAAATCAGGACCAAATCATTCCTATTCACACCGACAAGAACCTTCAGCAAGGACTAAAAGAAATCAGTGTTACCTTATCGAATCGAAGGTGTAACACAACAAATTTTCCATTAGCCGGTTTGATGCTTTCATTTGTTGCCTCCAGTGGGTACTCATTGGCTGCACCTTTGCTAGATGGGTACCTCAGGCGTCTGACGAGGGATTCACCCAAGGCATTGATATGAGGGACAAAAGTCAATGCTTGAAAGTTGACTTTGCATCGTAGACGTTGAATATCCATTGGCATGTTGTCAAAAGCCAGACGATGAGAAAAAGGGGCAATAGCAGCAATCCCATAACTGGACAAAAGACGAGTCACCAAGCACCATCAAACAAGATGAGAAAATATTGGAAACAATGGTACTGATTTATTCAAAGAATGGGTTAGCAACGACAAAATCAGTAAGCCATGTCATAGAAGATAATATCAGATACAGTGGTACTGGTTTATTCAAACAACGGGCCAGCAGTGATTACCAATGAAGGCATTTTGACATTCAGATATGTATCTTTTAATGCGGGGGCAATTTCACACTGGGCTCGAGTGGGGTGGCCTGTGGGATGCAGGGGCACACTTGGGGTGGGTGGCCCACATAACCCATGGATTTGTGGCCCACGTGGAGGGTTCGGCTGAGGACCTAACCCATGGACTTCGGGCCTGGGCTATGAGATAAAGGGATTAATTGGCCGTGCTCTATCAGTTCAAGTTCTTAGAGCAGGTGGTTAATTGTCCTGCATCATCTTTCTTTTTCTTTTTCTTTTTTTTTTGAAGATATAGATACACATTCGGAGATATATCTATACACCAACGAAAAGCTCATATAATATAATATTAATTTTGAAGAATTTATTGTCATTGTCATTATTATCTTTTTTTCTTTTTTTTTTTTGAAGATTTCATTGTCATTATTATTACCATTTGAATAGGAAGATGATGTTATTATTAATAGAACATGGTATTATTATTATTATTATCTCTTAAAAAAATGATATTATTATTACTAAGGACTATCTGTAGTTCAAATGAAATCCCCACTGGAAGTAAAAGCATTTCCCATTTTGTAATTTAGGTGGTTCAACCCTCTTGGGCAGGTCCACTGTATGGGTACACAAGGACCAGACCAATTGACAGCCCTAATCCTTTTGGCTTCTTAATCCCATCAAGAAGATTATTTGGTTCCACATCCAAATGCTACATTAGATTGAATGATAAATCACTACAATGAAACTTAGTGCAGTTTATCAGCAGTTCAGCACCTTCTTTTTTTTATTTATTAATAATATGAAAAACATATGAACTCAATCACATAAATCCCAATAGTCACACTCGTTCCCTAGAAACATTGGTAAGGATAAACTCTCTGCAGAAATTGTGGCCACCGCCAACATGTTCTTGAGCATTGTAGGAGATTGTGCACATGCGTACATGCACTTGTATGTTTGTAGTGGGTATTATTGTTGGTGTGTGTATCTTTTCCTTTGGCAGATCTTCAGGATACCGTATCTTTTTATGTTTATGGCATTATAATCAAATGATATTAGATGAGAGGAAGGAGCATAATCCCTCCACACCTTTCTCCCCAATATTTTCTTGTTCTCTGTTCCATCTTTCGACATCTCACCATGTGCTTTTACAGTAATCATTAGGGGTGCAACTTTTGGACAGGCTCAACATGAACTCAACAGGTCCAACCGGACTATAATTCGAGCTTGAGCTAGTTTTTGTTGAATTTTGTAACCCAATTTAAGTTAAGATTGGGTTCGGGTTTGAGTCATAACCTGATCTGACCCAAATATGCAAATTGAACCCTACTCGACTCCAACCTAGAAGAGTTCCAGGTCACCATGATAGGGATTTTCATAACAGTTGTCTGGATTTCATCACCCAAATCCGCAATGGGGTCGGGTAGGGTTGGGTCCAAGTTCAGGTTGAGCAATATAAAAATGGCTCAGGCTTGGGTTGATGATGCTGGGTTGAAAATTGGGTTGATGTTTCAAGCTAACAACTGAGTCATTTTGGATGACGTCAACCAAGCCAACCTGATCTGAGTCGCACCCCTAATCATCATGCTCATCATCATCATAATTGCAACCTTGTCCCAACTATTTCTGATTTATCAATAGCAGACTGAATTGGAAAATAAAATTTTAGTCAATAAGTGTTTGGACCTGAAAATCGAATCAGCAACTTAAGTTGGAAGTCCAAACCAAAAGAAAATCCGTACCTCTGCAATACAGGTAAGACGTTCTCCAGGTACCAGTTTGCTGAAGCATGAACAGGGGCAGTTTTAATTCTTGTAGCTCGAATTGCTGTAGCATAATACTCCCGTGTGCTCCATGAGTATTCTTTAGGCAAATCTTTAACTATAGAAATTTCATCCTTCAAGACATCAATGAAGTGATCCACATCGAATATCTCCGCGAATGAGCTGCAGCAACTACACCATGAATCCTCTTCTTCAAGATATTAGACATAAGTTGTAAAAACAGTAGATGCCAGGAGTACCTTGAATCTTTCCATACGGGATTTACTTCGAAATGTGGGATCACAAGTGTCGCATTCAAAATTTTAGCAACAGCAACTGCATCACAGATCTTCGAAATAAAACAAATCAGTAAGTGAAATATTGCATTCCTTGTAAAAAATAAAAATAAAATTCTCGAGAGCCTTTACAGACAAGAAAAGGTGTGCTGTCTGATGATTTACATTCTCTTTTCTATTAACACCCTGTTTGGGATCTAGGAAATGAGAATGTGAATTTGGTAAATCCATGAACGTGCCAAATTCATTGATTTGAATTGGCCTTGGATGTGACGAAGTCCAAGGTCCACTTGGATTTGAGGAGTAATTATTGTAATGGTAGATCATTTATTGCAAAGGTATTACTTCTTGTGCTTTTATAAGAGTATCATTTTGAGGATTTACTGAATCTTTAGCTTTTTTTTTCAAGGATATGGATTTGCTCCAAGTCCATGGATTTGTGGAGGTGTGGATTTTTGGCATATCTTCAACAAAAACCAAACAAGGGAAATTTGAAATCCGTGGATTTCAGAAATCCTTGCCTCTAATCCCTCACCCCAAACAGGACTTAAAGTCTAGTAGAAAGAATCAAAACTTGTTGAAAAAACAAATCACATACCCCCATTCTCTGTTGGTTCAACCCCCCGTCAAGAAATACCTGGACATATCCCTGTGATTTCTTTGGCAACACTAATTTTAAAATAAGATAAATGAAAGAAAGAAAAGAAAAGGAATGAGTCAAATTACGAACCAATATCAATCCCATATTATTTCCAACAAAATAAAAAAGAAAGAGAAAAAAGAGGCTCCAATTACTTCTCTTTCTCCAATTACTAATTCCACTACCAATCACTCACCAGGGGCATTTGCAGACTCAATGCATGGTTTCCATCCTTGGTTAGTCAAGGGGGACCAGAGATTGGACTGTTGTTCATCCAACTGAAAGAAATAAATGTCAGACACAACCAATGAAGTCTCTTAGGAACTATGATGTTAGAGAATGCTTGTATATACTCACCGGTTGGCGTTGCAAGGCACCTTTCAACAGTGGCATGTGCTTCGGTTTAGGAGCATTCCATTCCTACGGAACAGCATTTCCTTGATTTAGATGCAAGAAATTGATAAAATAGTAGAAATTTACATATGAATAATGATAAATTCTTACATATATGCATGAACATGTGTTCAACGCTAAGTATGTAATGAACAAAAAGTTAACTGGTTCACAAGTCTCATGCACAACTAGCTTGCGGATGAGACTTTGTGCAACTAGCCACGTGTGGTGGCGAACCGTGGTGCAGATATGGCATCCAACCCATCCAGAAGTCAGACCATCAAGAAAACAGGATGCCCCAAAAATCAGGCTGGTCCAACCATCAAGTCGACCACAACATAGAAAACAATTGACCACCATCCAAAAGCTTCCAAATTCATCTGTTCAACCGAGCACATAAAGAATAGAAAAGAAAAAAGAAGAAGAAAAAAACTGATTTAAGAGAAAGTCTCATATGCAACTAGTTGTGAGGAGAATTTTGTGCAACTAGTTGCATTTAGGGCCACGTGTTTGTGTATGGCATCCAACTCATCCAAAGGGGTTGGACCATTGAGAAAATGGGACGCCCCAAAAATCAGGCCGATCCAAACATCGAGTCAAGCTGTGCTACTCATAAATGGATGTGGATTGCCTACTAACACTACCAGTAGCGACTTCTATTGGACAGTGCACCATGGGGCCCACATGATGTACGTGTATTATCCATGCCATCCATCCATTTTTCCAGCTCATTTTAGGACATGAGTCCGAAAATGAAGCAGATCAAAAACTCAAGCAGACCACGCCATAGGAAGTAGTGGTGACTGAATGCCCACTATTAAAAACTTCTTCGGGGCCACAAAAGCTTTGGATCAAGCTGATATTTGTGTTTTACCTTCATCCAGGTCCTTGTGACGTAATCAACAGGCTGGATGGCAAATAGGAAAATTTTAATGGTGGGCATTCAATTACCATTGTTTTCTGTGGTGTGGTCCAACTGAGATTTGGATCTGCCTCATTTTGGGGCTGATGCCCTGAAATAATGATCCAAAATAGATGGGTGTCATGGATAAAACACATACATCATTGTGGGGGCCCACAGAGCACCATCCAGTAGCTGTAACTACATTGCTACTGGCAGCACGCAATCTGCTTCCCTCATAAATAACACATTAACAAGCTAAACAAATTGATTCCAGCAATTTCATCCAATAATTAAGTTACCCCATGGTGCTATAAGGTCGACCTCATGGGAACTTCCCATGAGGTCAAGCTCTGTGGGCCCCACTGCGATGTGTGTCGAACATCAACAACGTGCATTTTATGAGTCCCCTTTAGGTTATGGGATATCCCAAAAATCAGCCGTATACAGAACTCAGGTGGGCCATACCATCTAAAACCATGTGAATACATGGCTAAACATATAAAAGCACTTGGTGGGGCCCACCTGAGTTTTGGATGCGACTGAAACTTGGTCTGACCCCTCATCCAAGTGGGACACACATAATGGATGGTCTGGATTTGTGAACCACATCTCGGTGGGCCCAATAAATGATCATGAATGTTTTAATGGGAGGATAACCCCTCTCAACTGCTGTATGTGGTGTGGCCCACCCAAGTCATGGATTGACTGATTTTTATGCCCATGGCCCACCATGGAATGGTGCATTGACTAATGGGGTAGATGTTCGACACACATCACGGTGGGACCCACACAGCTTGACCTCATGGGAAGTTCACATGAAGTTTATATATATATATATATATATATATATATATATATATATATATAATTCAGAAATCAAAAACTGCTTCAATCCTTCCACCATGACTTGTTCAGTGACCGACTCAACCGAGTCAACTCAACCGAGTCATACAATTATTTCTTATAAAGACCTAAATTTTGCAAAATTGAAATTTCTCGAACTCTCTACTTATTGCTAACTAAAATATTCAGCAAAAATAAGAAAAAGAAAATGAAGAAAAAGTAGAAACAGCAAGCTTCTGAGTCGACTCATCCGAGCCACATTTCTACAAGAAGGAATAGGAAGGCTAGTCGCGTAGAACTAGAGTCCTACGCGCGAACACTCATGAGTCATGCCAGCCTGGCAGACGCATGCTGTGTAAGATCCAAACCGTTCATAAGGCATGTCCAACCCGCTATCTTGCCTGGCCCACAGAAATCAGTATCCGCGAGCTCCCTCGGCATGGTATCAGAATCCTACTCGCGAGAGTAGCCTTAGCAGCTCTCGTCATAGTTTCTACATTACTACACGGGTCTCATCTAACATGCGCCATGGCGGCACACGAGCTTAAAGAAGAAGCTCCTCTAATCCTAGGCTCTTCCAGCAACAAGAAACGGAAAATCTAAAAAGACCAAAATGAGATTTTTACAAGAATTAAAGAAAGGAATCAAACCGTTCAAAATCGAATTCGAGAGAGGATCAAGGAAACGTACAGAGAAGATGGAAGGATAGGCATGGCCCAGCGGAGAGAAGAGACTAGGGCAGAAAACGGGAAGGAGGAGGACGATCAGGCCCAAGAAAGCGCTTCTGGGAGACTGGTGCTGGTAATAGTACTTCATCCTTCTCGACGGACCCGGACCAAAACCCAACCCCGAACGTGTTCCTCCACTGCTCGAAACCCTAACCCTAGATTTCATGGAAGCGCCATCTCATCTTTCATTTCTCATCAGCCTCCCTCTCTCTGCCATCTGTCGCTGCTCTTCGGAAGCAATTAGTTGCAGATATGAAATTCTAAAGAGATTCGCGCGAGGGAAGATTGAAGACGTGAATCGCGGTACGTGTCTCAATTATCATACATGTGAGAAATCACATCCATCTGAAAGGTTGGATCTGTTGAATTTCTCTATCTCAAAAGCCAAGATTGGTCAAACCGTTATTTCTGTGTTGATTTCTTTCTAACCGTCCGTTTCTATTTAAGGAAAAGTGACATTTATGGACGATCTCACCTAGTGATTGGTCCTGATCTCGCGTGCCCACGTTAGTTCAGAGGAAGTTGTTTAGGTGCGGCCCTTACTGTGGGGCCCACCTTGATGTATGTATTTCATATCCACGCCGTCCATCCGTTTTTCCATATCACTTTAAGTGTATGGCCCAAAAATTAAGCAGATCCAATTATCAAGTGGACCATATCATAAGAAACAGTAGTGATTGACCACTAATGGGCCACAGAGGTTTTGGATCAAGTTTATATTTGTTTTTTTTTTTTGCTTTTCCGTTATCTATGTTTATGTTACCTTATTATCAAAAAGCTAGATGGCAAATAAACGTTAATGGGGATTTAGGAAGGTTTTTTTAAGGGTAAGACGTTCAATCATCTCTATTTCTTGTAACGTGGTCCACCTGAGATTTGGATCTTATTCTTCTTTTAATTTCCTGCCATAAAATAATCTGAAAAACGGATAGACGGCGTGGATATAGAATACATAAATCAAGGTGGGCCCCATGGTAAGGGCCGCTCCTATCCACTCGCTGCTTGGCTACTCCCCTGCCACTAGCAAATGGCTGATGGTTGGTGCTCAGTGGGTCCCACCATGATGTAGGTGCTTCATCCATGCCGTCCATCTATTTTTATAGATCATTGTAATACATGTAACAAAAAATGAGTTATACACCAATCTCAAGTGGACCACATTGCAAGAAACATTTTTGAATAAATGTCGACCATTAAAAAAAAATTGGGGCCATAAAAGTCTTGGATCAAGATGATCTTTGTTTTTTACCTTCATCTAGGTTTGAAAGACTTAATCAACGTATTGGATGTCAAATAAACAGTACAGTGGGCCTTAGGAGGATTTTAATGGTGGACATCCAATCATTATTGTTTTCTGTGGTGTGGTCCACCTGAGATTTGTATCCTACCATTTATGCGATCAAGGCCTAAAATGATCTTTAAAAATGGATGAACGGAATGGATGAAACAAATACATCATGGTGGGGCCCACAGAACACCGACCAACAGCCGCCGGAGGCAGGGGAGTAGCCAATCCGTTCCCCTTCAGAAGCGTGACGCGATTCACTTCATCGATCTTTCCTCGCGCGAATCCAGATAGCATTCCTCGTCGTAAAGTCGTGGCAACGCGGCCGTGGGCCCGTGACGGGACGCGGATTGTGAGGTGACACTCTGTTTACCGTGGTGTGGGGCCCAACGGGATGTATGTATCTTATCCACGCCGTCCATCCACTTTTCTAATTCATTTTAGAGCATTGGCCAAATTCAAGTGTATCCAAAACTCAAGTGGACCACATCATAAGGAAACAGTGGAAATTGAATGCCTACCGTTAAAAATTATCGGTGCCACAGAAGTTTTGGATAAAGGTGATGCTTTTGTTTCCCTTCATCCAAGTATTTGTGACCTTATCAACGGTTTGGATGACAAATATACATTAATACGAGCCCTAAGAAGTTTTGGGACATATTATCCTCAATATTTTCTATGGTGTGGTCCACTTGATATTTTTATATGCTTCAATTTTTTTACGAAGCCATGAAATGATACGAAAAAACGTATGGACGGCGTGGATGAAATAAATACATCATGGTAGGCCCCACAGAGTCTTAACGCTACCAGAGAAAAAGGTGGTTCGCACCTCACGACAAAATCCGCTTGCCCGCGAGTCCGTGACACTGGAAAAAGAATAGAGGATGTGGCTGCTCTTCTCCCGCGTGTGATTGGGGGTATTCTTCTCGAATCACGTGCCAATGTTTTCACTCATGCTTCAGATCCAGACCATTCATCAGACGAAAAACCTACCACGGACAAAATGGGATGAAATTTAGTACTTCAAATTAGTGATATTCTTTGAATTTATGAAGAATGTGAATGTGTTTCTATCCGTTCATTTGTTGAATAAACATCTTGTCTTCTCTGATGACTGCATAGATTGAAAGTTTTTTAAGATTCATTTATACGTGGTCCCCACATGATTAATGGTACAGATCTCTCTGGAACGTGATTTTCATGGAACTTCTAGGGTGAAAAGCATCTGGATGGCTAATCCAACGAACAGCGTTTGCGCGGCATCTTTCTAGTTCTCTTTTTTTGGAGGCTGGGAAAATCATTGTCTGGTATTTAAACCCAAGAGAAATGTTCCTGTGCTCTCTATCACTGTAGATAAGTTGTGATGATTCTAGTTGAACTGGGTCTCTTGTGAGATCTCATAAATTGATCTGAACCGTCCATTATGTCAATAACATACGACATTGGATACCAGATAAAAATTACATTTATCAGATGATTCAATCGATCCTTGATTTGTCTTCATTTATGGCCATCACTTTTTCATGCCCTGGATAGATGGTCAGGATTGCCTAAAAAATTATGATTGAGAATCGTCGGAATCATAATGGGATCGAACAAATAATGGATTAAATTTCTGACCAGACCATTTTTTGTATAGACAATCTCGATCGTCCATATTAGAGAATATTTGATCAGATGGTTGAGATGGGCAGATCAGTGTGACATATGGGTGGTAGTCCATGAGATGTATGTTGGACGTAATGGACAGTCTAGATCAATTATTAGACTGGCCAAGTGTCCAGTTGCAGGTCCAGGACGCTAATTTAAAGGAGCATTGGACCATTTCTCTACTTTGGGCAGTACCCACATACAAATTTGTACCATTTCTCTTCAATAATTAGAAAAGGGAGGTGCATCTATCAGTATTGTGGTGCAGATATCACTTATTAATAATGGTTGGCTCGAATACATCGCGATGTAGTACGATATAATACGTCGGAAATTTATTTAATATAATTTTTTAAAATAATCCAAACCGTTTATATAATACGCTCCCTTTGGATGGGACACGCCTGAAATATTTATCACATAGAATGTTTCAGAGTTTTCATTACACAAAGGTTTTTTAAGTGTCCATTTTCAAAGCAAAAATGCAAAATATAAAATTGTAAAGAAAATCAATTTTAAGAAATTTTATTTTTTAATTACTAAGAAAATGAGATACATCGTATAAACGGCTTGGATTATTTATATATCATCCAGATTTAAAGGCTAAGGTCCCGACGTATCACCTTGTATAAATCGCGATGTATTGATCGAACCTTTCGTTGTCATGGCAAATGTACCGTTGATGCGCAAGTGTACTCTCATCCTGTCATGATTCTCCGAAAAATGATCTCCTGCAACATTGTACAATTAGCTTAACGTGCAAATGTTCTCTTTTATTTTTGTGTAGTAGAGCATATGAACATTGAAACGGTGTAAAATACGATAAAAAACATTATAGGGGAAAAATATAACTTTTTATCGGGTGGACCACAAGTATAAATTGAGTCAGTCCATCAGATATACATTTATTTCAAATACATAGCTCTTCATGATTAATGAGTCATCTTTATTTTACTTTTTGTGATTTTTATTGAAATTAAAACCATTTTGACGGATCAGATTTTATTAATAATTGATACATAAGTGGAAAAAGGAAGCGTTGCATTTTATTTAACGTACGACATTTTGTATATGATCATTTGAGGCACCGACACTACACTACCGTGCTTATTCCTCGGATCGCCTCGTAGTTCGAGCCCTTTCCTTCATCGGCAATTCATCGGGCCGACCATCTGCCGTCCGTGCTGCATGATGTCACAACGGTACGGTGGTAGCGAGGAAAGCTTTAATACTCTGGCAGAGGGTGATAGATGATACTCAAGCACTTAGAAGTTACTTAATAATAGCATCGTGCATGCAACTACTTCTAATTAAACTGTCCAAATGATGGGTCCCAGTTGGGATGTATCATTAACCAAATATTATGATTATTTGATAATTTGACTACCAGATTGGTGGACATGGATTGGATGGTTAAAAATGAAAAGGAGAATCAGAGGTTAGGATTGATGGAGAAATTTGATTTTGGCATTGTGAATTAGTGACGGTGGCTTCTATGATTTAGCCAGTTTAATCTTCGGTAATGAATACAGGTGTACAATTTCTAAGAGCCTGTGTATCGAGGATCTATGATGCCAGAGTATAAATAAGAGTGAAGTGGGCTGGTCTCTGCTGTCTGGTCCCACTTACAAACACTAGTGGGCTAATTTGGAGGTGGGCCCGGCCTGGCCATGACCAATTGGGCTGGATGGGTTATGGACTGTTTGGTGCTTTGCTCATGGGCTGGACTTGGACATGCCAGCGTGGTCGAATCACCACCATAAACAATGGAGGACATGGCTGCTACTGTGATGAACGGACAGATATTATTGTTGCAGAATGCTGCTATGGTATACTTGTAAGCGGATTGAGTGGATACCCAACACCACCGACATCCCTGGTGAGTGGACTCTGTGGGTCCCACTGGGATTAGATGTTTTATCCACGCCGTTCATCCATTTTGTAAGCTAATTTTAGGAAACTAGCCCAAAATTGAAGCATATCCAAGGGTGGGCCACACCACAGGAAACAATGGGGATAATGACATCCACCGTTGAAACCTTCCTAGGCCCCACCGTGATGTTTATTTTCAATCTAACCTATTTATAAGGTCACACAGACCTGTATGAAGGGAAACTACAAATATCAGCTTGATCCAAAACTTCCGTGGCTAAAAAAAAAAACTTTCAACTGTAACCGTTCAATCCCTAATGTGTGGTCCACTTGAGCTTTAGATATACTTCAATTTTGGGCTCATGCTTAAAATGAGCTTGCAAAACAGATGGACGATGTGGATAAAACAAGCATATCACAGTGGGCCCACAGAGTCCGGTCATCATGAATGTCGGTGGTGTTTGGGTCACCACCCAATACGCTTCCCTACCATTTACGTATGATATTTGGGACCGTCGGATCCAGTGGGCTAATGGGCCAAAAGGCTATAGTCATGGGGCCCACATATCAAATATTTGCCACGTGTCATTAGAAGGGAAGTAGGTAGAACTATGCAGATGCTGCATAATACCATTTCACGGTGTATGCACTCATAGGTTTCCGTGCAAAAGGTGGGCCTATCATAAGGTAAGTAAAACTCATCAGATGGCAGCGTTCATCAATGCAAAGGCTGTCAGCATTTGAACATAAGCCATTCTTTTCTAGAAATGCAAGTCCTGCTTTATGAGTGGACGGCCCATATTTTTTGGCCGACCTTTTGCAGGAGCATCAAAACAGCTTTTACGTACGCGGTTTGGTTGGTGACCCGAAGACCAGCCAGCTAGCCAGTGTCAAAGCTCTGTGGACCCACCATGATATATGTGTCTTTATCCACGCCGTCCATTCATTTTTCCAGCTCATTTGAGCCTGCGAACCAAAAAATGAGGCAGATCCAAAGCTCAAGTAGACCACACCATAGGAAATATTGGGGAGAATGATATCCACCGTTGAAGCCTTACTAGGGCTACAGTAATGTTTATTTGTCATCCAAACTGTTGATAAGGTCACACAGACTAAGATGAAGGGAAAAAATGCTCTCAATCCAAAACTCTTATGACCCATAAGGTTTTCAACGGTAAGGGTTTAATCCCTATTGCTTCGTGTGGTGCCGTTTATTTGACCTTTGGATCTGTCTCATTTTTTGGCTCATGCCCTAAAATGAACTGAAAAATTGGACGGACGGTGTGGATAAAACATATACATCATGATGGGGCCCACAGAACTTTGACACGTCCCAGCCAAACCGCGTCTAGCTTTTACACGATTACGTACTTTTTGGGACACTGATTGTGTAGTAACGCCTCACTACCATTTTATGTTGCCGTCAAGACTCTGTGGGGCCACCATGATGTATTTTCTTTATCCATACCGTCCATCCATTTTGCTAGCTCATATTAAGGCATCAGACCAAAATGGAAGCATATCCAAAGTTAAAGTGGACCACACCATAGGAAAGAGGGGAATTGAATGCCCATAGCTGAAAATTTCTTAGGGGCCACAGGAATATTGGATTAAGCTGATATTTGTGTTTTTCCATTCATCCAGGTCTTTGTGACCTTATGAACAGCTTGGATGACAAATAGACATCACTGTGGGATCTAGAAAGGTTTCAACGGTGGGCATCATTATCCTTACTTTTTTCTGTGGTATGGTCCATCTGAGTTTTGGATATGCTTCAATTTTCGGGTCACACCCTATGATGAGGTGTAAAAATGGATGGACGGCGTGGATAAAACACATGCATCACGGTGGGCCCCAGTCTTCACACCAGAGGGTAAAGGGTGGTGAGCTCCCTGCTACACTGCCCCTTTTTGAGTCCGACATGAAAACATCATAATTGCAAAGTTTGGAATCCAAGGTTTGATGGAATACAACCCCATATGCAGCATTGGGGCGAATTGGCCTTTTTGCATCTGTTATCCAAGCCGTTTATATCATGGGCCTCACTTTAGATGGTGAAAAAGAATTTTATTTTATTTTTTTAACAAAAAACTCTTAGACTGGTTATTTCAAACCTCCATCATTTCACATTTTATCCCGAAGTAAGTCACTTGCAATTAAAACTCGCCTTCAATCACTTATTTACAATTGAAAAGTTACCAGCATCCAAATGCCATCTATGGACCTTTTGTTTTAGTATAAATACTGATAAATCACAGTATAAGCATAATAATAAAAAGTTTCAATTGTTTGAAATCCGCCCAATAACAAGTTTTGGTTTGGGTTGGATAAATCTGTCCTAACTTCTCTATTTGCCAAAGTGTAAACTAATCGATCAGAGTTTTTGATGGACAGATTATATTGATAGGACATAAAGTATATGCTTAAGCCGATTGTGTGCACACTGCTATGCAATGCAATGCTGATGGATGAGATGAGTGGAGGGTTGAGAAAGGAATGGGTGTGGCAAAATGCTAATGCTGGGGCGAACAAAGTTGATTGATGATTAGATGATAGTGTCGCGAGGATTGAATTGAGTGGCTTGAATTAAGAGTAGATGGCTTAGGATGTTGAAGATTGGGCTTGACTGGGCTAGACTCTTTCCTATTACTCTCGTATCTCTTTAGTGGCTTGACTGGCTAAAGGGAGAAGCTTAAGAGCATTGGAGGTTTTGGATGCTTGATGGATTTCTAACTTTACTAGATTCTCTGGATTTTCTAAAATTATTGGACGATACAAATGAGAAAGGGAATGGGCTATTTATATTCCCCATATTTTTATGTTTTGTGCTTGTAATTTTAGAATAGTTTAGGGTTTAAATAGGGTTGAATAATTGAGATTCTAGATCACCAGGTGGCTTGATTTGATCAGTTGAATTAGTTGGTAAGATTGTAATTTATGGTCAGAGGGGCCAAAGGTCTTTTTAAATTTCTCACTTGATTGCCCTTTGTAAAAGGAAATTTTGCATGCGTTGGATACCCCTACCAAGTAGCAAGCAGGAGGTGTGCCACGTGGCATATGGGAGTTCCGATTGCTTTGGGGTTTATTTGTTGAATTCACTTTGGACCTCTGGTGGGCCCATGATTTTGGCCTTGGACTTAGTTTTGAGTTGGATTATAGTTGGTTTTGACTAGGTAGGTTGATCGGGTTTGACCAATTGAGTTGACTCAGTATGACTCGGTGAGTTGACTCAATGGGTCGACTAGGATTAATGGGTTCTTAAGGTTTAGGCTTCCTCGGCTTTTGGAGTGTGGGAGTTCCGATTACTTTGGAGTTTGTTTGTTGAATTTAATTTAGACTGTTCGTGGGCCCATGGGTTTGGGTTTGTACTTAATTTTGAGTTAGCTTAGAATTGGTTTTGACTAAGTAGATTGATTGGGTTTGATCCATCGAGTTGACTTAGTATGACTCAGTGAGTTGACTTGGTGGGTCGATTAGGATTCTTGGGTTCCTAGGGTTTAGGCTTCCAGGGCTTTTAGAGTCAGGCTTAGGGTTTAGAATTAGAGTTTGGATTAAGGTTTAGTCAATGAGTTGAGTTGAGTTGAGATGGTCCAATTCAATCAACTTGTCAGCTTAAGGTGGAGTATCTACAATGGCATATGGATAAACAACGTGAATAAAGCACATACATTAACATGGGCCATATACATGGATTAACCCAATCCTTCTTATCATTTCCAAACGCAGGATAGAATTCACGTGTTCCAAACAGGCTATGACTAAATGCAATTCTATACCGCGTGTTCCCATGTTCCAAACAGGCCCTCGGATTTTTACATGGATGAATGGTAGCATTCAGCTACACGAAGTTACACGACCACATCACGTGCAAGATCAAGGCTGTTTGCCAGGCAAGCCACAAGGTTCATGTTTTATGATCAAGAACGGTCCGCAAATTAGCATGAAGCGTCCATGTTGCTTTGAAATCTAGTCCATCCATGATGTAGAATGTGTCACAGATACAGTCCTAGCATGGTTGGACTAAAAGAAGGTAGACCGTAAATTGATTATAACTTTTGATTCAAGTATCGTTACGGCGCACCAGATGGAGTATCATGAACCGAAGTAACAAGAGAACTCGAGGATAAATTCTTTTGAAGAAGATGGGACTGATGTAGAGCAGGTCGCAGACACTTTCATGTCCAAGATGGACCAGAGAAGGCCCGATCAGAGGCAGTAGTCATCAAGACTCTCATAACCTTAAAACAGACATATCTCACAAGACGGAATGAGTTACTCGACGTACCATATGATTTTGGGGTAGGACGAGCTACTTTAGCCAACCAACCCGGCTATGCCAAGTTACCCACGCCGAATTTGTGAGATTCTATCATATCAACGGCCGAATTCTATATTTAGTTCCGTTTTTACTATAAGAGTTGTGTCCAACACATAAAGTGCTTAGAATAATTAGGAGAATAACGTGGTGAAGCCACATAGAATACTTACTATAAAAAAATAAATTTACTATTTATAGTAAGTTACAAATTTTAGGGAGTTTTAGTTAAGTTTGCTTCTGATGTCTCTCATATTGCTTGCTATACCTATTTAAAGGGTTGTGAACTCGTTTATTTCAATTAATCAATTAAAATTTGAATTTATTTTTATTTTCTTGCTTTCTTTCCTCATGGATTTAAGAAGTCTCCGTAAGGAGTCCAGAGAAGCTCCGTGGATTCGGAGTAGTTATCCTTGAGGAAGACGGGATCGACCTCATCACATTCATCCCTGCGTCAATCCATCAATCAAGTGGGCCAAACTTCTCCAAAGAAATAGATTGCTAGGAAAAGGGATGGTCATGGACTACATGGTGGTCCACATGATAACTGGTCTACAGGATTTTTAGGATATAACCCATCCAAAGGGAAGTGGATTGCGTACTGAGTTACTCATAGAGTTGGGCATCGGACCGAGTCGGATCGGATTTGGTCCAAATCGACCAGGTTCAAAATTTGTAGGTCCCAACCCGAACTCGATCTGATTTGGGATCGGATCCGGGTCATTTAACTCGAACGGATCCGAACTCGTAGTGGCCTGAATCGATCCGACTCTGACTCAGTCAGAAAAACCAAGTCGGATCGGATTGAGTAAGGTTTGGATAAAAACTGATGGACGGTGTGGATAAACCAAAAAAAGTTTTAAATGGGCCCCACATAATTTACTCAGTTGGAAAAAAATGGACGGTTAGCTTATTAAAGAAGCTTTACACTAGAGATAGCTTCTTGAATAAGCTTTACAACGCAGATAGCTTCTCGAAGAAGCTTTACACAACAGGGATAGGTTTTTGAAGAAGCTTTGTAAATGGTAACTCCCAAGTGGCTAGTAGTTGGTGTTCTGTGGGGCCCACCATGATGTATGTGTGTCATCCATGCCGTCCATCTATTTTTATATATCATTTTATGATATGAAATTAAAAAAATGAAGTATATCTCAATCTTAAGTGGACCACATTACATGAAAGTGTTGAATGAATTTGGACCATTAAAAACGTTTCGAGGGCAATAAAAGTTTTGGATCAAGCTTATATTTATTTTTTCCCTTCATCTGGGTCTTTATGACCAATCAACCGATTAGATTTCAAATAAACAGTACAGTGGGCCTTCAGAGGATTTTAATGGTGAATATCCATTCATTATTGTTTTTTTGTGGTGTGGCCCACCTAAGATTTATATCCCTATACTTTTTTTATCAAGCCCAAAAATGATCCGTAAAAATGGATGAACGGAATGGATGAAACACGTACATCATGGTGGGGCCCACAGAGCACCAACCATCAGCCACGGGGGAGAGTAGCCGATCCGTCTCCCTCAAGTACAGCTAGCACCAGCTAGCTAGCTGATCTAGGCACATGTCGTGCGAAGATGAGCACTGACGCTCCTCGAGCTCCGAGTTGTACGAACAGTTCAAAGGAGATCCACGTTACATGGCCCCACAGTGACTTATTTACTATATCTACACCGTTCATCTATTTTTAGAGATCATTTTAGAGCGTTATCCAAAAAAATGAATCAGATCCAAAGACAATCTGGACCACACCATAAATTGCAACGGAGATGATGATTTTCACCGTTAAACAATTCGTAGGGCCACCATAATGTTTCTTTTCCATCCAATCTGTTCTTAAGGTCACAAAGACCTGAATGAAGTGGAAAAACAAATTTCATGTTGATCCAAAACTTCTGTGAACCCATAAAGGGTATCAATGGTAGACATTCAATACCCCGCTGCTTTCCGTAGTGTGGTCCACTTAATGGTTAGGTCTGTTTTACTTTTGTCCCAACCCTTAATATGATATTGCCAAATGGATGAACGGTTTGGATATAACACATACCTCGTGATTAAAGCCACAGAACTTGCTAACGTTACATTAGCCAATTCGCTTCCGTCTTTAGGTTTGGCTATCAAGACGATGCCTGTAAACAGTTGTACGCCAACCTTCTTCGATCAATGTCTGCTATCAGTCTTTTTCTCTTTCTCTCTTCCGTCCACAATTATCCATCGTATCTCAGTGTATATCTCTTCAACAGAGAAATCCCCAAAATCTAACGGCAGAAAGAGAGGTATTTGATCTACCGCTTATCTAACTAGTCTTCTACTCGCCTTCATCTTCAACAGAAAAGGGAGAGACAAATATAAAGAGAGATAGAGAGAGAGTTGGGGGCTAAGTGTATGTTCAGCGAGTTTTTTTGGCGCCAAACGAAAAGCCAAAGATACAGATATATTTTGTAAAATAGAGGGATATTTACATCCCCGGATCGGGTCTGGTCGGGTCGGTTCGGACCCTTTCAGTCCGGATTTTTGGATCGGTTCTGTCCGGATACACTACTATCCGAACCTGATCCGAAAAACGATCGGATCTGGATGGACAAACTCGATCAGGCCAATCTATGCCGCTGGTTCTGTTCGGAACGGTACCAAGTCGGGTCGGATCCGCCGGATCGGGTCCAATATGCCCACCTCTAGTTACTTAGTACGCTTACAGTACTGAGTAAACTCTATGAGGTTCACTAGGATTTATGTATTTGATCCACTCCGTCCATTCATTTTATTGGATAATTTTAGGGCTTGAGCCCAAAAATGAAGCATATCCAACACTAAAATGAACCACACAACACGAAACATCTACCGTTGAAAAACTCACGGGGACTAAGTAAGTTTTGAATCAAGCTTATTTTTATGTTTTCCATTCATCCATGTCTGGATGATCTTATGAACAGGTTGGATGACAGGTAAACATCACTGTGTGGCCTAGCTAGATTTCAACGGTGGAAATCATTATTCCCACTGTTTCCTGTGGTATGATGGGCTTGATCTTTGGATATGCTTCAATTTTGGGTTCAACCCCTTAAACTAATTGGAAAAACAGATGGACGGTGTGGATAGACTACATACATTCACGGTGGGCCCAACTGAGTTTACTCAGTACGATCAGAGCGTACTGAGCAACTCAGTATGCAATCCGATTTCCATCCAAAGTAGGCCTTCCTGCATCAATTATTTTTGATGTATCATCGCACCTTTAACCCCCGTGGTTACACATCCACCGTACATGTGCAGTGTGTATATGGGAATTTGGATTGTTCAAATGTGGGACCTCTGTGGTGATGAAGCATGGGCGATCTTAACCATCTAATTTCACCCTTTGAATTGAAAGTACTGAATATTGTTAATGGTTCATCTTACCATATGAAATGGATACCCCAATAATAGAACTAATGGTCCATCTCGAACAAAACTGTACACATTTTCAATTGAAAGGACGAAATATTATTAGAATCTTTCTATTGGGGAGATTTTTCAGGGCCACCGTGGTCTGGATAGCTGGATGGTGGGCCTACTTGTACTAGTAGAAAATCAAACATATTGTCTATCTAGGGTGCATGTTCAAAGGGGGTCCTCTACAAGCCACCAGATGTGCTGGCGTGCTCCATGGGTATCAAAATCCAAACCGTCCATCAGTGAATCAATTATGTAAATTTTGATGTCCGAAGTCAGAATTTGGGCCAGTCCTCTCATCCAGTGGGCCATTGCGTTGGAAGCAGTGGATGGTTTGATTTTGGCCAGGTAGTCTACATGGTGGAACCCACTTGCTGAACAAAGTCGATCTTTCACTATGTCCCACATGATGAACCGCTTAGATGAATGCAAAAGGAACCCCATTGGTAAAATCTTAGAATATGAGGATACATCAGAGTTAGGCGGTTGAGAAACATATAAAATGAATGAGAAGATGGTAACAAGAAAAAGAAACTGAAATGGCATTCACTCAGTGACTCAGTTCCAGTCATGTCGAGTCGTGTCAGCCAACTCGATGAGTCTCGCCGAGTCAAAACTGAGTCTTGCTTGTCAGCGAGTTTCTAAGTGACTCTGCTCAAGATCATGTTAAGAGTTGAGTTGACTCAGCAAGTTTCAAGTCAGAGACCAGGTTTTAGAACTATGGTACAGAACCTGAATATGAATGCTTTGAAAACGAAAAACTACTATCTGGTCATTTCATTGTACCGATGATTTCAAGAAAATTCAGCAGTGCATCCAAAGGCATACGTGAAATGATACTTTATAGAAGCAAAGTCGTTTGTACCATTGATCTAATCAACCAAATCAGTGATACTGAAACATAGCTGATCCCTGCACTTGGCCTGAATTCAGACTATTCAGCTATAACATCACAGCCAATCCAATGCAGTCGAATGAATTCCTGTTATGTCCGACACGATGTTAGACAGGAAAACAATCCAACCAGTGATGACGAAATCTCATTAGACCGTAGAGCCTGCGAAAATCATCGGCACTAAACAAAGCAATCTTCCTCAATTGAGGAAGTAGCACAAGAGACACTCTTAGATTTGAGATCTACTGATTTAATCACACCACTGATGGAGTTCCACACTAACCTGAAATCTACAAAGCGTTTGAAACAATATTTTACATGGACAACATCAGCGTCAGTGATGGAAACAAGGGGGAAAAAGCACGAGAGAAGGAATACAACTGAGAAAGAGAATCATTCTAGGAAAGCACCTGACCGAACTGCCTTCATGAGTTTGGCTAATACCTTGAACCACATTATGGAAAAGCCATGACAATATGAACAGCGCAAGAAATCAACCCAAGTCAGTAGTCATAAGGGCGAAGCTGCTAGTTTGGAAACTGGAGCCAAATTCATGATTGGCAATTGCTCTCCATACTTTGCATGTGTTCCCTTTCCCCCTCAGGAGGCGTGACCTTCAAGCGTTTGTGGGCCTGCTGTTCCAATCCCTCCTCCAAACCTTCACCGCTCAATTGCACACCACCATTGCTCAAAGGCTTGCTGTTTTCTGTTGTTTCAACATCCTGAAGAGAAGGGGAAGGATGGTTTTGTTGGCAGGGGATAAACGAATCCTGAATCTCCTTGCTCTCAGCAACAGCATCCCCCTCCTGAGTATCTTCAACCGCGCAGGTCTCCAGCCTCTCATCAGAAGCCGCAGCTGGATTCTCAGGGTTACCCTCAAAAGTCTCTGGCAAGACCAACCTCGGCTTTTCCTCTGTTTCTTCTAACTGCTCATTGGAACCTGCTTCGACTGTAATTTCAGCCACAGAACCAATTGAATTCTGGGACCCACAACACATTGACTCACTACCCTCGTGCTGCTTGGGTTGCATGGACATATCTTGGGAACATGATGCCTCAACTGCTGCAACGTCATTGGGGGAATATGGGGCCGAACATGCTTCGACTGTAATTTCAGCCTGCAGCTTATAACCAACTCTATTTGAAGGTGAGAACACAAACTGCTCGCCAGTTTCTGCATCTTCCTGTTGGAGCAAACAAACACCAGACAGGTGAAGTAATAAGAAAATGAAGTAACAAGCACTTTCTAACTTCCAGAAATGCACAATGTACAGAAGATGCAGATGTTGTCATTTCAAATCAGCCTTTTTGTTTGGTTTTTCAAAGGCCTACCAAAGGACCAATTAGCATGCAGCATGGCGGTCATTTAAAAATGCTGATCCTTCATTTGAGTCTGGCCCAAGTTGCACCAAGAATTCACTGATTTCAACCAAAATGCAAAATCTGAAACAAGGAATATGTTGACAACAGAAGAAGCACACAATCTTGGGTCTGCCTGACTCAATGTCTACAATAAATCATAGACACAATTACCACTGGATGAAAATGAGCTTCTTCAGGGGCTATGCAAATCAGTCAAGTTTTGATTCATTCAAAATGAGGACTGCTGAGACCAGTTGTGCATCTCCAACTAACTCCCCCACACATGCCATGCTTGCACACATCTGAGATCCGGGCCGTTGACCAGGAAGTCTCCAAGGTGAATGTGCTTTTGCCCAGAAACCAGCCTGGCCTAATCATCAAGTAGGCTACACAAGTATGAAGTTGGACGGTTAGAAAAGGATAACAGACAATTCATATTTGACATGCATCGTCGTCCGTCTCATAAGTGGTTTAGCCTGATTTTCAAGCCTGCACATTAATTGCAGGACCCACCTGATGAACAGCCCCAATCTCTCAATTGCATGCCTCATTCTCACAAATGGCGCAAACAGGTGTGGTGACTGCATATGCACGAAGGAGCACAGCATAACTACTTTTAATATTAAGAGGTTCTCATGCTATCAAACTAATCATGGCTACAATTTAAGTTTCAAAGATAGCAGAGGTATGGTGTCGTAATTAAGAGGCACGCTCAAGTGGTACCAGTACCCTAGAAACTTAATTTGGTACTGGGAAAATGTGGGGCCCACATGACACATGCAGGGCATCCAACCAGTCCATTGGACATATCACCTCATGTTATCCCCAGGTGCCAAAAATCAGCCTCATCCAACGATCAGATGAGCCATAACACAGGGAACAATGTGAGAGAGGACGCCCACCCTTGTTTTGCACAGGGGCACATCATCCAGGCTAGATGCATGGTCAAAACAGCCTTGATTCCATATAAAAACATGGTCGGTCCTCTGCACAAATCAAAGGTGGGCATTCCTTCTAACTTCTACCCTGTTAACATGACCCATGGGATTCATGGATCAGCCCGATTTTCGGGATCTGAGATGAACATGCTCTGACGCATCCGATGGACAGGTGGGATTTCATTCATGCATCACACGGGCCCCACATCTGACTGGTAAGACTATAGCTTTTATGGTGGTACAGGTACGACTAGAGGGCAGCCCTTTAATTAAATGGTTAGTGACTTTTTATTAGTAATACATAAGAATAATAAAATACCTCTATTGGTGACATTGGAGTACTGAGCTCTTGAAAGGAGTCGAGCCGGTGAAAAGGTCCACACTGTGTATCCAGGGAAGACCCTGCAATATTTCCTTGCTCAAGAAACTCCCTGAAAATAATGCCTGATTCTTTATCACACTGAACACTGCGAGGAGATGATGGAGGCAACAGTTCAATCTCAATGCCTCCATTGACGGTGGAGCAAAATGAATTACCAAGACCCCTCTTCTTGGTTGGACTGCATTGCTCAGAAAGGAACTGTACAGCTTGTTCTTTCTGGGCATTGATTTCTTGAAACTTAGGAGAACCATGCTGACTGCTGCATGCAGCTGGAGGAATTTTCAGAGAATGGTCATTCAGAAGTTCAAAGATTAGCTTCTGAATCACAGAACGCTTGTGAGAAGCCTCGAAAGGCGGAAACCAATCTGCATTGAGCTGTAAAGAAAAACCCACTGCATATACATGAGCTGAATTGGCATGTATCTTTTAGTCTGAAAATAAGTATGCTTTTTTTAGAATCAACAAAATTTTATTGAAAAAGAAGTATGCTTGAATATTGAATCTTTGCTATGCTGCCCCTGGACGTCTCAAACAAGCAAAACTCTTTTATTTTATTTTATTGAGAGCATGACTAATTCATTAAGCCCAACAAAAAGAAAGCAAACAGAACTTGAGACCACAAAAAAGCAGGAATAGAAAAGCCCAAGGACTTGTTTGGCAGCATGGATTTGAACTCATGTGGAATCAAGTGGATTTTAGTCCGTATGGAATAGGGTGGATTTGGAGTCAGAGCTTTGAGGTGGTAGTTCAAAAAGAGCTCTTTTGGAGGATTTGGATTCCGCTTATATTAATGCAAGGGCATTTTCACACCGGGCTCGAGTGGGGTCACCTGTGGGATGCAGGGGCACACTCGGGGTGGGCGGGGCCCACGGGAGAGGTCTCGTGTTTGAGACTCCTCACCGGGGGTGATTAATGCGAATTTCACACCGGGCTCGAGTAGGGAAGCCTGTGGGATGCGGGGACACACTCAAGGTGGGCAGCCCGTGTGAGGCAGTACCCATGTGATTTGGGGCCCACGAGGGGGGGTCGGCCGAGGTCCTAACCCATGAGATGTGGGGCCTGGGCTATGAGATAAAAGGATTAATTCTCCATGCTCTAACAGTTCAAGCTTTTAGAGCAAGTGGTTAATTGTCCTGCATCACATGTCCAAATGAATCCAAATCCCTCCAATTCCTAACTACCCAACCCCCAAAACAGCAAATCCCATAAATCCCTCCGATTCCATGTTGCCAAAGGAACCTCGAGGGAAGAGCATGCTTGCTTAAAGAGAGATAGCCAAATACACTAGAATCTAAATCCCCAAACATCACCTTGAAGAACCACCATGGGGATTCCGGTAACACCATAGCCCAATCAAGAACCATGGAAGTAATACCCCATTTTATGGAGGGGGAGACTTTTCCTTTGAAGATCTTGGCATTCTTCTCTCAATATGCCCCACAAAATAGCACAAGGGACCATCTTCCAGGTCATTTTTCTGCACCTCGAGAAGGACCCAGCCCCCCAATCCTCAATAACATTTGACACAGGTGCTTGTCACCCAGCTGACTCTAAAAATTTGAAAAAGTAAGCCCAAACCTCTCTGAGCAGCCTGGCAGTGAGGGAAGAGATGGTTCACAAACTGCTCATCTCCTCTACACATGAGGCACATGTTCAGCATCAATCATATTCCTTTCAAGAGGAGGGATTTGGACGAGAAGTAACCATTTGTCGAGCACTTCCAAACCTTCCTATCAGCATCATCCCATCTCTGCCACCACCTTGAGAGCATACAATAGGGATGCATACTCATTTGCTTCATTATTATGGTTCCTTTTGAGTGCTATATTCCACACCATAGAACCTCCCAATGACTGGTAGCACTCCGCACCTTTGCCTCCTTGTTCGCAGTGAGAGCAAACAAACAGGGAAAAGATATTGCCAAAGGGATGTCCCCAAACCAAATATCCCTTCAAACAATGTTTTAAATAGCTTACGCTATGCAGTATAGCTGACCCTGAACATTATGTAGCTCATGAAAATAGCTTAAGTAGCATGTGGCCTATGCTACATGCGGTACACACTACATAGCCTACGTTATAGGCTATATAGCTTGCACTACAAGTTATTTTCCATTCAAACAAAAATTGATTAACATTTTCAATGATTTGCTAATTTTTTCTATTTCTCAATAAAAATTAGTTAATCTTTTCAGAGATTTTAGTATAATAATAAAAGCAACAGTATTAAACTAGTTCTATTGCTCTTTCTTCATAATTAATAGTTGCCTTATTTTGTATATTATTTAGGCCGTGTTTGGTTGCACCAGATATCATGAAATTCATTATTAGTTAGTGAAATTTGCTGCAAAATATCAAGAAATTTCTTGATATTTGATGCAACCTTAATTAAAAATCTAGAAATAGCATGTGGCTTATGCTACACGCTATGTAGCTTAGCCTCATGCTTTAGAGGAGTGAACACTACGCTACATGCTATTCACCATTTAAAACGCTGCCTCCAAATGTAGACACTATCGCCTCTTCCAATCACAAAACACGTTCTTTCCTCAAACAAGCCACCAACTTCCCCTGGGTTTGAATGCTCCTCCCTTCTAGATTCCCTCCTGACTTTGCTAATGGCCATCCAAACTTATGACCCTCAATAGAAGATAATACCCGCACTCCCTTAGCCTTCCCAAAGCAAGGCAACCTTTTGCTTTTGGCTTTTGAAAATCTTTCCAACACACAAGGTCAAATTTATGACCCTTCACCCTACCTTCCCACAAGAATCCCTTTGGTTTTTTTCTTTTTTTCTTTTTTCAATCCTCTTCACATGTGGTCCACCTTTGTGGATGGCATACATCTTCCTTGACACCTACCAGAGGATTACACGCTGGGCCATCTTGATTCTCCAGTATTGAAATAGATCAGGGAGAGACTCCTTCATTTAGGAGAATGGAATCTATAAATCTTCATCACAGACATTGTTTTTCGTGACCAATTTGGTTCATGAGTGATCTCCACTCTTCTACGCTTTAGAAATATGATGTTATTGCAAATGGGATTTCCTGGGATGGGCCCCTTTATCAAATCGTTTTATACGATATTCCGCTGCATTTGTACTCCAAGGACCCGACAATCCAAGCCCGGGCCTTATCCGCATCAATCTTCGAGCCCACTTTCCTAACCTCGCTTTGAAATCTCTCTCAAGCCAAAAAGCTTGCTCCTCATTAATAGTCTTGAAAACTAGGCCATCCAATCTTGGCCCTATGCAATCTTCTTTTGCATAAAGGCGCTAAATTTTGAAGATGGATATCTCTCTCTTTCAACCAAATTGCTCTAGACTTTTGTCTCGCCATAGCCTTCTCTAGCTTGGATCGCTTGATAAGATGATACAGGGGCTTCTTTCTCTAGTCATCTCTGATCATCTAAAACACCACCCTCCTTCTCTATCAACATGTTGCCAAGCAACTCCTTTTTCCTCATCCTTTCAACTCCAAATTTAGATTTGCTCAACTCTTTCAGCTTAATCTTAATGAGTTGAAGTTTCTTCAATGATCTATATCTAGCCCAACCCTCTACCGCACATCCATTCCACCACTCTACCACCAGTTCCCCAAAACCCTCTTGCTTTACCCACAAATTCTGGAATTCGAAAGGAATTAGCCCACACACAATACCCCTCAACTCAATGCAAACAGGAACATGATCCGATATCGACCTCGGCAACGCTTATTGACACACACCCAGGAAGTGACTTTCTCAATCCACTGAGATAATGAACCTGTCCAACTCGCACATGACCAGCCGATCTTGATTGTTCTTCCAAGTGAACCCCCCCACCCCAAAATAAAAATAAAAATAAATAAAGAAAAAAAGAAGAAGAAAAAGTGGAAGGTCAATGAACTCATTTGAATCAATAATCAAATTTCCACATAGATGTTGTGATCCTATGCATTTTCAACTCCTATTTACTCACATGTTGTTGAAGTCTTCACCCACAAGCCATGGTAGATTCCAACTCCTACTTACACTTGACAACTCCCAATCCCAGAGATGCAGAAATCATTAGTTCATATTTTGAGTTTTTGACCATATAGAAACCTTTCTCATTAAAACAATAGAATTTTCCAAGTTCATCAAGTTTTTTGAAACAATTTCATGATTTAGGAGGCCTCAACAAAGCAGTTCTATTTCATAAAACAGCGTGCTTACTTTAACAATACAAAAGGAAGCTGATCAAGGTGTCCAAAACAATTGAAAGTGCAAATAAGATTTCAAAAGTTGGACAAGAACAAGTCAATGAAAATTCCTCAATAACACGAACCTTGAAAAGAGGATCAACATTTCCAATTAAGCGCGTGACATAGACAAAAGATTCTCTCAAGAAAGGAAATATGCATAGATATAATTAGTCCACAGTGTTTATTGAACGCTGAGGAATAGTCATTGGCATAAGGGTTAGACGATGATGATGATGTTTATAGAACACTGAAGAATAGTAATTGGGATAAGGCTTAATGACAATGATGTTTGTAGAACATCGAGGAAAGACCCAATCTGCTGATCATGTTGGCCCCACTGTCCAGGTTCCTCATCTGGCAAATATGCCAGTTTGATCATCAGGTGGGCCACAGGTGTATACTGAATGTCGACCAATGATCAATTTCTCTTAATCACCCATTTCTTTGGACACATGCAGCCCTCCTGATGATCAGCTTGGTCAGACTACAGTATGGGACTTGCTTGGTGACTGGCTTGGATCTTTCTTGAGAGGTGAGTGCCAAACAATTGTGCTTGCTTGAACAGACCTAGCATTAATCAAACTAAATATACAACGAGAAAATTAATTTTATTTCAAGAAAAAACCAGGTCTCTGAATACTATGGTCATCATGTCCTACACATGGGAGATCGTAAAACTAAAACATCATAAATTTTGTAGAATGAGAAAGGATCACTTACAAAATTTGAGAACTTTGTTATCTTGAAGGGGCTGAAGTTTAATGGAGCTTCCTCCAAAAACAGTTCCACATAATGGAGCAAAAAGAGGCCACAATCAAATGAATTTTCTTGTTGTGGCAGCTGAAGCACAAGGGAAAATAATTAAGTATGAACATTCTATGCATTTTCAATGAACATACGAAAAGAACAGACCTAGCTGGAACAAAGCAAACATAGTTATAAAAAAGATTGAAAAAGAAAGTGAATATGAACACCATGCTCCGTTTCGCACATTATGAACAAAAGGTTATGCTTTAAATATCTACGATATTGGCTGATATATCGTTTTTCCAATAGATGTGATACAATCAATGATTGGAATACATATTTTACAATATAACAACGATGGTATCGTTTCAATTGGAACAATGTAAATAAGCATAAATTAAGAAAATTTCCAACAAAAACTTTTTGCCCAATTTTTTTGGGGATTCCAGTTCTAGTCGTGTTTTAACAACTCCACTTGAGACAATTTGCATCAAAACAGATTTGGTGGAGAGAGATTGGAGAGGGATTTCAGACTGGAGAAAATTGCATTTTAAAATTCATTCATTCTTTCAACAAATTAGCAACAAAATGTTTTGAAATCCATGCATATGCATAACTGCTCCGTCGAAATGGATTTCAAGCAACAAGCAATTTGGACTTTCAAGGTGAAAACGGAAGAACTGGGGAAATCCGAGTTTCAGTTGTTGGAGCTCAAATATTTCTTCATATAACTGATACATATGAGAGATATCTCTGTCGGATGAATACATCTCTCGTAGTGCTTCCCAAACTTCCTTTGCAGTATTTAAAAACATTACATTAGCACTGATGGATGATTCCATACTATTCCACAACTATATTATAATTTGAGCATTCTCCTAAGTCCGTAGTTCATATGTACTAGAACTCTCACAGGGTTTTTTCGCAATCAAGTATTTCAATTTCCCCTTTACTATTAAAAGTACTTGAATGGACTTGGACCATTGGAGATAGTTTGTTCCATTTAATTTAATAGAGGATATTTGACCCCTAAAAAATTAGATGGATTTATGAATCCAGTTAGAGAATCACTTCTCACTTCCATCTAGGACAAGTGACTAAAATATATACCACAAGCTTATATAAAAATGGGTTGGCCTTTCGTGATCAATGAATACTCAACTTGTACGCTTCACATGGTATGCACACCGCACCTAAAGAGAATAACCAACCCACACGTCCTCACGTTCCAACCAATCACGAGGGTTGATGATCATGAACACGGCATCTAATGAATGCAATCAACCCACACGTTCACACCATCTCACGAGAGGCGATGATCACGAACATTTCATCCCCTTCTCATGCACAGGCCATTACAAAGGCCCTAAACGCACAAAAATTAATAATAATAATAAAAGAAAAGGAAAAGGAACCCTAGGTTTCTTAAAGATTTTCAGTGCAAGAAGGATGAGAGAGCCGAAAAATAAATGAAGGAAACAAGGATAGGGTAGATAGGAGGTATAAATTAGATCGGAAACAAGATTTCTCTGATACCACGTAGAACAATCTGCTTGTTACTATATCACAACACTGTAGATATACTGTAGCAGGGATTGTTGCACGTGAAAGAAGAAAAGAAAAAGAGAAGAGAAAAGAAAAGAAGATGAAAGCCCTAATTGAGTAGAACCTCCACCTCCCCCTTTTTAGAACAAAGCAAATCTAACATGACATTTATATCTTTTAAGTAACAAATGCAAAAATAACCAGCATATCCCAATTAACATAAACAAAAGATTATAAGAGAATAACAGCTAGGTGGGCCATATCCACTTCTGTTATAAAAAAAAATCAAAGGATGTTGTGTTTGAGTATCATAGCTAAGTGGAAGTCTCAGACTCCAGATCTAAGTTTAGGAGGAAAGGGTTGAGAAAACAAGGGTTGTAGGAAACCTGCTGCTGCAGGCACAACTAAAGCTGGACATGGTGGTTGTCTTTGATAGTCATGGTCCAGCTTGGATTGGCGTGGTGAGATGATAAGGGTTTAGTACTGGCCTTCCCAGGCCCTTGGAGTGCAGGGGATTCAATATCTGTAAAGATACACGCTCTTAGAGATCTCCACATTTTTTCTCCAGGAATCTTATTGTGGAGAGAGATCATCAAGCAAATTTTCAGTGGTTAGCAGTGTCTTAGCAAGGCCCTTGGTGCCTAGCTCCCTGTATAGGTGAGTGAAGCTCTTGTTGGACAAATTTGGAAATCATTCCTCTGTTGTTTCAAAAGAAGAGAATGGCATGCCCACGCCAAAATTGGAGAAAAAAGAGGTTCACTCAATACTGACCAATCCCTGCATTTGTAATATGTTTTCTACTGTCTTTCATACCCTAAAAAAAGAGTAAAGAAAGAGAAATACGTACAATCAACTCATATGGCAATTCTCATTGATCAACAAATATGATTATAAGGACTCAAGATATTAATAGAAAAAAGAGAGACGAACCTCTAGAGGGACAAATCGCAGGTTTGAGAATTTTAAAGAAAGATCTTTAGATGACTCCCCATGCCGTTCTTTCCACTCCTCCCATAGATAACTATCCTCCCAAGATAAAGAAGTGAAAGTCAACTATAATTCTTAGAAACTTTAAACACCACAAAAGATACAACTAATAAACCAGATTTAGTTATCAAATGAAAATGGTGATCATCAGTCATGTAAGAGAGGACCTATACATAACTATCCTCTCAAGATAAAGAAGTGAAAGTCACTCATAGTTTGTAGAAACTTTAAACACAACAAAAGAAATAATTTATACAAGATTACTCTTTAGAACAAAAGTGGTGATCATCAATCATGAAAAGAGGTTCCATCTCATATAACCTACGAGACAAATACTTCACAAAATGGTTAACATATTCATATAATATTGTGTCCAACACTTCAACTTTGTGTAAAATCCATACTCATGACCTTCCAATTATGTGCTCGCATCATATCTGGGTGCATAGAGAGCAAAATCAGAAAGGTTCACTCCTGAAAATTATAGCTTAGAATCGCTAGAGAATTGAAAGTTGATTTGAAAATGGGACCAAATCTAGCTTGAAAATGCAGATTAGATGGAAATGCTGGTTAGCATTAAGTCTACAGTGTGATACTACAAACTTTGTTCCAACTTCACTTTGTACAACCACAAATTGAAAAACAACATGAAGATCTATTTCCAAACCAGAATAAATATGCCTGAGCAGATGGAAATTGAATTTTCAGACAATAGCTAGAATGATATCAACCAAATGAATCATGTGGCATAGAAAAAGAATCACTATTGCATGAAACATTGAATTGCCTGGGAAAATTCACAAATGAAAGAAGCTTTAGCCAATGAAAAACCTCCATCACATAAAGAAATCATAATCTAACAAACTGTTTTGGAAATGGCCTTCTAAGCATTTATGCTGGAATCAAGACATGGATAAGAAACCATAGGAAGAAAAAAGTAGATTCTGGAAAGTTTCATACAAATTACTTTCTAAAACGTTCATTATACAAGGAAAACGTATGCTGCATTTTTTTATATGGAACTTGGTGTGTTTCTATAGAAAAACTTTTTAGGAACCTATCATTCAGATCAGATGGATTTTTTTTTTTAATTGCCAACGATAACTTAGTTAGGATAAGGCTATGATGGTGATGGTGATCGACAGAAGTAATTTTATTAGAATTAAAGATTACAAGTATCCATCAAAGCAATGGATTAAAAACCCCATCCTTAAATAAAAGGATAAGAAACCCTACATAAACTAGGATGGAAATTGAAGAAGACCATTCACCTTTGAATAAGATTCTTTAAACCTGTGTGACTTCCTTTGATAGAATCCATGTGCAATATGCATGGTACTTTAGGTGCCTTTTCAATTTCTTCATCTGAAAGAGAAAAGTATTGCATGAACAAAAGAGAGACATTCATACTTGAGAAAGAAATGGAGATTATGCAAATACTGGACGCTTGCCTTTAAAATAAGCTACTTCTCCAGGATGACATATAACCATCAAACTCCAATGAAGACTGTTGTGCAATATACCACAATGCATAAATTTGGAATATCAGAGTTAACTTATTCATAAGTATAAAATATGCATCAAGCAAAATTTTTCTTACTTGAAATTTACAGGTATGAGGATGTAATCCTTTTCAAATATATTTACTTTCCGTGTCCATTTACGAACACGTAGGAAAGCTGCCCTCCCTTCTTTTACACTTCCTGGATCCTTGTCTAGATCAGCTAGCTTGCGGAAGAAAAAACTGTTGAAAAAATGGAACCTATGCTTGTCTTCAGGTTGGATTTTATTCTTTAAATATCTGTCATTCAAGTGAACTATCATAAGTAACCTCTCTAGAAAGTTGAATTGAAGCCCTAATGTAATAATAATAATAAAGTAAATAAAAGCAACAGCATGCATATACAGCAAAATGGGTAGGATTAGAAAAAAGTAACAGCATGCATATACAACAAAATGGGTAAGGAATAGAAAACTTCGAGGAACAAAAGAGAAACCAGATCGAAGGACAAATCCAGTCAAAATTTCTTTAATTTATATTCCTCTTTCTCCTTCCATCAAAGTAAGCCCAAAATCCTCTCATATAATCATCCTATAGTTGCACGGAGCATGAAGCAACGTGACAGCAGGGGTAAAACATCAGACTTGAAAGAGAAACACACACATACAGTAAGTTCATAAGTCTAACATTGGTGGAACTGAAGAATACGCTGTCCAAATAGTGAATAAATGGAATGAGCAAGCATGATGTATACAAATAATGAAATTTCACAGGCAAACCTTTGTCACCTAGCAAGGATCAATTTTTGCTCCATAGTAATAAAGAACTAACTTTAAGAAGGAAAAGTGGATATCGAAAACAAGTGTTTTTATCCTCAGCTGGAAGAGCCACGGAAGTTTCTGCATGTCAACTTACTTAATGTAAAAGTCAATGATAGTGTCATTGATGAATGTCTCTGGTTGCAATAGCTCAACATCTCTCTTACTAATTGAAACAGCATCAGGATCTCCTTTTGGATAGATAACATCTTCAAAAGGCTCATCAATACTGAAATTGTAAAATTTGTCAGTGTTTCAGAAAATATATTGAATACGAAAAGAATATAGGGCAAACCAGAAGTTCCTATCCAAAAAATTGAAATACAAAGTCATTATCAGCCTTTAAAATGGGAAATGATTAGTGAAAGTGAAACTAACATTGAATCATGAATCTCACAAAGCTGATTGAATGCCTAGATATGTTCTCATCCATGATTGGGTAAAGATGCCAGATAATACTGAATATAAAAAAACTGAGGAAAAGTAATGTGCCATTAAATATGCATTTTCATCATAGTGGAAAATGAATCAATGGAGAAATAAGAGAAAATAAATGGACCAGCTTTCCATCCTTTAACTATATCTGCCACCATACTTTGAAGAATCCAGGAGGGCCCAATCTCTTAAAATGACCTCTTCCATATTCTCTCTTCCTCCGCAACAACGGAAACCAGGATCTGATGCAAACTAGTTGCAGGAGTATTAACAAATATGTACCAGATTTGCAACACCAGATTCACCAAAATTTACATTGACAAGAGTCACAAGAAAAACTGATCATCATAGTGTTATTGATGAATGTCTCTGTTTGCAAATAGCTCACGCCTTGAGGACAATGAACTGCTAAACCTCAAGGGGATCCAAAGCCCATCGAAAAGAATCACCAGTACCTTGAGCCCAAAGTAAGAAGATATATCAAGCTCTTGAAAAGGTCACTGCGACCACTTTGATAGAATTCCATGATCAAAAGATTAGTGAACTCCTCGCAAATGAGTGCCCAATGGCTATGTTGCCCTCCAATGTTCTCCACCAAAATTTTGAGAGATTTCACTTTGTTTTGTCCTCATACATGCAGCTTCTTGTCTTTTCATAAATCCCAATAGGACCACCACGAGAAGCACCTTTCAGAGTATCATTTGATGCTTCTTAAATGGACCTGCTTTCCATCTTCCAATTATATCGGCCACTATACCTTGAAGAACCCAGGAGAGCCCATCTTCCACATGAGGGGCCCTAGATATCATTAATTGATAACTAATCATCCAACTAATAAAAGAGCCTCTGAAGCAAAAGGAAATCCCCAAAATAGGCCCTGTATATGAGCTAACTTACATCTAGCCCATACATAGCAGCACTTTGGTCATTTCCTTGATTATGATTTATGCAGGGACATCCATCACATTATTCACTGACCGATTCGTGCTTTACATGGTTTCACCACACATGCAGCCATGTGGGCCCTAACCTTGGGCACTGAGATCTGATTGCATCAGATTTATTTATTTATTTATTTATTTTTGAAAGATAACAATCTGATTGCATCAGCAACTCAAGCTCTAATGGGAAGGGGGAAAACGAAAAGAAGTGGACACCACAGTCTCTGGAATGCTCAAGTAGACCTCACAGCTAGGCATTTCGACAAACATGCCCAGCCATATGGGACACTGGGACTCTTAAGGATGATAACGCATATGAGAAATGGAGGGTTGTAGATGGCCCCTCTACATGTTTTCACATGTTCCAATGTGGAACATGTATGAAATCCAAGCTATCAATCAGGTTGGTCATCCCATGCATCTGCCCTACTAGTCCAAGAATCATCTGTCCACTCATCAGGTGGGTCACAATGTACAGAGCCAATTAACTGCTAAAAAAGACTTTGGCCAAGTTTTCTTCAGCTATCCATTTGTTTTCAAACACCTTGACCCACCTCAGTACACTGGCCTGATTTTGGGTGCAGGAAATCTGCACGTGAGGTAAATCCAGCTCAGATGCTCCACGTTTCTTAGCTTGGCAAATGTACCCACATGTTGTTGAATTAGCAAATCTCCAAGAAAGGATGATAGCAAAAGAGTAGATGAGCTATAATAGCTGATGCAAAAGAATTAGAATTATGGCATGCATCTTCTGCATGAAATTCTGAGACATACCCATGGTTTCTGAGAATTCCACTTAACAGTGCATCTATATGTAACGACCTTGGAAATTTTTGTGCTAATCTTTCCTTAAGTAGTTGTTTTTGGGGTAATTAGCGCTTTACTTGATTGCTTGTGAAATTCGCATCAATCACTTTAAATTGTATCTGCATGGCTCTAAACGTGCAGATTAGTGAGCGCTACGTTACTCTGAAATCTGGGATCCATCGCTAAATCCAGTTGTTCTGGGGAATTTTTAGAAGATCTGGATCGGACCTAGACCGCGCATCGAAAGTCCGATGGCGATGATCTTAGGCTGTTGCGGTCACTGAGTTGGGCTTGATCTTCACCTCAAAAATCAAGTCGATCTGATGTTCTGGGTCGATTTGATTGAGTTCGGAGTGAAGAGTGTGAGAACGGTTGGAATTTAATAAGCTTTTTATGAAATCTGAGTCGTGTCGCTTGCGCGATGATTTTAAGCATTCTGACCGTTGGATTCTGACCCAATTTCACCCTCTGATCAGGATGGTTGGCCCAGGCATATCCTAGTGCTTGTGGACTCGATCGAGATTCCGTGACCGTTGAATTGAGTGTGGTCCGCCACGGCCGATCCAAGAGCCGGTCGGTACGAAAACTCACCGACCTAGATCCATGGTCGGTGAGCTTAAGTCCGACCTTTCGTGGTTATAGGCCCACCAAGTGCTTCGTTGGATCGAGAAAGGCGTACTTTGGTTATTACCTAAGTATACCTTGACCACGGGTTATTTCCATCATTTTAAGGCCTATATATAGTCCTTAAACCCTAGCTCTCATTTCCATACGAATTTTCTCTAACCCTAGCTTGGAGAGAGAGTGGAAAAGAGAGAGTTAGTGAGAGAGATTGGTTGGTGAATCATCTTGATTCTTCCTTGTTCTTCTTCACCTTTGAACCTTTGCTTTGAATCGTTCCTCTGACGATTCTGAGTTCTTTTTGGGGTAAGTTAACCTAACCCTAACTGTGTTAGAGCTTAGATTAGACTTGGTGTTGTTGTATCTCATTTCTATCCTTATTTTAGGGTATTCTTGCGCCGTTGACGAAGACAACTCGTCTAAATCAGTTCGGCTATTCTTTCCTCGCTTAAGGTGCGGACTTTAAGTGTATAGGTTATGGTTTTCAAGGCTTTCAATCCCGTTAGTGATTTATTCTTGTTATGGATGAGATTTCACATGTCAAATGTTATGTTTACATTGCTTTCCGATATGCATGTGCTATATTGAGATTTGTGTATTCTAAGTGTATTTATAAAGTACCGTATACGTATAAAATACGCACTTATGTTTGCCATGATTATTGGTCATGTATGTATGCTAGATGCATGTATGACAACTCCTTGATAAAAGGAATTGTCTAAGTGCATGTATTTCAACATGCGTCATGTATGTTGTTCCATGTTTGCTAAGTGTTTGTAGAAATGCATGAATGACCTAAGTGTAACTTGATTACACTAAATGCGGGCGTTGAGAAGTGATTCTCAATACTTCTATGGATGCGCATGATTTCCCTTATGCATTTACATTCCAAGTTATTTGAATTCAAGCATTCCTATGCTTACATTTATGTTAAGTTGATATTCTTCAGATGTGTATGCACCATGATTTGAGTGGTTGTACCATGATTTGAGTTGTTGTTCCATTACTGTTTTACATTCCATATGATTATCTGTAGTAGTGTAAGATGTTTGGGACTATGCCTTAGTCCAAGAAATCGGTAATTGACCCTATATTCGTGGTTGAGATTGCTTTCGCCACGTAGGACGTATTAGACGAACCCGAGCCGTATTAGAGTTGGCGGCGGTGGTTTGGCCACGCGGAGTGTTTGCGCACTCTATGTCGCTCAATTCAACGTGCGCTCGTGCTAGTCGAGTTCGTCAACTAACCCGATTGTCCAGTGTATGTTAACCATGTATGGACGCCACTGCTTGAATCTAGGGGTACCGAACTTACCAGTGAAATCCTAATAACCATGGTACCGATCCGCTAAGACTCATGAGCCGGACATGGTGGTATGGGACACCGTGGTCGAGCCGTCGGCCTACGCTGGGTGACGAGCCTCCCGTAGTGACCAAAGTGAGCAACTAAACTCGTGAGCCGATTATGGTGGTATGGGACACTATATTCGTCTTACGGCTACATTGATTGGTGACGAGCCCTTTGTAGTGACCTCGAGCATACCGGATACCACAAGGAGGTGACGAGCCGATCCGTGGTAGTAAGGGCATGAAAGGCGTGCATTGATTGGTGACGAGCCCTTTCTACGACCTCAACTATATGATCGTATGAGATGTCTAGGATTGACGACCCTAGTATGGATCACTGTTTGGATGATGATATGAGGAAGGTATCTTAGCTTCCCAACTTGATGTATGAATTGGACTAATAACAACTTGGTAATCATATCCATGCACCGCATTTGCATGTGCTTTGTAGATGTGGCGCACTTTGAGGCGATGTCATGCGTAACGTAAGATGAAGACGCCGAGGGTGTACGCGTGAGGGCACGCATCATATTGCATTCATACCGCATTAACAAGAGTACTTAGGATTTATTTAATTGTCCCGCTTTATCATTCTTGTTTGATTGAATCGATAGCATGTTAACCAAAGGCCTTATTGTTCCACCGAGTTGATCACTCACTCCCACGTTTCGGGCGGTGTTTCACACCCACCAGACTCTCTTAGGCCCCGATGTTGCAGATGTGGATGCGACGTCCGAGGCAGAGCGAGCTGGATGACGACGAGGCCGCCTTCTCCTATATGCAGCAGTTTTGAGACGGGTTCTAGCGAGCCTCGGTGTGTTGCGCGGATCTATGGGATTACTATTTTGGGAACCGAAATGATGTAACTTGTACTTATAAATTTTGATAAATAACACTTTTACACGATCAGGTTGTATATGTAATTCAGGGACTTACACGTGTACACATATTTTACTATAAGTCTTCCGCTTGCTTTATTCACAAATCCCAGACTCAAAACTGCGTTTTGGCTTAATCTATCCCATCTTTATGTGCTAATACAACAACATACATCATTCATTAATTATGTTGCATAAGTGATGTTTTGGAACTCGGGAGTCGAGTTATGCTCGACCCCGAATTTCGGGCGTTACAAGTTGGTATCAAAGCATGATCTGGATTAAACCGACTGGGTTATGGGCACACACCGCACGTTGTCACCACTATAGTGTAATTGGGTGCGGGTCTATCATCGCTTTGTGTTTGTGCTCCGTAGTTTCTATCGGCGAAAGTTTCCTGAAAACCTTTACCGAGATAGTCTGTACCCTTACGTGATCACACACAGCGACCCGAAACCTGTTCTAGACCCTCTATTAATGAGTGTAGATGGTCTTCCTTCCCATTATTCAGTTTTAAACCTTCCAGAAAGCACTGTTGGCAGCAGATTTCTGTCAGAATGACCCGAGAAGCTTCAAGTTACACAAGGGGCCAATCGGGCATTTTCTGTGGGACCCAGGGGGAACCACATCATTTGGACCAAGGAGGACCAGAGGACCTCGCCAAATCGGCGAGGCATCGCCGATATGTCCAGAGACCGCGATGCCATCGCCGGTCGGCGGGCAGGGGGCCAGGGCGCGGCGGACGCGGGCCGATCGTCCATGAGGCTTGTGTGGCCCACCCCTCCACGGTTTTCATTTTAAAACCCTTCCTTTCATCTATTTCCTTCACAAAACCCTCTTCCAAGCTCTCCTTTTCTTCAACAACCTCTCCAAACTCTCTCAAATCTCTCCCAAATCTTCATCTTCCTTCCATTTTCGTGCAAACCCATCACCCCATTCTCAAATCTTCCATCCCATTGCTGATTTCTCCATCTTTCCCTCTCATTTGAGCCCTTTCATTCCCTTTTTGGCTCATAGTGGTGTGGAAGCTTCACCATCTTCCTATTTCTCTCTTTCTCTCATTTCTCATGGCCCTCTTTGAGATTGTGACGGCCATCTTTTCCATTTCTTCCCTTCTTTCCTTGATGGGGAAGAAGAGAGCGCCCGTGGATGAAGCCGGGCCGAGCCGCCCAACCCGTGCACGGAGGCCGAGAGGTGCCGCCGCTAGCACGTCCGCCACGCGCGAGTTCCAGACGAGCGGGACCTCGATCCTCGAGCTCCGGTGGAGGACCTTGTTGGCGGAATTGTCACATGGAGTCTATGAGGGGCGTAGAGTCCTTTTGAGGCTCATGTTGATCCGCGGCTCTTTGGTGAGTTCTTCTTGTTGGAGCGCCTTGAAGGGGCTGGTTGGGGTCCCTTGTTCGAAGGCGAGTATCGCGCGAATGCTAGCACTGTTCGGGCCTTCTATGCCAACATTCTGGAGCCTTCGCTGGATCCTCTGCAGTTCAAGATTCCCTGTGGTAGCGGTCGAGTTGGAATTGTCAATGTTGCTTTGATATCCCGACTCTTGAAGGTGCCACTTGGGGAAGTGCATGCCAGCGAGAAGAATGTGGACAGTGTGCGCGAGAGGGATCGTCGCACCCGATCCTTGTGTGGTCGTCTGGTCGAATGGCAGCCGAATAGGAGTCTTTTGGCTTCTCACATGACGGACGACTTCCGTTTGCTTCACCACATCTTTACGTTCAATGTGTATCCAGGGTGGAGCAACCGCAGCGAGTGCGCGCGCCTGATGGTGTTCTATATCGGTGGGGCGGGATGCGAAGTTGTGTGTGCCGACGTACGTCTTGCGTCCGATTATTCTCATCGCTCGTTCGAGTAGACGGACCGAGTCTCTTCCTTTGGCCGCCTCATTTGCAAGATTGCACATGAGTTTGGCTATAGGCTTGGAGCCGAGAAGCCGGTCCCTGTTCGTCATCTCAACTTGAGGACCCTTAAGCCGATGGAGGTTGGTTCTGTCGGCTTGCCTCTGAGGGTGAGGCCGGGTCTGAGAGTGATGATGAGAGTTATGCTGAAGGTGGTGCGGAGTCTGAGGAAGAAGCAGAGCAAGACGAGGAAGAGAGTGGGGCACAGGATTCGAGTGATCGCTCTCCTCCTGTGGTGCCAGAGCAGGGCGCAGAGCAGGTTGCCAGAGATGCCCGTCTTACACGGCTTGAAGAAGGGCAAGCTGCTTTACGCCAGGAGATGGTGGATCTTCGAGGCTTGGTTAAGCACAAGTTCAAGAAGATGTCCCGGACTTTGAAGTCTATCCTGTGTTGCTTGCAGGATAAGGGTGCTCCGCCTCCGTCCCCTGATTCCGACGAGTAGCATCGTCGTGGCCGTCTTTGCTTTGTTTGGTGTTTCTTTCTGTGTGTAGCCGTTGTTGGCTTGTAGTTGGAGTTGTTGTAGTGTGGTAGCTGTTAGTGGTTGTAGTAGTTGTGGTTGTTTGTAGTGTTAGATGTTGTTGTTTTCATGCTTTCCTAGTCGTGATTCATGTATTGCTGCACTACTTGTATTGCGACGATTTTGATTAATGGAATGCATGTTGTTTGTTTTTGGAGTTGTGCTGTGATTGATCATGGAAGTGGATCGATCCGTGTTGATTTGTTAGTCGCACCGCTTTATCACTACGATGTTATTATGGGTATGGATTGGCTCACGAGGATGCGAGCTGAGATTGATTGTGAAGCGAGATCAGTGACGATCCATGGACCTGAGGGCGAGATTGTTACTTTCCCAGTTCAGGTCAGTTACCCTATTCGTATTGATTTTTATTCTTCTCTGTTGGAGAGTTCGGCCGAGTCAGCGTTGGTTAGTAAGCCGGTAGTTCAGGAGTTTGAAGATGTGTTTGAGTCGATTCCTGGATTACCTCCTCAGCGAGAGATTGATTTTTCTATCGATCTTATGCCTAGTGCGGCGCCCATTTCTTTACCCACCTATCGGATGCCTCCGAGTGAAATGGAGGAGTTGAGGAAGCAGATAGATGGTTTGCTAGAATTGGGTTTTATTCGGCCCAGTGTGTCTCCTTGGGGAGCGCCTGTTTTGTTTGTGAAGAAGAAGGATGGTTCCTTGCGATTGTGTATTGATTATCGCAGTTGAACTTCTGGTAATCGTGAAGAATAAGTACCCCTTGCCCGGGATTGATGATCTGTTTGATCGATTGAAGGGGGCACGTACTTTTCGAAGGTTGATCTGCATCAGGGTATCATCAATTGCGCGTCAAGGATGGGGACGTGCGGAAGACCGCTCCAGCTCCGGTCATTATGAGTTCCTTGTGATGTCGTTCGATGGACAAACGCACCGCCGTGTTCATGGATCCGATGAACAGGGTATTTCGGCCTTTCCTGTTTCGATTCGTCATTGTATTTATTGATGACATCTTGATTTATTCGGCGAGCGGCAGAGCACGAGGAGCACTTAAGAGCGGTTTTGGGTACTCTTAGGAGCATCAGCTTTGCGCAATTCAAGAAGTGTGATTTCCGGAAAGAGGAAGTCAAGTTCCCGGGACATGTGGTGTCCAAGGAAGGTATAGCCGTCGACCTTGCCAAGGTAGGTGCAGTACAGGAACCTGGTTCGGTTATCGAGGTGAGGAGTTTTCTTGGCCTTGCAGGATATTATCGACGCTTTATTCGGGACTTCTCGAAGATTGCCAGAACGTTGTCGCAGGTGACAC
The DNA here is from genome assembly GCF_029962835.1 of Magnolia sinica. NCBI lineage: Eukaryota > Viridiplantae > Streptophyta > Magnoliopsida > Magnoliales > Magnoliaceae > Magnolia > Magnolia sinica. Next base: position 68,344,665 of record NC_080588.1, read on the forward strand.
GGAAGGATTTGAAGTTTGCTTGGAGTGAGCGGGCGGAGTTAGCTTTTCGAGGTGAAGGACAAGTTGACGTCCGCCCTGTGCTAGTATTGCGAGCAAGGGGTTAAGTATATTATTTATACCGACGCCTCTCGCGTTGGTCGGGTTGTGTCCTTATGCGGAAGGGACAGGGTGATTGCTTATGCTTCGCGTCGATTAAGGAAACACGAAGAGAATTACCCTACGCACGACTTGAATGGTCGTCATCTTCGCATTAAAGCTTTGGAGACATTACCTTTATGGTGAGGAGTTCGAGCTCTTTTGCGACCACAAGAGCCTGATGTATATCTTCACGCAGCGTGATTTGAATATGAGGCGGCGCAGGTGGATGGAAACATTGAAGGACTTCAAGTTCGATGTTTCTTACCATCCTGGTAAGGCGAACCTTGTGGCAGATGCGTTGAGTCGCAAGAAGGCTTTGGAGTTTGCGGCTCCGCTGATGATAGCAGAGTGGGAGATGTTGGAGTTCGTGCGCGATTTTGAGCAGAAGCTTACGGTGGTTGAGCCGTATGAGGTTATCGCACACATTCGTGTACAGCCCGTTATCGACGAGAGGATCGTTGCAGCTCAAGTAGATGATGAGCTCTTGGTGAAGATGAGGCAGCGGGTTGGTACAGATGAGAGCTCCGACTAGAGTGTTAGTTCTGATGGGGGCCTACGTTTTCGTGGCCGGTTATGTGTTCCTGACATCCCTGACTTGAGACGTGAGGTTCTCGAGTTAGCCCATAGTTCTAAGCTTGCGATGCATCCAGGTAGCACGAAGATGTATCAGGATATGAAGAGGTCTTATTGGTGGGACAATATGAAGGTCCAGATTGCTGATTTTGTTTCTCGTTGTCTCACGTGCCAGCAGGTCAAGGCAGAGCATCGCCGACCTCCTGGGCTGTTGCAGCCCATGCCCATAGCTGAATGGAAGTGGGATTTCATCTCTATGGATTTTATTTCTGGGTTGCCGAGGACGAGAAAGGGATTTGACTCTATTTGGGTGATCGTCGATCGATTAATGAAGTCGGCGCATTTCTTACCGATCAGAGTCATTTACTCTGCAGACGAGTTGGCTAGGTTGTATATCAAGGAGATAGTGCGTCTGCATGGAGTTCCCCTGGAGATTGTGTCTGATAGAGACACGCGTTTCACATCTATCTTCTGGACTCGTATCCAGGAAGCGATGGGCGTGAAATTGAAGTTCAGCATCGCGTTTCATCCGCAGACAGATGGGCAGACGGAACGTGTGAATCAAATTCTGGAAGATCTGTTTCGAGCTTGTGTTTTGTATTTCAAAGACAGTTGGGATGATTGTCTTGTATGCAGAGTTCGCGTATAATAATAGTTTCCAGGCGAGTATCGGTATGGCTCCCTTCGAGGCGTTGTATGGTCGCCGTGCAGAGCACCATTGTTGGGCCGAAATTGGTGAGCGTAGTTTGCTTGGCCCGAGTTGGTGCAGGTGACTTAGAGAAGGTTGACATCATTCGACGTCGACTTCTAGCAGCACAGAGCAAGAAGAGTTATGCCGATACGAGGCGTCGACCGCTTGAGTTCGTAGTGGGAGATCATGTTTTTCTCAAGGTCTCTCCTATGAAGGGAGTTTTGCGGTTCGGTAAGAAGGGAAGCCGACGCCGAGATTTATTGGTCCATTTCAAGTTCGGATCGAGTGGGAGCGGTAGCTTACCGCCTTGCTTTGCCCACACCTCTTGCGGGCGTGCATAACGTATTTCATATCTCTATGTTGAAGAAGTACGTTCCGATCCTTCGCATATTATCAGTTGGGAGCAAGTGCGGTTAAGTGAGGATGCCACTTATGTACTGCGACCGACGCGTATTCTCGATAGAAAGGAGCAGGTGCTGCGTAGCAAGGTTATCCCTCTCGTGAAGGTGTTATGGTCGCATCATGGCGTAGAAGAGGCTACTTGGGAATCTGAAGCTGAGGTCAAGAAGACCTACCCTCTGATCCTCGAGGCTTATATGAAGGTATGAATTTCGAGGACGAAATTTTCTTTAAGGGGGTAGATTGTAACGACCTTGGAAATTTTTGTGCTAATCTTTCCTTAAGTAGTTGTTTTTGGGGTAATTAGCGCTTTACTTGATTGCTTGTGAAATTCGCATCAATCACTTTAAATTGTATCTGCATGGCTCTAAACGTCTTGATTAGTGAGCGCTACGTTACTCAGAATCTGGGATCCATCGCTAAATCCGGTTGTTCGGGAATTTTTAGAAGATGGATCGGACCTGGAACGCGCATCGAAAGTCCGATGGCGATGATCTTAGTATGCGGTCACGAGTTGGGCTTGATCTTCACCTCAAAAATCAAGTCGATCCGATGTTCGGTCGATTTGATTGAGTTCGGAGTGAAGAGTGTGAGAACGGTTGGAATTTAATAAGCTTTTTATGAAATCGGAGTCGGTCGCTTGCGCGATGATTTTAAGCATTCGACCGTTGGATTCTGGACCCAATTTCACCCTCCGATCAGGATGGTTGGCCCTGGCATATCCTAGTGCTTGTGGACTGATCGAGATTCCGTGACCGTTGAATTGAGTGTGGTCCGCCACGGCCGATCCACTGATCCGATCGTTACACTGACCTAGATCCATGGTCGGTGAGCTTAAGTCCGACCTTTCGTGGTTATAGGCCCACCAAGTGCTTCGTTGGATCGAGAAAGGCGTACTTTGGTTATTACCTAAGTATACCTTGACCACTGGGGTTATTTCCATCATTTTAAGGCCTATATATAGTCCTTAAACCCTAGCTCTCATTTCCATACGAATTTTCTCTAACCCTAGCTTGGAGAGAGAGTGGAAAAGAGAGAGTTAGTGAGAGAGATTGGTTGGTGAATCATCTTGATTCTTCCTTGTTCTTCTTCACCTTTGAACCTTTGCTTTGAATCGTTCCTCTGACGATTCTGAGTTCTTTTGGGGTAAGTTAACCTAACCCTAACCTGTGTTAGAGCTTAGATTAGACTTGGTGTTGTTGTATCTCATTTCTATCCTTATTTTAGGGTATTCTTGCGCCGTTGACGAAGACAACTCGTCTAAATCAATTCGGCTATTCTTTCCTCGCTTAAGGTGCGGACTTTAAGTGTATAGGTTATGGTTTTCAAGGCTTTCAATCCCAGATTAGTGATTTATTCTTGTTATGGATGAGATTTCACATGTCAAATGTTATGTTTACATTGCTTTCGATATGCATGTGCTATATTGAGATTTGTGTATTCTAAGTGTATTTATAAAGTACCGTATACGTATAAAATACGCACTTATGTTTGCCATGATTATTGGTCATGTATGTATGCTAGATGCATGTATGACAACTCCTTGATAAAAGGAATTGTCTAAGTGCATGTATTTCAACATGCGTCATGTATGTTGTTCCATGTTTGCTAAGTGTTTGTAGAAATGCATGAATGACCTAAGTGTAACTGATTACACTAAATGCAGGCGTTGAGAAGTGATTCTCAATACTTCTATGGATGCGCATGATTTCCCTTATGCATTTACATTCCAAGTTATTTAAATTCAAGCATTCCTATGCTTACATTTATGTTAAGTTGATATTCTTCAGATGTGTATGCACCATGATTTGAGTGGTTGATTTGAGTTATTGTTCCATTACTGGTTTACATTCCATATGAATATCTGTAGTAGTGTAGGATATTTGGGACTATGCCTTAGTCCAGAAATCGGTAATTGACCCTATATTCGTGGTTGAGATTGCTTTCGCCACGTAGGACGTATTAGACGAACCCGAGCCGTATTAGAGTTGGCGGCGGTGGTTTGGCCACGCGAGTGTTTGCGCACTCTATGTCGTTCAATTCAACGTGCGCTCGTGCTAGTCGAGTTCGTCAACTAACCCGATTGTCCAGTGTATGTTAACCATGTATGGACGCCACTCTGCTTGAATCTAGGGTACCGAACTTACCAGTGAAATCCTAATAACCATGGTACTCGATCCGCTAAGACTCATGAGCCGGACCTGGTGGTATGGGACACCGTGGTCGAGCTGTCGGCCTACGCTGGGGTGACGAGCCTCCCCGTAGTGACCAGTGAGCAACTAAACTCGTGAGCCGATTATGGTGGTATGGGACACTATATTCGTGCTGTCGGCCTACATTGATTGGTGACGAGCCCGTTGTAGGGACCTCGAGCATACCTGGATCCCACAAGGAGGTGACGAGCCGATCTGTGGAAGTAAGGGCATTAAAGTCGTGCATTGCTTGGGGACGAGCCCATTGAAACGACCACAACTAAATGATCGGATGAGATGTCTAGGGTTGACGACCATACTATCGATCACTCTTTGGAGGATGATGAGAGGACGGTATCTTAGCTTCCCAATCGATGTATGAATTGGACTAATAACAACTTGGTAATCATATCCATGCACCGCATTTGCATGTGCTTTGTAGATGTGGCGCACTTTGAGGCGATGTCATGCGTAACGTAAGATGAAGACGCCGAGGGTGTACGCGTGAGGGCACGCATCATATTGCATTCATACCGCATTAACAAGAGTACTTAGGATTTATTTAATTGTCCCGCTTTATCATTCTTGTTTGATTGAACGATAAGCATGTTAACCAAAGGTGCCTTATTGTTCCACCGAGTTGATCACTCACTCCCACGTTTCGGGCGGTGTTTCACACCCACCAGACTGTCTTAGGCCCCGATGTTGCAGATGTGGATGCGACGTCGAGGCAGAGCGGGAGCTGGATGAGGCTGCCTTCTCCTATATGCAGTTTTCTGACGGGTTCTAGCGAGCCTCGGTCTGTTGCGCGGGATCTATGGGATTACTATTTTGGGAACTGAAATGATGTAACTTGTACTTATAAATTTTGATAAATAACACTTTTACACGATCTGGTTGTATATGTAATTCAGGGACTTACACTTGTACACATATTTTACTATAAGTCTTCCGCTTGCTTTATTCACATATCCCTGAATCATATCTGCGTTTTGGCTTAATCTATCCCATGTTTATGTGCTAATACAGTCAACATACATCATTCATTAATTATGTTGCATAAGTGATGTTTTGGAACTCGGGAGCTGAGTTATGCTCGACCCCCGAATTTCAGGGCGTTACACTATAGGACCTGAATAAAATTATGTGATTAATTTTCAACTTGCAGACACCGAGATGAACCGGGCAAGCATTGAGCATCACAAACTTACTGCAATGAATTGAAAATGGAAACAACCTATAATCACGTCAATTGCACTCACTTAGCAAAGAAACGCTTTAAAAAGAACATGCTGTTCTGCCCCATGAAGTCATCCTCTTGGTTCACAACACTGCAACAGCATTTTCAAGTGCAAAATTAATTGGGTTGAATAAAATCAAACAGAACAAGAAATTCATGTAACCTTGACTGCAAGGTGATAATGAAAATAAGTGACAATGTCTGATGAATAATACATCTGCATTCACTATGTATTCAGTGACGCTAATATATAATTTATTGCAACTAATATATAATTGGCTGCAATATCCATAGACTTCCATGGTTCATATGAAACTTTCTACTGATGAAAGAAGTGGAAAATAAAGCACTCACTCAAGCATAGAATTCCAAATAGCTTTGTATCTTGCAGTCAGTGACACGATTGTTTGTTCCTTCTCACGCCATTGAGGATCATTGACACCAAATGTCAATTTCACAATATCTAGACACAATATTTAGAATGAAATTATTATATGACATCAACTGACTGAAAATATGGTTTATTTTACAGCAGGAAGATATAAGTTCTAAGAAAGTTCCTGATTTCCATAATCAGGAAAGGTATGACAAAAAAGAAGGGAAGATTTATCACTCATGAAAATTTGACATAGTAATGCAAATTAAAAGAAAGAAGGGAAAAATAAACAAGCACTGAAATAAAAATCCTGATCCAGACATAGTTAGAAAAGCAGTACTGACAAAATAAAAAATGTGTCTAGAATAGTCTGGCTTCAAGGGAAAGCATAAGAATGCAATAATATTTCCTTCTCTAAACAAAGAAGCATGAAAAAAAAAAGAGGTCTGGAATGATCTAAAGAATATGGAGGCTTGCAGACATGACAAGATATGGTTTGTTAGGAAGCCAGGGAATAGTAGAAAGACAACTTTTTTAATTGAGATTCATGTCTCTGATGGCCAAAGCTTAACCAAACCAAGTGCATTTCGGGTGATTTCCAAGTTGATGTAGCTAGTGTTCTAAATATCAGGTGATATTATCAGTATCGCCAGGCCAGCAATACCAAAACTGCTGGAATTTTAAAATTTTCCATTAATTTTTTTATATGATGACAGGGTGTCCCCACCCCATTTTAAGGCGAGACTAATCCCTGCAGATGCACGCAATCACCTGCAAACCACATGCATCGGGTAATCCCGAGGAGGGGAATCAAACTCGCACCTATGGGGAGCAAATCAACGACGCTAGCCATTCACCCAAACCCCGTGTGATGTCTTGAGAAGAATCCCTTCTGAAAGTTCCCCGGTATCGACGATACCATCAGTAATATCCTCGATACCAACAATAATATCCCCGATACAAGGAAAACATCCATAAATATGCAAAAAAAATCTACTTGAAATTAGAAAAGAAAAAAATCCTTTAAAAAAAAACCTAAACAATCTCCATTTTTGTGAGTTTTTTCTTAATTTTTGTTCCTTAGGTGATTTCTTTTCTTTTGTTGTTCTTCTTCTTCTTCTTCTTTTCTTTGAAAGGTTCCTTAGGAGATTTCAGTCACTCTTGGTTTTTATTGAATCAAAGTTCGGATTCAATGGAGAAATCTTGACTCGAAATAGAGATGGGTCGGAACTCAACATTGGCAAAAAATTCATAGAAACTTCCTTCTTTTTTTTTTCAAATATTAGTGTGGATTACAATGGAAATCCATGTCTAAGCATGATGCTCATGCATTGACATGGATTTTTGGCAAAAAAAAAAAAAAAAACATTTAAGTGGAAAATGGTGGAAATTAGGGAAATCCTAATTTTTCCATTTTTATATCGAACAATGTGTTTTACACTATTTATTAATGTAAAAAAAATTAATATATTGATGAGTGTTGGCCTAATTATTGATTGGCCACAAATTTTATATATTTATTTTGTACTGATTTTTTTCAAAACACATGTTTCCTTTATAAAGTGGAAACTTATCATGTATAGTTGTTTTTTTTTTTTTTTTGGGGAACACTTTGATTCCTAAATGTGTAAACATGTGTCTTTTAACATCTCCTGAAGTTTCACTAAAAAATTCTACAACAAAATTTGTCAGAGTATCGACGATAATATCAGTGATACTCATACATGTTTTTGTATCCCCAATCATCGATACATGTAACGATACCAATACTCTGAATGCTGGATGTAGCAAGAGAGAAAATTGAATCCAAGTGCATGTACCAATTTGCAGTTACCTCTTCCATCTTAGATGCCACAAAATTGATAAGAAACCCCTAAGTTAAATATAAACATCCATGAGTAAATTCCTACAGCCTTCTAGTATGTTGCTACTAGAAAGATAGAAGAAAACCATCTTCTAGCTGCTAAAATTAGAAAGAAAAAAAATATAATAAAGGGAACCTCGATTAGCTTTATTTCACTCAAAAAGTATCAGAATGGTGCATGCATATGGCCTGCTATGTACTTTTAGGCCTTTGGACAATGAGAATTCCCAATTTTTGTTGAAATATATATTTTCTTACTTCTTACCATACGCTCTAAACCTTTCCTTAACTAAGTCACTAATATGCTAAACAAGTTTGAAAGGAAAACAACCGTAAGGTCATTTCAGACCTGATGGTTTGTATAAAAAGCGTAGAGAACTGCCTGAGTAAACTTGTGCGCCACACAGTCCAATCAGTTCTCATACAGGACCCTTCCATTGGACCGATGGGCCCCACGTTCCAATCAGACCATTATATAGTCCATTTGATTGATCTTGTGTGGTTTACAGATCAATCAGATTATCTTTTATCAATTGGCCAGCAGTTGGGATCCACTTTTGGACCTCTTTCTCTTCTTCAGTGTATGGATGGCCTAGATGCATCACAAGTCCATTAGCTACTTCTTAAAAACTTACTCAAGAAATCATGAAGGAAAGACATGCAGGAAAATAAATGCAACTTCTATAAAATTTTGAAATCTGATTTGAGAAAAAAAAAAACAAAAAAAAACAGCATTACAAGAAGGTCAACAAAAGCAAAGATTATCAACATATGAACAACTGCAGTTTGGAATTGAACTTTACCTAATTAAATAAAGAAAGCATCAAGAAAAGCAATAAATTTGTTGGAAAGCACCCACCTGAAGTACCATGTATATTCTGTATTTCCGTAACACCTGTTGGTCTTAGCCGAAGTTTAACCAATCCAGTTTCAACCTGAAATCAGCCACATTTGCCAACACAAGCTACTTAGGCAACCTTATAAGACAGAGCAGTACAATTGAATCTAAAATGAATCAAAAGGAGAACCCACACTTTCACTCCATTGACTCTCAATATGAACAATATCATCAACTGCCCATTTGCAACTAACAGGTCCATTACTTCCGTATGCATTCAAATCCTCGAGCTTAATGTAATCGGGCGAGAAAGTTAATCGAGAATGATTCGAGAGTCTATCCCCATAAAAAAGAAAATCAGCAGTGACAATGACCTCCGCATTTATGTTCTCATTCTGCCAAGCACAGAAAAGAATAGCAGTCAAAACATAGTATGACCAAGAAAGGCAAAAGACAAACAGAAAAGAAAGATTCTCCAAGGATAGGCATTGAAGAAGATGCAACCATATGGAACTGTGAACAAAATGCACAGAGTCCTGCCAGAATCCTAATTTTTGTGATGTTGAAGATGCACCTAATAATCGTTTTCAGCAACAGAACAATAAATTAAACAGATCAAAAAGAAAACTCATCCCTTGATAGAGTGGAATGGCAGAACAGGATCATGTGGCTGACCCCAATTAATTGGGATAAGACTTAGAGGGTGGTGTTATGATGATGATGATGAAAAGAAAAACTAATAATCTCTTCTGTTATTTCTTGAAACGTAAAACTAATAATCTCTTCAGTTTGAATTCCTATATGTATGGCATGCCAGTGATGTCTATTTTAAGACCACCAAGTGCCTTGCGAGCAATGTTGTTGACACTTTTCTTTATAATATCAGGGAAGAGAAGGTATCAACAAAACATTGGAAGTTGCATGACAACAAACACATGACTATTTGCCTTTTAGTAGAACATTATGACAATTGAAAAAACAACATTTTATGGTTACAAATTCTTGATAACATTTTCCAATGGATCGCCGACACAATTCTCATACTAAAATGAAGGTATACTTGAATTAGGTATGGTCTCCATGTACTTCGGCTCCAAATAAACTAGCACAGTGAAAACACTTACTGTTTCCATATAAACCTCGCAACAAGCTGAAGCTGGATGTTCCATTTTCATATGACCCTTGGAACAAGATGGAGTCAGGTGTTCCATTGAATCTGAATCTACACATTGTGACACGGTAAGGAAGATGGGACGATGCGAAAATATCAAATCACCAGGAGTACGAGGTATGAGTAAAACCTTTGTTTTCTGCAAAATCAGAAGATGAAGTTGGCGGTGAACTTGACTCCAAGCTTTCATCATCATCTGAAATCACATCAACTAGCTTTTCCTGCCGCATTTCCAAAAAGAACAATAGTCAAGATTTTTGTAGTCCAGGTACAAATAGATTGTTATGAAGTCAATGAGGAAAGTAGAATACATCCGATGGCAGCTCCGGAAGGGCACAATCCAATCGTTTGTCGTGCAAAGGAGTTCCCCCGAGGGTCAAACTTCCCATCGCAAGGGAATCGATTCTTAAGCGTCCAGGGATGAGATTTCCAGGTCCAAATTTATCTTGACTAGCATGAGCATCCACATCATTATTCATTGACGTGGATACCACAATATCATCCAACTGAAAGGTTTCCTCTTGGATGGAGAAGTCCCTATCTGATGAGCCGACAGCATACGAGCTACTATCATTACATTTATGATCGCCATTGCTTCCATCAAAATCTGCACACAAGCCATTCTTGATCTCGGTCTGCTCAGCACTGCTTCCATGCGCAACTATGAAAGAAAAACTCATCAAGATAAAATTTGAATATTTGCTAATTAGCAACAAGACAAGAGCAAGCACTAGTAAATAATGCCCAAGATCAGAAATAAGTAAAAGCGAAGAAGCATTAAGGGAAGTGAAGGAAAACAATGAAGTTTTAAGCACAGAAAGAGATTCATCTCAGAATTCCATATCATAAACAGCTTCAGATATAAACAGAAATTTTTTTTTCTTCTTCTTCTTCTTCTTCTTCTTCTTTTGAAACAATGGAAAGATACAAACAGAAAATGGTGCTCTCAAGAGCTTAGACTCAATCATCATCATGGTATTTCTAGCTTCCCTGAAGAATTCTGTTTTCCTTTTTCTTTTTCTTTTTCTTTTCTTGCCTTTGTGAGCAGAATATACTAATCTTATCATCACCATTCAAATGAATATAAATTATCCTCATCATCATCATCATCATAGCCTTATCCCAACTAATCAGGGTTGGCTACATAATCCTTTTATGCCATTCCACTCTTTCAAGGGCCAGAACTACAATTGGACCATAGGTCTCCAAGTCTTTTATATTCAAAATAAATATAAATGCTTTGGTTAAAATGTGATTACCCAATGCTAAGATTTCCAAGGAATCAACTCCACAAGCTAACTGATGGCAACGGGCCCAATCCAAAGAACCAGGTCCAGGCCCAGGTCCATAACTTGCTTGCAAGCCCAAGTGCCTAGGGACTATAAGATAGTTATTAAAGAAGGGAAGTCATTACAGAGGGTGTTGGCTGGCTTGAGAAAGGTGAAATGCATGGGAATTTGTCAAGGTAAATTTCTGACAAAGCGGTATTGGAAACCAAGTTTGATAAGAAGATCAGCATGAGAATTATAAAGCAGTAGATATCCTATATTGACTATTAATTGCATGTAGCTTCTTTAGCAAGTTTCCTCTTCTATACAAAATCATTTCTCCTATTCTTTTAAGCTTGAATGAATAGAAAAATAAAATAAAATAAATTCCAGCACTAGTTTGCTTCCTTGGTGGTCTATCAGAGGTGAGCTATTGTCGATTGACTGGTGTGACTCATATCTTGAATTAATGGTTCAAGGTGAGAATCTGAAGACTTTAGTTTCAAGTTGTTCAACTCGGTCCATTATCATCTTCTTTCTTATCTGTGTCTTTTCTTTGACTAATCAATCAACCACCAAGACTTGCTAACTTCCTTGGTGGTGTGATACCACCAACCCCTTTCAAAGTTGAGACGTGTCTGATTCGTTGGTTTGACTCTAATTTTAAATTAGAGGTCTAATAGAATTAGAGCAGGCTCCGAAGACTAGTTCCAAGCTGTGTGACTTGGCCCATTATCATCTTCTTTCTAATTCCAGCCTTTTCTTTAACTTTCTGATCTGTTGACCACCACATAAATCCCTCTTACCTCTTTGTTCAATCACTCCTAAACCTCATCTAACACATCTGTCCTACATCACTAAATAACCAACTGCAATTGAAGCAAAAAAGAAATAGATAAAAGCAAAAAAATAAATGAAAATCCTTGGGCAACAAACACGACAGTGAATTACCCACGTGAAATTTTCGAACTTATTGGTGTAGAACCTAATCCACATTACATTGATGAATACGTTCATTAACAGCACCCTTCTCATCATAACCAACCACTCATGCTATTGGATTGCTTCCTTTTCTAGATGAAGTGATGCCAATATAAATCATAGCCAGTTTTGTCTTAATAGCCTACTACACAGCATGTACCATACGTTATGTCATTGCATAGCCTTCGCACTACATAGCGCATAAAAATAGTGAATTCCCATGTAGCGTACTCTATACACTACATAGGGTTGCTATACATATGCTACATGCCACCACAACACATTGTTGTATCCCTGCGGATATTTCTCTTTCTAACCACATGTTCTTTGGGGCATATTATGTAGAAACAAGATGACTCGGCCTTAAGACTTTCCAACTCGTTCTTTTCTGAAGTTGAAGTTTGAGTAGCTCTACGCCACACTAGACGTAACTTACGCTAAATGCTATTTTTCACTAAAATGGTAAAGTGAAATAATATGAGCAACAATATCAATCAATTGTGTTGCTATTTTATCTTTATACTTACTCTTTGCCCTAATTTTAATTAAAAAACTCAAACTTGGCTAAACTCTATGTAGCTTATGCCTCACCCTTCATGGAGGCATTGTTTGATGTATCCCAATATTATTGATAATATCCGTATCTCCAGTTCGGCGATGCCAATAACACTAGTAGTATCGGAAATTCCAGGTATCGACAATAGATTGCTAAGTATCGCCAATGTATCGTCAATATTTTTTACTGTGTAAATTCCAGGTGTCACATGTATCATGAATATTTTCAATTGAGTAAACTCCAAGTGTCACTTGTATTGCCAATCTTTTCAATTGAGTAAACTTCCGGAGTCGCTTGTATCGCCAATGTATCAATATCGCCAAAAATCTATTTATTAAAAAAATTTGTCATTTCAATTTTTTTTACGGATGCATAGTTGTATGATGAAATGCAAGTTTTATGTGTGTGTATATGTATGCATGCATGGTTGGATGGATGGATGGATGAATGAATGGATCATGGATGGATGGTTGGATGAATGGGCGGGTGTGTGTTTCCATGTGTGTCAGTGTGTGTGTATGCCCACATGCATGGATCATGCATATGTATATGTATGCAATGTTCGAAGTATCGGTATCATTACATGTACCGCTAGCTGGGGATACGGAAACATGTACCGAGATTGCCGATGTTAGCATTGATATGAAAAATGATAGTTGACTTAGGGGAACATTGGGGAAACACGAGGAAATGGTGGAATTTCTCAATGAAACTTCAGAAGATGCTAAAATACACGTATTTACATATTTAGGAATCAAATAACTGCAAAAAAGATGAACACATAATAAGTTTCTCTTTAATGGGGGTCTAAAAGCATGTAACGCTAACTCAAAGAAAAGATAGCGAAACAGGGGGGAGATGGTGGAATTTTTCAATGATACTTCAGGAGGTGTTAAACTACACAGATTTGCATATTTAAGAATCAAATAATAGCGAAACGATGCATATTTAGGAATCAAATAATAAGTTTCCCTTTAATGGGCCTAAAAGCATGTATCGTTGACTCAGGAAAACTGAGGACTATTGAGCTTGCTCACTATCATTGCATCTTTTCTCTTGTGTGACTCGAACTTTCGATTTGGTATGCCGAACTAGTGTTTGTAGAGAAACAATAGAACTTGCTCAAAGAAAATATCATTCAACTATCTTATTCCACAAGGCTAAATGCCTTACTAATAATGAGTGTTTACAAGGTTTCCTCGAGAAAATCTCTAGCATAATCTAAGGAATCTAAAATGGAATTCCTTGCTAGCCAAGATCTCTAAAATAAGAAAATCCTTGAACATGAAAATCTAATAATAATTATTTCCTATCATATAGATATTTTCCTAATAAAGAAATATGAAAGAAAGGAAAAAAAAAAGAGGAAGGGAAATTCGGTCATTTCTTCTGCACACATGTGGAGTGTGTCCGTGTGGGATGTGGCGAGGTTGCATCATCCCCCATCCATACTAACATCCAATGTGGAAGATTAGAAAAATCTTTTCTTCTACTTTTCTCACAACCAAGCTAGGACTCCAAAACCAGTATGAGTCTTGCATCGAACCAGTCATACACACGGGAAACCAAGGTCAAGTCACCCTGGACCAGAAGAAGAATGGTTTCTCTAACCAGTTGCTACTAAGTGAGCTAGTTTACTTGAGTGAGTTGTTGTGTATGTGAACTATTATCTAATGCCAACTAGATCAAGGAAGAAACTAATTACAATAAGATTCAACGTACCGGATTGAAGTTTGAACTACAAAAGAGAAAATAATGCAAGACTGTAAGCAAGCTCAACAGTCTAGTCTTAAATTAGAGATCACTCCCCCTCCAGCATTCAACAACCACAGTAAATAAACAAGAGAATTTGCTCGAAGAGAGCCATTCAATTGTGTTATTCCATAGGCCTAAGCCTTACTTATAATGAGTGCTTACAATCTTCAACATAATCCGTGGAATCTAACGATAGGATTCCTAGATAGCCAAGATATTTAAAATAGAAAAATAATAATGCTCATTTTTTGACATAGAATCTCTAAAATAAGAAAACACTTATGTAAGAAAAATCTAAGTTACTTGTTTCCTAATATAGAGATATGAAAAAAAAAAAAAAAATTTGAAATTAGAGCATAGGCTTTAAAAAAAAAAAAACAGAAAGTGGGCCTTTTCTTGTGCACACTTGCGGAGCGTGCACATGTGGGATGTGAGTCGATTGCGTCATTATCCTAATTCTTACACTCATCACTAGAATTTCTAAATAAATAACAAATTCCCAAACAATGTAAGAATAAGAAGAAAATAGGGGAATTTGGAACCACTTGAGATTTCTAGCTGCAATTGTATCTATTATAGGCAAATGTTTCTTCGTAGAGCTGGTACAAGACAACACTAAACTAATTACCATGATATTAAACAAACACATGGAAACAGCTCAAAATCAACCTTCAACGGCAAACCTGTACCATTGCTTACTTCTACTTTCCTGAATTTCAATGTCAAACTTCTCAATAGAAAACAGGAGCTAGGCTATGGTGTGAGTTCGCAGTGCCTCAAGAGACCACCAGTGATGACTTAATAGCTACACGTAATATGCATATGCACTGATCCAGACCGTCCAGGTCGTCGTCCGAACTGATGATGGAAGATAGGCTAAAAACCAGACCAATTGGACAATCCTCTCCATCCAATCAGCGGCCAATACACAGATGGTCAAAAAGGAAACTATCGGTGGCCCAATTTTCAATGCTCCCTCCGCAACAGAGAATACACACACACACCAGGTGCGAATGGTGTAACAAACTCACACCGTGATCCGGCTCATGAAAATCAACCAGAAAAGAGGGGAAAATAAGCCTTTTTTTAAAGATCCAAACTTACAGCATTCCATGAAATTCAACTTCGTTGGGGAAGAATTCTCAGATTTTGAGTTTCCAGAAACCACGGATTTCTTCGAGAGCTCTTTGGGAGCCGATTCGACGATTTCGTCTTCTTCCTTGGAATCGTAAACGGAAATATCCTCTCGGGAGGAGCTCTGCATCGTTGAAGACATGGAAATGCAGCGATTTGAAACTCGAATTCACGAAATGGAACGACAAAACCCTAGTACGGGAGATTGAAGAGGAAGCGACGGACACAGGAGTGCTCCGTCGTCCGTCGCGTTGGATGGTGTAGAGGTTCGGACCAGGAAGGCGGTGTTAGGGCTCGGAGAGACTGCCGGGAATTTACGTGAGGAAATGAAGGAAGATAAAAACTTTCATACTCTGGAAGAGTGTGACGGATGATACTCAGTCATTAATAAATTAACCGTTTAGAATACAATTAGTGCAATTAAAACGTCCAAAATATGATCCAAACTGTGTATATATTATGCACGAAATATTAATATTATTTGATTAGCTGAATACCAGATGGGTAGACATCTATTGGACGGTTGAATGAAAATATCCAACCGTCCTATTTCCACAAACAAGTGTCCACGAATCAGATGTTATGATTGTTTAATCAATCTGATATTTTTCTGGTAACTTGTAGAAAGTAGCATTCACAATCTAGTCGGCTTTATTTGAGTTTATATGTGCCACTGATACAACTTCTGAATGCCTGCGTATCAAGCGTCATACGGCAACCCGAGTATCATGTCTTCATCACGAAGCGAAGTCTCCGTTTCAGAGACTGAGAGGAGAGTCTCGATCAGAGGATACGGATATTATCCTTGGCTTGTATTTCTTTACAATGAGCCATGGTTCAGTGATCTGAACCATTCATATAACCTTCAGTAGCATGGATGGACGATGACATTGAAATCTAAAACTCTAGAAGGTCTCAGCCGTCCAATGTTTGGCCTTTTTTTCAATTTAGCGTGGACCGTTGTTGTATTTCCTATCTTATACTCTTCTTACAGGCCATTAGTTGGAGATTTAGGATTATCAACTGCTGAAGACTTTCGAAAATGGGCCACCCATTGTGCCGAGCATATTATCAATGGTGTAGATCGATTATAAATGGGACCCACTGTTGCAAGATGAAAACCCAAGGATACCATTATTCATATTACACTATGGGGAGGTGGACAGTCTATACACTACCTCGGGAGCTTTTGGTCTGGACTACCAAGTTCGAAGATCCAAACCGTTGGTTTGGTGAGCCTCACTCTGGATGGCTCTCTAAATGGCAAATCCTATTAATAGATTGGTAGGCCTATCGCTACTGAAGTGACGTCACCAAGCTCTGTGGACCCCACCATGATGCATGTGTTGTATCTGTACCGTCCATCCACTTGGAGAGATCGTTTTATGGTATGAGAAAAGAATGAGATAGATCTAAAGCTCAAGTGGACCCCACCATAGAAAACGGCGGGGACAAAACATCCACAGTTCAAAACTTCTTATGAGCCACAGAAGTTTCCGATTCAGTTGATTTTTATTTTTATTTTCACTTCATCTATTTTTATATTAACTTATGAATAAGTATTATCTCAAAAATATATCATGGTGGGCCTTATAAATGTTTCAACGGTGTTGTGATGGTTCCAGTTGAACTTTAGATCTATCTAATTCTTTTCCTCGTGCAATAAAACAATCTCTATAAATAGTTGGACGGCATGGATACAACGTATGCATCACGGTGAGGATCCACATAACTTGGTGACGTCACTTGAGTAGTGATATGAATACTGACCTTGTCAGTATCTACTAGTTGAGTGTTATTTATGCCTGGAAACTGATTGCATACCGACGCTTTCAGCAGCGACCATGGTATATTTGTTTTATCCATGCTGTTCATCCGATTTTCTAAATCTTCAGTGAAACACACCAAAAAAAAAAATTTACGGTGATTGAACAATGACCATTAAAAGCTTCGTAGGGCTACGAAAATTTTGGATGATATTTTTGCTTTTCCTTAATCTATATCGCTGTTACCTAATCAACGGGATGGATGAAAAATAAAAATTACAATGGATCCTACAAAATTTTAAATGGTATACATTTGATCACCACTAATTTCCTGTGGTGTGGCCCACTTGAGATTTGGATGTAGTTTGTTTTTAAACCCATGCTTAGAATAATTATCCAAAATGGATGGCCGGCATGGATAGTTCTAATACATTACGGTGGAGGCCACGAGGCACTATTCAGCAGCAACAATGAGTGGTAATATGCAATCTACGCTCTTTAACTCTGTATTTTCTTTCATAATCGTCCAATGACAGCGATTATGTCAGTGGTTTAGACTGGTGCAGGACGCGAATTGGCTAGGACGCGAATCCGCTACTGACAGGTTGAGCAGCGAGATTGCTGCTAAAGTGACGTCTCCAAGATATGTGGTCCCTCCTGCGTGTTTTGCATCCCTTGCCTTCTATCCATCTAAAGAGATTATTTTAGAGTGGGTTCCAAAGAATGAGTCACATCCAAAGCTCAAGTAGGCCCCACCACAGAAAGTAGTAAGGAGAGTGACATCACTATTAAAAACTTCTAAAGGCCAAAAAAGTCTCCAATAAATTTGATTTTTGTGTTTTCCTTTAGTTCATGTCTTTGTTAACTTTTGAACATGTTGTATTTCAGAAAAAATTATATTAAGCCTTAGGAAGGTTTCAATGGTGGGCAACAATTTTCTTGCTATTTTCTATGGTGGGTTCACTAAAGCTTTGGATCTGACTGGTTCTCTAAGTTATGCCTTAAAATAATATTTCCAAACGAATGAATATTGTTGATACAACACATACGTCATGGTGGAGCCCACAAAACTTGGTGACATCACTTCAGTGGGAATCTCGCACTCAACCTGTCAGTACCTAATACGCATCCATGTGTATACAGTACCTAATACGCATCCATGTGTATAAGTCGAGCCCGACACAGTGTATGCCAGCATTGTTTCCAAGAGAAGCATACCGCTTGTGAAACTATTATAGCCTATCCAAGGGGGATTAAATGAAATAATATCATTTGAAAGTAATTATTACGTGATGTCGGGGTTGTCAAGGGATTCAATTATTCTTATTACTTCTATTCCAAGTTTGGTAGGTAAGAATTATCCATTTATTTCTTAGGTAAATGGAATACAGCATTTGAATACCTATTTGGAGTCGTTGGTTAAAATGAAGATGTCGATGTGATTTTTTATTTTAACAGAAGGATCATGCATAAGTTGGTGCTTAGGAATGCTCGGTGGGGTCCACTGTGTTGTTTGTGAGAAATTCACTTCGTTCATTCATTTTGAGAGTTCATTGCAGGATAAGAGAAAAAAAATTAATTGGATCCAAAAGCCAAGTGGGCCACACGAGAGAGAAGAGTGGGGATTCAGTGGCCACCGTTGAAACATTTATATGGCTGAAGAAGTTTTGGATCAATTTGATATTTGTTTTCTCCCTTTATCCCAGTCTTTGTGACCTCATGAACAACTTAGATGACAAATAAACATCATTAGAAGCCCTAGGAAGTTTTCAACGGTGGCAATTATGGTCCCCACTGCTTTCTATGGTGTGGTCCATTTCATTTTCTTGGCTCATGACCTAATGTGATCTCGAAAAATGGATAGATGATGTAGATGTAATGCTTATATCATGATAGGGCTAGAGAACTTTGTGATGCCAATATTCCACCACACAATCGGCTTCCAAATTTTCTCCCCACATAGGTTAATTAAATGGGATTGTGAAAATGCCCTTCATTCACATTTTTATCTGGCATGGTTTCCAAAGCATTAAACCAACATCAATAAAGAGAGTTATGGAATAAAGGAAAGGTTTGAAAAAATATTTTTTGCAATTCAAACCCCCTTATTCTGATATAATACCATGAGCCAACCCCTTTAGCAAGTTAGTGCTCCAAAAAGTTAGGTGGGTCAATCATGATGTTTGCAAGAAATTTATTCCATTCATCTATTTTTTATCGCACATATGCTAAAAAATAATCAGAACTAAAACTCAAGTGACCCACGACAAAGAAACAGTAAAAATTGAATGTTTATCATTGAAATCTTAATAGAATTACAAAAGTTTGGAATTGGTTTTTTTTTTTCGTCCAAGTAGAAGGAACCTTATGAACAATGAATGAAGGAGATTTTTAGTGTGGGAGTTCCCCTTTCTACTACTTTTCCTGTTGCAATGCCACTTGAGTTATAAATCTAATTTATTTTTAGACTGTTTTAGATCTAATTCATTTTTGAACTCATGACCCAACATGATTCAGAGAAATAGATGGAGAGGTGAATTTATTAATCACATCATGGTGGCCCACCCAGCTTTGCCGTCAGAGGGTTTCACAAGGAACTTCCTCCTTCAGAATCTGCCACGTGCCTAACTGTTGTTAAATGCTGGATACACCGCAGGTCGCAGACAGTAAGCTGTATCCATTCATTTTTTTCATATTACTGTAAGTGTATAAGCCTAAAATTGAAGCATATAAAAGGCTGGAGTGGACCATCACAACAAATAATGAAAATTCAACGTCTACCATTAAAAACTGCTTGCGGCCACAAAAGTTTCAGATCTGGCTAATATATGTTGTTTCCTTGCATCAATGTCTTTTTTAACCTTATGAACCGTCCGATAACAAATAAATATTACCATGGGCCCTAGGAAGGCTTCAACGGTGGAAGTCATCCTCGTTTATTTTTTATGTTGTGGGGCACTTGAGCTTTAGATATTCCATGATTTTGTACACTTGAGCTTTGGATATTCTTCCATTATAGGATCATGACAGAAAACAAGTTGGTAAAACATGAGTTGAAAGGCATGGATAAGAGACATACATAACGGTTGGACATATACATCACGGTGGGCCTTACAAAATTTACACGATGGCATATTGAGTATGAAATCTGCATCCTCCCGTGCAAAGCCGTGTAGGTTGGGGGCTGATTGCCTACTAAGTAAGCTTGACGAGTAAACTTTGTGGGGCCATCATAATGTATATGTTTCATCTGTGCTTTTAATCCGTTTTGACAGCTCATTTCATGGCATGATCTAAAATTTGAAGCATATCCAAAGCTAAAGTGGAGCACATTACATGAAAATAGTGGGTATAATGACATCCACCATTGAAACCTTCCTCGATCCAACGGTGATTTTTATTTGTCATCCAACATGTTCATAAGGTCACACATTCATGGCTGAAGGGAAAAAACAAATATCAGCTTGATCCAAGACTATTGTGGCTCCCAAGAAGTTTTCAATAGTAGGCCTGCTTCGATTCCAATGGTTTCTTGTGGTGTGGTCTACTTGAATTTCTGATATGCTTTAATTTTGGACCCATAATCTTAAATGATATGATAAAAAAGGATGGCCGCGTGGATAAGACATGCATCATGGTAAGCCCCAACAACACAATGTTGTGGTGATTTCGTAAACATGAAGAAATTGAGAAGACTTTGCCGCCAGCACATGAGAAGAGCTCCCATACCTGGCAAGGAATGATTTGAGGGAACTCAAGCACATGGGGTTGAATTGAAACCAGTGAAGTGGTTCACCACTCTATTAATTGGTATCATGAATATGACCGAGGAAGATGAGCTCTTCCACTTCATGCATTGGCCTTTTGCATGGATGAGCAATAGTTGCAATGGAATGGCATGTGAGACTTGGCATCATGTTAGCCAAGAGGCTTGTGGAGAAAGGCTAGAACAAGGCCAATAATGCTTTGAAGTTGAAGCACACCAATCACTGCAATAGTAGTGATGGTTAGGGAGATGTGAAAATCCAGCAATATTGGGAAGGGCTTCAAAAGGTAGCAAGATGACAAGGGTTCATTAGGATTTGGGAGGGGAACTTGAGTTACTTCATGTGTAGTGATGATCATCGGGCAAGGGAATACCCACAAAGGCAGATTCTGAACTCAGTACAGGACATTGGGCAATTTGGTGCATGGTATTAGGTGGGATGGAATTGCATTTAGCCTTGTACAAATTCCATCTTGTGTTTGATAATAACAAAAAGGATTTGATTAATTATGGTATCATATGTTCCAATACCAATAGTGGATATTATAGGATTTTTGGTGGATTTTGAAATATACTATAGCAATGAGTCTATGTTAATGCTCATGTTTTATCCACGCCATCCACTCGTATATACCCTTTACACATGACATTCAAGCTGCATATGAGCATAGGTTATGACATCAGTTGTGAAATGTAGTCTGTTGATTCGAATTATATGATACGACGAAGCATATACTTTACATGATACAATATATTTTTCAAAGGTTTGATCCCAAAACATGGGATTTGGAGGGTGAAAATACCATGGAATCATTGTGCAATAAATGGTGTTAATTCCATCTAATACAATTCCATACCATTTAATATTGTTGTCCAAACAAGCATGTGTAGACAAGGATGTGGGCAAATCCGATATTAAATGCAATTAAGAAATAAGGGGCGAAAGAGGCCAAGCAATTCAAGAGAGAGCTGATATAAGTGGACACAAATCAAATGAAAAGTGTCAGTGAATAACTCCCATGAGATAGATGAATACAACCAACTCAAAATCAAACCCACAAAAGATATGGTTGAGGATGTCACATCAGTGGGGCAAGTAGCAAGGTGAGTCTATCCGTTGCCTCATTAGACGGCTTCCAAGCATTTTAGACTTGATTTCCAAATAACGAATAAGGTGGTTCCAATGCTATTCCTCGGGACGTTTTGCATCTTGGATGAGTGACTTCCAAGCATGGTCTAGGTAATGCATGTGAAGGAGGCAAGGGGTGAGAAGATCTCAACCTTGCAGCTAACTAAGGCCCTTGCAAACCACATTTGAAACAGTATAAGAAGAGGAAATGAGAGAATGGTGTTGGATATAAGCATGCGGAGCCATTTGTTGGGAAAAATTAGTGGGTGAGTCCCATGCAATTTTCCCTCAAAATATCTTTGGGTGGATATACTTTTTTTTCTTTTTCTTTTTTTCACTCTCTCAAAGTTCAAATTTATACTTAAATTCAAACCAGGGATAGTATATATGGAAGAAAATTCGGATGTGATGGAAATAAATCTTGTTGTATCCAAACTTTCCCTAAACCTATTAAGTTTAGTAATGCATACCACATGTCCAGTTTAAGAGTGCCAGCGTACCAGTCGTTCGCCAATGGCTACCTTTTTTAAATGCTTTTATCCGTCGTCCCGTCTCCATGGAATGTTTGATTTTGCATGGTTTGCCCGCTGGCAAGATAGTGGACAGGTGATGCACTTGATCCGCGATCCAAATTGTTGTTTGGTTGAGCAGTAAAAGTGGTTAAACTTTAACAGCATGAGGGTCTTAAGAGTACTCTTGAGTGGGTCCCATAATTTATACAATTTAATTCGAGCATCTATAGTGGTCCCACAATTTAAAAAGTTAGATTTAAGTAAATGCATACCAAGTGTCCAATTTAAGAGTGCCAGCCTATCAGCTATTGGCCAATGACTACCCGTTTTAAATGCTTTTATCTGTCCTTTTATCTCCATGGAGTGGTTGATTCCATACTGTTGTTAGACAAGTGACACAATTGACTGGTGATACAAACCATTGTCTGGTTGAGCAGTAGAATGTAGCTAAACTTTAATAGCATGAGGGTCTTCGAGTACATATTGAGTGGGTCCCACAATTTAAACAATTTAATTCGAGTATCTGTAGAGGGTCCCACAATTTAGACTACTCAAATTAAATGCACACCTAGTGTCCAATTTAAGAGTGCTCCTGTACTAGCCATCGGCCAATGACTTTCCTTTTTAAAATGCTTTTATCCACCCTTCTTACTCCATGGAGTGATTGATTCTATACTGTTGTTGGACAAGTGCCGCACATGACTAGTGATCCAAACTGTTGTCTGGTTGAGCAGTAGGATGTAGTTAAACTTTAATAGCATGAGGGTCTTAGAGAACATATCAAGTGGGTCCCACAATTTAAATAATTTAATTTGAATATCCATAGTGGGTCCCACAGTTTAGACTGTTTAATTTAAGTGCACATGTGTACTAGCCATCGGCCAATGACTTTCCTTTTTTAAATGCTTTTATCCATCCTTCTTACTCCATGGAGTGTTTGATTCCATACGGTTGGTAGACAAGTGACGCAGATGATCGATTATCCAAACCATTGTCTGGTTGAGCCGTAAAAAGGTTGTTAAACTTTAACGGTCTTGTACCAAAGTAGCTTTGATATCTCTAGTTGTCCTCTTTGGCAAAATCTAGTTAAAGTTTCAATGTTTATTACTTATTTGAGATGATTTTATATAATTTTTCTAAAATCAAAGGATGATTGATTACGTGATTTTTTTTGAGTAGGCAGCGTCTTTAGTTGAATCTTTAAGATGTGTGATTTGTTGTGGGGTCCACAATGAGTCCTGACTTTCTCCCATAGTTCTATAGGAAATTTCCAAAATGCCTCTTTGATTCTAGAACAATATTTGAATCTTCTCTTCAAAATTTGAAAGATGAAATGTTCTAAAAGGACTCAAGCCCCCTTTTAATTGCAATGACATTGTAACTTT
The DNA here is from genome assembly GCF_029962835.1 of Magnolia sinica. Taxonomy (NCBI): domain Eukaryota; kingdom Viridiplantae; phylum Streptophyta; class Magnoliopsida; order Magnoliales; family Magnoliaceae; genus Magnolia; species Magnolia sinica. The sequence continues at coordinate 68,368,399 of NC_080588.1, forward strand.
TATTTCGAAAGTAAAACTATCACTTTAACATTTAGAATTTATTTTGAATGGGATATTTTTATAACAGATTTTTCTTTATTATTAATATTATTTTTTTAAAAATTGTCATCTCGTCATTTACTTTTCTTTGATCTTGATTGGACAATGTACTTTTTCATGTGCCGTTTTTAAATCACATGAGATGATCTTGAATTGCATGGAGTCATCCATTACTAATATAAAAAAATGTTCATTGCATTGAAAATGAGTCTTTGGATCTCATAAATTTTATAAGTCTTTTTTTTTTTTCATTTTATTTGTTTAGATTCTTGAAAAAATGTCTTAAAAGCCTATAGAGATGGAGATTAGAGATGAAGATAGAGAAGAAAGACCAACTTCTTGAAGAGCCTTGCTAGAAAGAAGCTACCCTTTACTCTGGTGGACCGCAGGATTTTGGGCTAAGGTAAAATCTACCTTGTGGGCCACCAAGCAATGACACATTCGGGCATGTGTATAACTGGACACGTGTGTCTAATGAATAGAGCTGGGCATCGAGTTGAGTCGGATTGAGTTAAGGTTGACCGACTCGATTCGGTTTTGAAATATACCTGACCTGAATTCAACCCGACTTAGTACTGAGTCTAGTATGTTTGACCTAATTCGAGTCCGATATGCCCCGGACTAATTTGGATCGAGGCCAAATTGGTCAAAAGTACTGAGTCGAGTTGAGTTGGTACCGAGTTAGATTGAGAGATAAGGGAGGAAGGGAGGCAGTGGAGACAAGAGAGAAATGAGGAGGAGAAGGAGGGTGGTGATGGTGGTGGGTGGCTGCCAGACTTGGAAGAGGAGGAGGATGAGGGAGGGAGCGAGGAAGAGGGAGATAGAGAAAGTTTGGGTTTGGATCGGAGTTGGGTATGACGAGTAGAATTAGATATACTTAGAAACTAGCGAATGTGTGTGTACACACACCTAAATCCAAGTTGAGTTAGGTTTAACTCAGACTTGACTCGATTTAAGTTCAGATTAGGCGAAGCCTACTCGGTTTGGATCGACTCACTGTTTGAATCGACTCACTCATTTAGTTCGACTTGGGTCGGTTCCAAACAAGTCGGTCTAAGTGGTCTCGTGCCCAGCTCTACTCAAGAATATACTGCTGATCTAATCGGTCCCACGCTTGAGGAAAATTTTGATACCATGATAAAGTATGATGGATGATGCACAATCACCCAGAAATTACTTACCAAAATGCAATTAATAATCTTTAAAATGTCCAAAATATCGTTCCAGTTTACAGATACCATGAAATAAAAATTATAGTTTTTTGATCGATTATCAGATTGATGGACATTTATTGAACGGTTCAAATAAAAATATCCAACGGTCCAATTTACACGAACAAGTGTCCACGAATCAGAGGTTAGGATTGCTCCACCAATCTGATTTTGGAACTGTTAATTAGAGACAGTAGGAACCCCAATCAAGTCCGTTTAATCGAGTTAGGAAATGCCAGGCGTAAACTTTTTGAGTGCCTGCTTATCAAGCGTCATACGCTGCCGGAGTATCAAATAACTCACTGTATGGTCCTCCTATATATTGTAATGGAGGCCGTTGAGTGCAGAAGAGGAACATTTACGGAAGCATGGGTTGTTTATCTGCTCTCACCTAGAATACTCAATGCAATTTCTTCTCACTTCATCAATCATTTTCAACCGTCCATCTCAACCCCCTCCTTTATTTCTCTCTCATTCCTCTCCCATTCTATAAAATTCAAGCCTTGCAATAATCTCGCAAGTCTCCCATCAGCAGCAGCAATGGCCGGATTCTTATCGACTCTCAGGCGTCTTTACCTCTCAATCTACAACTGGACCGTCTTCTACGGCTGGTAATTTCCCTCTCCACTCTCTCTGTGTGGCTACTTACTACTGGAAGAATCCTAGCCGTCAAAGTAGTGGGATTCAGTGTAGATGGATTATGACCTAAAAAATCAAGCTGAAGTGTGGTGTTTACTGCCCGATTGGGGGAGATCTAATGGACGGTGCAGATTTTCAACAAACGAATGTCAATTAATCGGAGGCGTGGATTCTGTGACCAGTTTGATTTTGGGGAAATGACCAATCTGTACTGGATTCCACTATTTTGGGCGGTTCAGATTTGAGGACATGACCAGTTTAGATGGATTACCACCCAAAATCAAGCTAAGTTGTGGTGTTAAATGGCCGATTGGGGGAGATCTAATGGACGGTTCAAATTCAACAAACGAACGTCCCTTAATTGGAGGCGTGGATTCTCTGATCAGTTTGATTTTGGACACATGAACAATCTATACTCGGTCCCACTATTTGGTGGTTTAGATTTGATTATAAAGGGTGGCATGCTGTGGTTTTTGTTTTTTTCCTTCCATATTTTGATCATTTTAGTTTTGATGTTGGATTTGAATTTTGGTTGCTGCTGTTGCAGGTTGCAGGTTTTGTATCTTGCTTTGAAAACTTTGAATGAATCGGGGCATGAGAAAGTGTATGATGCGGTTGAAAAGCCTCTGCAGCTTGCGCAGACAGCAGCGGTCATGGAGGTATGTCTTCGGAGGATGGTGGAATTTCCTTTCACTTATTGAATTTTCTTTTCTTGGAGCCACTATTTACAGAATTACACTGACCATGATTGATTTGCATACACCCATCTCCCCCTTTTGGAATCAAATCAAGAAGCAGTTCAATGCCTGTACTTGTGTGGGGGCATGCGGGCAGTCCAATGGCTTGATCTGGACTGTCCTTTATGTCCAGACCATGTTTCATTGGTCACCATGCAAAATTTACACTATTGGACGATTCTAACAGTCCAATCAGCAGTGTGCGAAATGGATGGTCAAAATTATTTATGGGAGAATAGTTCCAATCAACAATTCTAGTCATTCATTTGGTGCGGTTCATCATGGATTGTGTATGGCCCCAAAAGATTGCTTTGATCAGAAAATCCTAAAGAATTTGAATGGTTGAAGATGGCCTACCTTTGGATGGATAGAATCATCTGATCAGTATGATTTTTGCATTGTGGCCTATGAAGCATAGGCTGGACCTGATGGATGTGGATGCTCAAGATAAACCATTTGGACTGTTCGTGCATCCCCATGCAACTAGGAGCACTGGACAATTCCTTGTTTCAATTCCCAAAATGCATTATAAGTGTATGCAAGTGTAGATTCAATCATCTTCCTCTTCTTTTTCTCATGTAATTTAGAAGATGTTCGATATATTTCATGCTCTGTACTTATTCTTTGTTTTTCTTGTTCGCAGATTCTTCACGGTCTTGTAGGTATGGAATTTCCCCCCTTAAGGATTATTCCAGATAATTTCTGATTCTAAATTATAGTAAGAATTTATGAGTAAAAGAGAGATGTACAGGTGGTGATGCAAACCCAAAAGGGAAAGGAAATAAATCAATAAGAAAAAATAGAGATTGTGGGCAAGATCCAACAATCCTCTAGCCGGATGCTAGAGTTCACAAATGCAAGACTGTGAGCAAGCTCAGTAGTCTTCTAGTCTAGAACTAGAGATCACTTTCCCTCCCTTCAACAGCCACCGTAGAGAAAAGAAGAAAATTTCATAAAGAGAACATTGATCAAGTTGTGTTATTTCATAGGACATAGGTCCTATTTATAATCAACTTTACAATCTGTAATAAAAGATATAAAATCTAAAAATCTATGAAATAGGAAAGCACCTAAGTAACAAGCATTCTATAATTAGGAAAATGCCTACAATAAGAAGATACTTGGATAAGAAAATATTTAAAATTATTTCCTGCCTAAAAATAAGGATATGAAAGAAAGAGCAAATCTCCTAATTTAGAGATTTGAAAAAAATGGAAAGTGATGATGGCTAAAAAAGGAAGGTGGTTCTTTTCTTGTACACACGCGTGGAGCGTGCTTGTGTGAGATGCGGGCATTTTCTTCAAATCTTGATCAATCGCCACGTGTGGCCATTTTGTTGCATTAGGTGTGCACACCTTTCAGTAATCCACCATCATCTGGTGGGACCACCATGAATGGATGACCAAGTCACATCCCTCAATCAATCCTAGCCATTCAGTCAGCGGGCTTCTTTCCATTGCATATCCACTAGGTATATTCTTTCCTTCTGACTGTGCATTCGCTGTAAAAAAAAGGATGGCTAGGATTGTTTGGTGGGAACAGTTTGTCTTGTATTGCCTATTAACAGAGGGGAATCACCAGATGAGCTGTCTGGGTCGCTTATAGGTGGGACCCATACTAAATGCTGGCCTGAATGAAAATTCCAGTAGTTTCAGGCCATGTGAATCATAGTTTCTTTTAAAGGAGCTGATATTTGTGCAGCACTGATTTTTTTCCTTCTTCTCATTTTCTCTGTTTTGGTCTTGAGAAGGTCTGGTAAGATCTCCGGTATCTGCTACACTACCGCAGATCAGTTCGAGGTTGTTTGTAACGTGGGGTATTTTGTGGAGTTTCCCTGAGGTAATGGTGCTACATTCAATAAACATTTATTATTACTACTTAAAGTAAAGAATTGTACTAACAAAATGACATTTCATCTGTAGACTCGAACACACTTGCTTGTTAGCTCTCTGGTTATCAGCTGGTCTATCACAGAGGTGCGGGTTCTTACATGATTATGAAATGAATTCATCGCATCTCCTGAAATTTTTTCGATTAGGAGGTTACTCTTGTTGGCTAATTTGGTGTTGCATTGTTAATTCCTGTGTCTACGGTGGTGAGTAGTTCTTAGTTAATGGGCAATTTGATTTTCAGTTTCTGACAATTTACTTACCACTTCTTTAATGTTAAAAAGGTTGAATTTGTTAGTTCCAATGAATTGATACTTCCTCAAATTTATTTTGAACATTAGCATTTATTGTAGGAGAAAATTTACCTATTCCGAGGGTGCACTGCCCCAAATGGGTCATTTTTAGAGTTGTCCCATCTCATTGATTTCACAATCATATAGCTGACCTAGAATTGGATGGTAGAAAGAACTAGGGGATGTGGCATGTGCAACGCATGTGGAGAGAGAGAGAGAGAGAGAGAGAGAGAGAGAGAGAGAGAGAGAGAGAGAGAGAGAGAGACGGAGGGAAAGGGCGAGGATAGGTGCGTACACACATAGGGTGAGAAAGAGAGAAGAGTTGAACAGTGGACGGCCCATCTTGACTGTTTCCAACTGTGGCCCATCTGTGTTTGTGGTCTCCCTATTTTTTGAGTTGACATTCTAGCTTGAGCCAGCGCGCTAGATGTACAGAGTGGATGTAAACAGAGTCACCATGATGGCACCGTGGAGTCTATGTTGCATAGGTTCCCTAAGATCGTCTTCCGTGTAGGTTACATGCAAAAGGAGGAGAATGGGTGTGGGATCATGGTATTTCATAGCTGTAATGGTGACCGCAATGGCCACCACCATTGCTGTTACAATAGGGGGCCGTAATAGCTGTTATGTCTTTTTTTTTTTTTTTTAAATTTAAATTTATTTATTTTTTATAACCCTGTATCAGCCCTGTAACAGACCGTTATGGGGCCGTTACCCCCATTACAGGTCTGTCATGGGCCTTTTTTTCCATAATGGCCATTATGACCCCGCCACGTGTAACGGTGGTCACCGTTACTGTTACGTATACGTAACGGCCATTATGTAACCGTTTTTACATACCTTGGTGGGCTACTTGCATGAAGAAGAGAGAAATGATAAAAATGACCAATGCACTTTTCTCTAACTAATTACAGGGGTAAAATTGTCCAAACACTTCTTGAATCAAAAGCTGCTCAAAAGCTTTTTGAGGGTGATATTTGAACCATATGATTGACAACAACCACATTTTTCAGTTCCCAAAATACCCTACCTTCATTTGAAATCTCTTACCATATCCTTTGAATATCCAAAGTTTCCGTCGATACGAAGACCAATCGTGGGGGCCAAAATGTCCAAAAGCTCCTTGTTGTCAATATTAAACAGGATGCATGCAGAAATGGTGAAGCTGAGTTTAGGAGTGTATTTGATTGGTTAATTCTTGGTGCTTTTGAATGGGTCTCAGAAAGGATTCTTTAAGGTGTCAAGCGGTCTTTGACAGGGGGACCTGATCTCTCCCTTCCTCTTTGTGGTGGCTGCGGAAGCATTGGGCAAGACGTTGGATAAAGGGTTAGTGGCGGGGCTCATGAGTGGATTCAAAGTGGACAGAGGACGATCAAATATCTCACTGGCAGTTAGCCAATGACACCATTCTCTTTTGTGACATGACAGTGTCCGAGGTGGACAATTTGAGAAAAATAATTAGATGCTTGGAGGTGTTGTAAAGATTGAAGGTGAATATCTCCAAAAGCGAGTTGTTGGGGGTTGGTCTGTCTGAGGAGTTGGAGAATTTCGAGGAAATTTTTGGCTATTGAGTGGGTTTCTCTCCTACTATGTATCTTGGCTTATACATTGGTAAACTGCCAAAATGCTTCTAGGACAAGGTTATCGAAAGGGTAAAGAGGAACCTTTCACGGGGGAAATGCTAACACCTTTCTTTAGTTGGGAGGTTGACTTTAAGGAGGCATTGTTAAACTTGCCGCTTTACTGCATGTCTCTCTTCAGGTGTCCGAGGTTTCTTTTGGATAGGTTGGAGAGGTTGAGACGTGGCTTTTCGTGGTGGGGTGCAGATGTATAAGAAAATTTTCATTTGCTGAAATGGAAAGAGGTTTGCAAGCGTTAAGGAATTTGGAGGGAATGAACTCAGCATTGTTAGGCGAATGGTTATGAAAGTTTGGCTCAGAAGAGGACCATTTATGGAGGGAGGGGATAGCTAAGAAATATGACGTTCAAGAAAAGGGGTGGTGGATGAGAGGCTCATCGTTTTATAGGGCCTTGGCGATGTGGAAAGCAATCTACAGAATGGGGACCAAGTTTAAGAAGGGCATCAGGTTTTCTTTGGGAGATGGGAAAGGGATCCGCTTTTGGAAAGATATTTGGTTAGATGAGAAGGTGCTTCATGAAGAGCTTCTGAAGTTGGCGAGGCCAGCTATGGATGCAGATATCAGTATAGATCAATGTCAGTTAACCTCAGGTGGTGGAGTGGTGTGGTTACCACCTTGCTGGAGAAACCCCGTTGGATGAGGAACTAGATGAGTTCATGCGGCTTCTTGATAGGCTTCAAAATACTCTCTGTGGCTTGGCTTGTAGGGATGCGATGGCATGGGTGCAAGAGAAGTCAGGTCAGTTCTCAGTTCGGTGTAGCTCCAAGAGGAACTTTTCTGTTGATCAGTATAGATCAATGTCAGTTAACCTCAGGTGGTGGAGTGGTGTGGTGTTGGATGAGGAAGTGGATGAGTTCATGTGGCTTCTTGAAAGGCTTCAAAATACTGTTTATGGCTTGGTTTGTAGGGATGCGATGGTATGGGCGCAAGAGAAGTCAGGCTGATTCTCAGTTTGGTCTAGCTCCAAGAAGAACAATTCTGTTGAATTTTCACGGCTCTCTGAGATCAATTGATCATAAGGTACTGACATTAGTGATAGATTCCAATTTCTCGCGTTTGGATTTTCCAGTTAACTTTGATGGAATCAGGAGGTTAATTCTAAAGTTGAGTCTTTGAAAAACTTAAACGGTTAGTTTGCCAAGAATCTAGATGTGGGAAAGCTGGCGAGAAAAGGCAGAATGCCTAAAACTGTCCCAATCCAAGTTGTTCGTCAGAATGTCAGTCTCTGAGATTGGCAATGAATGGCTCAGCATCATAGCCTAGCTCCCTGTCTGGGTTAAGCATTTCAAATCTTTAACCCAGTCAGTTGTTTTTGCTGTTTTGCTTGATTGCTGCATTATCTATCTCGCCCCATTGTTTTCTGGGTCCTTTTCTTTATTTGCTTTCATATCTTTTTATCCTCTTTAATGCAACCTTAAAAAAAAGAAGAAAGAAGATAGGCATCATGTTCTGTTAGTATATGCATCTTCTTCAGCAGGATCCGTGAGTGTAAACACCAAACTAGAGCTGATCAGTTGCTTGATGGAATTGATTAGCTTTCTATCTGGGTTTAAATCCATGCCTCCCACTGTTGTAGGGAAAGCATCTTTGATTTCTGGTAGTTCCATTTCTTTGTGCTTTTCCAGCTTTATGCAGGGTCAGTGGGTAATATAGACAGAACATGGTTCTATTATAGGATGATGGATCTCCGTGCATCATTTTTATTGAACAATGATACAGTATGCTCAGCACGTACCTTTGCTTTCTGAGCCACGGTCCCTTGCCATAGAACTCTATAACATTCCATGGCATTCTCTCTCTCAGAGAAGAAGAGAGGATAAGAAGAAGAAAAATGCTGACCCTTGTCTAACAAGGACCCTTCAATGTTTTAAAATGGCCTTTTCAGACACGCCACTAATGGCACAATCAAGGGAGAAAAAACCTGATTTTAATGTTTAATTTTGTTTTGGTATTCTTTTGTGTGTGTTGCGTGGGTATCATATTTTATTTAAGAGGTCTCAAGTCCAATCAGTTGGACCATAGTTTACTATCCACCTAGCAAATAACTTCCAACCTGCCACATGTGTGCAACATCCAATCCTTCCGATAGGTTGGCCCCACGATGAGTATCACTTCATGCAAAGTCCACCACCATTGACTCATCGGACCGGCCATGCCATTAAAAATAATTTATAGCCGTTGATAAATAAGAAAACATAATTGTGGTCCACATAATGAGTGGATGTGGCTAGCATAAGGTGATCCGCATGATGGGGACAAGCTATTGGACGGGTTGGGTGTAACCCACACATGACAGGTTGGAAGGTATATGCTGGGTGGATGAAAACTTTTGGTCCAACTGGTTGGACTTGATACCTTCTCTTTATTTAATTATGCAGTGATTTATTTAGAAATATGAAATCTTTAGATATTTCATGTACTCGTAGAATTTATACAGTTCATATGTCACCCTTACATGTGTCCATGACCCAGCTGCACATGTAGAAAACAAAAGAAGAATCTGTAAACAAATTTGTATAATTGGAATCCATTCTGAATTCTGCCTAGAATTGTTCAAATTTTCATGATTATTCCATCTAATATTTTGATTATCCCTGTTGCCATTTGCTTTTTCACGGCAGTCCATCTTGGTATACAAAACTATGACTTGCATTTTCCAAATGTCTTCTCAAAATATGAACTTCAAACAGAAATGAATCTCTTTTTGTAGTCTGAACATTGTTATGCTAGTTGTAATTGCAGATTATTCGATACTCTTTCTTTGGCATGAAGGAAGCACTTGGAGTTGCACCTTCCTGGCTTTTATGGCTCAGGTATAGCTCGTTACAAATGACTTCAAAGCAATCTTGATCTTTTTAGAAATTATTTAATTCTGTGAAATTGAATCTATGCAGGTACAGCACCTTTTTGGTATTGTACCCAACTGGCATCACCAGCGAGGTTGGTCTAATTTATACGGCTCTGCCATACATCAAGGTAATAATTTCAATGATAAATCAGATTGGCCTCCTTAACATCGTGGTTTTAAAACTTGGGTTGTGAAGCCACTAAGTTGACTTGGGAGTTGTTAGACCTGACATGCAGCAAATAGCGCAAGTCTTAAAACCCTGGGTAGGCTCTGCTGACTCGGGCCAGCAAGGACGGATTGTTATGGACTTCCGGCTATGTGCCTGAGTCAGGCCAAGTTGACCCGAGCAACTTGTCTGGCAAAAAAATGTTCAATGTACTCGGGTTCTTAATTAGTTAAGTGGGGCCCATCGTTCCATAATCCAATCTGTAGGTATGATATGGATTGCTGTGGATGGATCCCACTCTAAATAATTTCTACATTAGAATATCCTAGTCACCAATGTTGGTGATTTCTTCTTAGTCACGTTTAGACCATTACTATATTTTAGTATTTCCCTTCCTAAAGAATTATATGATGTGTGGCCCGGTTCGGTGGAGTTTTTTTTTTTTTAATGGTAGGGCGGAATGGATAGCATCTGAATGAATGCAGAACATAAAGGTTTCACCAGTTCACCTAGGTAGGTGGCTGGGCTTGAGCCACCTGACGTAGATGGTTCGAGCAGTTTCCTTCCAAAAAATAGGTTTCTAGTGACCCATCCTTTTTTTTAGTGGGCTGGTTCAGTCCAACTGTCTGATCTGGTCTGGGTTTATGAATGCTGCTATTTGTTTTTCTTCTCATGGGTGCCTTACGTTTCTGTTTGAGATGATTTCAGGGGTCTGATAAGTACTGCGTAAGGATGCCCAACAAATGGAACTTCTCTTTTGATTATTTCTATGCCTCGATCCTAGCCCTTGGAATCTATGTCCCAGGCATGGAACTTCACCTTATTAGTGTTTGATCAAATATGTTTGTGGATTTCTGTTGCATAGTTGATAAGATTGATAGCTGACCATGTTCTGTTATTGGATTGTTTCAGGCAGCCCACACATGTACCAATATATGCTGGGGCAGAGGAAGAAAGCTCTCTCCAAATCTAAACGAGAGTAGATGAAAGATAAGTAGGCTTTGTACCACTTTCTTAGGAATGATACATGCATTTTGTGTAACTTACCTGTCATGTTGGAACAATTCGAATTTCACATGTTATTCGATGTTGAGGCTTGTGATATCAATGGATCGATTTGTCTGGTATTCTGGAAAATGTGGGTTGGGATTTGAGTGTTTTTGTTGCTACTCATCTTTTGTCTAGTTAGTTTCTGGAACAGAATGGATTTTCTATTAAACAGAGATATTCGAACCATAGTTCAGAAACTCAAAAACTTGATTAGACTCAATTTCTAGCCGGGTTGGGTTGACTTGAAGACTCCAATGAGTCTTTGCTTGACTTGAATGGATATTTAATAATTAAATTAATATTATTTATGGATATTTTGAATAGCGATCTATAGATAAAATATAAAAATAATGGGAAAAAATGCAAGCATGTAGAGCTTGGCTTCCTGGTTAGAGACATCACAACCTCGGCAAGAGGACTCGGGTTCGAAACCCACTTTACATTTTATAGAATTTGCTTCCCAAGCACATGATGCGCTTTGAGTAGAGTTGAGCTGACAGTTTCATGGTGTGATTCGGCTTGACATCTCGCCAAGTTGGCTCAGCCACATTTCGAATTTAAGTCGCCAAGTTTTAGAACTATGATTCAAACAGGCTGGATCCACTGGGACTGCAATCGGTTCATCTAGTGTTTTCATTTTAGTATTTTGTTTTTCTGATTGATGATAAACTTGGGAAAACATGTAAGGGATGAAGAAGAATGTTAAGGGGGCGTTTGGATCGTAAGTTACTTTACATAAGCTACTTATGCCTCAAGTAGTTTATCTTAGTTTCTACTTATTTAGCAAATAAGTATGTTTGGCAAACAACATTCTTATCAGCCAAAAAGTAGAAAAGTAATGGTTTCCCACATCATATAAGTACTTATTCATCAAGTTTGTTTGGTCCACCCTTAATATCCATCATCCATCATGCGGGCCATTCATCATTAGGGGTTTGCCTTTGATGTGGACAATCCACTATGTGGGCTCACCTTGATGTGGGTCATCCATAATGTGGGACCCAATTTTGATGTGGACCACCCATCATGTGGGGTCTCCTTTGATAGGGAGTTAAGTTAAAAAAGTAACTTAATGGGTGGTATCCAAACAGGCCCTAAACTAGTGTTAATTGCTTGCCAACAAGTCACAAGTCACCTAGTTGGAAAGACTTCCAAATTCGATGGTGAAGCCCATCACAGTATGCAGGCACCCTGGCCCAACCACAATAGCCATTGATGCATGCAGGTGAACATGGAAGCAAATAATGTAAGAAGCATATGCTTGATTTGCTCCTCAAGAACTCCAATATTGCACAAAGCATCATGCACAATCTTACCTCATTGGATGCTCATAATCTGTTTGCCCGGGCCATGCACAACGTACGTCCGGCTTAGAATGCTGTTGAATCATTCACTGTGAATTGACGTGCTCAGGCGATGTGAAGCACTACTCCTGCAGAGAGATTGAGGCTGTTCAGACTCCTCGAGAGGGTTTTGGCTGCCCTTGACATGGATAAGTGCAGAGAATTTGGTGTGATTTAGTTTCAAACTCGCTAGTTGCTGGGATGGTGTGGAAAAACCCCAAATGGATGGTTATGTTTTTCCGATGGCCCATCAATTGGTATGATTTCAACAAAGCAAATGACTGGATCAATTGTTTTATTACTGTTAGATTGGCATGATTTCAAGGCAATGGCCCATCGATAGTTGGTCACTATTGTCACTACCCGACGAGGTTTGGGCGAGCGGCCATCACTGTGGGTTTGCTCCCTAGAGGTGTGGGTTCGACTCCCCTCCTTGGCATTACCTGATACACGTGGTTGCGGGTGATTGTGCATATCTGCAGGGAATAGTCTCGCCTCAAAAAAGGGCGAGGATACCTTGTGTCGTCAAAAAAAGAAGAAGAAGAAGATGCTGGTCGCTGAATGAACACCCAGGTTCACTATCCACACATGTTAAGGAGTGGTTGGAGAAAAGTTTTGGCATGCTATCATTTCTCCCACTTTCATTTCACGGATGCATTTGGAAGGTCCCGGTAGAGTCCAAATGCAAGTGAGATAGCTTTAGAAGCTGCCCATATGTCACGAGTGGTTTGGATAAAAAGAAAAAGATAAAAAAGAGAGTAGGAATTGGAGGCCCGCTTAGGGCAGAGCTGTGTGGATGCAAAGAAGAAGAAGAGGGTCCTTACTCATGGCTTAGTGGTAGACTCGCAAGAGTTTCAACACAAGGTCATGGGATCGAGTACCCATTGTGGTGAAAATCCAATGTGGTGTGAGTGCATGGGTGTGTGTGGGGTGTGAGTGCATGTGTTAAAAAAAAACAGAAAAAAAAAAAAGAAAAGAAAAGAAAAGAAGATGTTGTGTTCCAAATAGACTATTTGAGCTAAGTTAATTTAAAAGGGCCATTTAGGTTATGACTAACTATTTTGTTTGCTATTTGTCAAACACCCTTGAAAAAGATAGTAAAAAATGGACTAGCCAATGTGGGATGAATGGTGACACATGTAGCGGGGCACATGTGGCACATGTGCGGTGCTTGAACATGAACAATTGCACTAGTGGCATATTTGGCCCATGTGATGCATATGCATAAAATAATGTGTTCCCCAGCACCAAAAGTAGGGATAAGCTTTCCATGTTCTTTGTTCCATCTTCTTGTAGAAAGATGTTGTCCTTTATCTATTCCATCTTTTGAATTTTTTCCCTCAATTCTTATATATAATCCACAAACAATGAACATGTTTACTCTTGATAGCCAATGCCATACACAAACTTTCCTGAAATCACTGCCACAAACATGTGCCTCGTTGGCATGGGAGTCACACCAACAACTATCGGGTGCTGCATCCAAACACTACAAACAGTTGAGTTCTGTTTATGGAAGGGCAGCAAAGGGAACTTTCTCATGTTATGGAGTGGAATGTTTATGCAAAAAAAAAAATAAAATAGCATGGAAGTTCTTACTAAGAAGGCCTAAACACATCCACAAGCACTTGAGACAACAACTATAAGAAAGGAGCTTCAACTAAAAAGTCTGGCAAGCCATAAATAGATTCAATGTGTTGATTTTAAACAGAAGAAAGGGAAACTGAAACATCAGAGCGTAGAAATTTTCATGGTTAATGAAAGAAATAACAACAAACAGAAATGTTTGGAGTCCTTGAAGCTTTTTCCACAAAAACTTATGAATAGCAAAATATATTAGGAATTTCATTCTTCAGCGGCAGCGCTTGCGGCACTGAGATCCACAGTTAGATCAAGAGCCTGAACCAAGAGACAAGAAAACAAAATCAATTACTAAAACAAGCCTTGCATTATTTTTGTGTGTGATGCTGAGTGAATTAATTAGTCCAAGTTGTCTGCTCACAGGTAGTCTTTAGTAGTGAATGATAAAAAAAAAATCTGACATGGTCCACATTCTACATCAACACATGGCCTGCATGATGAGTAGGTTGGCCTGATTTTTATGTCAGGTCAAGTACATGTTGGGGCCCACCTAATGCATAGCCTGGATGTCCCACACAGTTGTGTACGTGCAAGCAGTCCCAGCTGAAGTCTTATACGTAGAGGTTCAGAGAAAATATGATAGTTTTGTTGCAATGATGGGATCTCTCTCCAATGTGTTTCTCATCAGAAATAGTGTACTTTGATAGATATATATATATATATAATATTTCCAAGAGTTCATTTGGTTGGTATCACGAGACTTATGATATTTCATGATTGACCAGTCCAACTTGGTGCAGAATTTCATGATAGTTCATGAAATTTAGTGCAACCAAACACACCCTAAAGTAAAAGTAACAATTTAAGAACGAGCGTTTTTTAATTTATGAGAATTAAAAACCAAAATTACCTTTCCAGTTATCCGACTGTACATATCAATCACATCTGCTACTGTTGACTCGAAGTGCGTTGTTGCATCATAACTCTGTAATACATTCCAATTCAAATACCTGATCAGCAACGTGGAAAAAAAAAATCCAAACAGAAAATGATGGAAAACCAATCCACTTTTTTTTTTTAGTGATCAGTTAGTGGTAATATGAGTCCACGTTTGGATACTCGACTACATTTTATTCCAATTCATTTGATTCATAACAGAGGAGACCGCTTGGGGTGAAACCTTATTTTTAATGATGACAAAGCTCCTAATGGCACAATTCAAGCATTTCAAGTTGAACTCAGAATGCTATTGATCACATGCTATTTATTGAATGAAATTATTGCAATTCAATTCAATTGTGCATCCAAACACAGCTTTAGATAGCAACTGCAGCAACATAAGCATTTTCCAAAGCAAATAAGGGAAAAAAGTAGTATATACGTACAGTAGATATGAAGCAATTGTCTCCGTCGTTCTGGTTGGTAGGTTCGTATCTGTCGTAGATGTCAAAAAATGTCTCCTCTACAGGCCCAAGCAGTTCTATTCCAGGCTTCAACTCAACCTCGGGATTGTTGGTCTCCGCGTCAGTTGAAACAAAAGCAATGTATTTTCCTTTTGGGGCTACATTATGAGAATAAGAGCAGCAAAACAGGTACCTAAAATCCAGATAGAAATCAAGCAGTCTTGAGAAGGCTTGAATACTCAGTCCATTAGTGGCCTACACTTCTTTTGTTTTTCCTTCTTTACCAGTTCACACAACTGTAACCAATCGAGTGTTGATGCAGTGATTGGACTGTTTGTTGGTGTGGCCCATTCTTAGGTTTTTGTTTTCTTGGCTATGAATGATCAATGATTCGTTTTGGATCGATGTTGCTTATCTACCAACAATACAACTGCTGAGGATATGCATGCAGTGCATTGCAAGATCAAGTCCATTCATCCAGTTGAACCCGCCAGTAAAAGGCCATGGTCTAAAAGACTGGCCTGTCCAATCACAGGTCAGCTACATGTGGATATTGAGCATGGAAACCCACTTGATGAGTGGCTGATATATCACTTGTATTTGACAAATACCATTCTCGATCGTGTTGGTTCAAACACCTTTGTCACCCTTCATATGCATACAAATACACATAAACCATAAGGAGTAAGTACTGAAAACATACATATCTGATTTGCGTCCGAGCTGTTTCTGTGGCAGGATAATCTGCACTGATTGAGAATCGCTGGTATGTGGGATGGGATGACTCATTATACATATAGCGCGAGCGACTTTTCCAACCTTCCGAACCTGTCAGAATTAGTGGGTCACAATTCAAAGGCCCATTTGAGGAATTAATGAAAGGCCACGATTAAATAATTAAACTCTTGAAAATCAATCCTAGTTTACCTTGTTAGGTAGATAGGAAGGATCACATACAACTTTCTTGCACTTAGCAGTTTCTCCCTCAGAGGTCACACCAAAAGCTTTCCCATTTTCGTCAAACTCTACCTGTCGTATACACAGAATCATAGGTGACAGACTTCAGAACTTCTGCAATATCCCATATTATTTTGTTATGTTTTGTTCTAGGATTATATGCCATAAATTTTTTTTTGAGAGAGAAATGATACAGTAGTCCATGAAGTACCATAATACGGTACTGCACCAATCAGAGAGGGGCAAGTGGAGTGGAATGTGAAATCTCTTGGAAGTGCTTTAAGAAAACACATAGAGTACTCTGATTGGTGCATTACTCTATTATGGTATCGCATGATCTCCTGAATCATTTCCAAGAAGATTAAATTGTCTCTTTTCCTTCTTTTCCTTCTCTTTCTTCTATTCCTTTTTTCTCTTATTCCACTGATTTAAACATATGGGATCAGAGCAAGATCTTGAATAAAATCAGATCCACAACAGATACAGCTAATAGTATTATTTGAAGAACCTTGGGAATTCGGGCAGGCAAAAAGCTTTCCCACCATTTAAGACTTCATTATTTTCAAGCTATACTTGAACAGATGAAATTTTATTTTTTATTTTTACAAACACCCATCCACACACACACACACACTCCACATGGGCACTTGAACCCAAGATTTCAGTGTTGAAATGCAGAGTGCTACCACTGAGCCATGCAGCGAGACTCAATGAATGAAATTGTTTTTTCAGGGAAGAAAAACATGCCCATTTATGTTTTTTTTTTTTTTCCATGCCAGTCAAACACAAAGTTCAATATGAAGTGACATACCAACATATTCAACCAAATGTCAAATTGGGGTGCTTCCAAACGTGATATAGCAGGAGTGTTTTATGCGTGAGTCTTCTTGTCGGATGGAAACAGTAGCAGTCAACGATTTCAGAAGGCGAAAAAAGTACCTTGCACTCAGGCTTGTTGAGCATGTAGGTGCCACCATAAACAGCACTTAGACGAGCAAACGCCTGCAAATTGCGAGACAGCGATGTCAAAGCATTTGGGAAACTTCCCAAACGGATTGAAAATGGTTATGGATGAAAACTGACCTGGGGGAGTTCTCCTAATCCGTAGAGTGGGTAAATATATGGAGATCCTCCTTGAAATCGTGCCAAGGACTCTGCATAAAGCTATGTAGAACAATTGCCAAAACAATTAGCATCTCATAAATCCCACCATCATATGAAAGAAGTGTCTGGCAATAGACCACCCATTCACCACTAATGGTCTTCTATTCTCAATCCTCTTAACTTATAAAATAGAAGAAGACATGCAAGTGAATGTACAAGGTTGTAAGAAATACAACTCTGTTGGGGTGAATTAATACAATGGAAGAGATAATATATGTAAATTTAAGACCCAATTAATGCGTGGTTTTTTAGTGATAAAACCATTGGTATTGATATGACGGGAAGTGCTGATATGACTTTCACCTTCATTCTTTTTACAGTATCCAATGCGGGCTCATCCAAGTAGTTATCGTTGCTATGAAGTGCCAATGCGTGCCCGATAAAATCAACCGTATTGTCATCTAACCCATATTTCCTACATAGAAAAATAAAAAATAAAAAAATAAAAAAAAACTGCAATCCAATTCACAACCTCGAATGGAGAGAACATGAAAATTTGATACCACAGGTTTGCTACATGATTTTATATCTAACGGTCATAAACAACCATTAACATTTTTTACTACCAATGCCAAAATTCTATTTATCAAGAACCAATTTATATTGGAAAGAAAGAAATACTAAGGAAATTCGCAGCTTGTTCGGTTTTTTGCTGAAATGGATGAGATGCATGGGGACCATTTCCAAAATAAATATGTTTCGTTGTGCGACCGGGTTCATTCTCCGGCAAAAGTGACTCGAGTCAGACTACCTGACTCAGTTTCAGTGGGTTTTAATCTGCTTGTTAACAAGGCCTGACCCACAACTACTTGCATCGGATTCAGAACGGAGAACTGACGTAGTTTGTAGCTATGACAACTCATACAAATCAATAGCTGGTGAAATTTAGAACATTAGAGCATATGGCCAAATTAAACTCTAAAACAATAACTTAGTGCAAAAGAAAAATATAGCGTAGTTTAAAAAAGGCCATGAAGCATGCCGACAAGCACAAATTGAAATTTGGAAATGGGCCCGGCCAGTACCTGGGACTCTGGCCGCCCATTGGCAGTTGTAAATCTTGAAATTTGGAAATGGGCCCGGCCAGTACCTGGGACTCTGGCCGCCCATTGGCAGTTGTAAATCGAAGCGGATGAATCAACAACACTAGTCAGAACAACACTTAGAAACATAGGTAAAGATGAGAGAAATACGAAATAACTTGTCGCGTTGTGACTTTGTTGAGGTCTAGCCCTTCATGCGATTTTGGATCGCTCTCTTCGTAATCTTGCACGTAAATGAAAAACTTCCGAGCACGTCTCTTTTCAAAGAGACCCATCAACTGGGATTTTAATGCTTCCACATCAGTAGCCGGCACTTTGTGAATCTGATGATTATGATAGAGTAAGATGTAAGTGTAAAGTGTCTGAAAGGTTGTAAGTTTTAACTGTAACTGTTGCATTGATTAAAGGAAATGATCAGTAATTATGAGAGATCAAAATGACATACCTTCCCTTTGTTGTAAACAAAACTACCATCGACGGCCTTGAAGCTCAGATATTTAGTAACATCGGTATGGATGAGGACGCGGACCAAAATTCCATTGGCCATCATGAACTGCCCAGGGACATCAATAACGCCTTTTTAGATCGCATGGAGAAATGCAGGAAGTGGCATTATATGCAAGTTTATGGGGAATGCAGATGAATGAGGAAAAAAAGATGGGGCTAACACAAGCTTTGTTGCCTCTCTCTCTCTCTCTCTCTCCCCTCTTCTCTTCTCTTCTTCTCACCTCTCTACTGGGCACAACCGCAAAATCAAATGCAGAATGCATAACAAAGAAGGAATACATTGTACATGTTGGGCCCACCTTTTGGTGTTCTAAAGTGTTCATATTGTAGGCCACATGGTGACCAGAGATAACCCTCAAAATCTTCCCAGCTGGATGATCCTAACCATCTGACCGGACCCGTTAAATGTAGAATATGGGTTATGCTTGTATGTTCCATCTTCTTCAGATGGCTAGGATCAAATGCTAGGGGAGATATGATGGCATTGTTGGTGTGTTTCAAAACAATTCCATGTTTTGTGTTGTTTCCTACATGGGCCAACAGATCAACAGCTGGGTAATTGAAAGGTGGGTCTTGCAAAAGAACATTACTTCTGTCGTTCGATCATTATACAGAAAAGAGTCCGACTGTTATCATATTCATCTAACATTTTTAGAGCCACGAAATCTTTGATACCTTGGGAATCATATCGACATTGTAATCCCTGCTCGAACCCAACTGCTCTGGAGGCTTTTCATCGCCTCTAAACCTCTTCCAAAGCTGAAACCAGAAAAAAATAGAAGAGAGAGAGCTCCATGGGTAATGTATTCATCAAACAATTAATACACTTAGATTATAATCAATGGCAAAAGCACCTGTGTGAGACTGAGGGAGCTAGACTCTCCTCCATAGTAGTCATTTCGATCCATATGTAGTACCTGCATCGAACAAATACACGAAATTAGAACCAGAGAGCTCTGCGTTTGGATGTGACATTGAAAGGAATTGCAATAATTAGTTCTATGAGCTGAAATGACCCAATTGCATTTACCTTAGTATTCATATTGAGAGATCAGGCTCCAAATTAAAATTACATTAGATAATGTTTGGATGCTCACTAAAATTGTGTTTTAATACATTTTGCTCTTTAGGCGATCACACGGGAGTCGGCACCTTTCAGAAGCACACAACAACCTGTACTTAAATACGAAATTGTGCCCTAATCAAGCATCCAATGGGCAAAATTTCATATATATATATATATATATATATATATATATAAAATATTTGTGACGGCGAATCTGATGAGCGGTTTGGCTTTTCAAAAACATCTCCTATTTTTACACTTGTGTAAGAGGCAGTCAAGCAACAAAAGAAATGAGTAGGAGCCGCTTCCAGACATCTGTATTTCACTTGCAAATTTAATGAAGAGTGAAAAATGGGTAGAATCCAAACACACCCATATTGTTTGGTAGAAACATGAAAATGGGTTAATCTCATTTTAGCTATTCATAATTATTATGATTAGCTAAAATGAGATGAACCCATTTTCAGGCGACTACCAAACAGAACTTAGTTCCAAGCTTCAATACATAATTATGATTAGATAAATGAAAAGAACCCATTTTCAGGTGTCTGCCAAACAGACCTAGTTTCAAGGTGAACTTGAAAAGAATGTAATTGGAATTTAAGGATACTTCTCTACTCATACCAGAAACATCAATGCATTTTCATTACTCTGCAATTGGTTGAATTGTGTATTCACAATTCAATTTAATTGCACATCCAAACGCACCCTAAACTGACCACATTCATAAGAATACCAGCATGCGTTTAAATATCCGAATGTATCGCAAATACTGCACTAAACTGGCCAGAATACTAATCGATATGAATGGAAAGTTCACAAGTAGTATCTCACAAAAAAAAAAAAAAAAACAATAATAAAAGGAAAAAAAAAAAAAACATGAAACAATAAAAATGTAGTATTGAAATTCATATCAAGATCCACCATCATGCTTGGATATAAGGAATTCGTGGGGACAATAAATTAGAATTATTAATTTTATTTAGAGTAACTTTTATATATATATAAAATAATAATAATAATATTAGATGGCCGTTGTCTAATAAATATAAATTTTCTATAGTATAAATAAAAAAACATAAAAATAAAATCCATATGTCAGTGCAGTTGAAGGAAATAATCAACCAAATGACCATCATCGACGTTCTCTGTTTGTATAAGTGGGCCCATCGTTTGTTTATCTGGAATGTAGATCTGATGGATCCCACCAGTTGGACCATGTCCCAAAAATCTGCCATATTCGAAGATCCTAGGTGCTTGGTTTATGTTACCATTCCATTGGATTTGAACTGCCGGAGGATGAAAAAGGTTGGGATTAGACGAGATGGAATTGCATTTGGTACATGGAATTGCATTTGGTCTCAAGCGGGATCTCCGTGGATTTTGAAATCCACTACACATGTGGGCCCACATTGATGCTTGCGTTCATCCATGCTGTCCATCCATATATACCATTTACACATGACATTCTGGTTATATATGTGTACAAGTGAACAACATCCGTTGTAAAATTGGTCCATTAATTACAATTCTATGGTCCACCACACAGGATTTGGCTTAATCCAGTATTTTCCGTGGCAAGAATTTTATCCCAAACATGGGATTGGATGGCTAAAATACCATGGTATTTTCAGACATGCAATCCTTGTACAATAAGATGTTAATCCCATCTAATACAATTCAATATCATTTTATTCTAAGGACCAAACACGCCCGAACTGTATATTTGCTGGACAATGAGTGAAAGGCTATGATTGTTACATTGGGGAGATTTTCAAGGAGCTGTCAATCCAAGGCGTGGGCCGTTATATCAATGGTCCGGATACCAAAGGAAGTGCCTCACCTGTGCAGGCTTAAGGCCTGAGGATCTTATGAAAATCTTTGGGCCGAGGAATTATTCGGTACTCGACCCAAGGATATAAATACTGTTCTTGGGTATTTTAGGTTAGAATATCCTAGCCATCCAATCCTCAGCCATTTGTCAGTTGAATGTGGACCATTGCTGTGTAGCCAGTGCACCGATTGGCTGCGACACCCAGTCCAAGAAAGTTAGGGGGCAAGAAGCTAGGTGGGCCCACCTTGATGTTTGTGAGAAATCCACCCGGTCCATCCGTTTTTGCAGATCATGTTAGGACAGAAGCCCAAAAAGGAGCCACATCCAAAACTCAAGTAGGCTGCAGGACAGGAAACAGTGAGGACTGAACATACACTGTTGAAACATTTGTGGGGCCACAGAAGTTTTGGATTAGACTAATATTTTCGTGCTTTCCGTTCATCCCAGTAGGAATAGCCTTATGAACGGTTTGGATGGCATGTAAACTTCACGGTGGAGCCAGGGAGATTTCAACGGTAGGCATTTCCCTACCCACATTTTCCTGCCGTGCGGCCCACTTGAGTTTTGGATCTGCCTCATATTTGCCTCATATCTTAAACATGAGATGGAAAAATGGATGGACGGGATCGATTTCTCACAAACATCGCGGTGGGCCCCATTAGCTTCCGACTGCAGGAAACTCCTGCGACAGGTTCCGTATAGCCTGTGTTTCTTTTCTCAGCCATGTATTGCTGGCCACCACGGGATTGTTCCATGGAGGAGATTTTTAGGCCATTCATCTGACGGCATATGCTAAGATATCCGGTCCATACATCAGGTGTGGCCCACCAGTAATGCGCCCTGGCCCAAAAATCAAGCTGCTTCACTCATCAGGTGCCGAAACAGGTTTAAGAAAAATGAATTTCTAGAAGACAAGAACAGACGGTCTATATTCAATGCACAAGTGCCTCCCGCCTGATGAGTGGGCCAGTCTGAATTTTGGGCCAAGGCATGTTCGTAGAGGTTCCCATCTGATGAATGGCCCGGATCTCTCAGCCACGTGGATCATCACCAATCGTCGATAGAACCAAAATCAGACGGTTGATATTGAATGCTGGTCGAAAACCATATATCGTAGGAGTGAAGAAAATGAAATGTATGGAATACTTTGAGTCCGTCGACGGACAGAAGGCCGCTGAGGATGCATTCTTTGAGGCCTGTCCCAAGCACTATCACATCGTATTCTTCATCCATCGCGAAGGAGGCAAGCAGTTGCGAGAGAGAGAGAGAGAGAGAGAGAGAGAGAGAGAGAGAGAGGGATGAAATGAAGTAGATGCAAGCGATGGATTGTAATGTGTGTGTGTGTGTGTGAGAGAGAGAGAGAGAGAGAGAGAGAGAGAGAACAGGTCTTTGGAGCTTGGAGTGTGCACTGCTACTCTCCACGTTGCAACCGCGAGAGGTAAGTTCGGCGCGGGTCCTGATGGGAGAGGATTAGGGGTTACCCGGGCAACACCTTAGTGGGTGTTACCCTTACCGTGGGGCCCACCTTAATGATGTATTGTATATCCACGCCGTCCATCAGTTTCTTCACCCATTTTAGGACGCGTTCCTAAAAATTAAGTAGAACCAAATCTTAGGTGGACCACACCACAGGAAAGAGTGGTGATTGAATGTCCACCTTTAAAAAGTTCTTAGGGCCACATTAAATGCCCGACGTAACGTTTCCTTCTCATCCAACCCGTTGATAAGTTCAACCATTCCTGGATGAAGAGAGAAATATAAAGATCAGATTGATCCAAAACTTTTGTGGCCCAAAAAATCTTTTTAATGGTCATTCACCACTGTTTCCAGTTGTGTGGTCCACTTCAGATTTTTATCTATTAATTTTTGGGATCACCCCCTAAAATGATATGAGAAAACGGATGGACGGCATAGATTTACAAAAAGCTCATCAAGTTGGCCGGGTAATGCCCGCTAAGTTGTTATCCGGGTAACACCTAATCCGCTCCCGGTCTTGTTTTGAACAAGGATGATTGAAGGGTTGTAAATGGCCTGGACCCATCTCATCTTTTACCGGGTTGGGTTCGGGCCTGGGCCACATGTACCAATGGACCTGAGCACATTTTAATAGATCATGGTCCAGTTTTTGTTTAGATACTGGGTCCAGTTCGGGTATGCCATTTTGGACCCATCGGGTCTAGATGTGGTCAGTTGGATCTATCATCTGGGACTGTTGGTCAAGATCATCGGGCTGGCAATCGATCTGTTTCCCAATCACCCAACATATCCGGCGGGAGAAAATGGAACTCAAAAGTAGGCTGTTTTATCCTATTAATTTTTATTTTTTATTTTTATAATACAAATATCTGATTATTTTATCACCCAACTTCTATGATCTGACATGGACCATATCCATATTCCTACTCAGCTAATAATATTTATAACTAAAATATTAAATATTAATTTTATAGAAAAATGCTCCCCTACTCTCAGATTGAGTTTGTATAAGTTGAAGGCCATAAAAAGATAAGAAAAAAGTCCAAAAGAACATAATAAAAAGTTTATACTAGAGTTATAACAGAATAAAATGATTAAAAAGAATTCACGTAGCCAACTCCAATTAGTTAGGATAATGTTTAAATGATGACTATGATGTTGCTCATAAAGCTACATGAGCTACTGTCCTTCTAGTTGCATTTGTCACTTAGTCCAATTGATCTGAATTCCCTATTAAGTCTATATCACATTTTATGACCAAGAATCATATTGCTTAGATGATCCAATCTACACTTGATTTATCCTTATTTTTATAGCCATAGACCCTTTTTCCGAGCGATGGGATGGTTAGGATTGCCTAAAAAGTGATTCTTTAGAATCATAAGCACTCCACGGTAGGCTCCAAGAATTAGAAATAAATTGATCAAAGTGTTGACTGGACCTATTTTGTGAAAATGATCTCAACCGTCCAAATTAAATACTAAAATTCAGATAGGTACAATTATTAGATTATTGTGATATTTGTACGGTAGCTCATTAAACCTTCTTTTCAATTAATATACAGTCTAGATCAAGCAATCGGGCTATGCGCATCCCAATGCAACTTGGGGCTCAAGGCATTTCTTAATTTTAAATATTGACTACCGTTAACATGGGTGAGGAGGTTGATATGATATTCAATGATAATTGACTTTATTTTATAAAAGTCCATAAATTTTTATTTTAACCTTTTAGGATTTGTGGCCTTATTTTTTTTAGCGCACACACCCACACACGCCACAATGGGTACTTAAACCCATGACCTTAGTGTTAAAACTCTTGTGAGTCTATGACTAAGTCATGGGTAAGGACCCTTGTGGTTTCACATTAGGTAATTTTGTTAGGAAAATGTATATATTTTATCAGTTGATTATGTATTATATATATCATGAAAATGTGATTTTTCCTAGTAAATTGCTAATTTTATTAGATATTTACCTTATTTTTCACATTTGTTAATTAAATGTAGTAGGAGTTTGAATGCCCAACTATTCGTCTTCTATCCATCCTATATGGATGATATTTGTATTTGACTTATATTTGATTATTCAACTATTTGCCTTATGTCCCATTTATGAATCAGTATTTATATTTGATACCAAGTTGGATATCGAATATAGATATTGCAATGTTTGATTGTTTCCAACCCATTTACAAACCTACTCATCCCTAATTAATTCTAGTAGTTATGTATTTTTCAGAAAAACAAATTAAAAAGTTATTTTTTGAAAATGAGCATGTGTGTATAGAGAGAGAGAGAGAGAGCAATTATCTCAAAAATATTTATACAGAATAGTCCTAATAAGAAACTTAGGTAGGTTTTTTGGAGCTCTATTATATGCGCTTTGCACTTGACATGTGCTCTTGGTTTAGATCCACGAGTCAGGGTGCAATTAAGGAGCAAACCAAGTCCTTGCTATAGTGTTAGTTGGGTATATATACCAAACATATGATTATACACACCGCATAGACGATACATATTGTACTTATAGTTGGATTGACTAAAATTTGGATGGTATATATATATATATATATATATATATATAAAATTGTGTAACCATCTCTACCAAAAATAAATAAATAATAATAACAGTTAAAAGAAAGTATATTCATTCATGACAAAATGACTATTGTATGTAAAAAGGTTACAGATATCTTAAAGAGGCACATGAACTAGTCTCCATCAATGATACCCTCGTAATTTAAAGCTGCAGCACCAAGATCAGATGGATCCTGCTCGAGAGTTGAACATAGCACTTTCTGATTCAAGAGTGGATGACCAACCTAAAGGAAAAGGTGGAAGGACAAAAAGGAAAAACCAGAGACATTAAGAATGTCTCCGCAAATTACTATTCGACAACTCTCTCGTGTGGACAATGGCCCGCAGCAGAAGGTTTACAAAAGATTCCTATAAGGTCTATATATCTTAGACATTACAATATAAATAAACATAACAATAGCCTGGTGTTTCGAAGATTGTTTGCCTTCTCATTTATTTATTTTTACTTTTTGGAATATTCAGGGCAACAAATTTGCCTTATATTAACTATTCAAGTCAAAACTTAAAACTCATAAATCCATCATTTCTTTTAAAAATTTTCTTGTTTTCTCTACAGTGTGCTACTTCAATTATCAACGTTCAATATATTAATTGAGGCCCATTCAAATATTCACTTTGCACAGGTGATACTATTGATAGAAAGCTTTGATATGGGCCCCATGCACCAAATATGGAGCAGAACCGTGTATCTGGTGACCGCCAGTTGGATGGTTAAGATTTTTCGAAGATGGGTGGCCATCCGGAATATAGCTCATAATATCAACGGTTTGGACTAGTGAACCATAACAACATTGAAATTGAAGAGGGTTCATGAAACAGCATTGCATCTAAGAGAACCCGTTTAAACACCACGAGTATATAAGTGAGCCTGTTCACAGATCCATCTGGTGAGCGAGCTCCGGGTCCGACCATCAGGCCCGAGTCGGATTATTTAGCTCATCGCCTGAGCTCTCCCCGAATCATGTCCTCACCCAACACAGGGTGGCCCTGACCGTGGGCCCCACCTTGATGTATTTCTTATAAATCTAAGCTGTCCATCTATTTTTCCGTATACTTTTAGGGCATGACTCATGAGACCACACTACAGGAAATGGTGGTGATTGAGTGGGCCACATGAGTTTTGGATCAAGCTGATATTTGTCTTATCCCTTCATCCGGGTATTTATGACCTTGTGAACAAGTTGGATGGAAAATAAATATTAGGGTGGGGCCTTGGGAAAATTTTAATGGTGGGCGTGCAATCATCACTATTTCCTATCATGGGGTGCACCTGAGATATGGATCTGCTTTATTTTTGGGCTCATGCCCTAAATTGAGCTAGCAAAACTAATGGACGGCGTGGATATGCAAGAAATACATCAAGGTGGGCCCCACGGTCAGGACCGCACCTAATCTGCTCCCATTTGCGTAGTGGTACTTTACGGCCCCGATTGACCATGACTAGAATGTCCCTGACAAGGTTTCAAGACTCGGACGGGCCTCGTGTGACTCGTCCGAGTTGACTCAGACCTGGTCAAACCCAACCAAATTCAACACTGTGAGTCAGATTTCAAAAATGATAATAGGGGTGACTCGGCCCGAGTCATGACCGAAATCGGGTCTGAATAAATCTGGGCGAGTCTCCAGTCTTAAAAAAACTAGACCCGAACCAGAAAGGACGCAAACTCGGGTCTCCTTTTTTTTAGGACGTGGACCGGGATCCGGGTGCTAGTTGGGGTACCCATTGGGCCTTTGGACCTCATATTCTGGTGTGTTTGAGTTGGGTCCATGGCAAACAACTGAATCTACATGGTTGGGCTCACTTGATTGGAAGGATTGAATCACACACGTGTGGCTTAGAAACCCTCGTTGGGCCCACATGGTGGATTGGGATGGTTCTACCTGTCGGTCATTCACTGATTAAAGAGACTCGGTGACTCTTGAGCTGAGTCATGACTATCCGAGTCGAGGTGAATTGGACCCTATTGGGCCTAGTCAAGGACGACAAAGCCAGGTAACTAGTGGTATTAAACCAGAACAGGTCCAAGTGAGTTTGACTCAGCCCGGATGAGTCACAGAGTCGTCTGAGCCTTGAAACCATTGTCCTTCGGATGCAAGCCCAATTTTAACATGATTGGACCTAAAATCAGGCCCAAGCTCAACCCATGGGCCTCTACGCTCGTCCTCAACTCAACCCACCGGCATGTCACTTGTTCATCTAAAAGATGTAATATGTAGGTCACACCACAGGGATTTCCAGGAGCGAAAATTCGGATGGTCCACTCATTAAGCATGCTATACCGTAGGTGTCAATGGACGGTCGTCGCTGTCGATGTTGTAACAAGTAGAGTTGTACACAAGTTGAGTTAGATCTGTCAGCTCACTCAACACGACTCGGAAAAGCTTGACTCGCCTTGACTCGAAACTGGATTCGAACTGAGTCAAGCTAGTTTTTGAAGCTCGAAAAAATTTCGAGCCGAGTTCGAGCTTGCTTGAGATCAACTTGACCTGGCTCGAACCCCAAATCGAATCGGCTTGGTGAGTCGGTTATTTTGATCTTTAAAAAAAAAAAAAAAAAAATTTTAACACACGCACACACACCCCACACTCGCGCTAGTGGAATTTCACCAACTATGGATACTCAAAACCTTGAACGGGTGTTGAAACTCTTGAGAGTCTACCACCTGAGCAAGAGTACGGATCCTGGTTATTTTGATCTTGATGTTGCTTACTGAGTATTTGATAAAACGACTCGACGAAGTGTTGTTTTTTAAATTATTCTTATAGTAGGGTATTCTTAAAATGAGCATTTGAAGGAAGATTGAAGAAACAAATCCCTATAAAATAAAATAAAAAAAACTTTACATTATAAGACTGCTCTTATATTTTAATCTTGATGCTACTTGCCATGTGTTTGATGAAATGCCTACAAAATGCTATTACTATTTTTCATTAAAAGTGTGAGAGATTGAAGATGCATTCTATGCACTTGAAAAAAATGCCTCACAAGCTCGAACTAACCTAAGCTATTGACTGAACTAAGTTGAGCTGGCTAGTCAGACTTGAGGATTCGAGCCGAGCATGAGTTGGGGTTGGCTGTTGGTCAAGCTATGCCAAGATCAACTCACATACTACTATATTGTTGTTGGTGTCATCATTATGGTCGGACATGGATTGCTTGAGACAACCGAGGGTAGGAAGCTCTTGCGTTCGGAAGCTAGGTGGGACCCACCATGATGTTTGCGAGAAATCCACTTTGAACATCCGTTTTCCTATCATATATTAGGACATAAGGAAAAAAGAAAAAGAAAAGAAGAAGAGGCTGATGCAAAACTCAAGCGGCCCACACGACAGGAAACAGTGGGCATTGAGCGCTCACAGTTAGAACATTCATGCGGCCACAATTTTCGTATCCTGCTAATATTTTTGTGTTTTCAGTTCACCCCAGTGGAAATGACCTTATTAACAGTTTGGATGGCACATTAACATGAAGGTAGGATCTAGAAAGGTTTCACCAGTAGGCATTTTCCTTCCCACTGTTTCCTGTGTGGCCCAATTGAGTTTTGGATAAATGATCTCATGTCCTAACATGAGCTGGTAAAATGAATGGATGGGGTGGATTTCTCGCAAATATCACAGTAGGCCCCACCGAACTTCTGACCACAGGAACTTCCTATGCTTACAGGCAATCTGCATGAGTCGATCCTAGCCATCAATTAGGGTCAGCTACATAAATCCTGTTACGCCATTCTACTCTATCAATGGACAATCGGCCGACGATCTAACTTGATGCACGTGTGGCCCACTAAATGAGTGGATTGACCTTATTTTTACGTTGTGGACCCATATGTATAGCTCAGATGTTCCACGCAAGTGACACGTTGGCATAATAGAAAACATTACTGATGAATGTTTACACTCAAAGCCAAATACATAGGAATGAGGGAGTTGTTTGATACTCTGTCAAAGCTTGATATGCAGGCACTAAAAAAAATGTACAGTCGGCTCAACCGAGGAAACTATACTCATGATTGCTTTCAAAGCCCGACAATCAGATACCATGGACAGTCCTGACCTCGTCTCTACTGGATACCGCTTTGTTAAAGGACCAGCGAATAATTTTAGCCGTACGATGACTGTGATGCGGATTGCCCTATGCGAATTGGGTGGTGACCCTGCCACCACTGATATACGTGGTGTCAGGGAAATGTGGGGTCTACTGTGATATATGTGTTTTATCCGTGCCGTCCATCCATTTTGCCGGCTCAATTTTAGGCCATGAGCCCAAAATCGAAGCATATCAAAAACTCAAATGGACCACACCACAAGGAAAATTGGGGATTGAATACCTACCATTGAAAACTTCCTGAGGCAGGGGGCCACACATGTTTTGGATCAAACTGATATTTGAATTTTCCCTTCATTCAGCTCCATGATGACCTAATGAACAGGTTGGAAGACAAATAAACATCATTACAAGAGAGAGGCAGGTTTCAACAGT
Organism: Magnolia sinica; assembly: GCF_029962835.1. Lineage (NCBI taxonomy): Eukaryota > Viridiplantae > Streptophyta > Magnoliopsida > Magnoliales > Magnoliaceae > Magnolia > Magnolia sinica. The sequence continues at coordinate 68,398,364 of NC_080588.1, forward strand.
GGATGTTATTATCCAAGCTTGTCCTACAAGGTCCACTTGAGCTTTGGATCTCCTTCAACTTTGGGCCTACATCTTCAAATGAGTTGCAAAGCCAACAAACAACATGAATAAAACAATTATGACACGATGGACCTACAAAATCCTGACACTACGGAGGTTGATGGTGGTTAGGTGGTCACCACATAATCCAAGTGACCTTGATATCGCAATGCAATAAAAATAAATAACTTACTTAATTGTGTTTGGATGGGAGAAAATGAAATGCATTAAAAATTCAAATATTCTATTTAGATGAGAGTAACTTGGAAGAATTAGAATGCATTGTAATTTTTCGATATATTCGTAGGAACATGTGATACTCCAAGTCAATTTTAATATTCCAAATTAGTGTATATATATAATATTTAACGGAATGATTGTAATAAAACTTATTGAAATGTATACTTTAGCCAAAAATGAGAAAATTTTGAGGCTTGAATAGGCTATAAAAATAAGGATCACAAACAAGCATCTTGCCAATAATTTTTTAACCATCCATTAAATGGTTTTGATCATTCTATTGATGTGATTTTAGTGATGTAACTGATAATTAAATTGTTTCAGAGTATCATTAATATGTCACATATGTAGCAATATGTGCATACTGGTACCTTTATTTATTAGTATGACTCCGCAAGGGAGCTCAAAATGGCATTTTACCCTCATTTACTTCGCGCCCTCTTTCATATGGATGATTTCATTTACATAAACATTTACTCCATTTTATTTTATTTTCATACATTTACTCCAAATAAATACACATTGAATGCCATTTACCTTTATTTACTCTCAATTGCCTACAAATGTAGGTATCCAATAATAAGAGTAAATTTGTTATTTTATATATAAAAATCTTTCATTTTCATTGCAAGCACATAAATAATAAGTATGCACGTAACAACTTTTCTCAATAGTTGGTTCCTACAACCAGTTGCAAGCACCACATTGCAATGGTTGTTTTCCCTCGTGATGCAACTTGGCATTGACCCAATATAACATTAAGCTCGGACTGTGGTGTTTGTGTCATATACATTTTATTCATACGTTTTGCCCGGTTATAAGATATGAGGCCAAATACAAGATATTTAAAACTTAAGTAAGCCAAACCACAAGAAACTTTAAAAATCAAGAGCATATTTGGATTACTAATTATCACCATATATATATATATATATATATATATATATATATATATATATATATATATATATATGGGAAAAGGTACACATGTGCATATGATAAAGTCAATGGTCTGGATCGATAAGAAACAGCCAGGAATTGTACAAAACAGGTTTATATGATAAAATGGGGTGGAGCATGCTATTTATGCACTTGCAGCCACGTCATTTTCAAGGCCATAAAATGGCACAACAACGTCCCAGTGTAGACACGTGCAAATTGCAGAAATGTTATTTTCTATCGTGAAAATCACACAAAGTACATTTACCTATGAGGGACACATGTGCATTCAATGTAGACCGTTGGTTGTCAGTTTCATAGCCAGCTATTTCTTCGTACATGATCCTCACCTGACAAATGGAGCGCCTTGGGACCAAGGACGGGCACCATGGTTACCGGACTCGGATTCGGCAGTAACACTTCCAGTACGGACATCGGTGCTGCAAAAGATCTGTGTGTCCCACCATGTGCTATGTGTTTCTGGGGCTGTACATGAACCAAGTAAGCTCTCTCAACTCGGCTCGTAAAAGCCCGATTTGACTCTGTTCGAAATTGAGATTGAGTCGAGCTGAGCTGATTTTTTGAGCTCGAAAAAATTTCAAACTGAGTTTGAGCTTGCCAGAGATCGAACCCGAACTCGAATCGAACCTGGATCAAACCAGTTCAAGAGTCGGTTACTTTGATATTGATGTTGCTCACCAAGTGTTCGATGAAATGACTTAATGAAGTGTCGGGTGGTGGTAAGGAAACAATTACCATTTTTTCTTGATTTTGACCTTACCTACAAGAAGGGGTGTACATTGAGTCGAACCGAGTCGAGCTAGCCTCAACTTGACTCGGCTCGGCCACTAGCTAACCTTGGCTCGAACTCGGCTCGGCTCGGTCCTCGAGCCTGATTGGCTAGTTCGGCTCAGTTCGGTCAGCAGCTTGGGCCAATTCGAGCCAAGATCGATTCAAGTTCGCCATTGTAGCATTTTCACAAACACGTGGACTGCACCTTTAAAATCTCACTGTATTTGATACAATAGCAATGATTTTACAGGTATTTTATCAAACACCTTCTAAGTAACATAAAAATCAAGAAAAAAAAGGGTATAAGTTTCATATACATACCTTCCTTGCCACCAGCGACACTTCGTTTAGTCATTTCATCAAACACTTGGTGAGCAACATCAATATCAAAGTAACCGAGTCACCGAATTGGTTCGATTCGAGCTGGGTTCGATCCGAGTCGAGCTGCGGCTAGCTTGAACTTGGCTCGAACTTATTTTCGAGCTCAAAAAATCAGCTCGAGTCGGCTCGAACTCAACTTTGAACCGAGTCGAATCGAGCTTTTTTAACTCGAGTTGAGCGAGCTAGCTCGGTTTGTGTACACTTCTACGTACAAGGTGTTTGATGAAATACCTGTAAACAGCTGCTACTGTTTTACATATAGTAAGAAATTGAAAGTGTACTTCATGTATTTGTGAAAATGCCGCACAGGCTCGATCTTGGTTCGAACTCAGCTCGAACTGGCCCGATCCGCTGATTGAACAAGCTGAGCTGGCTAGTCAGGCTCAAGGACTGAGCTAAGCCGAGTTCGAGTTGGGGTCAGCTAGTGGCCGATGGGAAAATGGATGGACGGTGTGGATAGAACACATACACCACAGTGGGACCCACAATTTTTTATTTTTTTTTGGACAACCAACTTTGGTCTTGGAGGGATCGGTACTGAATCCTAGTCGGTGGTTCCCCACCGCAAACGTTCAGATCCTCCGCCGGTGCCACGTGGACAAGTGTGGTGCCGCATTACTGGCACTTGAAGATGGGTCATGTGGCATTTGCGTTAGTCAGTTTTTACGTCAGGTTGGGCATAAAGTATATCCAAATACATGGTGTGGTCCACTTGAGATTTATTTATATATTCACTTTAAAGTAACTGGCGGATTTTAATATAAAGATAAAATCTTGGATTACATCTAAAATCCTTTCTAGAGTTGCATGTGTACCAAGTGTGTCGCTAGATTATTAATCTATTAAGCACATTGCTTAATGATGATATTCCAAAACAATTAGATTATCAATTGCATCGCTATGATTACTTTAATATGATGATATGTGCCATCCAAAGACTATCCATATAAATCAACAAGTAAAAGTCATTTGTTAGTTATGTGATTTTGTGCCTGTGACGAGACTTCAAATTTCATTATTTTCTAGCAAAGTATATATTTTAACTGCTTAGTACAACCATTGTGTCAAACATTACATACATATATTGATTAGAGATATTAAAGTTAATTTAGTAATTTAATTCAAACTTATATAAATATACCATATGTAAATACTTTTGAGTTACAAGCATTCTGAATTCAAGATGACAAACACAATAGGAGGATTTCAAAACCAGGAGTTTCAATTCTACGGGATTCAGAATCTAAGTGTACTTAATCACGACCCCAAACATGGCCATAGTTTTAAGTAATGAGCTTTCAAGGTAAGCCTTAACAAGTCACCGTCCTTGGCTGGGTATCTACACTAGTCTTCAAGAAGTTTTCAACATTAGGCCCTGTTTGTTAAATCCGAAGTCTAAAGATTGAATCTGAAATCTGAAATCAAAAATTTTGTTTGGCTGAAGTTTGAAATTTAAGTACTGAATTTGAAATAAACCCATCTTAACAAACATATTAAATATCTGAAATATATTAATTTGACACATTTGCCCCTATCTCCTGTTTGGAAATGTTTTACATTATAAAGAAATTATTTTTTATTAAATGAAAATAAAATCATTATATTTAATTCAAATGAACTAAAATACTTAATAGAAAACTAAAATATCATTATTCATAAAAAAATAGATTAAGAAAATCACCACAATAGGATCCAGGAACATAAATTGTATACTGTTGATGGACGGTGCTGTGTTGCCCCCACCATGATATGTGTTTTATCCACATCATTTGTCTATTTTTTTTAGATGTGGACCATGCTATAGGAAACAGTGGTGATTGAATGCCCACCATTAAAAACTTCCTAGTGACTTCAAAAGTTTTGAATGAGGCAGATATTTGTGTTTACCCTTAGTCAACAGGTTGGATGGTAAATAAACATTACAACAGGCCTTTGGAAGTTCTTAACTGAACGTTGAATCACCACTGTTTTCTTATGGTGTGGTCCACTTAGATTTGGATGTCTCATTTTTGGGCTCGTGCCATAAAATGATTTGGAAAAATAGTTAGACAGCGTATATAAAACATATATATCATGGTGGGCCACATAGCACCGTCCAGTAGCCACCAAGCTGCTATGCAATCCGCTCCTGGATCCGAGATCCACCGAACCCGCACCATCCAGGAAGCAGATTGCGTGGTGTGCTCGTGTCGATGTCACCAACTTATGTGAGCTACTCCATAATGTATGTGTTGTATCCATACCGTACATTAATTTGGCGACATCATTTTAAGACAAAACAAAACATGAGGCAGATATAAAGCTCAAGTGGACCACAAAACAGAAAGCAGTGGGACAATAATTCCTACCGTTGAAACATTCTTATGGCCCACCATTATGTTTATTTGTCATCCAACTTGTTCACAAGGTCACAAAGACAAGGATTAAGGGAAAAAAAAAACAAATATCAGATTGATTTAAAACTCCTGTAGTCCTAAGAAGTTTTCAATGGAAGACCTTCAATCCCCTGCTTTCTATGGTATGGTCTACTTGAGCTTTACATCTGCTTCAGTTTTTGGGCTCATATCTGTTAAAATGTGCGAACAGTGTGGATATAACACAGAGACCATGGTATAGTCTAAAAAAACTTGGGACATTAACAAACTGGGTCCTTCCTCTTGCTCTGGTGGTAGACTCTTTGAGTTTCAACACCTGGTCAACGGTTCGAGCACCAATAGGTGGTGAAAACCTACTACGGCCTGAGTGTGTGGCGGTGTGTGTGATGTCTTACGTGTGTTAGAAATAAAAAAGGTCATCAACGCAGTCAGTTTCCCAAATCCTATTTGGGAGGGTACTACCAACCGCGACAACATGGATTCTCCTGTAAGGGGTTTGGTGTGGCCTACCTTGATATATATGTTTTATCCACACCATCCATCCATTTTTTTTACACCATTTTAGAGCATAAAATAAAAAACGAAGTAGATCTAAGGCTCATTGGGCCACGCTACCATTAAAAACTTCTTAGAGCTACAGAAGACTTTGATCAATATGATATTTGTGTTTTCCCTTCATCCAGTTCCTTTTGACCTTATGAAAAGATTAGATAACAAATAAACCTCACAGTGGATCCTAAGAAGGTTTCAAAGATAATTATTCAATTCCCCTTCTCGCCTGGTCCACTTGAGCTTTGAATGTGCCTCATTTTTAGGGCTAATGCTCAAGAATGATTTAGAAAAGTTGATGTACGGTATGGATCTAACACATAAATCATGCCGGGCAATTTTAGAAGGAAAAATTAAGTTGTGTATTAGAGACATAATATCTTTTGCAATTTCCAAGGGCAATTTTAGAAGGAAAAAGTTTTGATTTCAAAATAATTGGCGAGCGCATTCTCCATTCCCTGTTAAGCCAGACCTCCTTGGTAGAAAGTACTCCGTGAAAATGATGGATTTTTTTTTGAATTCAGAGTTAACAAGCAAAGCTTAATGTTAAGTTAATTTTTTCAGTGTTAACAACCATGCCCTTAATTTAACTCTTCATTGTTTTCTCTTGTGTGGTTTGCTTGAGCTTTCGATGTGTTTTAATTTTTTACTGAAAAACAAATAAACTGCATAGATAAAACATGTACATTATGGTGGGCCTTAAAGAATTTACTCACCACGCTGACACACAATCCAGATGGACAGGTAGGATCTCATGAAAGTTCTAACCATGCGGTGCTCAGTGGGCGAAAATGACGTAGGAAAGGTACTACGCGCAGTTAGGGGTGTACATCGAGTTGAGCTGGCCTCAGCTCGACTGGGCTTAGCCAGTAGCTGACCTCAGCTCGAACTCGGCTCGGTCCTCAAGCCTGATTGGATAGATCGGCTCGATTCGATTAGCAGCTGGGGCCAGCTCGAGCCAAGATCGAGCTGAGTTCACCATTATAGCATTTTCACAAGCACCTTGACTGCACCTTCAAAATCTCACTATATTTGAGACACCAGCGATGGTTTTACGGGTATTTTATCAAACACCTTCTAAGCAACATAAAAATCAAGCAAATAAGAGTGTTGGTTTCATATACATACCTTCCTTGCCACTAGCCACTTTTCTTTGAGTTATTTCATCAAACACTTGGTGAGCAAATCGATACAAAGTGACCGAGTCACCGAATTGATTCGATCCGAGTTCAATTCGAGCTGGATTTGATCCAAGTTGAGCCGAGTTGGGGCCAGCTCGAAATCAATTCGAACTCATTTTCGAGCTCAAAAAATCACGAACCAGGTCGAATCAAGCTTTTTCGAGTCCAGTCGAACGAGCTGTACAGCCCTATGCGCAGTAGGCTGGCGCGGTTCATAGGCAATCACTCGAAGCTATATAAGTGGCATGATATTTCCAAATCAAACCGTTCAAATATTGTGGACCCTACCGTAAAGGTCATCACAGGTTGAACAATCTGAATCTGACATCTGGTTCGTGGAGTACTTTCTCTGATTTCTTTGAATGAGGACCGTTAGTTACTTTTAATTCCAAACGTCCGTTAGATGTCCACCGATCGGCTGGCGGGGTTATGAAGTTAGTCTAGACTATGGTCGTGGATGCATCTAATGCGCGGGTCACAATGTGGACAGTTGATTTGAGTTGCTCGGGCGCTGCTAGTATTGTTATTGGACGCCAGTGATGCTACTCGTCCAATGTTTCAAAATTCACGCGTGTAACTATTTGTCAACTGTTGGACGCTTCTGTATAATACCGTCCATTTGAAGGCCACTGATCAGATGAACAGGATCATCTTATAGATTCCTATTTTAAATAATTCTCCATCTGCGGTATGGAAAAGTAGATGGACGGTCCTGCTTAATATATCTGCATGCCACATGTGATGCGGAGAGATGGCTCTACACGCGCGCAGATTCGGTCACGTGGGGACCTGATCTTAGGTAGGGCCCACCTCAATGTATGTGTTTCATATCGGCACCTTCCATCCGTTTTTGCAGCTAATTTTAGGGAATCAGCCAAAAAAATGAACTAGATCCAAATCTCAATTGGACCACACAATAGGAAACAGGTGATTAACCATTAAAATCCTTTTGTGTGGGCCACAAAAGTTTTGAATTAAGAAAACGTTTGTGTTTCCTCTTCATCTAGATTCTTGTGACATTATCAGCAGTTGGATAACAAATAAACATTATGGTGGACCGTAGAAAGTTTTTAGTGGTAGGCATTCAATGATCACTGTTTCTCTGGTGTAGTTAACCTGAGATTTGGATCTGATTATTTTTTAGTCCTATGCCATAAATGATCTAGAGAAATGGACGGACGGTGTGGATATACAACTTATACATCAAAGTGGGCCCCACAGCAGACCCGACTGAATCCGCACCCGATCTGCACATGCCGGTTGGCTCTACTTATATCGACGCCTCTTTTGGGCGCGGATAGCGCGGTGTACCCAACATCAGGGAGCTACCCGGTGTAAGGACTCCGTAAGGCGTACTATGATGTATGTGTATTATCCACGCCGTCCAAACATTTTTTCAGATTATTTTAGGCCAACATAAAAAATATTTAAGCATATGAAAACCTCAAGTGGACCACACCACAGAAAACGGTGGAGATAGTGAAATCCACGGTTGAAACCATCCTAAAGCCAACAGTGATGGTTATCTGTCATTCAACCCGTTCATAGGGTAACATATACCTAGATGAAAGGAAAACACAAATATCAACAAGATTCAAAACTTATGTGGCCCCAAAAAGTTTTCAATGCTAAGCATTTAATCTCCATTGTTTCCTGTGTTGTGGCCCACTTGAGCTTTTTCTATGCTTCAATATTTGGAAGATAGCCTAAAATGATCTAGAAAAACGGATGGACGGTATGGATAAAATTCATAAATTACACGGTGGCTCCACAGAATCCTTACACCACGTAACGACGTAGTGTTGGGTTCGCCATGTAATCCGCGTTCGATTCCTCGCATCAAATGGGAAAGATGATACGGTAGATACAGAAGAACCGTGATATGGTACAGCCATCTCTCCACAGAACACGTGACATGCTGATGTATAGATCGGGTCCACTCATATGTTGCACAGGGATGGATGGCTCATGTTTTAAAAATAAGATCATGATACAATCCTATTTATATTTTCGTTTTCCACCGTCAAATTAATGGACCCAATTCAGATGGATATTATTGTCCAATAGAAGAGATTTTTGAGAAATAGACCATCCATGCTAGGTACCCGCATAAGAACGGTCCTGATTTACCTATGAACCTGCCACGTGTCCTGTGCAGAGATGGCTATGATGTCTAATGGTTCTTCCCGCGCCACCATATCATCTCCCATCAAATGGACCCGCCTATTATTAAATGGTCCAAAATGACCCTGGCAAAAAGAGAAGAAGGGATAAGAGCTGGGACCCACAGCTTTTAAAGCGTTGTGATCAGAAGAGAGGGTGGGGGACAATCAAGCGATAGTCGTACGGTGATTCAGTACTTTTTACGCTTTTAAATACCATGAAGGGTCAAAAAGAGATTCCTTTCCCGATTTAAATTGTTTTTAAAAAAAAATCTTAATTTTTTATTTTTTTCATTTTTCGAAATCCGTCTGATCTCCCGCTTTTTTGAAGGGAATAAGTACTAAGATTCATCCCTTCCAAAAAGAATGTATTACTACGAGGAATTACCATATGGTTCGAAGCAATGGATTGCGTCCGAACCCGGCCGGACAATAAACCGTCCGACCAGAGGTCCTGTGGGTCCCACTATGATTTATCTATTTATCCACGCCTTCCATCCATTTTATCGGATCATTTTAAGGTATAAGCTCGAAAATAAAGCAGATCCAACGATAAATTGGATCACACCAGATATTGAGCTTGCACAAAGCATTAAGTGCAAGAGTCATCTCTGTTGTGGTTTACTTGAGTGTTGGATATGCTTCATTTTTAGTTTATAATCTTAAAATGAAATGAGAAAATTGATGAACCGCTTGGATAAACAGATATAACACAGTGGCCCGCACAGGAGCTCTGGTCGGACAGGGGTTCGGACGCAATCCACTTTCTATATGGTTCTGATGCATCAGCACGTGAATCGAGTCCTGGTGCGTAAATTCGAGCTGCGTGGGCCCACCCATGATGTTTACGTGGAATCCAAACGGTTAATCTGGTGATCTGCGTGGGGTCAACCGTCAAGTTTGAGTTCAATCCGGCCCATCTATTAGATGCGCCTGATATTAAGCTTAGATCCTGAAATTGATCAGGAACTTAGGTGGGCCACACCAAAGGGAAAATCGTTGGACATTAGGGAGGGTGGAGCCCACTGTAGAAAATTTCAAACGGAACGCAGGTCTGCCATCCAACCTCGTCAAGATGTATGAGGGGGCCCACCAAAATTCAGGCCATTTCAAACTCAGGTGGGCCGCACCATGTGAACATATGACTTTTGGGTGTACTTGTACATTGCTCCTCGTCGTATGTCTCGCGCCTATGTTTTGGATGAGTCTGAATTGTCAATATGAAGAGTGTCACGAGATTCACAGTCTGGATTCCACCTAGACATCACAGGTGGGCCACACATTGCGGGAACGTTCCAACTCGAACACTCTTCCTCGTACGGTTCATGAGGACTCGAAATTCCATGGTGACCCCTGCCGGGTAAACTGTGGGCCCCACCGTAATGTATGTCTTTTATTCGTGCTGATCACATGAGCCAAAAAGAAAAAAGAGACAAACCTAAATCTCAGGTGGACCACATGAAACAACGGTGATTGAACGCCCACCATTAAAATTTTCCTAGGGCCTCACTGTCACGTTGATTTGCCATCTAGCCCATCGGTTACATCACCCAGACTGGGATGCAAAGAAAAACACAATTACCTCGGGAAGCTATAAGCGGTGGGTGTTCCCTTGCCACTATTTCCTATGGCATGAGACTCATGCAGGGCTGCACGCGAACCGGGCTAGCCGGATTAACTCACTCGACTCAACTTGAAAAAGATCGGTTCGGCTAGACTCGAAACTGAATTCGGGTTGGAACGGGCCATTTTCTTCGGCCCGAAGTTGAGTAGCCGACTCAGTCTATATATATATTCTTACCCTAATCATTTACACTAATTTAGGCCGTCCAAATCATGGGTTCTTTTGTAGATGGACCAAAGTCCCAAAAATCTATGATAAAAGTCTTTTCCAAAAATTAAAGTTGTTCAAGTTACTTACCAAAGCCTTTCCCATGGAGTAAATGGAGCAGAGTCAAAAAATCATGATCATCTAAATCGTGGGTTAGAAACTGGCTCGAATACGGCCCGAACTCACCCGATTGCTGACTGAGCCGGGTTCGGGCTGGACAAGTTGGCCAGATGATCAGGCCGGGCCGGGTTGAGCCTAGTTCAACTTAGTTCAACTCGATGTACACTCCTAGACTCATGAGATTTGGATCGACCTTAGTGTTTAGCTCATCCTTTATTCTAAACTCTTAAGGTCCCAATTAAGTTTTTAATGGTAGGAGTTCAATTCCTAATTTTTCCTGTTGTATGGTGTTCTTGAGCTTTGGATTTGCTTCATTTTTTTTGGCATAACAAATGAGCAGCGTGGATAAATCACATATATCACAATGGCCTCCATTGATTTTGTAAATTTCTCAATTTAAGTATTAAAAAAGTAAGTTATTACATCTACACTAGGAAAAATGTGATAATTATTACCCATTTATATGGTAATTATAGTTGAGCCGAAAAATCAAACAGAACCTAAAGTTAGTGAGAAAAATGGTTCAATACAATTTATGACCCACACTATATGGTGCAATAAGACCCACCATGTAGGAATGATCTCCTAAAAATTGGATGGTTCTAATCAAATTTATTATTATTATTATTATTTTTTTCCTGTTAGCTTGTTAGTATACCTCACTGTCAGTTCAGACATCATGTTAGCCACCCCCACTAGGGATTAATGCCAAGACCTCAGTGTTGAAATGAGGTATATTTCACACAGTCTACCACTTGAGCTATAGATCAGGGTGGGGTTCTAATCATATCATTTCGAAATATTATTTAAATGTTAGTGTGTTTTCTGGCAACTATTTATTTTAGGGCTGCTAACCATTTCTCAACCATGACCCATATAAGCAAACGGTGCACATCCGGACATAGCTCATGTTTCAATGCCACGAGAAATAAAAAATAAAAAAAATTGGTCCTTTCACATACTATAGCAATTATATAAGAATTGTTTAAAAATTGGATCTATGGAATACAATTAATTCAAATTAAATAATATTGTAGGTCAATTCTCAAGGCACAATGGTAGACCTTGTGGGTTTGAGCGTTAAATTTGTGGGTTCGAGTACCAAACTTGAATTACGAAAATCTGAGGCGTTAAACAGGTGGTGTGTATGGGTGTGAGGGTATGTGTATTAAAAAAAGAAACGTGATTTAATTATCACACTTAGAATTTGGTGGGGTTAGGGATATTCGAAATTCATTGTTTTGATGAATTTTGAAATCTCATATTTTTGTTATGATGGTGTGTAATATGACTAAAATCTCTTTTTGACTTTATTTTTTATTTTTTTGAAGGTAAAAGAGTTATTAGTCTATTGCACAAGTTACATTCAAATGATACTCTAAAATAGTTTAATTATTTGCTACAACATTAAAATCATATCAATAGAATAATTTGAACTGTCCAAACATTGGCCATTTACACAGACGGTTAAAAACATCAATGAATCACTCATTTGTGATTCTTTTCATTGGTAGCCTACTGAGATTCTAAATTTATTCATTTTTTGCCAAAATATACATTTTAATGGGTTTATCACTATCATTTTGTCAAATATCATACATATATGCTAATTTTAGATATTAAAATTGATTTAGTTAACTAAATTTAGCTCTTGTGGGTATACTTAAAATTCTCATGCATTCCAAATAGAAGCTCCCGATCCAAGCTGGAATAAAGGAAAAATCTAGCAAATTTGCACTGGTTCCGACAATTTCATCCAGTTAACTGGGGCTCATGTATGCCACAGGTGCAATTGAGAGTGCCCGCCTATTAAGCTTCTCGCTGGGACGAGTATCAAATAACTCCCACCCTTTTTGTAAAAAAAGAAAATAAATAAATAAATGCATTTGGATATGGAAATTCATTCTCTCTCATCATTCATTCATAGAGTCTCGGTTTGCTCTTTGCTTTTATTTATTTATTTATTTTACTTGTGACAGTCATTCTCCACAATCATCTGTCTCCAATCATCTTTGCGACCGTTTAAGCCAAAGTAACTAGTGTTATACCAAAACTGTCCCTTGATCTGCCTCAAAACTACCAAAATGCCATGGTTATTCGGATGTTTTGTCTACGTACGCGTCGAAAGGTTGGACTTTGCAGGAGGCCGGATCCTGTACAAAGCTTTGTAGGTTAAGCTTATACTACACCACAACGTGTGGGGTCCATCATGATGGGTACATGACATCCAATCCATCCATCATGTGTACTACCTTATGTTCTTTTTGTTGCTAAAAACTTAAGTTCGATCCATATGTGGGTGGAATGCACCATGTAAAATCATTCCTAAAACGTCTAAAATCAATTGGCGAGGCCCACCTGGGTTTTTGAACGGTCTGAGAGTGGGCTGGGCTGTCCCACTATAGGCTGTGAGTTGGGTTGAGCTTGGGTCAGTCCAATGGCTATGGGGTGGGCCACAAGACCACTTGTTCTCGATTCTCAAACCATGGAGTACATGAGACCAGCGGTTCTCGTCTGAGTCTAATGCAAATCGTCCGAGTCAACTCGGACTAGGTCGAGTCAGATCTGGTCCTGTGCCGCGGGTCACCCCAACTTGCCTGAGTAGAAACTCAACTTAGACTAGTAAAGTTGATCCGAGTCGCAGAGGCAGAAAATAATAAGGGGACCCACTTATGCAAACCAATGACACGAGGACACATATCTTCATAAGCACTCTTTATATGGACCATTAGAATCAAAGATGATCCAACGGCCCATATTCAAGAAGGTAGAACCATTGGAACAATGTAATTTTTGTACTTATTAATAAATCTGGATAATTAATTTGGTTATTGCCCAATAAGAGTAGGAGAATGATGAGGAAATTAGAAAATATATGAAGTTATTCTTAACATAGGAGGCTCTAACTAAGCGTTTAGAATCATTTGACGTTGTTCCTGCCATCCAATTATTTCATTTGAAATCATTATTTTCCTACCTGTTAAAAGAATTTTGAATTGATTTTCCTAGTTATAATTATAGATTTTATGAAATTATCATTTTTTTTCACTATTTGTATGGTAAAAAATAATGAATATTTGTACTAAGCATTTATTAAAGTTTTTTCTTTGAAGAAAAATTATATAACTATTTGATGTAGGAGAAGGTGAAGAAAAATCTCATATATGGCCAAGATAATAATAATGATAATAATAAATTAGGTTAGAAAATTTGATCGAAGGATCCGATGTGTATTATAACTTTGTGGGTGGTTATCCTTTCACGTATATTATAATATGTTGTTGGAAATTTGTCGACGAGTTTTAAATGTTGTCAATGCTAAAGGAAATTAGGCTTTAAGTGATTTTTTAAAAATTAAATTTTATTATTTTCAATAAGTTATAGTTTTTGCTATTTTAGGGTTTAAAAAGTTTTGCGATAGTTTTAAGTTCTTATATTAGTTATAGAAAAGAATTCAAGTTAATTTTAATGTCAGTAATTGGTTTTATTAAATTTATTATTTTAAAAAGTTTTACTATTTTGAAAAAGGTATGAATTTACGACCTAGATCTATCTACACACTCTACATTATTTCCTTCACAAATAATTCTTTTCATTGTTTGGGTTGTAAGATATTATTAAAAATTCTCTAATATGGTCCGACCGCCCTGAGGGTTGACTCGGGGTAATGAGCATACACTCCTGTGCCATATCATCCAGAGAACAAGACATCGCATCCCCAAGTGTAGTCCTCGGCCATGCATGTTTCCGAACTCCCACCTATGTACCTCATAAAGATTGTCATGAAGCCCCCAGTCATAACAGGCTCAGGGATTGATCAGCTCGGGGAAGTTGAAGAAGTGCTCATCAAGAATAGAAGGAATCGAGGAGAAGATAAGTCTAACCCTCCGCTCGGAAAAACCAATAGCCCAAACGACTAATGCAGAACTTTCGAGCTCCTCATAACAATCCATGACTGGTCAATTGATTGGTTTAGCTCTACTTCAACACAAATAATCGAAGACTCAGTTCGAGTCATCTCCAATGATTCGTGATGGTTGAGCTAGGGGGATGGTAGCGTGCCAAACGCACGTCAGATGATGTTTAAGAGTATAAGGAAGCTCGCCCGTGTATGCTAAACAAAACAATGGCCGTCCAGAAGGTCTTTATGATGTCCAATTTCTGCAACCTTTAACTTCTTCATGACTCATGATAGCCTCCTCGGATCACTCATATATAGGTTCACCTTGGGCAAAATAAGAAGTCCAAACCATGCTGACCCTAGATTGCTCCGTGCCGAACTATGATACTCTGATCAGAACTGTGCCAACTTACTTTGGGTATGTGCGACTCTGGGGTAACCTTTGACATTCGTCACCTGCGCATAACCATCCACTGCATAATTACAGGGTAACTACCAACATTCACCACTCACGCATATCTCGCCTAACGGCTAAGATCGTGCTTGAGATTACAGACTACCCTATCCTACATACGCTATAAGTAAAGGATCTACCCATACTGAAAAGGTACGTAGAATCTTTTACCAAAACTCCTTAACACGACTAGACCTAGATGCCTGGCCTGACTTTGGCATCGGAAGGTCCCTTGCTCTAGTCAGGGTCTCCTTTGCTCTTCTCTTGTACAGGTGCTCAGAGGTTTGAAGAGGGTAGTCTAGATTCTTACATCAATATGTGTGTGTGTGTGTGTGTGTGTGTGTGTGAGATGGATTTGGCTGAACCGAAAAGATCCTTAGAAAGAACCTATTTCCTCAAACAAGTCTTTGTACCAACATTTCATTATTTAGATTGGCAAAAAGTGGGTTCTTACAATATATCCTTTCCAGCTTAATGGCCATTTTTTACTTTCGTTATCTAATGGGTGGGTTAGAATGATCAGGTTTTCCATTTTCTTTTCTCATTACGTAAACATAACAAACAAAACCTCTTTCCAAATAAGTCTTTTTTGTCTTTCATCTACTAAAGTCATGTGATGTAACTTATCAAAAAGGCACCTTCACCTTATGCATGATTTAGCTCAATTGTGACAAAAGTGAAAATGATTTTTGCTCAAATGATTTACTATAAAGAAGGATTCATTAAGTTGGGAAGAAATCCAAACCCTTAATTTAGTGGGGTTTATTATCAATGGCCCACACTACCTTCGCTACCTGATTAGTTGTTGGAAACCTTAAGAAGAAGAAGATATTAAAATGTGATTCTTCTCTTCTGAGAGTAAAAATATGAATGGTTTAGATAAAAAAAGATGTGCTTTACTGGATATTCTCTGGGCCAAAAATATGTCGAATGTGCCATGTGTGACTATCCATATTCAAAAGCCACATGTGCCACCCTCAAGTGAAGTATACCACACCACACTCAATTAGAGGTGTACACAACCGAGCTAGCTCTGTTAGCTCGCTTGACTCGACTCAAAAAAGCTCGATTCGACTCGGTTCGAAGCTGAGTTCGAGCCGAGTCAAGCTGGCCCCAGCTCGACTCGACTCGGATTTAACCCAACTCGAATCAAACTCCGATCGAACCAGTTCGGTGACTCGATTATTTTGATATTGATGTGGCTCACCAAGTGTTTGATGAAATGACTCAGCGAAGTGTGGCTGGTGGCAAGGAAGGTATGTATATGATACTGTTTTTCCTTGATTTTTATGTTGCTTAGAATGTTTTTGATAAAATACTTGTAAAACCATTGCTACTTTCTTAAATACAGTGAGATTTTGAAGGTGCAGTCCAGGTGTTTGTGAAAATGCTGCACAGGTGAACTTGGCTCAATCTTGGCTCGAACTCGGCTTGAACTGGCCCGAGTTGCTGACCGAACAGAGCCAAGCTGGCCAGTTAGGCTCAAGGACTGAGTCGAGCCGAGTTCGAGCTGAGGTCAGCTAGTGGCTGAGCCGAGTCGAGCTGAGGCTAGCTCGACTTGGTTCGACTCGATGTACACGCCTACGCTCAATGACAATGATGCCCGCTGTTGAAACCTTTCTAGGATATACAGTGATATGTTTATCTGCCATCTAACTTATTCATAAGGTCAAATGTATTTGGATGAAGGAAAACATAAACATGAGCTTGATCCAAAACCTCTATGGTGGCCAAGAAGTTTTCAATTGTAGGCATTCAATCACGTGTCCTATGGTGTGGTCCACTTAAACCTTAGATCTGACTTTTTTTGGGATTTAACCCTAAAATGATATGTAAAAATGGATGGAGGTGTGGATAAATCCCTACAGATCCACCAGGACCGTTCGTCTCTAGCTAAATCCTAGTGGGGGTAGTATCCAATCTGCATCCCATTTGAACATTGTCCATTTTTCCAAACGCATGCAATTCCATATCATTAGCCTAAATCAGGTTTGTGGATAAGATACATAACTCATGGTGGGCCCCACAGAGTTTACTCAGTAGGCTGAGTTACCCATTGTGCAATCCGATTTCAGGGTCATACTCATGGGCGTATTCATTGCCATATTCATGGGCTAGTGTGTCCATTCACCATGGCCAATTTGATGATGGCTTGTAGCATGCATGCATATTTTGCGATGGTAATAGTGGTGCACTTGTCTTGCAATGCTAGCAGATAGAGCTATGTATGAGTCGAGTTAGCTTGGTCAGCTCGCTCGATTCGACTTGAAAAAGTTTGACTCATCTCGGCTCGAAATTGGATTCGGACCCAGTCGAGCTGGTTTTTGGAGTTTGAAAAAAATTCGAAGTGAGTTCGAGCTTGCCCAAGCTCAACTCGACCTGGATCGAGCCAAAACTCGAATCAACTTAGATCAAATCAGCTTGGTGACTTGGTTATCGCCGAGTGTTTGATGAAATGACTCAATGAAGTGTTGTTTCTAGTGCCTACATTCTCCACGGGATTGGCTGGTGGTGAGGAAGGAATGGATACGAAACAAATCACTACAAAAAAACTTTACATTATTAAACTGCTCTCAAATCTTGATTTTGATGTTGCCCGCCAAGTGTTTGATGAAATACATGTAAACTGCTGTTACTTTTTGCATTCCGTGAGAAATTGATAATGCACTTTATATATTTGAGAAAATGTCGCACATGCTCAAACTCGGCTCGAACTAACTCAAGTTGCTGACTGAACTGGGCGGAGCTGGTTAGTTAGGTTCGAGGACCGAGTTGATCCGAGTTCAAGCTGGGTTAGCTACTAGCTGAGCCAAGCTGAGCTCAGCAAAGCCCAACTGAACTCAATTCATATACAACTCTACGCAGCAGATGTGGAGTTTCGCTCGCATATCTGACCAAATCTCTGGTTGGCCACCATATCATAGGACATTTCACAAAAAACCACAATGCCTGAACAATATCCCTAGCTATAAAATGTTGACCGTTGCTCGAGAAATGCAATGGCTATTCCCCGTCTGCTTATGAGGGTGTGGAATGGGACCACCGTGATGTGTGTGACATCCACCCGTCCATTTGCGAATATCATATTAGAATGAAAGCCCAAAAATCAGGCCTATCCAAAAGTTAGGTGGGACACCCATCAGGGAACAGTGAGGATGGAGATGCACACCATTGAGACCTTCATGGCCCACTTAAATTTCAATGGCGGACGCCCACTTTCCCACTATTCCCTCTGGTGTGGTCCACTAAATTTCGTATTGACCAGAGTTTTGAGCTTATACCTTAAAACAAGCTGGCGTGGCTAAAGGACTTGGTGGATGTAGCGTGAGGGCTCGGGACAGGCAGTCTCGGGGGCCACCGTTATTTATGGCTTTTATTCGCACCGTCCATCCATTTTTTTTCATATTATTTTAGTTTATTAGCTTGAAAATAAGGTGGATCCAATGCTCAAGTGGACCACATCACAAGAAGCAATGCTGTTAAGGATGTCTGCTATTGAAACCTTCTTAGGGCTCACCGTGTTGTTTATTTACCATCCAACGTGTTGATACGGTGGATGAAGTGACAAAACAAATACCATCTTTATCTGGATAGTTACTTTTGTTCTGGTGGTAGACTCTTAAGAGTTTCAACACCCAGTCAAGGGTTCAAGTATCCATAGGTGGTGAAATCCTACTACGGCCTGAGTTAGTAATTTAATCTTAACTATGTAATTTACTTGAGCCTTGGATCTTTCTTATTTTTAGACTTATTTTCTAAAATGATATGAAAAAATGAATGACTAGGTGTAGGTAGAATCTATGCATCATGAAGGCCTTCATAGCCTAGCCTGTCTTACCTGATTGGTATTGTTTTCTAAGAAACTAGATCCTCTTCTTGCTACAAGCAGAAAAATACCACTATCCTGCATCATGATTAGTCCATGTCAGCAGTGTTACACTGAATGCAATGTGTGATAATGTGATCCAATTGCATTGCAATAAGCAGAATTTTCCTACCTGTGATAAACTGAGGTAATATTCATATATCAAGGCGGGGTTCTTACTCACATCCCTTGTTCCGCGTCGCAGCTAAGTGGTGCTCTCTCTGTTGGATTATTCTCACGGCTGATATCTTTCAATTGGGGCAGATTGGGTACTTCCCCCGCTAGTCCTGAGCTCAAAACAGGACCACCATAATGTATGGATTTTATCCACACTGTCCATCCATTTTTCCATGTCATCGAAACCTTCGTAAGACTGGAAACCTTCCTGGGACCTACCATGATGTTTATCCACCATCTAACTTGTTTAGAAGCTTAGGGCATGTTTGGGAGCATGGATTTGAAACTCCTTGGATTTGAAATCCTCTTATTGTGTTTGGCACCCTAGATTGAGAGTCAATTTTAACCCAAAAGTAGTTATTCATAGTATATTTGCAGGGGTTTGAATTTAATTACTAAATCAACTTTAATATCTTTAATTAGTGAACTTATGTAATTTTTGACACAATAGTTGTAATAAGCCCGCCGAAATATATACTTTGCCAAAAAATGACGAAATTCCAAGTCTCGAATGGGCCACAAGCATAAGATCAAATCCGAGTAACTAACCAATGATTTTTAACCATTGATTTATATGGACAATGTTTG
The DNA here is from genome assembly GCF_029962835.1 of Magnolia sinica. Classification (NCBI taxonomy): domain Eukaryota; kingdom Viridiplantae; phylum Streptophyta; class Magnoliopsida; order Magnoliales; family Magnoliaceae; genus Magnolia; species Magnolia sinica. The sequence continues at coordinate 68,417,958 of NC_080588.1, forward strand.
GACGGTGCTGATCATCTTATTAAGGGCCTGTTTGGGCGGTGGGATTAGAAGGGATTAGGTGGGATGGGATTCATCTGGTTCTGTACCAATTCCACCCCATGTTTGGAAAGAATGGAAAAGCGTGGAATTACATTAAATACAATTGCATTGGGTTCTATGCCAATTTCACTCAATGTTAGCAAGTTGTGTAGGTCCCACCATGATGTGTGGGCTATATCCACACCGTCCACCCATTTATCGAGATTATTTTAGAGCTTGGGCCAAAAAATCAGGTAAATCTAAAGCTCAAGTGGACTCCACCATAGAAAGCAACAGGGATTGAATACTTACCATTGAAAACTTCTTTGGGGCCTCAAAAGTTTTGGATCTACCTCATTTTTAGGCCCATGCCATAAAATGAGGTTACAAAACAAATGAACAGTTTAGATATAACACGTGTGTTATTCTCAGTAATTTCAAATGATGGTGGGTATATCCATTCAATGTACTACCGTATTATCAACAAAGCATGGCATTAATCTTATCCCATGGCAACAGGGACCGATCCCTGCATGGGTAATAATTATGTTTTTTGAATCCCATCCCACCTAATTCCTTCTAATCCCACAGCCCAAACAGGCCCTAAAATAATTATAGGGATGGAATTGATAATCTAATTATTTTAAGATATCATTAGTAGGTCATGTGTCCAATAGATTAATAGTCTAATAATACGCATGTTACACATGCAATTATGAGAATGATTTTAGATATAATCCAGGGTCTCACGTGGATTTCAAACTCCCAGTATTTGGAACTCCCATTTACTTTTGTGGTGCCAAACAACTCAGGAAGTTTGAAATCCCCTTAAATCTCCTCAAATCCCTCCAAATCTACCGTGCCAAACGAACCCTTATATAGATGTGAATGAAGGGAAAATACAAATATCAACTTGACCAATAACTTATGTCGCACCAAAGAAGTGTTCAACCATAACCGTTTAATCCCCCATTCAGAGGTCCACTTAAACCTTTGATCTACCTAATTTTTAAATCCATATCCTAAAATGGCATGGAAAAATGCATGGATGGTGTGGATAGTATCCATACATCACGGTGGCCCTCAGAGTCCTAGCATGTCCCAATCTTGGAACTGGCGGGGTGAAGTACCCAATCCACGCCCCCCTTTCTTTCACCTAAACTTTCCCAAGCTGGACAATGGCCCAGGAACCGGACGGCTCCAATCATCCCACCATCAGCCACGTGTACAGACGAAAATAGCAAGCCTCCAAAGTAGAATTCAAAGGCTAGATCTGTTGACATGAACTGAACACCACCATCATAAAAGTACACGCCACAAGTGTACTCTTTCGGAGCGGCTCTCGGGCGTTGGATTTCCGACAAAAGCTGCCCAAATCACATGTATTTGCAAACGGAAAGATGCCCCTCTTGGAACCGCGTGATGGGGTTTTTCTGTCAATATACCAGCTAACCAGGGGCATTCGTGTCATTTCACACCCAGCTTCGGATCACTTCAAACCTTATAAAAATCCCCTGGCCCAAAGCCGAGGGGCATTTTCGTCACTCCCTAAAAAAAAAGTAGCATCCTAATCCCCAAAATTAGTATTTTTTGTTTTTGAAAAAGAGAAGTTATTTGATACACCGGGTGCGTATGATGCTTGATACACAGTCAGTTACAAATAGTACACTTAGAATCTAATAATAAAAACTAACCGTCTAAATTTTGGAAACTACAACTATTAGGATAAAATGTAAAAATCAGTTCGGTTGAAAAAACTTAAACTCTGATTTGTGGACAATTGTTTTGTAAAACAAGACCGTTGGATTTTTTCATTTCTTACCGTCCAATATATGTCTAGAAAAACTTAATATTTCGATTTAGAAACTAAGAGTTTTTTTTGTTCATTACACATCTAAGCTGTTGCCCATAATTGGACGGCTTAGTTTGAATTATTTGTATGCCACGTAAGCTATTTCCGTGTAATCTTACTGCCTGCGGATCGTTCATCATCATAATCTGGCAGAGTATGAAAAAGCAAAAAAGAGAATTTCAAACTCTATCATGCGCCTGGGGCGCTTTTGGATGTTAGATTATGAAAGTAGAAAGCTTCTGGAGTTCTATGGATTGAAGGCTGCTGTTACCTTTTCCCACTACTAAAAGGAGACCAGAACAACAACACGCACTCAAGCTTTGTGAGGTGGACCACGTTATCAAAATCGACTCCGTCCATCGTACGTGAGAAGTTATCTTAACCGTACATACAAAAAAATCTAATTAAAAACTCATGTGGTCTGCAGCAAAGGGAACAATGTAGATTGCTCCCAAACCACTAAAGTTAAAATGGTGTGGCCCACCTGAGTTTCAGTCGGGCTTATTTATTTATTTATTATTATTTATTATTATCTATTCTTCATCCTATATCTGATTAATGGGTTTCATGGAAGATACGTACGATGTGGCCCCACAACCAAAGCTATGGTTGGCGTCACTTCTCCATTCTTCCAACTGGTGTGGCGTATCCGACCATCGGATTTAGCTGATTTGTTGGCTAAACGGCTTATATCGAGGATAGAACCCGATAGACGGAGAGGATTTTACATATACACTTGGGTGTTTCACTTTGTGGATGGGACATATCTGTTAAATGACGCTGATTAAACAATCCTGACCATCAAATAGATGGCTGCCATTAGATGTAAAATAGGGAAACGGATTGGCTACTCCCCCTGCCACCAGCCGGGTGCCTGGTGGTCGGTGCTATGTGGGCCCAGCATGATGTATGTGTTTCATCCATTTTTACCTATCATTTGCATACAAATCTCAGTAGGACCACACCACAGGAAAACAATAGTGATTGGATATCCATCATTAAAATCCTCCTAAGGTCCACTGTACTGTTTATTTGACATCCAGTCTATTAATTAGGTCACACAGACCCAGATGAAGGGGAAAAAAATATAAGCTTCATCCAAAACTTTTATGGCCCCCAAAAAGTTTTTAACGGTCGACCTTAATTCAACACTGTTTCTTGTAATGTGGTCCACTTGAGATTGGGATATACCTCATTTTTGGTCTCATATCATAAAATGATCTAAAAACATAGATGGACCGAATGGATAAAACACATACATCATGGTGGGGCCCACAGAGCACCGACCACCAGCCAGGGGGAGTAGCCAATCCGTTGTGAGCGGTCCAAATTGGGAGGAAAATAAGATGATTACTATCATCTTATTGGCTTAAATTTTTTGGTTCTGCTCTAACTAAAGTTAGGTTGGGCAATTTGGACGGTCTGGATTTCCGTACAACAGTGCACGTGTGCGGTTGAAGATTCACCAACACGTTCTAAATGGTGCTAAACTAACACAGAGCCTATACGAAGATTTCCAAATACAGTGGTGGAGGCAGGTGTCCAGGGAAGAATGACCACACAGTATGTATAATTCCCACGTCGAAGGTGTGTGGGGCCCACCCCTTACGTGTGGTGGGATCCAGATTGTTTGAGGTGCGCATCCTCATCTACACCGTACTAACCCAGAATCATGCGGCGAGCAGCCTACAACCACACCTGAAACCTATATATTGGGATGGTGTGGCCCACCTGAGGTTTGTTGTGGCCCTTCGTCCTCGTGGGCTCACCTGATGAACAGTTTGGATGGCACGTACGCAGCACTGTGGACCCCACAATCCATCTGGACGTTTTATGGTGGCGTCCCATTCCCCACTGTCCCCCATCGTTCCTTTTGGTGGGGTGTGGCCCACTTCAGTTATTTTTGTTTGTGATCGCACACGGCGCATGTTAGCATTGGAAGTTCAGTCCAAAAAGCCTAAAACGCTGGCGCTCTTCCATTCCTATGAAGGAATGTTTTATCATGGTTTCTGAATCATAGGCAGTCCATAAATTTCAGTCCACCCCCCAAAAAGAAAGAAATTTTAGTTTTCACCACTGAATAATTGCTTTTTACATTTCCAAAAGGTTAGTTTGGTCATTACGAATAAAAAAGTTACACTGTGCGTCCCATACCGTTTCGTAGAGCTACCATCCCCACAAAATCCTTGACTGGTGCAATTTTTCAATGGATCCGAACGGTACAATTAGTGGACCGCGCATTGGATGAGCCATCACTCAGGAAGACAAAACGATTGGAACTTAATATGATGAAAAAAATGTACTGCTCGATCCATCGGTCGTGAATGGTTAGATTCACCAGTAGCAGTAGATTTTTTCATCAGGCCCATCCGTGGAGTGGGCCTATCGTTTAGTAGGCTTGGATTGATCATGCATTAGACGCAAACGCACTCTGGTTTCGTTCGGATGTGGGTCCTACTGAAATATTCCTGACCGTTTATACTATGGGCATATCACCGTGGATGACGATGATTCGAATATTCCAACACTAAGATCATTTAACATTTGTTTTGAATGTAGACCGTCTGTTTTAACTGTTGATTCGTGTGCCATCTTTAAAATGTTTCTGGGTATCGTCCATCCAAGTTAGGCCCATCAAATAAACGGTTTGGATCATTGCATCACGACCCATATTCCACGGGTACAACCTCGACGTGAAAAATAACAATACACCAGCATTTAAGCGAACCACAATATTACTAATATCATACAATGATCTAACCCGATGTCTGGGCTTTCAGTTGGAGCCAATGCGGAAGTGACGCCCACCGTTGATATGATGGGCCCCACCATGAACATATCCCCCACAAAGCCCGCAGAATGGAGGATCCAACCTATAAAAATTTGGCTTGTCAAAGAGTAAGGAATATTCCACGTGGGAGATTATCTTCCCATGGGCATTCCGAAAGTGGGTCCAGCGATATTAACGGTTTGGATCAGCAAGGTCGCAAAAGTGTTTTAAAAAAATGCTGTTTAAAAGGACTGACAACCCCTAATCTGATGTGGTGTTTAGATGGATGGGGCCCACGTCAGAGCCACCATGCAAGCCCAGTTCCCAACACTTAGATGGCGCGTATGTCAGAGATCCAGGCCGTTCATCAGCTAGTTTACACTCTCAGCATACCGAGACACACATACAAGAAAAGAAAAATAAAAAATAAAAAATAAAAAATAAAAAAACGTTGGCCCATTGATCAGCAGATCACCCTATCATGCCAGAAAAAAAGACAATAAATCAACGGTCCAAATTCACCGTACGTGTGTGGCTAATTGAGTATACTAGCCTGATTTTATATATATATATATATATATATATATATATATATATATATATATATATATATATACACACACGGAAACGCTCACCTGCGAACCAGTTCGTACATACTACGTACGAACTTTTTTGAGAACCCATCATACGTGATGTGGATCCAAAATCTGAACCGTTCATGTGAAGCAGCACCTCCTGAAACCCCCCGGGCCCAAGTTTTACTTTGATCTAAAAGTTTGATGGGCCATGAAAAATGAAAACAGTTTCCTCCCTTGATTTGCATTTCTCTTTGCGATGGCCCACCAGAACATTCGATCGGGGTGAAAATTTGTCACATAGGGTTTTATGGGATTCCGCATCACATGGACCGTTCAGATTAGACACCCATGGCACGTGTGCAAAGGTGCGCACGTGCGTAGGTGCGCAGGGAGCATGACTCTATATATATATATATATATATATATATATATATATATATATATATATATATAACAAGTTCGCATTGCACACTACTCATGGCCCAGATTTATCACACATGGTAGCTGTGATGAAGAGCCCCCGTTCTCTCAAACCCCTCAAAATGAGAAGAAAAAAAGAAAAGAAAAAGGCCTTCTAATCAAAGAGAGTTGAATGAGAAAAAAAAAAGAGAGAGAGAGCAAACGGGAGTTATTTTATACTCTGGCTGTGTAAGCTTGATACGCAGCAGTCGGAAATGTAAACGACGAATGCATTAACTAAAATTAAACCGACTAAATTGTGAAAATCACTGCCTGCAAGCCACAATCCGAAAATCAATCCTAACCTTCGATTCGTGGATACTTGTTTGTTGAAATAAGACCGTTGGAAATCTTCCATTATTGACAGTTCAATAAATGGCCACCAATCTAATATTACGAAAATCAAATAAGCCTAACTTCTGGTTTATGATACATCTAAAGTTGGACACATAATCTGGACGGTTTAATTTGAATTACTTGATTCAAGGAACGTAATTTCCAAGTAATTGCAAGTCCATCACACACTGCCGGAGTATTAAAAGACTAAAAGACGCTTTAAAGTAGTAAAAAAACCAAGGTGGGACCCACCAAATGAATGATTATTTTTTTAACACACGCGCACACACCCTCACACACTCACACTGTAGAGGAATTTCACCGCCTATGGGTACTCGAACCCTTGACCCGGTGTTGAAACTCCGGAGAGTCTACCACCCGAGCAAGAGTAAGCACCCCAAAATGAGTGATTCAAATTGTTGATTGGACATACTCTCTTACGGTTATAGCTATCAATGAACAGTTAGTGGAATACATGGACGGTTGGGATCGATCACTGGGATGTCCACGTGGCCAGTACACTGGACCATTTCTCGGCTTATATGAATATTTTTGAAATAGGGGGCTGTTACCGAAGAGAAATGCTCCGGAGAGCACGATAGTCCATTCCATTGCTTTTCTAGATTGTTCACTAGGATAGACGCACACATGTTGGGCTACCATGAAAAATCACACTTATCTGAGGAATATTAACAGCTTGATCAATGGCCTTAAACATGGACGGTCAATATCATTTACACAAAGATGGATCCAATCACCAATTTGATCCGTCTATTTGCTGGGAATCATCATGGATTGCTTATGATTCAAAAGAATGAACTTTGTCAGGCAATCGCAACCATCCCATATATGGGTTGGGAAAAGGATGGCTACAGAAAATAAAACCAAATTAAGGATGGATTGGATCGTCCAATGAGTGTGATTTTCACAAAATGGCACTTGAAATATGTTCTTAAATTAATGGAGGGTTCAGATCAATCGATTGGATTGTCCATGTGAACTGATGCAACTAGGAGCACTATAACCTACAGTGCTCCTGAAAGCACTAAAGAATTACTCTTTAATGAAAAATAAATAAATAAATAAATAAGATGAAATACAGGAATAAAGGCCTGAGTTATATGATCTGTTACATCCATGGAAGAACCAAAGGCCAGGTTTATATGATCTGTTACATCCATGGAAAAACCTTCTCCTTACATCATCATATCATCACATCAGATGGCCACGATGTGATGGTGATAATGGCAGAAGTGAAAATCCAAAAAAAAAAAAAAAAAGGAATATTCCTAGAAAGATGAGAATGGTGATTGAAAATCCAACTAAAAGAGAAACAGAAAAAAAAAAAGAAAAAAAAAGAGCTTTTTTGTCATCTATTACATCTATTGAAGAAAAGAAGAAGAAGATAAAATCTCATCATCTGATGATCCTGATGCTCATGACCATGATATATAGCAATGATGCTGAAAATCCAAAAAAAAAAATAAAAATAACATAACAAAAGATCAAGAAGAAGATAAAAACAGGCCCATTTCACATACATCAGAGAGAGAAAGAGAGAGAAATTGAGCCAACCCATGTCAAGATTCAGCAGCTGGAGTTGGGTTTTGAGGAGATTGCTCTGCATGCTTTGTTTCTTGAGTGTTCTCAACCGGAATTGTGATTGGAACAGAGTCGGCGCTGCTGCCAGCATTGGCGTTGTTCCTCGGCAATGGCTGGTCGATCCTTCCGTCGATGCAAGAAGAGCATTTCCTCTCAATCCAGCCTTCGAAGTCGAATTGCCCATAGCCCATGATTCTCCTCCCAGAGCAGAGCCGACCGATCATTCCTGCGATGATGCCTAAGATCGTGATCACGGCGAGGACGGCAATCACAGGGCCGATTGATCCACTTCCTGAGTGGGAGTTGTAGGCTTGCTGATTTAGAACCATTGGAGGGGATTGCTGCTGCTGATCTAGTGGCATTGACATTGTAAAACCCAGAAAAATCAACTCCTTTCTGCTTCTTCTCTTGGGAATGACGATGAAAAGGTGAAACTTTTATTCAGGAAACCAATGGAGATCTCGGGGTTTTTCACAGAAAGGTGAGAAATTTCACTTGGTTGAAAGTTATAGAAAACAGGTTTTAAATTGATGAAAGATGAGTGAAATTTCTGGGTTTTCCATTTTTTGTAAGGGAAGAAAAGGTAGGACTTTTAGGAGATTTTATGCCCAGAAATTTCTGGGTTTTGAGATTCTGAAGTTTAGGAAGATTCAAAGTTGCAATCTTTTTTCAATCAAGCTCTACAAAGCACTCAAAACGGTTAGTGGGTTTTTGAAGAATTTCTTCTTTATGGGCGTCTTCAAAACATGTAGGGAGTGGGAAAAGATGGGATTTTTACGGATTTAATGCCCAGATATCCTGGATTTTGAGGTTCTGAAGCTTAAAAGCATGGAAGGTTGAATCATTTATTCATTTAAGCTCATAAAAAAACTGACATCCTTTCTGGGTTTTGTGGGAGGTTTTTGAAGAATTACAGTATTTTCGGGCTGATCAAAACAGGGGAAGGTAGAATAAGTTGGGGAGTTTGAGAGATTTTCTGATTCGAAAACTTCAAAAGAAAAGAAAGAAAAGAAGAAGAAGAAAAAAAAAAACTGTAGCTTTTGATGCTTATAGAAACCACTAAAACCTGGAATTTTTCTGGTTATTACCCCTTTTATCTTTACTACTGATACTATAATAAGAGAGAGAGAAAGAGATGAAAGAAAACAGAAAAAGCCAAGAAAAAGCTTACTTCTACTGCTCTCAGTAAAAAGAGCCAATTTATAAAATGGATATTCAGTTTTTTTTTTTTTTAAAGAACAAAAGTAGGGTTTTGCTCAAAACCCCAGAAAAAGGAAAAGGGTGAGAAAAGATGAAGAAAGTTGGACTATTTGCTGGCCAAAACCCTAGAAAAACCCTTGCAAAAACACAATCACAGGCCTTTTTCACCTCAGGAGGAACCTTTCTGGTACTGCAAGAAATCTGAAAAAAAGACCGACTTTTCAAAATTCAAAAAACAGGTCTGCTTTTTCTAAGATCTGATGAGTTTTTTCTAATTTTCTTCTTTCTGCTTTTTTGTGGGTTTTGGGTTCTTGTAAAAGAGAGGAAAGCATTTTTCTTCGAGTGAAGAAAATGGGATTTTCGATAGGCGGTTTTTGTTTTTTTTATTAATTATTATTGTGACTAGACTACTAGTTCTGGACCATTAAAAAATGGTGGTGACCATTGGAATGGACACATCGGATTGTTGTAATGCAATCTAGACCGTCCAAGTACTTTCCACAACTGTGGATGGAGCATAGAAGATAATATCAACTGTCTGATTGTTCACTTTAGATGTGGACTGCTCGGTATTTACTTTAAGACTGTCCATTTAGTAGACATTAATTGGATGGCTAGGTTTGCTTCAGTGTGATTTTTGGGTTATGCCCCATCATGAATGTAACCCACAGTTTGGATTGTCTGAATAGCTTTACATCAGTTCCGCATGTAAGGATGATGGGTCACCACCACTTTTTTCTAACGATGGATAAGCAACATAGCCGTTCAGGGACGCAGATTGCGTGATGACCCTGGCACTACCGACTTACGTGGTGGCATGACTTTGTGGGGCCCAACATGATGTATGAATTTTATCCATTCCATCCATCATTTTTTTCATATAATTTTAGGCCATAGTACGAAAATTTAAGTACATCCAAAGCTCAAGTGGACCACACGACAGGAAACAGCAGAGATGATGACGACCACCGTTGAAATCTTCCTAGGCCTCATCCAACCTGTTCACAAGGTCACGCAGACCTGGATGAAGGGAAAACACATATATCAGCTTGATCTAAAATTTCTGAGGCCCCCGAGATAGTTTCAACGGTAAGCGTCCAATCCCCACTGTTGCGGTGTGGTCCGCTTGAAATTTGGATGTGCTTCAATTTTGGGCTCATGGCCCTATTAAATGGATGGACGGTGCGGATTACATATACATCAATAACTTTCCAGCGTCATATTACAGGCACGAAATGGATAGCCGTTCGTAAAGTTAGAGACAAGATTAAAATGCTCAACGGTCTGGATTCAAAAGAAAAATGATCGGTCAATCGGAGGTTAGAAGTGTCCTGTCCCTCAGATTTTGTGGTTGGAATCTATTTCAGTGTATCCATTAATTATGACCGTTTTAATTTTGGTAGATATAATATGCAGTGCATCCAATTTCGAGAGCGTGCGTATGAACCATGATAGACTGCCAGAGTACCCAATAACTCTTACTGTGTCTATATTTAGTGAAGAGGTTGGCTGGATATTGTTACATGACATGTAGGGACTGCAGCCTTTTGAAACTGGGCGGTCTTCAAATGATCCAAGCCATTGATATTATTAGTCTCAACTTGTGCGGTGGATAGACAAATTTCTTAAATTAGATTATTTTAAACATTTGAAAATTGGCGCTCTTGCTTTGAAAATGAACGGTCATCATACTCTTTGTGTAATTAAATGGATGAAGTATTCAATCTGACATCAACGGTCTGGGTGATTGAGAAAAGCCCAAATTGCAATGGATAACATCTTGCAATACATCAGGATGTATCAGGAGGAAACGTCTTTAGCATACAATGCCTTTATTTTCTGCCCATTTGCACTTCAGTGGAATATCCAAGCCGTGAAGATGGTGGGCCATATGATGAATATCACATGGAAGTAACAATTGAAAAAATTAACTCATTAGATGTGCTGCACAAATACATTGATTTGATTTTAATAGTATAGCCCACCTGATTTAGAGCCATTGGAGGGGCTTTAATGCTCCCTTTTCAAAAGGTAGGAGAGTCACACTAGTAACAATGGTAGCTAGGCTACTGATCCATCATACGCATGGCATGCCGATGATAGTTAGAAATAATTTAAATTAACAACCACATCAAAATCATACTAATACGATGATCCAAACTAGCTAGACATTTAATGAACTAGTAAAAAACATTGGTAAGTCACGGGAGCCGAGATTTTTATGCTCCAGTCCATTTGAGACTTATTTTCACAATTATTATTGAAGTATATAATTCATTGAGTGCATTATAATCATTTTGTCAAACATCGCATATATACATTAATTTGAAGTATTATAGTTAACGTACTTAATTAAATTTAGTTTCAGTAAATATACAATTAAATTTAGTTTTGGCAAATATACTACAGAATTTCAATACATTCGAATTACATACTATCAAATATAAATTTTGAATTCCCATGTATTATAAAACATGAATAGTTATATCAGATCTAATGCTAGATGTTTGGTTTGAATCCACTATTTCAACATAAGGTGCATTCGGTTGCAAGGATGTTGGGAATTTATTATTACAAGTAATGGTACCCTCTGATTTCCATATAAAGGACATAGTGATGATAAGGACCCTCATTAACTTCCATTCTGTTTAACTATTAATTGAGGCCTATTGTAATGTTTGTGAAAACTGCACTTTCTTCATTCATTTTAAGATCATGTTAAAACATATAAGGAAAAAAAAAGGGGGAGGTGGATTCAAAACTCAAGTAGTGCCTCCTTGAGGTCCATTGTGATTGTTTCCACGCTATTTATACTGTTCATAAGGATGTTAAACTTAAATAAAATAAAATAAAATAAATATTAACCTTATAAAAATTAGTTACATCGCCATGGACATTTAATGCTCACCATTATTATTATTGCTATTATTATTATTATCATCATCATCGTTATTATGTTTCTCGCAAACATCACGGTGGCCATATCTAGTTTCAGTCATAAGAAGCTCTGGTAAAGGCTTTCGCAAGCCATCCATGTTTCCATTTCTCATCCATCCACCGTGAGTGAAATTTAAATACTACTTGGTAGCAAATACAAGTTACAGAACCCTTGACAAGTGACACGTTGTCATTTCTGACAGTGTACATTTTCTGATAATCAGCACCGTGCATCTAATGAGTTATAGAGAGGATGGAAATATCTGAGCCACCAATCTGTCGGAGATTTCTTAAAATTAAATGTGGAAGGTTTATCCATGGTGGAGTACAACAGCCATTGATATGATCCACAGGCTCCACTAGAACGGATCCGAACCGCTCATTAAAATCAGTTATACATTGGATCGCATTTTATCCAGGATGTCTGAAATCTGGCACATTTAAAAGATCAAAGCGTGGATGTCCTGCCCTGAACTTACATCAATTGGATCCTCAGCCATCCGTGCGTTTTTTTTTTTTCAAAATACAGGCATCTATCCATATGGGAGCGGATTGCCTGTGACTCCATCCAGTGTGGGCTCCACAGAGATATCCACGGAGATTTCTTAGACAAATCCACTTCATCCATCTGTTTTGAAATACTATAGAAGGGAAATATTTTAAAAATCAAGCAGATCCAAAAATCAGGTGGGACACACCAACAAAACAGTGGGAACATCAACTTCCACCAAGGATACACGACTTCGGTGAGGGTGCGCCACGGGCCCACCTTGATGTATTTGTTTTATATCCATGCCGTCCTTATATTTTCACAGATCATTTCAGGGCATAAGCCCAAAATTGAAGGAGATACAAATCTTACGTGGACCACAGCACATCAAACAGTGGTGATTAAATGCCCATCATTAAAAAATTTCTGGGCCTACCATAATGTTGATTTGTCCTGGAACCAATTGATAAGGTCATACAGACTCGGATGAAGTGAAAACACAAATATCAGCTTAATCCAAAGCTTTTGTCGCCTGCAAGAAGTTTTTTACGGTGGACATTTAATCACCTTTTTTAACCCTGGTTGTGGCTCAGTAAGAGTTGGAATGGCTTCATTTTTTATTACATATAGTAAATTGAGCTGATAAAAACGGATGGACGGCGTGGATGTACAACATATACATCAAAGTGGTCCCCACAGGCATGGCCTCACCGATGTTTCCTGGTCTGACCAAAACGCTCCCCTATGCAGTGCGTCCCATCAGATGACCTGATGGGGTGTTGTACACGGGTGCCACGTGTGACACGCATGGAGAGAGCAGTACTCAGGTACTGTACAATGCTCGCCCGCGAATATGTACACTTTGCTCGAGTTGTCCGTCGGTAGTGAATCAAAACCGCTGATATGATGGGACCCTTTTTGGACGCTTCATGTACCTGACAGTACCAGGAACGTAAAAGACACTCGCGTGAGGCTTCATACGGATGGACGCGAGCTGCGACCCTTGGGTCCTAGCTCTTGCTCCAGACTCTTTGGGCGTACCTGAACAGTTAAGAGAGATGGGATTACGAGGGTTATTGGCCACCATCCTATCCTGTCTGCTGTTTGTGACGGCGGGATGTATTTCATCCACCTGCACTCGTGAACTGTTCGGATTCTACCAATTTCAGGATGCAAATTTTCACCACTATGTGAGGCCGACAGAGATATCAATGAGATATCCACTCCCTCCATCATTTTCACCAGCTTACATTCAGCTATGAACCTGTTTTGAGACAGATACAAAACGGTAAGTGAAGCACACCATGAGAAGCAGTGAAGATACAAACTCATCCATTTGTAACGGTCCAAACATGCTGCTGTATATCCCATGAGCTATCCCAAACCCACAACAGACAAACACCAACACTGTCATTATTGCCTTAAAAACCATTCCATCCCTCCTAGTCCCATGGAATCGGTCTGGCCAAACACGCCCTTAGGAGTTTCAGCACCAATGCGTGAGTATGTGGTGGTTTGTGTGCGTGTGTCATAAATAAAAAAATATTTAAAAAATAAACAGCTACAACCCGGAGCCAGTGATGCGGGTGGAGCCCACCTTAATGGATGCATTGTATATCCATGCCGTCCATCTATTTTGCCCCCTTATTTTAGTATATGGTCCAAAAATTAAGAAAATAAAAAACTTTAGTGGACCATACCATAGGAAACAGTGGTCGTTGAATATCCACCATCAAAAACTTGCCTGGGTCCCCAGGTACGGATGCGGGGTGTTACTTTTTGCTGACATGGATGATCCCTTCGGGAGTGGATTAGGTGCGGCCCTTACTGTGGGGCCCACAAAAAAGAAACGCATCCAAATCTTAGGTGGACCATACTATACTAAACAGTAGTGATTAATCGGGCCACCATTAGAAACTTCGTAGAGCCCGCTGTAATGTTTCAGTAATATGAGGTTACACAAAACTAAGGGCCTGTTTGTTGTACTTAACGGAAAATGTGAAAAATATTCCATGTTTAATGGTGTTTGTTAAAAGGAAAGTGCTCCGTGCCTTTATGTTGAAATTTTTGGGTGATGGGAGACCTTTTATGTTGAAAATTTTCCACGCTGGGAATCTAGCTTAATGGGGAATGGAGAATGCGCTATATGATTATTAATTTTTTAATCCAAAATTATTCCTTAAGAGAGATTTTCTCCCTTGTATTATACACATCCCAACTTTTAACACAGGCACTTCTCTGAACACACCATGATGTATGTGTTTCATCCATTTTTAAAGATCATTTTAGGGCTTCATACCAAAAATTAGAGTAATATAAATCTCAGATGGACCACACCACAGGAAGACAATAGTGATTGGATATCCACTATTAAAATTCTCGTAAAGCCTAATGTATTGTTTATTTGACATCCAATCCATTGATTAGGTCATATAGACCAAGATGAATGGAAAAAAAAAAGATTATCTTGATCCAAAACTTTTATGGCCCCCAAAAAGTTTTTAATGGTCGATGTTCATTCAATACTGTTTTCCTGTAATGTGGTCCACTTGAAATTGAGATATACCTCATTTTTTGTCTCATACCATAAAATGATCTAGAAACATAGATGGACAACATAGATGAAACACATGCATCATAGTGGGGCCCATGTAGCACAGACTACTAGCCATTGGCTGGTGGCAGGGGAGTAGCCAATCTGTTTCCGCGAACGCCAACTGGATACTGAGCGCGCGGATTAGGTACTACCCCCGCCTGTTGGGAGCTGGGGACAGGTGGAGGCTCTAAGCGCCACTAAGGGTCCACCATGATGTATTAAGTTTATCCACACCGTCCATCCATTTTTTCATATTATTTTAGATTATTATCCGAAAAATATATAAGATCAAAATCTCAAATGGACCTAACGGTAGTGATTAAATTTGTGCCGTTAAAAATTTCTTAGGGATCAGTGAAGGTTTAGATCAAGATGATATTTGTTTTTTGACTTCATCCAGGTGTATATGACCATATTAATGGGTTGGATGGAAAATAAATGACACAGTTAGAGCTGGGCAAAACAGACCCGATCCAGTGGATCTGACCCGATCAAACCCGATCCGACCCAATCAGAACCGAACCGACGGTCTGGATCGGTGCGGATTGGGTAGCCCCATCTAGATCCAAAATTTTTCCGGATCGAGTTCAGATTGGCCATGATCCAACCCGACCCAACCTAAAAACCCGATCCAAATGGATCCGGACCGATCCGATCCGATCCTGCCCAATCCGGAGTAGTTCTTATTAATACTTCTACTTTTTCCCGTGGTATGATCCGCTTGAGCTTTGGATATGCATCAATTTTGGGTTCAACCACTAAAATGATCTGCAAAAATGAATGGACGGCGTGGATAAACTACATGCATTCAAGGTGGGCCCCAACAAAGTTTGCTGTGTACAAATGGAAGAGAATTTGCTGGTGTACCACACACAGCTATGTAGCTGGCTATGCGTCTAGCTGTAGGTACGTGTCGTGCCAAGACGAGCACTAACACTCCTCGAGTTGCGAGTTGTACGAACAGTTCAAGGGAGATTAAAGTTATATGGCTCCAGCATGATGTATATGTTTCATCCATTCCGTTCATCCATTTTATAGATCATTTTAGGGCTTTGTAAAAAAATGATAAGGATGTAAGTCTCAGGTGGACCACACCATAAGAAAACAATAATGGTTGGATATCCACCATTATAATCCTCCTAAGGCCCACTATACTGTTTATTTGACATCTAATCTGTTGATTAGGTCATAAAGACCCAGATGAAGGGAAAAAAAAATATCAGCTTGATCAAAAACTTCTATGGCCTCCAAAACGTTTTTAATGGTCAACATTCATTCAACACTGTTTCCTATATAATGTGGTCCACTTGAGATTTCGATATACATCATTTTTTTTTCTCATAATATAAAATGATATGTAAAAATAGATGGAGGACATGGATGGAACACATACATCATGGTGGGGCCCACTGAGCACTGACCACCAGCCATTGGTTGGTGGCAGGGGGAGTAGCCAATCCTCGAGCTCCAAGTTGTACAAACGGTTTAAAGGAGATCAAAGTTATATGGGCCCCACGGTGATGTATTTATTATATCTACATCGTTTATATATTTTTAGAGACCATTATATAACATTATCCAAAAAATGAATAATATCCAAAGATTATCTGGACCACACCACAAATAGCAGCAGATTACCGTTAAATAATTTGTGTGGTCCACTTGATAATTAGATCTATCTTATTTTTCATCTTAAGCCTTAAGATGAGCTCGCCAAATGGATGGACGGTTTGGATATAACACATACCCTATATTCAAGCCTACAAAACTCAGTAACATCAATCCAAAAGTCACTTGTGCAACAGTGCAAGCACAGCTTGCATGAAAAGCAAGTTACTGTAATTCCGTGCAGTGCACGATCCACAGTCCAATAAAAGCGTTCATATGGTGGATGGAAAGTTCATTAGAGCTATGTGGGGCCCACCTTGATGTATATGTTTTATCTAAGCCGTTCAACCATTTTGACATATCATTTTAGTCATTAAGCACAAAAATAAGGTATATTAAAGGCTGAAGTGGACCACACCATATAAAGGAGTTGGATTAAATTTATGCCATCCGAATCGTACCCAACCCGATTCGACCGAGTCGGACTCGGTTTCCCTGACCGAGTCGAACTCGGTTTGGGTTAGCCCAACCATGCATCGGATCGGTCCGAGTCAGGTGACCCGGACTCAGTCCCGGATCGGATCGAATTCGGATCAAGCCATTAAGATTTTGGTTCGGATCGAGTTGGATCCAATCCGATCCGATCCGGACCGATGCCCAGCTCTAGACACAGTGGGTCGCAAGAAGGTTTCAACGGTGGGCATTCTTAGCACCATTGCTTCCTATGGTGTGGTCGACTTGAGCCTTGGATATGCCTTATTTTTTTATCCATAACTCTAGCATGATATGAAAAAAAGTATGGACAGTATGGATAATATTCATAAATCACAGTAGACTATCAATGGCCGTTGGAGCCTCCGCCTGTCCCGAGCTCCGAACAGGCAGGGTAGTACCTAATCCGCGCCCAGATACTAATGGGTTGAGTGGCAAGACTCACTACTGAAGTGACGTCACTAAGCTATGTAGGCCCCATCATGATGCATGATTTCTAGGATGTGGATTGGCTGGTGTATCTCACACCAGCTATATAGCTACTGTATTGACGTTAACAAATTATGTGGGTCTTATCATGAGGTATGTGTTATATCCAGAGCGTCCATCCATCTGAAGAGCTCGTATTAAGGCATGAGACTAAAAATAAGACATATCTAACTATCAAGTGGACCACACTTCCAAAAGCAGCGGGGGATTTTATTGCTACTGGTACTCAACCCTACATGACACATAGTGACAATCTTCGGGCCTTATTAATAATAATATTTTAGTTTTCTATTAAGTATTTTAATTTATTTGAATTAAATATAATGATTTTATTTTCATTTAATAAAAAATAATTTCTTTATAATGTAAAACATTTCCAAACGTGAGATAGGGGCAAATGTGTCAAATTAACATATTTCAAACATTTAAGATGTTTGTTAACAAACAGGTTGTTTCAAATTCAATACTTAATTTTCAGACTTCAGCCATAATTATTAAACAAGTTTTTTGACTTCAGATTTCAAATTCAGGCTTCAGATTTCAGATTCAGTCTTGTAGACACCCCACCCAGGCAAATATCTCGAGAAGGCTAAGACAATCCATGAACCGTGATCTATCCAAAACCAAAATCCAAACCTTACCCGAACCCGAAACCATAATCCAAACTTTACTTGAACCCAAAACCAAAATCCAAACCTTATCTGAACCCAAAACCCTAATCCAAACCATACCCAAACTTGAAATCCTAATTTAAGTCATTAGAACCTCCCGAATCTAGAACCCATTTAAAGCGAAGACAGCCTAAAAATACACCTAGCTGAGCTAAAAACCCGAAAAAGGGACCACCAGACAAACCAGCATGCTACACGAGGACCGCACGTGTGAGCCCGGCCCGAGAGATAGTTGGACTACCGCCGGCGGTAGTTTGACTACCGCCAACGGTACTCTGATTACCACTGCTCGCCGAACGCGTCTGTCCTCCGAGCAACAGCTGTCCCTTAGCCCGAAAGTCAACTTTCCTTTAAATTTACCCCTCTAGGGTTTATTATTTATCGTTTTACCAACCCTAAGAGCCAATGAGAGAGCGTCATGTGGCGTTCCTCTCTCCTCAACCAACCATAACTTGCCACCTCATCTTTTACCCCTCCTAAACCATACAATTACCATAAGACCATTGGAGAAGGCTATAAATAGCCCTCTCCTCTTCACATCTCAAGAATTCACTTCTCATTTCTAAAGCTAAGTAAGAGGGAGAGAGAGAGAGGAAGAGAGTGAGAGTGAGGAGGAGCTCCCAAGCCTCCAAGTCTAGATTTTTCAGCTATCTCCTTAGTTCATTCCCTACCTTTCCAACCATCCTGATCCCCAAGTCAAGCCCAGATTGATCATGGATCAATTCATGTCTTAGCCTACTCAAGATTAAGCCAAAGATCCATTCGTTTTGCATACAAGCATTCGTCATGACATCTATTCCGTTCTCAACCCTCTTGCCTCTCTAGATCTCTAGTGAACGTATGCTCTGTGACTTGTCGTACACCGGATCCTTTCACATCAGAAATTCTTAGTGAATTAGTCTATTTCTTTATCTCTTTGCATAAGTACCATCACACCCGCCTTCTAGATACACCATTGGACGTATGCTCTGTGGCTTGTCGAAATCTCGGATCTTGCTACACAGAAATCCATGTGCGTGCCTAGTCTCATCTCGACCACAACATCCCTCATTTCTTGATATTGTTTTACCACACCAAGTAGAGACCGTACATTTGTACGGGCAGAGAGGGTGCCTAACCCCTTCCCTCTTTGTAACTGAGGTCTCTTACTCAGAATTCCGGATCATAGACCAGGAGTTAATCTAAGGTAGGAGAGTCTTCGAATTTCTCCAACCTTACGTATTCCGTGGGTTCTAACCGACTGCGGGATTCTAAGATTAATTGGCTAGTGGCGACTCCAACATCCACAAATCGGCCTACTCACCCCCACTACCAAAACCATAACATGTAAATCAGCGTGGGCGCAGATTTCTAGTGTCTACAGGTCTTTAGACTTCAGATTTAACAAACGGTGCCTAAATCTAGGAAAAAAATATACTAACTTAATCTGAAACTTTTGTGGCCCACCAAAATTTTTTAATGGTCGATCATTACTGTTTGTCTATTTCCCATGGTGTGGTCTACCTAAGATTTTTATCTGCTTCATATTTGAATTCATGCTCTAAAATGAGCTGAAAAAATAGTGGGCAGTGTGGATATACAATACATACATCAGAATGGACCATTGGTTAGGGCCGCACCTAGTCCGCTCTCGAAGGGGATCATCCTAAGAAAGTTTCAACGGTGGGTGCTTCTGTGCTCCACTTGAGCCTTTAATCTGCCTCATTTTTGGGTTTGTTCTGAAAAAAATAGATGGATGGTGTGGGTAAGACCCATACATCATGATGGCCCCTCAGATCCCATATTCGTTCCTAGCTAGGGACGGGTCACCGTGGCACGTACACAGTTAGGGGAGTACACAAACCGAGTTAGCTCGATTAGCTCGCTCGACTCGACTCGAAAAAGCTCAATTCGAAGCTAAGTTCGAGCTGAGTCAAGCTGATTTTTTGAGCTCGAAAATGAGTTCAAATTGAGTCCAAGCTGGCCCCAGCTCAACTCGTCTCAGATCGAATCCAGTTCGAAACGAACTCAGATCGAACCAGTTCGGTGACTTGGTTTCTTTGCTGTTGATGTTGCTCACCAAGTGTTTGATGAAATGACTCAACCAAGTGTGGCTGATATTGAAAGTGTGTAGGATCTCAGTTGTCTTTCCTATCCATTTATACGCTAATATTGTGTAAGAATGAGTCTATGCATGTGAGTTCTTCAGTGTTCCACAAACGTTTTTTAACAGTCAGGCACCAATGTCCCATGGTATTTTAGACCTGATATTTGCATCGGCTTTACTTTTTTTAGCACATGCTCTAAAATTAGCTGGAGAAACGGATGAACGGCGTCCATATAAAACACATACATCGAGGTAGGCCCACGGTTAGGACCGGACGGAACTCGGTCAGGTACCAACCAGACTGAATCCCCGGCCATGGATAGTCGGATTTGCCAGCGTCGAATGACTATCATCTCAGAAAAATACATGACAAATCTACACGCGCATGTACAATGCGTGTACGAAAAAGTGGTACACGACTTTGATTGGATCACATGAGCGACATCAGTACCATTGAGAGCATGGGTCACGTAACAGTGCCTGTAGCTCACTCCTTCCTCACACGCGCGTGTAGGATTCGCAGAACTCGTTCTTGGGACGCGAATATCCTACAACACTTGTTGTAGAGAGAACTGTGCAATAAATAGTCGTTTGGGTCCTACCGTGATGTATATTCTGTATTAGCTCTGTTAATCGGTTTCGAAAGCTCGTTTTAGGACGGTATATCTAAAATTAAGCTGATCCAAAAAATCTAGTGGGTCACACCACATGAATCAGTGAGGATTGAGACCGAACCATCGAGAACTTACTGATACAAGACTTTGATTTGATCAGGATGATATTTATTTTTTCTTTCAAAATTATGTTGGTTGAGAACGGATCGGATGGGTTATAAAATTACGGTGGGCCCAGGATTTTTATATGGTGACTTTCACCATAACCAATTTTTCATGTGGTGTGGCCCAATTTAGTGTTATATCTCACTGAATTTTTAATCTCACATACCATAATAATCTTGTTTAACTGATGGATGGAGTGGATTTTTCACACATATCAGGATGGGCTCTAGAATTCTTTTTGATGCACGAGCTCCCTACAACGCAGGGAGGAAATCCGCGTCCAAATCTTGGTTGGGAAGGAAACGTCGTAAATCGAGGCGGGTACTTTACGCACAGTGCGTGGTACGTTGCATCCAAATGCTTGGCGGGTACCCGACTAGGCGACTACCCTTTCTGACGTTCGTTTGTCACCTGCGGCGAGCTCGTTCGAGGACAAAAGACATGATTCGCGGCACACGTACGGACTTGGCACATGTGTCAGAGATCAGGACCGTTCATCGGGTGGGTCCTGAAGTAAACTTTGCCACCGAACAGAAATAAGGCCGGTGGGCTCCAAGTGTGCGATAAAAAAAGAGGAAACCATCCGCAACTCCACGTTGCACATCCTGACAATGTGCAACATGTAGATGGAATCCGAGCCGTCAAAATGTTAGGCCGTCCTGGATGCAACAATCAGAAGATCTATTCTTCAGGTGGGCTCCATCATAAAAGCAATGTGAGGTAACGGTTTTGATTCAATGTGCGAGTGTGGCCCACCTGGCTAGGGAAACGGCCTAATTTGGAAGTATTGGATGCCGTAAACCTGTGATCACAGGTTGGCCGAAAAGATCGATAGACGTCTATTTTCAGAGTTTATGCATGGTCCACCTGATGAATGGACCGCCCTGATTTTTGTATCCAGGAATTTTCACGGTGAGATCACAGTTTTTTCAGAAGATTTTTTTTTAAAATGAGGCTATTAAAGCAATTTTAACGGTGGCATTTGTGAGAACGAGAAAAGCTTACATCCAACCGGTTGTACGTTGTACAGTAAGTTGCAGATGACCCAGTGTACAACTCTCAACCTGTCATATTCGCGTACCGTCCAATGGGTTCGTGCCACAATTAGGAACATTTTCCGTAAAATCAACCACATCCACTCATCAGGTGGGCCCCAGTTAATTTTTTCCATTTATCAGCGGCTATAAATTGTTTTTCTATGGCGTGGCCCACCTAATTAGTGGATGTGATGGAATTTTTTACGACGTGATCCTAATAGTAGGGCCTATCTATTAGATGGGGTGGATTTCATATGCATGATATGTTGGAAATTATCCATTGGGTGAACGTTAACTCATCCTCCAACGGGTTGGATGTTAGCATTCCTCTGCGAAAATTGTCTCTCCTCGCGCGAATAGATTTGGGATTTGTACACGTATTCTCCGTGACCGATGCTGATTTACAGGAAATGCTAACGTGGAATATGCTGCACAGCACTTCTGCGTATGTCCTACTTACAGTACACGTGGCAATCACTTCAATTGATCTGACTGTTGTTCACGTGATTAGCCACGTGTAGAACTCATCTCTCAAAAATCAAGGGGAAGGCTGTGGTAACCATCTGCTCAGCGGTCTGCAAAAGAATTTTAGAGCAACGGCTAAGATTGAACTAAAAAAAAAAATGCTGAGGAATTGTTTGCCGCGTGTGAGAACTATTTACACTTATTTTCAGCGCCCTCACGTGTCAAAGTGAGAAATCCCAGGTGGTGGCATCACGTGTTTAACATACATGAGAAGTGCACTTGCAAGTTGTCTGGCACATGTGAAGTCATATACACACATGCTTTTAAGGAAATGACACGTCGTCAACGTATCTATCTACGAAGCCACGTAACAGGGAAAGGAAAAATCTATCACAAATTCGGTTATGATACACTTTTCAAAATAAGAGATATCTCTGGGAGTACTTAAAAAAGACAACAGCTGTTAAAATTGTTTCAAGTATTTGGAGATTGGACTTATGTCAAGTTAACCTGGCTTGGGATCGAAACTAATTTGGGAGAGAGAATTTCATCACCTAATCCTAAGCTATTCATTGATTTGACTAAAATGAATGGGAAAACTAAAGACAAGTTTATTCGATGATAACATATTGAAAAGACCCAGTTTATTTAACAATGTTGAGACAAGAATAATTTAGACATCGTAGAGCTGGACCTTGACCGGGATCAATAATTTGGGAGGTCCAAGATGTGATGGATAGGACCTCGTCCAGGATTAACAATTTGGGAGGTCAAGATGTGATGGGTCCAATCCATTTATCTTTTCTAGCATTTTAAATTATCCCGCATTAAATTCCATAAGAAGCTTAACTTAAACTATCCGGTACTTCTGGGTAACCTTTGGCATAGCAAACCATCATTAATGATATTAAGTGGTGGGGATTGATTAGGATTTAGCTCTTCACATGGCCTGACTATCTTGATAAGATGAACCGGAATATACTTAGGCCTAGTCTCTGGTGGACTAAGGACACCCTACGTCGTATGGATCTATTACAAAAAGAAGAACCAAATAGGCAGGGAGTCTGAATTTGACTGGAGTCATTTTATTTTATTTTCCAATCCAAGTAATCAATTACAAAGCAATTAAAGAGATTTCTTATATCTAGAACAACAATGTGAATAGGAAAGATCTATACGCACTAAGGAAATGCTAACAAGGGTTTCATCGCCTCACCAATCTATAAAAAGAAACTATTAAAGATTAGCTCGAGGCCTTATGCAAAAAATATCAACTTATCTTTAATAATAATAAAAATAATCTTTCTTTTACTTTCTCTAGCATAGCCTAGCTTAGTTTTACATAACTATTGTCTAGTGGCTCCTATTATAGTACCTTAGGAAGTAAAAGTTATCTTTCTGCAATCTTAAGTTATTGGATCTTGATCATCTAAATTTCAATTTGGTTGATCTCACCCACCTTGATCATCTATTTCGATGGGGGTAATCAAGTATTTATTCTTTCTTGTTTGTTTATTTATTTGGTTGTCTCATGACTTGTCATTTATAATGCGCATCATTTCTCAATATTAATAAAATCGACAACAGTTTATCTTCTTTAATTTGTATATATATCTTCTTTTCTTTGAGAAGTGTTTTGAACTTAAAGTGTTGGTGAAAGAACCAAGTCTTTAAATCTGTAAACTCATGTCTATTGTCATAAGATAAAATGAATTCATTCGAAAGGAATAGCTTAATTTTCTTTCACAAATTGCCTAAATGGAGCGCAATATCAGTAGTCGAGAAGTCTCTAGATCCCATGTCCAATCTCTAATTTGTCAATCTCAATGAAGGGGACCTGGACAATTCAATCAACCCTTGAGTCAAGCAGACTCTAGCTAACATGCCCACGTATCTTACTCACATGTGCATCTTAATTTGATTCAATTGAGAGCAACAAAAACAAGAAGATAAGCGAAGCAGATCAGGGAGTGACACCAACACCACCTAGCTTAGTTTTATTGCCTAGCGTGATATATGTGGTTTTCCTCCACAATCCATCCATTTTCCCCGCTCATTTTAGGGCAGGAGTAAAACTGAAATGGATCGAAAGCTTAAGCCAGCTGCATGACTAGAAATAGTGGGCATTGACCACCCATCATTGAAAACTTATTGGTGGAAGAGAAGTTTTAAATCAAGTTGATGTTCATATTTTCCATTCATTCATATCTATGTGATCTTAGGAACATGTTATAAATAAATGACATTGTAGGCCCAAGAAGGTTTCAACAATGAACATCACTATCCCCATTTTTTCTACAATGTGGTCTACTCAAACTTTGGATATGTTTCAATTTTGGGATCATGCCCTAAAATGTGCTCACACAATAAAAGGATGAGCCGACAAAACACATACATTATAGTTGGGCCCACAAAGTCTTGACACCATATAGCTACATGGAGTTGGGTTCATTGCCCAAACTGTGTCCAAGAGGAAGGAAAACGTGCAGTGATACAATATGTGGCCGGCATCTTTCTGAGTTGGTGCATGTTTATTTCTAACAAGTGGGATCCATGGCCCGGCAATCCAGACCTTCCATCTGTTTAGTCCTGCCATCGGCGGAGAATTTCCCAAAGTAACACTTTATATATTAGATTTTTAACCTTTGACGCAGGGCCACTTGTTTGTAGACAGGAGACCGTTGCTAAATTTTCATTTAAACCATTTAATAAATCTCCACCAAAGCATAATTCTGGCTCATGATACCTAAAAATTGAACCAATTAATTTTAAATTACTTGCATAAAAATGTGCAATTTCTGAGTCCCTACATGTTATCCACTACACTATGCCATAAATACCAAAGCTTTCCTCAAAGCTTTTCATTTGAATTGGGGATCATTTGCATAATCTTTAATGAGTTCTGAAAATAATCTATTTAGGGCTTGTTGGGGTAGGGTGCAGATTTAGAGAAAGCAGACCAGAATAAAAATGTGACTTAGGTGGTAGTAAAATAGTATCAGCATTACATGAAGTAAACCCTTACATTTGTTTGGATCCTTTCTCTCGCGGGGTGGGTAGACTCTCGGGAGTTTCAACACCCGGTTAAGGGTTGAGTATCCATAGGTGATGAAATCCCACCGCAGCGTGAGTATGTGGGAGTGTATGTGCGTGTTAAAATAAATAATAAATTTTTTAAAAAAAACCTTACCTTTGTTTATTTATAAAAGAAAAAAAATTGAAAAATGTTTCTCCTATCATTTAAAATGGTTTGAATCGTAATTCCAGTAAAGAAAACATTTTCTTCTTTTAAAAACTATTATTTAGAGCTTAATTATTTGAATTGTAAGTTAAAAAAGAAATATGATGTAAAAGAGCCATCATTACGATTTTACAACATCGGCATCTATTTAAATTAGATTACCTATTTAGGCTATAAGATGTAAGATGTAACAGAAGATAAGTAAAAGAATTTGTAATTATTATAATTTTATATTATATTATAAATAAAAATCTTCTATTTAAACATAAAAATTAATGTATTTTGCTGTTGATTTGACATTTCAGTAAAATAAAATATCATCTATCTCATACATTTGGTCAGCCCATTTTTACACACAACTATTATGATTTTGTAGAGATTGTTGGTTGCATCCATTAATTGATTTTGTACTTCCCCAGATGCAACAGTGATTTTATTAACAATTCAAGCATCACACTAAATGAGAACTCTTTCACCTTCCTTTTGACTTTTAGATAAAAGGTTTATACCCCCTTAAAAATGCATAGGCAAGTCATCTGCTGCTAAAATCTTTAGCCCGACAGTGTCGATATAAAGCCCGTACAGCAGGGTGGGTCCCACAGTTACAGTTCCACCGACCCGGGTCTACCGAATCAGTGGGATAAATTTCAGAAATTAAAGCGGGTATTGATATCATTTCATACAAGCATCTTGGACGTCATGTGACATAGCAAAGATAGACGGCTGCAGGGAGTGGTTTTGATAAGGGCTAAAATAGCATAGATGCCGCTAAATATAGAAACCTTATGACATGCCCTAAATTTGGGGTGCCTCTAAAATTATCTGCATCTATCCGGTGAAGGCTTATTGTTGGCAACAAGAATGCAGGTGGGACCAACCAGTGAGGGAACCATGCCGTTGATCTGGTGGATTCAAACCAGAAATATCCATTATTACATGATCCTAATTGTTGATTGGGTATACTTGCTCCCCATTAAATGGATCAGTTGCATATGAGTTTTTCGCAGTCCTTTTGTGGGCCCGAATTAGATGATTAGGAAGATGGCGTGTTGCTTGACAGGGGCATAATAGGTGCGGCCCTGACCTCCGGCCCATCTTGATGTACGTGTTGTATATCCACGATGTCTATCCATTTTGCCATATCATTTTAAGACATGAATCAAAAGTAGATCCAAATCTCAGGTGGACCACACCGCAGGAAACAGTGGTGACTGACCACTGAAAGTTTCTTGCGAGTCACAAATGTTTAGAATTAAGCTGATATTTGTTTTTTTCTTTTTTTTCTTATCATCAAGGTCTGTGTACCTTATCAATGGGTTGGATGGCAAATAAAGGTTACAGTATGCCTGGGTAGGGCTGAAAGTTGGGCGGGTTCAACCCAACCGACCTGTGACCGACCTAACATTGGGTTGGGGTTGGGGTTGGGCAGGATGTATTGGGTTTGATTTCGGGCTTGGGCCATACAAACACCAACCCGATAAAACTTGGGTTGGGCTCGAGTTGAAGTCTCGGGTTGCTCAACCCAACCTAACCCAAACCCGATCAATATATAAGTTCCTTATAAATTAATTATAATTGAGTGCCAATCGTATCTGTTGAAGGCACAGGAAATTCCAATGCCTTCAGATTTCATTGGTCATTGGTCCACGTCATTTTCGATGACTCAAGCTAACAAGATACACCGGATTTCTCTCCCAGATAGATTGCTTGATACACTTTTGAAGGAGTAGTAGTCCTATATTTTAGCTTGTTTGTTTAGAAAAAATGAACTTCTTTACGATAAATAACTACATATATATAGTTAATAAAATTATATGTACAAAAAATAAGACGTGCATTGAAAATATAGACTAATGTGATAATGAAAATATTAGTATATATCTACCCGACCAACCTAGCCAACCCGACAGAGCCTACTTGGGTTGGGCGTGGGTTGAGAATTCCCAACCTGAGGTTGGGTTGGGGTTGAGATATAGGAACCTTGGGTTGGGCTAGGGTTGAGCACCAACCCGACCCAACCTAACCCACCCGACTTTCAGCCCTTGCGTCGGGTGAGGTGAGGGCTGTTATGAGATGTCTTCAATCTGTATATGAAATAAGGGTTCAGTCGATTGACCACCCTGGTCGATTAATCAAATGTTTTTCAAGTTATACAGATTGGTTTCTGGATAATTTTGGTCAATATCGATCAATCAAACTATCAGGTTGATCAATTGGTAGAATTTGGAAAATCCCAATTAACTCTCTGAATAATTTTTGGTATGTTCGATTGATCAAACATTGTTGACTCGATTGATTGAGGATCACTCGTCGATGTCGATCGATCGGTCGATTAGTCGATGGCGCATACAATTCCGTGTAATTGCGTGATTTGTTTCCTATTCCAAACATTATGTTATATATGTGTGTAATTATATGATTAATTATGATGTTTTAATCGGTACTAAAAAGGTTTTTAGGATATGGAGAGGACAAAATAAGGGTTTTTGACTAGTAAGTTATTGTAATATCTTATAATTCATTATTCATAGTGATTCCTTGTCGCTTTGTGTTGTGATTATTTTTTCTACGAGGATTTTTTTTAATGTAAAAACATGTATGTTCTCTATGCTTGTGATTGCTTTCTTACCTTTTTCTTTTAACCTTTTGATCTAAATTCGGGATTTGATTATCCGGCTTTTCCAATAGGAGCACACCTAATAGGCTCCCTCCCTCGACAGGGCCAGCTAAATTAGCAATACACATCACAAAAAAAGAAACGCATTGATGCAATGGATCTTTGCTGCAGCTATTTGTTCGAGGAGCTGTGCAGGGCCCACCCATGATTTGTTTGTGGAATCCAATCCATGCTCAAATATCTAGGCTAGGTGTCTGGTCAGGCCAACAATAAATAGCCCAGTCCAACATAAGTGGGCTGCATTTATATAAAAAGAAAGTCATTTTAAAGAGTTGTGAGCACTTTGCATTCACAATGCATGTGTAATTTTGCAGGCTATGAAAGCCCTGTTTCTACGGTTGCTACAACAATATAAAAATCCTACTTTTCCTTTGGGTTCTTTGTTAAAATATCCATTATCTGATCTTTATATCTGCAAAACCAAATCTCTCTCCGATTCTTTCATCAGATCTTGCATATGGTAATATTGTTTTTCTTCTATGATAAAATAGCGGATTTTTCGTGTTCAAGATACCTTCAGCTATTAACGATCTTGCAAACTTTTCCACCTCAATCTTCAGACTTGAAAAACACTAACTTCACTATTATTATATTAATTGTTGTAATTTTCATCATCATCTCGAGTATTGTATGAATTACGTCTAACGATATTATCGAGTCTGATGTGTGAAATATATTTAGAGATTTTGTTGTTCATGTCAAGGTCATATATGACATGACAAAAATTGAATTTCACATGTTTCATCTTAACCTTTAACTTCGAATAGCAGGTGTACAGTTGATCATTTTCTGTATCACTATGTAATTTCACTTTTTCACATTTGCCAATAGATTCTGATGGATTTTTTTTCAAATTCAAGGCACAACATGTTATTGATACAATCATATAAAAATCAGTTCATACCTTCTTTTATATTCCTTCTTTTATTCCTATAAAGCTTTTCAAGTTAAGTGGAACATTTCTTTTTTCATCTTTTTCCTCTTTCACATAACTTTCTATAATAGACCCCACGTCATTATTCTCCATCTTATCCAAGTCGATGCAAGCAAAGGTGAATAAATTAAAATCTATAGATTCTCATATGGTGATATACACATTTGAGATTTTAGGACTCTGATCATAGAATCCACTTATCTAATCTTCAAAATTTTCTTTGATAAACTTACTTGACTCTTCAAGATTCTCCGTTTTCCTCTCTAGAAAGAATAAGAGAATTCATAATACTAGCATTTTAGCCACTCTTTACTTCTGTATATTTTATAGCATCGATGCTATTTTCTTTCATCATTTCTTCAATTTTCAATTACAAGATTCTTCACTTAGAATTGCTTTCAACTCTTGAAAATCAAGGTCAGTAATTTTGCCTTCACAAAATTTATCTACTTCAAAGTCACGGATCAAATAGTATATAGCTACTTTTGAAACTTTTAAAGTTTGCTTTTTAAAAGAAGTTTCTCAGGTTCTTCACACACACACACACACACACACACACACACACACACACACACACATGCACTCACACCTCCACACACACTCAAACCCATGACCTCATGTTGAATCTCTCGTGAGTCAACCACCATATCATGAGTAAGAAGTTTTTCAAGTTTATTCTAAACTAGATATGGATAAATTAACTTCCTTACTATCCACATATCTTAATATACTTTCGAAAGTATATCCCCATCTAAATAAAGACCCTTCAACAAATTTAGTATAGCTGCTTAAGTATCATAAAAAAACACCAACTACCATTGGAGAAAAGATAAACACCAAGATTCTTAACTCAAGTCCCACTTCTACTTTAAGTCAACTCGCCTAACTTAGTCATCGAAGGGTCCCTAACTACAATTGGCACCCTGTTGTCCTCTATATACAATTGGTGTAGGTATTCGTACGTCTACATGACACCTGCCCATGTAGATTCAAGCAACTGCAAGTTTCATTCCTTTAAAATGTTTTTTTCTTATTTTTATTTTATTTTTATTTTTAATTTCTTTTTGTGTTTGTCTTTCACTTTATAAATTGATAGATTATGAAAATTTAAGGGGAAGATGGATTTTATTAATTCACGGGTCCAGCTCAGGCTCAACCTCATCTTTTTAGTTCGAGGTTGGACCTGTTATAGTAGGCCCATGCATGGGTTCGGTCTGATCTCGGGCCTTGAGTCGTATATGTCGGGTTGGCTTGGCATAGCCTGCCCAACCCATTGCCACATGCACTTGTGATTTTCTAATTCCATAGCTTCTCTACTTGGAACCATGTGTCAACATAGAAAACATGTGCGAGATCTGAACCGTCCATTACATTGGTTACATTATTTACATCTTCTGACATGTAAATTCGATGGTACCAATTTTTATGGGTAAAAATGGACTGACTAAAGAGAATAGGTCAGCTCAGATATTTCAGCGGGACACGAGGTTGGCCAGCGCCGGTCATGACCAATGAACTCCTCAATAGCCAGGGAAGAGAGGTTGGTCAAAACCACCTCAGCCTTGGTAGCTCGGCATACTACCCCCAGGTCAGCTCAGCCTCGTCAGGTTAGCTCGGCCATATACCTCAGCCTTGGCCATCTGCCTCGAGTTTCTTGGGGTTCGAACACTTGATCTTATCTTCACCAGAGATCGTGCGAAACGTCCAATGAACATATACCTATAATTCAGGAAACGTCTCCGCCCATGTAATCAACTCTCGCCTTATAAATAGAGAACTTATTTATGGTGAAAGGTACGCAAAATCTCACACCTTAAACCTCTTAACACGATCACACCCAGATTCCTAACCTGACTTTGGCATCGGAGGGTCCCTTACTCTAGCTAGGGTCTCGTTTGTCTGTTTCCTGTGCAGGTGCTCGGAGGTCGGAAGAGGGTGGTCCAGATTTGTGCATCAACATTTTGGCGCCGTCTGTGTGAACGACATCAAAGCAATTCTTGCCCTACCAAGAAACCATAAGGGTAAAAGGAAAGAAGAAAGCTCTAATTATCATTCCTATAGCCATTCCAGCTCTTCTTGAATCATATATATATATATATATATATATATATATATATATATATATATATATATATATATATATATGCTATAACCATTCCAGCTCTTCTTGGATCATTAGCCGAGCAGGGTGCCTGGCCCTACTAGCAGCGGGCTGACTCTACTCCCTCAGCACCTACTCCTCAATCTTACACATGGGGCGGTCGATTGGTCTCATTAGAGAACCGAGTCGAAGCACTAAATAAAAACATGGATTGACTCACTTGAAGAGACAGAATCCACCACTCGATCGCAATATAGATGAGAGTGTTGCCACTACATCACCCCAAGTACCGATAAATTAGCAGAGAAACAAGCAACATCCTGAGCTGCCAACCCAGGTTCTTTCCCACACTTCGAGGGTAGCCATGCTCGCAGACTCCAACTTGTGCCCTGCTCCAAAGAGGAAGAGTTGTGGAAAAGTACCCAAAGCAGTGGCTGAGAACGAGAGTCCTTAGGAGGCAAAACTTAGGAAACTTCGAGGGCAGATCAATGACATCAGACAGGCCCATCGTGCTCGAGTGTCAACCTCAATAAATGCCATGTTAGGAGAAACCGAACCACCATTTACCGACGATATTATGGCATTTCCACTTCCGCCCATGTTTCGGATGTTGCAGATGACCCCTTATTCTGGAACCATAGACCCAACCGAGCACATCAAGTCCTTTAGAGCCTGGATGGAACTTCATGGAGCCTAGGCCCCTGTGATGTGTCAAGCATTCTCCCTGACCTTATTACGAATTACTCGGCAGTGGTTTGGGTAGTTGAAGCGAAGGTCCATCAATTCCTTCTCACAACTCAACAAAGTCTTCCTCACACAATTCATTGGTGGGAGAGACTGAAGGAAGCCATCTCACGATCAAGTAGAGGGAGGACGAGCTGTTAAGAGACCGCCTTATCCGTTTTAACGCTGAAGCTGTCCAGGTCGATGATTATTCTGGCTAGATAGCTTTGACTGCCATGATAACCAACCTCAAACAAGGAAAGTTCTTCTTCTCTATTAGTAAGAATCCCTGACTACCATCGCCGACCTACTTAATCGAGTATAAAAATATTCAAATGCCAAGGAGCTTTTTAATTCACAAAGAGCTGCTCGAAGAGAAGACAACTCGGTTGATGATAGGAAGCGAAGGGAAGAAGAGGAACACTCTTCCGTTAACGCCAAAAAAGAAAAAAAAGAAGGCAACCAAGATCGATGCTAGCATGTCAACCAACATCAAGAAAGTCACTTCCATCGGTACACTCCCTTGAACACTAAACCAAAGTAAATGTTGAAAGAAGCCGAGCTAAGTAAGAAAACTTCACGATCAAGCTGAATAACCAAGCTCGGTAATAAGGCTCATCGGCCAATTCCGACCTCGACATCAAATACTAAGAGATGTATCGACTAGAAGACATGGGGAGCTCTTACTCCACCCATGCGATGCTAAACGTTGAAAATTTACTACTCCTTGGGACTCAATAAGTCCTTCGACCAGGACCGCGCTGACTGACCGACCTACTCGACAAGGGTGACCTCCTTTTCTAAAAGGAAAAAATGTATTCACGATACTACCGTCGTGCTTTCTACTGTTTGACGATTTCTATAATAAAAGAACTTCCTCAAGTCAGGGGAAGAGAACTTCTTTCAAAATTTTGACTATCTGAGCTGAAAAATCAACTATGAAGACATCCCTTAGTGTAAGGGAAAAACGTCATCTATTATGAATTCTATTATGAAAGAGCTTCTTCAAATTGGGAAAAAAAATCTCTCTTTCTATAATCTGAGCTACACGAATTACTGAGGACTTCTCTTAGTGTAAGAGAAAAACAGTCCTCACCAGTCATTCGACCCTTAAAGAAGAGGTCGAACCACTAATTGGTAATGCCACTCGGATCGCACGATCTACAATGAGGATCTCTTAATGTAAGGGAAAATAATCCTCGTAAGTAAATTGCTCGGCCCCTTATGAAGGGGTCAATGTAGCTTACTCATCTGTTCGACAAAAGTAAAAATTTCCATAATAAAAGGAAGAGCTCATCCCAATGCTTTTACTTAGCTAAAATATCTGACCTTAACAAAACCAACTTATTTTCCAAGCCCACTGCGCGAGCTCTAAAGTAGGGAGACTTACTGTTATAAGTAAAAATGGACTGACTAAAGAG
Source organism: Magnolia sinica (assembly GCF_029962835.1). Lineage (NCBI taxonomy): Eukaryota > Viridiplantae > Streptophyta > Magnoliopsida > Magnoliales > Magnoliaceae > Magnolia > Magnolia sinica. Next base: position 68,451,520 of record NC_080588.1, read on the forward strand.
AAAAAGTCAGCTCAGACATCTTAATGGGACACGAGGTAGGCCAGCACTGGTCATGACCAATGAGCTCCTCAATGGATAAAGAAGAGAGGTCGGTCAAAACCACCTCGGCCTCGGCAGCTCGGCATACTACCCTCAGGTCAGCTCAGCCTCGGCAGCTTAGCATACTACCTTCAGGTCAGCTTAGCCTCGGCAGGTAAGCTCGGCCTTATCAGGTCAGCTTGACTTTATCAGGTCAACTCGGCCTCGGCAGGTCAGCTTGGCCTCATCAAGTCAATTCCGCCTCAGTAGGTCAGTTCGGCCATAGACCTCAACCTTGGCTATCTACCTCGAGTTTCTCGGGGTTTGACCACTTGATTTTATCATTACCAGAGATCGTGCGAAACGTCTGTTGCATGCTTATAATTTAGGAAACGTCTCCACCCACGTAATCAACTCTCGTCCTATAAATAGAGGACCTATCTATGATGAAAGATAAGCAAAATCTCACGCCCTAAACCCCTTAACACGACCAAACACAGATTCCGAGTCTGACTTTGGCATCGGAGGGTCCCTCGCTCTAGCCAGGGTCTCCTTTGTCTTCTTCCTGTGTAGGTACTTGGAGGTCAAAAGAAGGTGGTCCAAATTCACGCATCAACACCAATGATACAAAACAAATGGATGACTGAAAAAAATAAAATAAAATAAAAATCCATCAGGTTAGTTTCTACACTGTGGCCCACCTAAGTTGTTAAACTGCCATTTAGCACTATCTCCAATCAGTTGTAAAGCTCAGTTGTCTCCCACATGTTGAATATTGGCACGTGTGCCAGTTTAGGAATGGGCAAATCTTGTACACGTGCGTAATTAGCAAATTTTGGCTGACTTTAGCAAAAACTCCGAGTAATGCGGTTTGTCGATCGGTCAATCGATAGATCGGAATGGTCCAAAAACTAAAATTAAAAAATTATATAAATTTTGATCTGTTAACCCAGTTGGCCGATTGATCGGTCGACTTAATCAACCTCGATCATCGATCAAACTAAGCTTATAAAAAAAAATGGATAAACAGAAATAATACCCGCGTTGAGTCCCACCAAGAGAGAAAACAGATGATAAACGGTGCCACATCTTCCACTGCCCAAAAATTGCAAGCTCAAATCCCAACACTACTCAAAATGAATTTTGAAAAACTACACGTTGGAGTCCCACCGCCTCTAAAGAGAGGTTATAGTGCGGACACTCACCTTAGCTCTGGGCAACAAAATGGGCCCAGAAGATCAAAGGAATGCTATTTTCGGACACTTATCTTCACCTGCAAATCAGAAAGATCCCCACTCATGCCCATCTGGTATATGTGTGCAAGATCCAAGCCATCCATTGGGTGGGCCTCAAAGTGAATATTCCATGGACAAAAAATTCTAGCTTGTCCGTTCATGCCCACCTTGGCACATCGATGGCCGTCGGCAAATAAGATTTTTTTTTTTTGATGATCAACCACCCAAAACATGAAAGAACAATGCCCACAATTCATCCACAAACACGTTTTTATTCATACATCCTTAGTTTCATGCAGTCAACATAGTTACACATTGTTTTGGCCCACCAAAGGCTAGTTTACAGCCCTACAATTCTTCCTGATCTGTCCATCTTGACCGGTGATCACACCTATATTGGCCATTTTCGCCATGGACGCTCCAAAATCCTTGGAGAACAGATATGGGTACTTGCTATAGTTATTCACCAATGCAGAACTATCAGTGTCCCTCATCAGGGCCTGATCTGATTGCAGAAGGCCTGAATTGTTCACCAGGTTCTTGAAGTACACGTTGTCGAACTTGTTGATCGTGACTGGGTCCAGCGGTGCCAGGTTGGCATTTGATCCGTCTCCGTTTGGGCACACGCTCTGGAGACTCTGGAGGAGAGATGAATCGAGGTTCGGGTCCGGCTTACCAGAGCCGGCAAAATCGAAGAGCCTTGATTTGAAGGTGAAGCATTGGGCGAAACCTATGGTGTGTGCACCTGAAAGCATGTGTAGACATTAGGTATGGTGTTTTGAAGGATTGATGACTCAGATGAGTCAACTTGGACTCGGTCAAGTCCCATCCGGTTCAGCACCTCGAGTTAGTAGTGAGAATGGACCATTTGGCCTACTGGGCCCAACGAGCCTTACGCAGCTTTGGACTAGGGTGAAATTATTGGCCTGACCCGAATTTTGATGTAGAGTGGGTCACATAGAGTTTCATGGCAAAGATGGATAAGAGAAAGCCTGAGCGGAAATGATCAAGACCGACGGAACCTTAAAACATTCGTATCTTGCAAACCGGAATAAGTTTTTCAACATATCATATATGATTATAGGGTAGGAGAAGCTACCTTACCCAACAGGGATTTGTGAAAGTCCATCATATAAACAATCAAAAGTTCCTTTTATTTTCATTTTTTACTACAAATAATAAGTTTTAGTTCAAATATAACTTTTGATCCTTTGAGCTCTGGCGTAATGCCTAACATGAAAACGGCTTAGAAAAGTTAGGAGAACAATGTGATTAAGCTACATTGGATACTTATTATTTTTGGCCAAAAACCATGAAGTCTAATAGGAATGGAGATGATATATAAATAGTAAGTCTAATATTTATAGTAAGTCACGTTTTTAGGGAGTTTTGAGTTAAAACTTCATCCTATATTTGAGCTCATTATTTAGAGTATAATTTCATTTAAAAATAAAAATAAAAAATCATCAACCAATTTAATTTTGAATTTGTTATAAATTATTTCTACTTTTCTTCCTGATGGATTAGAAGAAGATATGTGAGAGAGCTCCATGAATTCGGAGCAGATATCTCCTGAGGAAGACACTGATAGATCTCATCACGTCCCTACCTGCGTCAAATTTCCAGGCCAGGTTTGTATACAAGTCATTATAGCTAGCCCGGCCAACCCGATTTCACGTTCACGTCTTTAAGTCCTACAAATATGCCACTGTAATCCTTGATTAAGCAACCCATGCATCTTGCTCTTTGCAGGTGTCTATTTCTTTAGGCATGTGTGGCCCACTTGACCAATGGATAGATTATCAATATTCAAATAGGAAATAAAGATTTTATGACTTTTGGGCTTGGGTTTTGGCCTTTTGCTCAACCCATGTCAGGCTTAGGCCTTGCTCAGCCAAGCTGGCCTGGCCCATAGCCACCCTGACTGATCACGACCGAAGAAGTAGGTCCGAGTCACCGAATCTTAAAACCATAAGCACTGTTGATACACTGGTGCATGCAACGTGCACCTCTACAGATGCTAACCTGGCAGTTGCACAGGACATCCGATCCATGTAACAGGAGGAGCTCTACGTAAATATCTAAGACTGTCCAACCATCAGATAAGGTGGGTCCCACCTATAAGAATACAAATGACGGCCTGTAAAATCTTGCATGTTTTTGTACATACGTGGGCTACCTGATGGTTAAACAGCTTCACTTTTTTGGCAAAATGATCTACGGTCAGGGCCCTACCTGATCGACGGCTGGGATATCATACAGATGTGCAACGTGGGGGTGTGGAGTAGGAAAAGTAACCTGAAAGTACGACAACATCTTTGGAGGAGAGACCCTTGGAAGTGAATTTCGAGGTGATGTTTTGGAGGGATTCGGACGGTCCTGGTATCTGCTCGTTGGCTGCGCTTTCACTGGCTGTTGTGCCATCTCTCCTTCCTAAGGCCACTAACCAATATGGCCCACCTGACTAAGATTGTACAACATGGATGAAGATCATTAGAGAGAGAGAGAGAGAGAGAGAGAGAGAGAGAGAGAGAGAGAAGGGACCGAACATGTGCAAAGGGCCTCACACTGCAAATTCTGTCCCAAAAGCCAGAATCGTTCATCTGGTGTCCACACATACCATGCTGAATGCGAACCGTTGTTCAAAACTTCTTTCCTTTCAGTTTTTTAATACATGTGCGTGCACACACCTGATGAGCAGACCCAGTAAATCTACACAGTGGGGCCCACCTGACATGCGTCTAGGATCACATACACGTGGCAATGTGTGTCCCAACTCCCACTTTCATACTTCACAAAGTGGTATAAGCTCCTTACTAGAAACACAGCTTCTCTTGATGCTAGAGTGAGTATATCAACACAAGAGACGGTCGATGGACACTCTTTCTCTACGGCGGCCTTGATGTCATCGATCACCTCAAAACCTCTGATCGAATTCCTGTTAGCTAATGCATTCTTCTCGCCCTTCATCTTGCTTGTCTCATCAAGCAGCAGCGATGCATCACATCCCTAATTACAAACCACATAAGAAATTTAGCACTCTGTTATTAGCAACCAACTTCTTCCCAACTTACTTCAAAAACTAAGTACAGATCTTCAAGTTAATTGTTTTCAATCTATGATTAAAAAGCTGTGACTTGTTTTCAAGGTTGATCAATGGATCCTCAGCGTTGATTACATAAAGACCATACAAACAAAGACATCCGACCATTCAAACTAAAGCTCAGGTAGTTAAAGAAATCTATAGTTGGAAGAGTACTTAAATGATTAATAAACATGTGGGACCAACAAATGGTAGTGACTGATCGAATGTGACCAATCAAACGGTCAGGATTGATATGTGGTTTTTGCATTGGATACTACAAATGGTATGAATGGTTTGAATCATCCCAGCATGCACCCTTGTGGGCCCCATGTGGTACCCAAGCTCATAGACATCAAAGACTTGAGGAATTAGAAATCATAACAAGGGTGCTTAAGAGTTTATAGTAACATCACACATGGAAATTAAGGGCGTGTTTGGTTGCACCAAATTTCATGAAACATCATAAAATTTTGCGATATTTTGTGGGACCAAACGCACCCTAAGCCATTAGATTACAAAACAGCGAAAATGAAATAAACAAGGATGGTTTTCGGAGTTAAAAGATAGATTACATTGACAATACAATCATGGAAGTGAAGGCGAAGAAGTGACGCCGCGATCCTCGTATCATTCTGAATGGCGGACCACACCCCGTATCGGATGATCTTCGTGAGTTTCGGGCAAGTTTCATCATAGAAACCATAGTCCAGCTGGCATTGTACATGGGGCTTCAAGAAGAAGAAGAGGAAGATTAGAAGCATTGAGAGAAAGGAAGAGCTGTTACTATAAGAATCCATGGGATTAGGGCATTAATGGAGGTGATTATCAAATGCTTAGTAAGAAGAGATGGTAGGATTAAGGTGGTTTATATATGCACTGCTTAGGAAAGGGCCACAGTAACTTTTTAGGGTTGGTTTTTTCAATGGTGGGAATGCCACTAGGGCTGTCCATATCCATGGAGTTTGGCCCAACTCCATCTATGTTTTTTAATGGGAAGGAAATAAGCAGCCTCCTATGACTAGGGAGGGTTGTAGTCCTCCACCCTAGCTTTCAGCTTGTGCGACTGGGGCCCATGGTTTTGTGATTTCGACCGTTGATATGATTGTCCCCACTATAGATGGACCATGACCCAAAAATCTCCTAGCTTGGATGATGCTAGGGCCTACATTCATTGGCGTTTTTTCGGCTCTACGTGGACCGTTGCTATATTTCTTTTATTGGCCATCTATTTTTGGGACACTGCATAAGACCATATTCCTGATGAATGGTCCATCCATGGTGGACCAGTTGGGTAAGACTGTAAAACTATGGACATACGCATGTCATCGAGCCGAGAATCATATAATTCCTCAGGAGTAATTCCTTGTGCCCACGTGAGTATGATGTCCGCTGGCAGAGTGTGACAGCCATACGTGTGCATTCAGTTGCACGTGTGGAGAATATGTATGACTCAAGATAATCCATCCAAACCATGGATCCTACTACAGATAATCCATCATCTAAATATCGGATTAATTCATCATTTCTAATATCCGATTAATGGACATTTATTTTTTTAATCAGGACCGTCGAACACTTTTCATCCATTGGATTTCCACCACTCAGCCGATTCGGACATCGGCTAAGTGTAATTTTTTGGTACATAGCCCACTTAAAAAGACACTACAATTTCGATGGTATGATTTGAGTTAGATGCATGCCACGTGGATAATTATACAAGCATGTGCATGAACCATCACATATTGCCTAAGTAGCAAACTTCTATAGACAAAAGATGCCATTTTGAGTGGGCATGGAAACCTATGGTCCACCAATGCATGGACTGTGGAGGATTGACGGACGGTGAGGCTCCATTATCTAGAAAAGGAAGTTCTTGAAATGTAAGGAAGCAACTTAGTGGGTGGTTGAAAATGTATATGATTTGGCCCCGTTGAAAAGAGGATTTATTTGATAATCTGATGGACTGGGATGGTTCATACGCAGGCCCTCGAAATTGCACACGTGTCACTTATAACTCAAATTTAAACTGTCCAAATTTCAGGACCTACTATAGGTAGATGTTGATCCCTATCGAGCAGAACAAAAAATGAGATACGTGGACACGAATTTGCAGAATTAGGAGCGTTAGCTATTCTTTAATTCAACCGTTGGGAAAAGGTCCATTAACTGGTTAGTTGGACAATCAAATTACCATCATTTTATGGGTTTATGAATCATGTGAATTAGTGATTTACATTTGAACGGTTTAGATTTGAGTTATTTGAGTGACACTTGTATAACTTCTTAGTGCCTGTGTATCAAGCATCACACTCCGCAGAGTATCTACGTTTTTGTCGTTGAAAAATCAGTCTCCAATGTGACGTAAGACGCTCAGGCTAGCATCTTGTGCGTTGAAAATCAGTTCCAACGCCAGTAGAGTCAGACAAGGGATGCATGCCTTTCACTTTAAAAAACACGCACGATAGAGAGAATTAATATACGGCCCTGCTCGTAGTAAAACGGCCAGCCTGGCTGGCGCACGTGAATAGGTACACGTCGGGCCATTTTTCCGCGATCCAAACCGTTGATCTGATGAAATGCGCGTCGATGAGGCTAGCATGTGTCTTTCATATTAGAATATCTTAACCCTTCAATCAATAACTCAATATAGTTTGAAATACTTTAATCTGGGAGATTTTTCTGAGGGCCGTCGGGAATGGGCGACGCCCATCACATAAACGGTTTGGATAATTGAAACATGTCCCTGCATGTTTGGAACACACTTTTGCATTTGCTGACGAACACTTGATAAAATTGTTGGGTCGGGCGGAAGTAAATTCAAATTCAATTAAACCCAATGAATCAAATATAAATAAAATATACATAATATACAAATTTTACGTGAAAAACAATTATGAGGAAAAAATTATAGCACAAAATGATAAATAATAAACTATGAAACAATATTATAAGAAATGATGCACTTACAATGATAAGAACCTCATTTGAATTTTTTAAAACCTTAGCTTTTCTTCTCTAGAATTCTTAGAACCATTTTATAAAATCATTGTTATGCTCTAAAACTGATTACACCTGATATATACACAACATGAATATGAAACAAATTGCGCACTTAGGCAATTCTGTGTGCACCATCGATTTTAGTGTCAATCGATTGATATTAATCAAGCACCCTTCGATTGATCAAGCAAACCAAATCTCAAGTGATTGAACTAGTTAAAAATTATCCAAAGAGTAAGGATTTTTCCAAATAGTGTTGATCAATTTAACGTCGATCGATTGACACGAATGCTCGATCGATCAAGCATGATCCAAAACTATCCAGTGAGCAATTTATCTAATTCCGAGAATGTTCGATCAATTGAGTAAGGTTGTCGATCAATCAATGTCCCCTCATTCTGCATAGATTGAGGACATCTATTCAACAAAATTATTGTTCTTATCAATTACTTAATTAGGAAAACTTCAAAGTTCGAGGTTTTCTTTCGGTAATATTATTGGAAAAATATCGTAAAAAATTATAATATTCATATGAACTTATTAACTAAATTTAAAATTTAAAAGCATTTATATAACAAATCTGTAAATGCTTTTACTATTTTTGAATTAATATTCTGATGATATCATGATATGGTTTACCTATTGATATTTAGTGTATTTATCACATTATCATTACAAGATTTTCAAAATCTCGGTGTATTTGTCACACTGTTAATCCCCATATATTTGATACATTTCCACTTACACCAGTAAAGATATATCTATTTAGAGCCATGTAAACTGCACTTCAACATTTACTTTTCACATACGTACATTGGTGGGGCTCCCTCCTCATGTGGAGGTGGGAAAAAGTTTACAAGAATCAAACTAGTGTAATGGTTTAATCCAGTAAACTCAGTTTTCCATTTCTCTTTTCATTTGGAAATTTTCTTTTAATTCTCATATGTCAAAAAAGTTGTGTTTACAGGAGTTCCATTAGTAGTTCCTTCGTACTTGCTGAACGCAGAACCACATACCGGCTAATCGTATCTTGAAAGCTATTTTAAGAATGGACTAATAACGCTTTAAGAACAGTGTGTGATTGCACATACTTTAATATGTCCTTAATATTGTATTTTTCAGTTTTCTATTTCCTTCTATTTTACAATATTTTTAAATGTTTGAGATTATCAAATCTCAATACCGCTGCCACTGTTACAGTGAAGGTAATTGTGGCAACCTACGTTGCTGCAACAATAATTGAATTTAGAGAAGCTTGGGTCTCTTCCAAGAAACTCATAAGGGCTTCCATTGCACGCTAGGGTCTGTAGAACGCCTAGTCATACACATCTTCAAAATTAACCCCCTAGGCAATGGGTAGGAAATATCACTACGTGACAATGATCATATAAACACAATGCATATATATATATTGTATGTGTGTCTGTGTGTGTGTGTGTGTGTGTGAGGAATGAATAGTACTGGAATTGTCAATAGCATCTGTTTCATTAAACACCAAAGCTCTTTGGGGCCACCATCCACGCTGCATGCGTGAAATTTATTCATTTGATCAAGTCATAAGCCTTATATTAACTGTTATGGAAGATGAACCTAATTAAAAACTTAAATAGGTCAAACTAATAGGAACAACGTAAAATTGTGAGTTTTCAGTTAAAAGCTGTATTTATAACTTCACTTCTTCCTGGTGAGACACGCCTGACAAATGGGTTTTACAAAAGATACTATGGTGAGCCCTATACACAAACGCAGGTTTAGCCTTCCATCCCCATTATCATAGCCCACCTTAGTTGTAGATTTAGCTGATTTTCTTAGCCGTATTTCTAATTAGGCCCATCTATCAATTGTAAAGGTTTAAAACGTTTTATCATTGGAACTCACAACTAAAAATTATCCTACACATCAGTAGAAATCCATGGTAGCGTAATTTTCGTGGAAACCATTACTCGCGTGGATAGGTCATAGGACAAAAATCAATAAAATAATTCATCTGTCAGAAAAACAATCCAATTCAAACATCAAGAAGGGAACTAAGAATTGTAGCTTGCAGCTGATCCATGTGGTGGATCACCACACATGCATGTCATGTACATAAGAAAGAGTAAGAGTTGAATGTAACATTTTTCATACAACTAACTTCCATGACAACATTGTTCTTCCTCCCCATGATCAAAATCTTAATAAATTAAAAATAAAATAAAATAGCTATTAACAAGTTTTGAATCTAAGCAGCGTCAGTCAATCTTCTCCATAGTTTTTTTTTTTTTTTTTTTTCATATACTTTAATTGTCTTCTATCACATGAAATGATGCAGAAAAGATAAATGGACTAGGTGAAGGGTGATGATGCAGATAGCAATGGCGAGCCATAGCAACTCAGGTCTAACTACAACATAAATACCAGTTATCATTGAGACCTACATTCTAAACACTTCAATAAAAGTGAGACTCATACGGTCTTATGGCAACAAAGATAGAATCCCTAGAAGCATTTCAATGGAAAATCATCAAGTAAATGAAACAAGTGTTAAAGAGAAGAAAAGCTTTGAAAGAAGCCATCTTTGCTAGTATTGCGGAGCCATTTCAGCTTCTTTGTCCTCCTTCTTCATTGATGTCACTACTATTTTCTTTCATCTTTTCTTCATTTTTCATAATATTTGATATATCACAAGACATTTCACTTCGAGTCTCATTTAGCTCTTAAAATTTGAACGTTGTATTTTTGCCTTCATGAAGCTCATTTGCTGAAAAGTCACTAATCTAGTAGTCTATAAGTACTCTCAAAACTCTATTTCTTAAAGAAAATTCCTCAAGTATATATCAAACTTGAGATAGATAAAACAATTTTTTTTTGCATGTGTCCAAACATCTTAACACAACATCTATTTTAAAACTACCAGTATTAATTTTCTCAGATTTCTTCAAATTATCTTAACACAACAGCATTTTGACCCCATTAATTTTAATCAAAACTTTCCAAAGGATATAACCTTGGAGATACTTAGATTCATTGGTTTTTCCAAGTTATGTAATTAGTTAGTGTTAGCTTCTCCATCGCTACAACAATAAACATCTTTAATATTATCATAAGGAACAATCTCTGATGTCTCCTTCATAGCGCCAACTATTAGTAACTCTGAACTTTCGAGTTTTTCGTCTATTAATCTATTGGTCAATGATGCATATTAAGAGGGTCATGAAAACAAATCTCTATTAAGTTGCCATTTATTTGTACGAAAACGACCACATCCATGTCACCAAATTGATAAAGAACACTTTCTTGCACCTTAGCTTTAATACCACATGTAGAATATGAAAATACCGCTTCTATGGTTGCTACAACAACTTGAATAAATGAGCTATTTATGTATTTAGTTTTAAGAGACTTTGTCTTCACACTACATGTACCAAAGATTAAGGAAATAACATAAATAAAAATAACTCTTTTTCTCTGATGTAGCGAAAATGATCAAAAGCGGAAGTGATCAGGACTGTAAGAACCTTAAAACAGTCGTATCTCGCAAACCGAAATGAGTTTTTGGACATATCATATTTAATTTTGGAGTAGGAGAAGCTACTTTAGTCAACGAATTTCATCAATCAAATCGTTTTCAATTTTATTAGAATTTATTTTTATTTTTATCCTTCGTGGATTCGAGGAAACTCAATTAGAAATCTAGAGAACTTTGTGGATTCGGAGTAGTGAAGACGGTGATCGACCTCATCAGGTCCTTCCCTGCGTCATTCTATCTCTCTCTGTTTATCATTCTATCACTCTCTCTGTACATACTCATAAGTTTTCCAAAGCAACACAATTCACACTAAAAATCAAAAAGCTACCTTGGACTTGAGACTTAAAATAAAAACTTGACAAAAAAGTTAAAAACAGGTAATCCTAATCATAACTGATATCAAGTTTACTTGACCCCAAATAAGTTTAAAGACAGTCGTTGGATTTGCATCACACCAGCTTGAAGGTCAACCGGTGATCCTGTGTGTCCACACACTGAGGGAACCCCACGATGAATGGCCAAGTTCAGCCACGTGTGCTAAACTTGCAACCGTGTCAGGGGCCGTCCATCCGTTTTTCCAGCTCGTTTTACGGCATGGACCAAAAATTGAAGCAGATCCAAATCCCAGGTGGACCACACCACAGGAAATGGGGGTGATTGAACATCCACAGTTAAAAACTTCCTAGGGCCCACCGTAATGTTTGTCTGATATCCAACCTATTGATAACATCACACTGGATGAAGGGAACACAAATATCAGCTTGATCCAAAACTTTTTTAATGGTGGGCATTCAATGGCCGCAATTTCCTGTGGTGTGGTCCACCTTAGATTTGGATCGTCTTCATTTTTGGGCCCATGCAGTAAAATGGTTTGTCAAAACGTATAGACGACGTGGATACACAACAAAAACATCAAGGTGGACCCCACGGTCCACATTCCCCAATGGCTGTTCCAGGTAACCTTGGGACATGCTTGTATTTCCTTGGAACTTGTGACATTCAAGTATTTCCCACCTAATAAGCGAGATAGCCGAATTTTTAGTATAAGACACATGCACTAAGGGGACAAGTTGATGAACGTCACGGATCCCATGCACGTGTCCCACCTCGGCACATCCGTGGCCGTCCATAAATAAGATTTCATTTATATAAAATCAGCCACCCAAAAAATGAAAGAACCACAATACATCAACAAACACGACTTTATTCATACATCGGGACAAGTTGATGAACGTCACGGATCCCATGCACGTGTCCCACCTCGGCACATCCGTGGCCGTCCATAAATAAGATTTCATTTATATAAAATCAGCCACCCAAAAAATGAAAGAACCACAATACATCAACAAACACGACTTTATTCATACATCCTTAGTTTCATTCATTCATCAAAGATACACATTGTTTTGGCCCACCAAAAGCTAGTTTACAGCCCTACAATTCTTCCTGATCTGTCCATCTTGACCGGTGATCACGCCTATATTGGCCATTTTAGCCATGGACGCTCCAAAATCCTTGGAGAACAGATATGGATATTTGCTATAGTTATTCACCAATGCAGCAGTATCAGTATTCCCCATCAGGGCCTGATCTGATTGCAGAAGGCCTGAATTGTTCACCAGGTTCTTGAAATACACGTTGTCGAACTTGTTGATCGTAACCGGGTCCAGCGGTGCCAGGTTGGCATTGGATCCGTCTACGTTCGGGCACACGGTCTGGAGATTCTGGAGGAGGGATGAATCGAGGTTCGGGTCCGGCTTACCAGAGCCATTGAAATCGAAGAGCCTTGATTTGAAGGTGAAGCATTGGGCGAAACCTATGGTGTGTGCACCTGGAAGCATGCGTAGATATTAGATCGACGACTCGTCCGAGTCGACTTGGACTCGGTTAAGTTACATCTGGTTCAGCACCTCGAGTCAGCAGTGAAAATTAAGGGTGGAAATGGGCCAGGTGACCCGATGGGCTCAATGAGCCCGACCCGGGTTTGGACCAGGTTGGAACTATTAGCTCGGCCCGTGGGCTAGGATTGGCCCTGATATGCATGGCGTAATTAATTTCCTGTCACACTAGCTAACCTGGCAGTTGGAAGCTAGCTGAGGCTCACCATGATGTTTGTGAGAAATCCACACCGTCCATCCGTTTTGCGAGCTCATGTTATGACATGAAATAAAAAATGAGGCAGATTTAAAACTCAAGTGGGCCACATGACAGGAAAAAGTGGGGATCGAATGCCCACAGTGGAAACATTCTTACGGCCACAGAAGTTTTGAATCAGGAGAATATCTTTGTGTTTTCAGATCATCCCAGTAGGAATGACCTTCGAATGGTCTGGATGGCATATAACATCAAGGTGGACTACGGGAAGGTTTCCACGGTAGGCATTTCACTTCCCACTGTTTCCTGTCGTGTGGCCCACTTTGAGTTTTTGATCTGCCTCTAACATAAACTAGAAAAACAAATGGCCGGGGTGGATTTCTTAGAATCATCACGGTGGGTCCCGGCTATAAGACGTCCCATCTAAGTTACAGGAGGTGCCCTACGTAAATATCTAAGACGGTTCAACGATCAGATAGGACCCAATTATAAGAAAACAATAGACGGCCTGTAAAATCTTGCATGTTTTTGATACGTGGGCTACCTGATGGCTATACAGCTTGATTATTTTTTTTATTTTTTTTTACCAAATGATCTACAGTAAGGGCCCCATCTGATCGACGGCTGAGATATCATACAGATAAGCCACGCGGGGGTAGAGTTGGAAAAGGAACCTGAAAGAACGACAACATCTTTGGAGGAGAGGCCCTTGGAAGTGAATTTGGAGGTGATATTTTGGAGGGACTCGAAGGGTCCTGGTATCTGCTCGTTGGCTGCACTCTCACTGGCTGTCGTTCCATCTCTCCTTCCTAAGGACACTGACCAATATGGCCCACCTGACTAAGATTGCACAACATAAAGAGGAAGATCACTATAGATAGAGAGAGAGAGAGAGAGAGAGAGAGAGAGAGAGAGAGAGAGAGAGAGAGAGAGAGAGAGAGAGAGAGAGATGTCAAGGGAGAAGGGACCCAACATGTGCCAAGAGGGCACACGTTTGAGAAGCAAGCCCCACATAATCAAGGGCCCCACATGCAAATTCTCTGTCCCAAAAGCCAGTATCGTTCATCTGGTGTCCACAAATACCATGCTGTGAATGCGAACCGTTGTTCAATACTTCTTTCCTTTCGGTATTTTAATACATGTAATTGCACACCTGATGAGGAAACCTGGTACATCTACACAGTGGGGCCCGCCTGATGAGCGTCTTGTATCACATACACGTGTGGCAATGTGTGTCCCAACTCCCACTCTCATACTTAACAAAGATGAATCAGCTCCTTACTAGAGACACAGCTTCTCTTGCTGCTAGAGCGAGTATATCAACACAGGAGACGGTGGATGGACACTGTTCCTCGACGGATGCCTTGATGTCATCGATCACCTCAAAACCTCTAGCTGAATTTCGATTAGCTAATGCATTCTTCTCGCCTTTGATCGTGCTCGTGTCATCCAGCAGCACTGATGCATCACATCCCTACACAAAGAACGTAAGAAATGTAGCACTCTCTAAGCAACCAACTTGTTCCCAACTTACTACAAAAACTAAGTACAGATCAATCGATGATTAAAAAACTGTAATTAGTTGCCAAGGTTGATCAATGGATCTCCAACGTTGATTACATAAACGCCAGATGATCAAAGACACCCGACGAATCAAATTAAAGCTTGCCTAGTTAAAGAACTCTATAGTTGGAAGAGTACTTAAATGGTTAATATACACGTTACGATGATCCAGATGGAACCATTGTCGATTAAACACACTCGCCTCCTTGTGGTTATGTTGGTAACTGGTATTGGTTCATTCATCCATTCAAATGTGACCAATCAAACGGTCAGGATCAATATGCGGTTTTTGTATTGGAGCCTACACATGATGCATGGTAATGCCCCCAGATGAATGGTTTGGATCATCCCAGCATGCATGCTTGTGGGCCCCATGCAGTACCCAAGCTCATAGACATCTTGATGAGAACATCAAACATGGAGGTTAAGGGTGTGTTTGGTTGTACCAAATTTCATGAAACCTCATAAAATTTTGTGATATTTGGTACAAACAAACGCACCTAAAGCCAAGAGATCACAAAACGGCGAAAAGACGGTTTTCGGAGTTAAAAAAGCGGTTACATTGACAAAACAATCATGGAAGTGAAGGCGAAGGAGCGATGCAGCAATCCTTGTATCATTCTGCATGGCGGACCACACCCCATATCGGACAATCTTCGTAAGGTAAGGGCAAGCGTCGTCGTAGAAACCATAGTCCAACTGGCATTGTACATGAGGACTCAAGAAGAAGAAGAGGAAGAGTAGAAGCATTGAGAGAAAGGAAGAGCTATTACTATAAGAATCCATGGGATTAGTGCAGTAATGGGGGTTGATTATCAAATGCTTAGTGAGAAGAGGTGGTGGGATTAAGGTGGTTTATATATACACTGCTTAGGAAGGATCAAGTAGCTTTCTAGCATTGGTTTTTTCAATGGTGGGAATGCCACTAAGGCTATCCATATCCATGGAGTTCGGCCAACTCCACATATGTTTCTTAATGGGTAGGAAATAAGCAGCCTCCTATGACTAGGGAGGGTTGAAGTCCTCTACCCTCGCTTTCGACTTGAGTAAGTGGGGCCCATGGTTTTGTGATGTAGACCGTTGATATGATTGGCCCCACTGTAGATGGACCATGACCCAAAAATATCCCAGCTTGAACGATGCTTGGCTTAAAATCAGCGGCATTTCTATGGGTCGACGAGGACGGTTGCTGTTTTTCTTTCTTGGTCATCTATTTTTGGGCCACTGCATAAGGGACCGTTGCTTGGATCAGATTCCTGATGAATGGTCCATCCATGGTGGGCCACTTGAGTAAGACTGTAAACAGATGGGCCTACGCATGTCATCGAGCTGAGAATCATATATATAATTCCTCAGGAGTACATTCCCGGCACCCACGTGAGCAGCTATATCCGCTGGGAGAGTATGACAGCCATACGTGTGCACTCAGCAGTTACACGTGTATCAAATATGTATGACTCAAGCTAATCCATCCAAACTCAGGACCCCACTGTAGATAATCCATCACCGAAATATCAGATTAATTAAATAATCCTAACTAATGGACATTTACTTTTTCAATCAGGACCGTCGACTACTTTTCATCCATCGGATTCCCACCAAGCAGCCGATTAGGACTAACGGCTCGGTAATTTTTTTGGTAAATGGCCCACTTAAAGAGGACGTTACAATTTCGATGGAATGATTTGTGTTAGGTGCATGACATGTGGACAATTTCTACCTGAATGTGGGACCCATCATACATTGTCAAAGTAACAAACTTCATTGGCTAAAAGATAATGCTATTTTAAAAGGTATGATCCACCAATGCATGAACTTGGGAGGATTGATGGATGGTGAATGTCCACTCTCTAGAAAAGGAAGTTATTAAAATGTTGGGCAGAAGCATGTTAGTGGGTGGGTGGAATCGTACGTAATTTTGGTCTCTTTGAACAGAGTAGATATTTAAATAACCTGGCGGAGTGGGATGGTTCAATCAACCACAGGCCTTTTGAAATTACACACGTGTTACTAATAACTCAAATTCAAACCGTCTAAATTTCTGGACCCACTGTAGATACGTCTTGATCGCAAATAACGAATTTGCTGAATTGGAAGCACTGGCTATATTTCATTCAACCGTTGACGAAAGTTCCACCAAGCAGTTGGTTAGCCAAACAAATCACCATCTGAATTGGGGTTTTTACCATTTGAACGGTTTGGATTTGAGTTATTTATATACCACTCCAATTTCTTAGTGCATGCGTATCATCAACCATCACACAGTAGAGTAACTACGTTTCTACACTCAGATCCATAGCTCAACTGGCAAACTGAGTGGAGATACCTCGTTTCAAGTCTTGGTATCGATCCCTAGCGGGGGTGGCTAACATGGAGTGTGTACTAACATGGGTGTGTACTAACAAGCTAACCCAAAATAAATAAATAAATAAATAAATAAAATAAAAATAAAAATAAAAATAAAATTGAGTAACTACGTTTCTGTCGTTTAAAAAGACAAAGTCTCCAATGCGATGCAAGACACTCAAGCCAGCCTGTTGTGCGTTGAAAATCAATCTCCAATGGCCGTAGGAGACAAACAAGGGATGCATGTCTTTCACTAAAAAAACCACGCACGATAGAGGGAAAGGCAGAGCGGCCCCGCTCAAAGTACAACGGCCGGCCTAGCTGACGGGCCATTATTCCATTATCCAGACCGTTGATCCGATGAAATGCACAGTTAATGAGGCTATCATGTATCTTCAATATTGGAAGATCTTAACCCTTCAATAACTCAATCATGGTTTGAAATATTCTAACCTGAGAGAATTTTCTAAGTGTTACCATGGATGGATGAGACACATCACATAACAAAATAAAAATAAAAAATGACATGCCTGTCGAGCACAGAACGTAGCCGGCTACCAAATGGGCCTTCAATACACGTGTGTGGCCTTCCAGCCCCACACTTGGCTCAGGCAATCAACACATTTGAGGACACCTGAAAAAAGGCTCAGATGTCGCACATGTACAAATAAATGGCACATGTAAGATTCTCCTGTATTTTGTTGACCGCTTGTTTTTTGGAAAGAACATTCCTTCATTCAAAAACCCAATGGTTTTCAAGCTTTATGTATTAGCTCCCACTTTCTCATAACCATTTCCAAACCTGTTACAACTAGAAATTGTGGAAATCAATACACCAAAATTAAAATATCACCACATTTGAGCTGCCATCATAAATAAGTTCCGCCCCAATTCCTAAAACTATGAATTATTGAAAGACACGAGAAGGTTTGAAAACAAAATAAAGGGCATGTTGGCAATCCATGAGGTGAACAGTGGCATGTGATTAAGTCAAACTAAACAGTCCAGATTGGCGGGCCTTAAAACCGAAATTATATTTATTAAATTGCTAAACTGGCACTGGTAGACACTTAATGGATGGCCAACACTCTGAATTCAATGGTTCTTTAGTCATGAGGTTGGGATTATTAAATCAATCTTAATTTTAGACGACTACCTATCTAAATGGGTCCAACTTGGACAGTTTAATTAATTAATGTACACCATGTATACAATTTAAGATAGCTTGAGTATCAAACAACTCCCCATTCACAACCACTTCTCCCCTCCCACAACTATGAAACCACCACTTTTTTTTTTCTTTCTTTTTTTCTCACAAACCACTTCCTCTCCCTCCACGTTTCCTAGGGGAAGCTTGAGCTTGGAAAACTTTAAGTTACATCAATTAACGTGTAAACAACATATATTACCTGATTACAAGTTGTTGAACCGTATTCCTTGCCTCTGCAAGAGGATCCATGTACCCAACTTCTCTAGCCCATATGTTCTGCATCGACTGCACTGTGACCTGCATTTCTGTAAGCTCCTTATCCAACCTCCCTATGGTATTTGAATCCATCATGTCGCCTACAACACTCTGCCAAGGACAAAACAAACAAGGAAATCAATGGATCATCATGTACACATCTTAAACCATGTAGTTAGGCTGAGAAATGGGCCAGTCCAAAGCATGTCCAACTCCAGTCCATGATCTAAGGACCCAAGTCCACACTCGGCAACGCCATTTAGAAACTCAGCCCACCAATTTGAAGCCAGGCCAATGCTGGGTTCAGCGTAGTTTTTGGACCTTTTGGTAGATGCAAGCCCAATTCCAGCCCAATTAAGTATCAGTCGTAAATTTAGGACCCCTTCCAACACATGCGACTTGAGGATCAGCCCAAACCCAGCCAAAGCAAGCTAGGCTGGGCAAGGGCAGGTGCAGCCCAATTTGCCACCCTACGTATAGTAAATACATCATCATATGTTCCATAGGGATATGGATCAGCTGATACTCTGAATAAAGAGTCTTCATATATATAATACATGTGTGCCACTTGTTTACACAATTGAGATACAGACAAATATATTTTAATCTACTCCACAGAAAGTGGTCACATACTCACATTTTAAATATTTAAATATTCATGTGTGTGTGTAATGCTCACACGGTACCAATAGCACTGCTATTAGTGGCAGTACCAGGTTGATGAATGGTCCACATGGTAAATGTATGACATCCAACCCATCCAAAAGGTGCGCCCCACCATCTGTTGTGATCTAATCCATCCATCAGGTGGGCCCAACTATGTAAATGTGCTCATTTGCCTGAACCCAACCTGAACCAAACACGAAAATAGGTCCAAAGACCCAATGGGTTGGTTCAGGTCATCGTGAAAGAGACCCGGATCCGACAAGACCCGATCCCAATTAACCCCGGTATGGGTAATCTAGGAACCGAGCCATTGACAGCCCTATTTAGGCCCAGGTTTCATGTTGGTCATGGTCAGACCAGGCCTAGTCAAACTTTTAACTTTGCTCAGCCCGAGCCCAGCCAATTGACAGCATACTAAAGAGGGGGAGATGTGATTTCCAGATAATGTGCATGGGAGTGCTCACCAAGACTGGCCCACAGCATGTGTTTAAGATGATGAACTTGAGGAGGCTCTCATCTGAACTACTGAGGACTTGATTTGAGCTTACAGAGCACGAAAGATCTAGACACGATGAATCAGGCACAGCTCCATAGTTCTTCACTGTGATCCTGTGGTGCTTCTTTAGCATCTTTTCTAGATGATAGGTGGTGTTTTCAGTTCTCCAGCAGCCTGCCCTCTTAAATGTTCTGTGGCTGCTGTTTGACACCCTTACTGCAGTTTCATGTAGCCCGAGTAATGTTGCTGCTCTCTCAGCATCGGCCCAGCAACAACATGAGGATGACCCATCGTCTGCCAAAACAATGAAATGCTTTAATAATGCAGAACTGCATACTGGCTGCTGCTTAGAAAATTGATAGTTGTGCAGGTTCTCAGCATGCTCATATACAATTCTTTTGAAGTTCAAATTTGATTCAATGAGGAACTTGATCAAAGTAACTTTGCAGAAAAGCATGGGCTCCATATTATTTCCAATACGAATAGTCTAAGCCTTTTGTATTCAATGGGAAAAGAAAATTATGGGTGGGAGAAATGCCTTATCATCAGAAACAGCACAACTAAGAACTTAAGTACGTCTTCATTGAGGAATTGCATGATCCTAAACGTGAGGATATGCATTTTACCTCAGGTTTTCAGTTTGTATGAATGGGGCCATGGTTTGGTGATCAACACCGTTGATCTGATGAGACCCATCATGGATGGACCATTACCAAAAAAACCCCCAGATTGAACGATCCATCTTTGGCCTCTTTCAATAAGTTTTTCGAACTTTGCTATTATTTTAACCACATTTTCACACCATCAATCAAGATGTTAGGGTAGCAAGGACCATGTGACCCCACCAGCACAACCAAAGGATCTGAGGACACTGCATATCATGTAAGTCCTTGTTCTGCAACTTGCATGGCCTAGAAAAATTCATAAGAAATTCATTATCTAGCATTGAGGGAAAAAACCTACCCAATACAAAACCAGCAAGTGGGATACTGACAGCCAAGTGCTTCCTTGATCTTGGCCTTTCGTCTTTTTCCATAACCAGAAAAAGAACTTTCACTACCTGTGGAATCTCCCATAAGTAAATTATAGTTGTTTCACCAACAGAAACCAAATTTGTCAGAACTTAAATATGCAATGCACAGGTAGCAATGGCCATAATAGGATTACCCTGCAACGCAATCGGATGGGGTTGCTACATTCCAAACACTGATTCAACTGCGAAATTAAACTTGAAGAAACTATATCTGAGAAGTCCTCGTTTAAAATGTCTGAATTGGATGGTGGTGGAGAAATTCTGTCACCATCACGGTGAACAACCTCCTTTGCAGAGTTGATCACAATGAAAGATACAGAGGTCAACATCAGTTCACATCGCCTTCTGGAAGTTCTGTAATTGGACGGAGAAATAATCAACATTGAGAAATTTGTTTTTTTAAAAAAAATAAAATAAATAAAATTATCAGATAACAAAAGAGCTTTTGTAAAACCAGACAAATAAAGAAACCCCTTCTAAGACCAGATCCAGTGGGGATTGTTTAGACATAAAGTGAAACAACCTAAAATGGCAACCGCCAGCTTCATCTTCTCCCATCATTTGAATTTCTCATTAGGAACATTATTCAAAGAAATCAGCGCAAGTCGCTGAAGACTCCACAAAAAGCTCCTCCATCAAGCATAAGCCTCGCTGACCAACATTGTTATATTGTAAATGATTAATTCATCAGATTTGGATATTTGTGCATGACGTCTGACTGCCTATGTTTAGTCGACTGCTGACATATCCCAATAATCAGATCTATGGATACAATTAATGTAGATGGGGTTGCTTTGGCCACCTGATACACCCATGGATTTTAGTTTCTTTTTCTTTTTCTTTTTGTAGTTAACCATCTTTATTAACAGGAAAATGATACAAGAAGAGGAGGGGGGTCGCATCACCTTCCAAAACAAGAAAATCAAGGTAGAGGCATCAAAGGACCAATACAAAGCACCCCTCTGAACTTCCAAGCTAGGGAGTTGGTGACACTATCCTCTCAATGTGGGACAAGATGAATGTACCTCCTTAGTGCTAAATCTTCGATCTCATCCACAATCAATGTTAATCCCACACTCTTCAGACAGCATTGATATAGCCTACTCAATCATGTTCTTCAAGTCTCCTTCCCCAACCAAAACAACATGAAAGAAGACAAACAAACAAATTCTTAAGAAAGATCTAAGAGCCTTAGCTTTGGGTTGGTAGCATTGCATCTTCCTTCCAGAGACCAAGTTTATGAGTTGTCACTTGACAGGTTTCAGACATGATTAATTGTTTGATCTTAAGAAAACCAAACCAGCTGGGTTCTGCTTTCATGATTGCTTGGAAAAAGTTCAACTACCAGATGCCAACGAAGCACCAGAATGTCTCACTCAATAAGCTTTTTGACCCCACGAAAATGTTCACAGAAAATGAAATTGAACAGAACTACCATCAAATCACCAAACGCTTCAGTTGATTATTATTTTTTTTGAAAGGTTTAGTTACTTGAAAAATGAGATGTAGAAATAAGGCCTCAGTCCTCAAACTTTCTATATATATATATATATATATATATATATATATAGAGAGAGAGAGAGAGAGAGAGAGAGAGAGAGAGAGAGTCATGCTCACCTACGCACGTGCACACCTTTGCACACGTGTCATGGGCGTCCAATCTGAACGGTCCATGTGATGCAGAATCCCATGAAACCCCAAGGGACAAATTTTCACCCTGATCTAAAATTTTGGTGGGCCATAGCAAAGAGACATGCAAATCAAGGGAGGAAACTGTTTTCATTTTTCATGGCCCACCAAAGTTTTGGATCAAAGTAAAAATTGGGCCCGGGGGGGTTCATAAGGTGCTGCTTCACGTGGGCCGTTTAGATTTTGGAGTCACATCATGTATGATGAGTTCTCAAACGAGTTCTGTGCGAACTAGTGGGTAGTTGAGCATTCGGCCATATATATATATATATATATATAATAAGCAGTTATAGGTAAGATAGCTAGAGAAAACAACATATATGTGGTTGAGCAGTCAAATGCCAACATATAAAGGCCTGTTTGGATATGAGGAATACACAGTGTGCACATGGATAACTTTAATGATTACATTTTCCAGAACTCTTCACCAGTAGATTCCCAAAAGGGTGGTCTGTTTGAATGGCAAGCAGAAATCCCATTTCTCATTAGGCAATAGTCACCTTGTATCTTCTGCCAACAGTGGATAACTCTAATGATTACTACGTGAAATCCACGGTTTCTTTGCAATCCAAATAGCAGTGAATGTCAAATCAAGCGAAAGCCAATTGTTTTCCTGTAAATTCCTCATATCCAAACAGGTCCCAAGGGAATACAAAATAATATAGTTCAAGAAACACATACTCAATCATAAGAACACGGTGAAAGGTAGCATGAACTCCAGGTCCCATACCAATAGGATACGCGGAAGTACTGATAGCACCACGAATCCTCACCTGAGTGGTCAAAATAATGCAATGAGACACCAAATTTCATGTTGGAATCATAATTAGAAAGATGTCTTGAGAAGTTAAGGAACAGGCAATTACCATGTGGTGGTCTTCATGGACGTGAATGCAAATGCTATTCTGTACCCTTTGATGAATATTGCCGCTAATTTGATGGTTTGAATGTGTTTCATCATCAATAGAATTGTGATTGAAACTATGCACATCCACTACATTTCCATGTAGTGATATTAAATTTCCCTCAGGCAATCTGCATTTGAGATCAGGTGCCCCAAAATGACGCCGTGGCGCTTCCATCATGGTTTGGATGCATGTCGATACGCTAACAGCCTCTCCTAATGTCTCAAAGGACCTAATCAACCCGTCCAGTGCTTTTGTGTCTTCCTTGAAAAGATCGTTTTCAACAGAGAGATGTAGATGCACATCGGAAAGAGTCTCAAGTATTTGTTTGTGAGATCTCTGGAACAATGGCTGGCCTTGAGGAGAAGTTTGGAAAGGCACCTCATCATCCCTGATAGAAGAAAATTTCCCAAAAGGAACCTCATCATTCCTAACAGGAGAAACTTCCGACAAGGAGTCTTGAGCTGGCTCATTTTGTTCTATAACTTCTCCAGATGTGAATGTAAGACTCCAAACAGGTGTTTGAGAAGTGACAAGAGCTTTACCATGAACAACTTCCTTAGCATACTTCATGATATAATAGACACCAATTTGTAGCAACTGAACATAGATTAGGGCATGCATTTTAGTGACCAAAAGACTCATTATGATGCTTGAAAGAAACAAGAAATAGTCACAAAGTTTTCTAACAATATCATATGCTTGAGTCATTTTGATAGGAGATGAATAGGAGAAAAAATACAACCCACCTGATACTTACTAAAGCTCTCGGACTTGAATTCCAGAAGAACCTTCTGGCCGCTTGCTTTGTCAACCACATTGTAATTTCTGTTTGGACAAACCAAGATGCCTGGTACAAGCAACCTTTTCTCATTGATACTTCTAACAGCTAGTGAGCATGGAATTTCTACACGTGAACTGAAGCAATCAGTAGGAAGTTTATACAGTCCATTGCCAACAGCTCCTAAATTATCCTTGGAACTGCAAGGCAATGCTCCATTTGATCCAGGAGCAATTTTCAGTCTCTTGAAAGATAGTTCTTCTGGACAATTTTTTCTGTCAGTGCATTCTAAATGTGATTTGAGCTTGTATCTGGAATATTCGTTCAGTTGAGTATCTCCATTTTCCCCAGGGAGAAACAAATTATAAGGAAAGATGATGGCCTCAGCAAATGAGCTTGGCCTGTCTGAAATAATTGGATCATCTTCAAACTGTAATGGCACATAAATTAGAAATTAAGGGCAAGTTTGGATACATGAAATCCATGTGGAAATGGAAATTGTTTTCCATTGACAAGACAGTTGGGCTATTTGGATAAGTGGATGCACACAGGAACCGTTACTCTTATCCATGGCTAGAATTCTCTAGCACAAAAAGGTGCTTGTTGTCTAACGAATTTGACGATTCCGCTTGCTATCCAAACAGGCACCCTATTTTTGGAATCCTATTTTATAGGTAATCATTACACTATCCATGGAATCCAAACAGAATCCACGTATCCAAATGCTCCCTAAATAAAATGAACTCGAGGAAATACAATAATGATACTGAACATTGTGGAATTATAGGGTACCAAACATCAGCATAAGGGTTGTCCACTGAGGCATCTTATGGGCCCCAAAGAGGATGGGAGATGCCCCAAAATTTTCCCAAAGTGGATGATCCTAACCCTTCAATCTTTCACCTATATTCCATTGAAAGAAGACTGTTTGCTGTATTCTTTACTTAAACAGCTCTCAGTAACCCATTATCAAAGGTTAGGATCTTCCAATCTGGGGACTTTGGGGCATTCTTGATCCAGGTGGAGCCTAACAGGTCAACCACCTGTGCTGGGATCACCATAATGGGTTCAATGTGCATGGGATCTTGTGCCTCATCTAACTTGACATTTTCTTAGACTCAATACCTGATAACTCCTATTCAGCAGTTACACATATCAAGTAGAACATACATTCCAGATAGCAGGAAACTTGTGTGTCACCAGCAGCAATAGAAATGTTCCACCTTTGTCTGCCTTGAAATCATCTCTACAATCCTTACAAGGAGGAAGACACCAAGGAATGTTGAGGCATGTTGCATTCCTCAGATAAAAGTGGACGTAAATTGTCAGCTGATTTAGCTCTCTCTTGCACGGGACACAGGAAAAGATGCTTTTGCATGAAAATGACTCATTCTTAGGCACTTCTAAAGGACCTGCCTGTGCAGGTAAGCCTTCTAGAAAAATTCTGTAGTCTTTAACCTGGAAATGCAATGGAAGGTATAAGAAACTTTGAAGGCTTAAAGACCAAGTGCATGCATGCTAAAAGCATGTCCAACGCTAAACATGATAAAACAGCTCACTTTCCATGGTCTGCTCAGCAGCACTGTATGAGCAGAACAGAAGAATGCCTACCACAACAGATTCAAGTAAATGCCACAACAATCATAAAAACTAGCATTCACTTGACAGATTAGGCACGTTTGGTTGCAGCCCTAAATTCATTTTTCAACAACACTCTCCCAACAAGGTGCTAGAGCCATCGTAAACTAATTATGGTGTCTGCACCTGTTGAAGCCAAGTCCAGTTAAATTTGAATGGATTCCTATGACCCACCTGAAGATCATACAGATTATTTGAAGTGTATGTACTGCCCCACCCAGATGGTCATAATGGACAGTTTGGGCCTTCTCACAAACAGCATCCATAATCCATTGGCACATGTGAAGGCTTGTGCAATTTCAGGTTGCTTCCAACTCATATTTCAGGAAAACAGGGTGGTAGATGTTTTCCTCTACGTCTACCTGAACAAGAGACCAAAGGGTGAAATAAAACAAATGAAAATGCCCCAGCAACCAAAAGGCGGTAATACATGAATTCCTGATTATTCATAGTTATTACACGCAGGGGTATAATCATGCCAGTGGGAGTTTTGCTCTCTCATTGCCAGTCCCAAGCCCGGATAAAGGAGAGTTGTGTCAGGTTGGCAGTCAGAGTTAAAATTGTGCCACAGCTTTTTTCTCATGAATCCTGACAATTTGACGTTGTGATAGAGTTGAATGGCGGAACACAATTCGTGTAGCTGACCCCAATTAGTTGGGATAAAGCTAAGATGATGATGATGACGATGATGATGATTACATGCAGGGGGGTGTCGCAAAGGTTTGAGTTTAAGATGGAATACGACCACAAAGAAAGGTCACCATGAAAGGAACAATAAAATCTTCAAAGACACAAACCTAAAAGATCATCATACAATAACAGCCAATCCAAACCAAAGATAACTTCTCAAAGTTCATAATAAAAGGAAAGTGCAGCACACCCATAAATGCGCGCACACAACAAAAAAATAAAAAATAGAGGCATGCATATGGGAAACTGTTTATCCTTTTTTTTTAATTATTGAAGGTATGGGAAACTATTTATCTCAAAATTTTTACCAAATAATAAGAGCATAGGTTACCAATATTCATCTTTAAGTCAGACAAAATTGCAAAAGCAAAATCTGGCAAATCATATATCAAAAGGAAGGACATAAAAATAATAATAACAATAAAGACAGACTGAAATAATATCCTTTACACATGCATTTTTTGCACCATTGTCACAACTGGCTTGGCAGAACACGTGTTCCTAGAGAAAATTCTATATGAGTAACATAAATAGTAGACTGAGCATTAGCCATCACCTCGTAGACATTATCAACATCATTTGATGACAAATCTGGTATCACAACATCAACGCTGCCAGTTGCATCAACCAACTGCAACCTCCCTGAACTTGGACAAATCTGAATCCACATTACATAAACCAAATAAGAACCCAAGGCAGACAATTTCCTATACTGTGAGCTTAAATTCCACAAACCGTGTGCATTTGTATAGTGCACAAGTGAGGCTGTACATGTGCTTGTGAATGTCCTTTCCCAACATCAACAACTGGTTTAGATGGATGGGTTCATAACAGCAGCAGCAACAGCAGCAACAAATACTAACCTTTAGAGTGCCCACCAAAACAATGCCATGGTCTTCACTTGAAATAATTTTCCTTATCAATCGGCGGTAAGATTTCCCTTCACATGACAGAAGGCTAACACGGTTATTCATCCCAACCGTTTCAGTATCAGTTTGTACTTCCAATAGGACAGTCCCCCACATGGCTTCACATTTGCTGATAAAACTAGACATGGGCACTGCCTGAAAGCATAACAAGATAAGCCAAAAGAACAATAAAATCAGATCATATTCTTCAGTAGTTGCACGGATTAATTCTGTCAAGATCATAGAAATAATGTTTCACAAAAGTCTGGACTGCACGAGTTTACAAGAAACTGAAGGCTTATTTGTTTATAGCAAGAACCTTCAGAAAGAACTCACAATCCATAGCTTACCAATTTCAGGGGACCAAAATCTGGTTCATTGCAAGAGCTGTTCAAGTCATGCTTACAGAATTCCATGAATATGCCCCGCTGCAAACAAAAGTTTGCCATAAGAAATGTAGGATATGGGCAGAGATAAATTTCAAGCAGAAAGGAAAGAATTTAGAAGCTGCTGCAGTTGAAAACATAATAGTTTTGCTGTCACTTAAAGCAACCACAAATTTACCAATTTACCCGTGGACCGTGGTCGAAAAGCACATATAGGTAAGCATGAACTAGCATATTTCTGTGCCAATCCTTCCTTCTGGCCACACCTTGCAAATACTCACTGTCAGATTAATGTGACTGTAAAAAGATGTTCAGATGCTTGCAAAATATTCAAATAGTAAAAAGGGTCAGGAAAAACCAACATAAACAAAGAAAATCTAACCAATGGAGGTAAGAATGGAAATGGGCCGGGTCTGGGCCCTGCAAAATCAAAATTTTGAATGGAGCCAGCCTGACGGCCCGGGCCCATTGCCCAGCCTAAATGCAAGTGGGCAAATGAGATGATAGGCAAGAAAATTACATGTTTTGATCCTAATATTTCCTTCTCAGAGAAGATCCCAGAAAACTTTTTCCTGAAACATGAGACGGTAAGCAATACCCTGAAATCCAACCAACAAGATGAACAGGTCAGTTGAGAGGCATATAAATCTATTCCAAAAAGAAATTATCAGCACTTAAACCTTTTCTTAGAATTTCCTACCAAAATCTTGCAGAAAAATTCAAGGAATCAATAAAGTTCCCCAACAGGCTGTGTGTCTGAGACCTCAAATGACACCTGTAACAAGAAACCATTAAACTGGTAAAACATATATTTACTAGAATAGATTAAAAATAAATTTTAAGCAAGAAATTTAATTCAGCAGTGCTTACTGAGTTTCGAATGGCGAAAAGGACTTAACATCGATGCTGGTCTTAAAGCAGGCAGCCAGCAAAAGCATCTTGACCCAATAAAATTTGGGCTGTATGAAGTGAACATTACTCAAAGAAATCTGCAAGGCGTCAGATACTGAGAAATAACACCACAAACTGACGAAGGCTTTTACTCTGAAAGAGGAAATAAACAATGTTTGATAGAAACTGAACACCTTTCTTTGATCTGGACCATTCATCTGGTGGGGCCCATGCTGAATCGATCATGACTCAGAAGTCAACCTTAACGAAAAATCTTATGTATACAAAACACTACTGGTGGATTTTTCTGTTTGATTGACACTTTGGCTAAACTGTTCATTTGGAGGCCAACAATCGGATTGTTAAGATAGTCCAACATAGGAGATTTCTTGTGTGTGGCCCATCTATAATGGAGCCCACCAGACAAGTAATCCAGATCACCAAAAGTTGGGGCCCACCTTTATAGTTGCTAGACTGAAGTAAATTTGCCATTTTTGTTCATTGAGTGTTATATAAATGTAATTATAATCAAGCTTTGGATGGATTAAGGTCCTCAATGACAGACCTTAGCTACCCTCAGACATGATCAAAATGGGAAAGATGGAATTACTTACAAGAGCGCCGACCCTGAAGGAATGAGACAGAGCTAGCGTCCTATCCGAAAGCAAAAGCCACACCCTTCCATCTAACTCGACAGCCATCCCTTGAAAGTAGTATCCCGTGACGATGCCTGTGTAAGCACC
Organism: Magnolia sinica; assembly: GCF_029962835.1. Taxonomy (NCBI): domain Eukaryota; kingdom Viridiplantae; phylum Streptophyta; class Magnoliopsida; order Magnoliales; family Magnoliaceae; genus Magnolia; species Magnolia sinica. The sequence goes on from NC_080588.1 coordinate 68,480,660, forward strand.
CAATTCACCCCTTCCAGAAATTACCATTCGTGGAACCACCGCTGCTTCCGAGCACAACTGAGACAGATACAGTGCAGTTTTCTCCGTAGTCACAAACATTAAATACGACTCGTCCCCACCTACAAAAACCATCTTCTTCTTCAATCCAACAATTGAAACTGTACGGCCCAGAAGCTTACAAAGCAAAGGGTGCCAAACTGACGCAGACCCACAAAAGTACACGAAAACTCGCTTCGTGAAAGAATGACAAGCTTTCCCTCCGTGAACGGGCACTCCCTTACTACAGAGGGTGCATTCACAGACCGTCATCTCCGAGAGGAATCCTACCATGTTTGCACCACCAGTAGAACTTTGCCTGAGGTTGATTTGAAAATTTCGACTCTGGACTGTACAAGGAACAGCGGAAACTGAGCTGACCGAATTCAAAATACCGCGAATGTAGGAACAAGCACTCTGACGATCTTCTAAAGAAAAAGAAGGCAACCAGACCAAAGGAAAGCTACGGTTAATCTCAGCCGTTGCTTCTAGAATGCCCCACCTGATTATCTCCAGCAATCCACCGTTGGTTTTGAAAGGAATGAAATTCCAAGCGAGGACGCGGATTCGCTTGCCAATGGCATTAAATTCCGTATCAAGGACAGAGCAGCAGATTGTAGATGAGCCGTCGGAGAAAGAAAGGCAACTGTGATTTGAATCGCAAGAGATCAGGGCCGTTGGATCTGCAGTGGCGGTGGGGAGATGAACGGTACCGATGATGATCGCCGGAGATTTGAGCGATTCCAAGGGCTTGCTAGTTTTTTCTTTGGAGATGTCGTGGGTTGGTTGGGATTTCCGTGTTTTTGGAGATGAAGCGCGAGAAATTGGGGGTATGGGATTGTCGCGGGAAATGCAGGGGGAGGTTTTGAGAGAAGCGGTGCCTGTGAGAGGGCGAGAGCGTTGGAGGAGATCTGAGATGGAGAGGATTTTCACGCCTTCCATGAGATATCGCGCGAGATATAGGCGAGAATTTCGCGGGTTAAGGAGAAGAAATGTGCATCCTTTGGCTTTTCGGAAGGGTTTCAGAGAGCGCGAAAATGAGGAAGAAGGGTTTTCGAAGGGTTTGGTAGTTCTAGTCCGGTTCCTCTTCAACGCTGGTAGGAAAAGCTGCTTCTGCAACGCCTTGTGTGGGGATCAATATGATGTTTTCTTAAAATCCAATCCGTCCATAATGTTGGGCCCCACATTTTCTCCTTGGATTCTACAAGTATGGTTGATTGAAAACTTAGGTGAGTCACACCATGTAAGATCATATACCAAAAACCTCTAAAATCACACGGTGTGGACCCTTATGAGTTTTGAAATGGCATGATATTTGAGATGTACATTAATCCTGGTGGTTGAATTTCTGAATGGGTTGGATGGAATACTAATCATGTTGAACCCCACGTAAAATCTGGAAGGTTTAATGGTGGATGTTCACATCCTAATTTTTCCCTGTGGTGTGACCCACCTGAGTTTTTCATCGGAATGATTTTTGGAATTCACGGTGAAGTTAAAGGTTCACGCCTTATGGACGGATTGGATTTGATCTTTGCATCACGTTGGTCCCAAACGCTATGTTGTCTAATAAGCTTATGCTCCAAACATCGCAGAGTACCCACCTGTCTGATTGTTCCCGCCGATATCTAATCCGCGCGGGGTGCGTTATACGCACACTGGGCTTGTTTGCTGTTTGGGTGTAGCAATGCGCCCGGATTAGGTTTTACCCAGGTATAGCAACACGGTGGAAACCGCAAATTCGATTGGTATGCCCCGGTCATATAACCAGTCAGTTATACTGACCAAATTGCCCTTGTGTACCACGTGACTGCCTTTAGGGCTGTACATGCATTGAGCTGGCTCGAAAGATCGATCTGCAGCTCGAGTTAGTTTGGATTGACTTGGCTTGAAGGACTACTTGGGCGAGTTAAGCGTGCGTACAACCCAGCTCGATTTGAAAATAAGCAGTGATCAAGGATAGTGTAACTCTCTGTCTCTCTCACAACCACTCACCCTGCATTTGCTTGACTTGTCTCAGCCTGGCTCAACATTTGCACTCGGCTACTTGTCCCAGCTCTGTGGCTTTCTCTCTCTCTCTTAGCACTCACCACAAAGGTAAGTTATATTCCTCCATCATAAATGATTTATTTATTTATTTGTTAATAAATATATTAATTTTTTATTTGATTTAGGTTAGGTTCTGGGTTAAATTGGGCACTAGGTTAGGTTGGGTGTAAGTTGGGCATTGTGTGGAGCCAAGTTGGGCTCTGGGTTGGGCCAGACTAAGAACGAACTCGACTTGACTCGAGGTAAGATCAACTCGACTTGATCCACTAGCTTGACTTAAAAGCTTTAGCAAACAAGTCAAGCTCCGATGTTGAGCTCGAGGGCGAGCTCGAGCTTATACTAAGTAAGGCACGGAGGAGTCAAGCCAAGCTTGGCTCAATGTATAACCCTAACTGCCTTCAATGTAGGTTGTCAATGGGCTGGGCTGATTTGTCTCGGGCTGGGACAACGGGCCTGTCTAACCAAAATTTTGATTTTGCAGACCGAGCCCGGCTTACTAATTCCCCTGCTTCATTGCCATCTAGAGTTACTTGGTACTCTGGCAGAATATACTGTTCCATGCACAGGCACTCAGAAACTGTAAACATGACATACTTTGATGAAAAGAAAACTGACAAAAGTGCGGAATCTCATGCCTCCATCACAAAATCAGTCTGGTTGAATAATCGTATTATGTGATTTGTGGACACCAGTTTATTAAAATAGGACCATTGGATACCTTATTTTTGACGTTTAAAAAAATCCACTAATTTAATAGTCAGATGATAAAATAGGGTAATTTTCTGCTCATTATACTTCTAAACAGGGAAACATAGTTTATGCAGTCTAATTTGACTTATTTGCAAGCTAAGTACAGATTTTATAAGTGATTTCCAACCTACTGCGTATCATCCATCACACTCCACCAGTGTATCAAAGCTTCCCGCATTGCCATTTCACTAAACGCTCGGGCATCCACATCAATCCTTAGAAGAGTTCATTAGGTGGTGCACATTCCTAGGCTGTTTTGGCGGACAGCAAGATTATAAAATACGCCGTTCGCGCATTGTTCCATTCTCTTCCGAGGAGGCTCTTCGCAACATCAGGAAGAAAAAACAAAGCGTATGCAGTTCAAAATCTCTATTTGCTGTTTTAGTTTCTCATTTTTCTGATTTAATGGAATGACTTATTTTCTCACGAAATCATAGATAACTAGCTATGGTTAAGTTGGCCCACCTTCAGTAACCTGAACTGGTGGGCACCAACGTGTGGTGGGACATCCCCAATAAATTCTTCCCTATCAAATGATCCTATCCATCCAATGAAAATGAACAATTAATGATCAACCGTCCAAATTCAACTGTGTGGCACAGTGGGATGGTAGGATCGTTCAACTGGCAGGTTGCCTGCTTCAAACGGTGAGAGATTGAATGTTGTATACTTTTTAAATCTAGGTCACTTCATTTTTAACATAATGGAATTTGATTAGACTGCGTGCTGCTGTTACATATAAAAATTTACTTAATGTAAGCTTAGAATAAAATCTTGAACAATAGACTACTGTTTGGGTCCCCGCCTTTAATATCAAGGGTGGAATGGCGAGTCATATTGATAAAAGAAAGGTGGCCCACCCCCACGTGTAGTTCATTGGATCCATCAAACATTTTGAAAATCCTTCCATTCAATTCAAGCCACCCAATGAAAATGGATAGCTTTTGATCCTACCCAATGTCTTCCCCATCAGATGATCCTAGGCACCCAATGATAATGGACACTTAACGGTTAACAGACCACATTCAATGATGCAGTCCAGTGGGAGGGTAGGATCATCCGACTAGTGGGTCATTCAGATCTCCAATAGGTGGGCCAATCCACATGATACATTTCATTGGACTGATCAAACATTTTGAAAATGATTCTGCATTTTCTTTTCTCTTTTATTCTTCTTTTATCTGAGCTGAGATTCTTGTTTTAGCCTTCAAAATCATGGCATCCGGTGAAAAATCAGTAGACAAGGAGGAAGGCGAGAACGAGGGTTTCTTAAACAAGGTGAAGGATTTCATCCAGGACATTGGAGATAAGATTGAGGAAGCTGTCGGATTTGGTTATCCGACGGCCGACGTATCAGCTGTCCACATCTCCTCAATCAATCTAAAGCAGGCCGACCTTGTCATCGACATCCTCATCACTAATCCAAACCCAATTCCAATCCCCCTTGTTGACATAAACTACCTGGTCGAGAGTGACGGCCGGAAGCTCGTATCTGGCCTAATACCCGACGCAGGTACCGTCCATGCTCATGGGTCTGAAACCGTCAAAGTGCCAGTAACACTAATCTACAGTGATATCAAGAACACTTATAATGAAATTAAGTCAGGCAGTGTAATTCCATACAGGGTTAAGGTTGATCTCATCGTTGACTTGCCTGTCATCGGTAACATTACTCTCCCTCTAGAGAAGAAAGGTGAGATTCCTATACCTTACAAGCCCGACGTGGACTTAATGAAGATCAAGTTAGATAAATTCTCATTTGAGGAGACGAGTGCGACCCTCCACCTGAAATTGGACAACAAGAACGATTTTGATCTGGGCTTGAACTCATTGGAGTATGAGGTCTGGCTTGGTGAATTAAACATCGGCGGAGCCCGCCTCCCGAAGTCGGCCAAGATCGATAAGACCGGGTATGCCAACATCGAGCTACCAATCTCATTCAGGCCAAACGACTTTGGATCTGCACTTTGGGATATAATCAGAGGGCGGGGGACCGGATACTCGTTGAAGGGGAACATCGATGTGGACTCTCCGTTCGGACCGATGAAATTGCCGTTCAATCGAGAGGGAGGGAATACGAAAATCAAGAAGGCGGATGATAAAGATAGCGACGATGATAAGGTATGATTAGTGGAAAAATGCTGGTTAATTAATTTGCATATATTTGTTGGTGATCTTCATAGCATTCTTTCATGTGAAATTGACTCGTAACTCAGTTGAGTCGACTCAACTTGGTTGGTTCATTTCAACTTGAGTCTATTCGACAGTTGATTCTCACGTTGGAAGATTTTCCTTAGTAGGAAAGATAAACTTGTTTGGTAAATGCCTAAAAATGAATTTTTAGGTAACAGTAATTATGTATTAGATATCTTGATCTCTAACATTCATGATTCATAATAGCAGTGATTATTCGGTCTATCAAACTACTACAGGAGCAATTTATTTTTTGTGACTTGCTATTTGAAATTTTGAAAATGTGGAATGGTTTTCATGGTATTAATATATATATATATATATATATATATAAAGAGGGTTCATTTCCTTTTCTTTTTTTTATGGTGCAGGACTGAAGAAGTCAACGATGGGAAATAGGGTACAAATGTAGTGGTATTTTTCTTCTGGTTTTGTGTTATTATTATATATATATGGTTGTATCTCATTTCTCAGGAATAAAGTAGTGATTGTGCTAGTGATTTTTTTGTTTTTTTAGATGAATGGTTTACTACTTTATTTGATAAAGAGGGTTCATTTTGAGAGAGTTTGATGGGTCCACCTCTTTATTTGATAAAGAGGGTTAACCTATTTTCCCATCTTTTCTAAAGACAGGCAATCACCACTTCATCAAGAGAGTGGATTAGGTGTCACCTGGGTTGGGTGTTACACCTGATGTGGCACATATCATTGGCCCGTAGAAGCTATCAGAGTGGGCGTCAACTTTACAAGTTGAGTACGTACTCGATCCTTTGCTATTTTTGTTTGTCTTGGAAACTATTGAAATGAGATGTTGACAAGTCAGGTATAGACCTCCCAGTCTCCTATACATTACGCTCGATGGAACTTTTGCCGCATCATCCAAATAGGCCTTTTGTGTGTGTTCTAGATTTTTTAAAATATTTTTTTATGACAAGAATTATTATTATTTTTTTAATAACCAATCTAAAAGGAGAGACAACAGCCGGCCAGGAAAATTAAAAGAAAGCCAAACAAGAAGATAAATCAATTTAGAAGATTTATTATTTATGGCAATTCTCTTTAGCTTTTCTTTATATATATATATATATATATATATGGAAATGGTACTATAAGGTTGGCATGGTGGGAGCTTTCCATGAGGTCAAGCTCCGTGGGGTTGATTGTGATGTGCGATGGACATCCACATTACACATTTTCGTAGGTCCCCTCTAGGTCATGGGATGTGCTAAAAATCAGCCATATCTGGGTCATACCATTTAAAATCATAGAAGATTATTCTTAAAACATCTAAAAGCACTCGGTGGGGCCCACCTGAGTTTTGAAATTGCTTGAATTTTGGTGTGACCCCTCGTCCAAGTGGGACATATGATGTATGGGCTGGAACATCTCACTAGGCACTATATACAATCAGGAAGGTTTCGACAGGGGGTGGGGGGCATCCACTCTTAATTGTTGTCTATGGTGGGGCACGCCTAAGTCATGAATTAGCCTGATTTTTAGGCCCATGGCTCACCATAGAAGGTTGCATTTGATTGATGGGATAGATATCCATCACACATTACAGCAAGGCTACAGTCTTTTTAGCCCAATCAAGGCTAAGGCTTAATTAGGGACAATGGTTAGGCCAAGCAATAATGAGAATTCTTGAATGCGTATTTCAAAAAATATAAAGTAAGAAAGAAAAAATAAAAAGCAACAAAACTACTTTATTTCTTTTGAAAATACTTTAGCTCCACATTGGATAGAAAGTTCATCATTAAACAATTGCCACTCTTTCATTTTTTTTTTTTTCATGTAGTTGTATCAATGTGTGGATCCCTTCACACATCTTGATTGGCATATATGCCCTACTTTAAGTTTAGACCACTCCACTCGTACAATGAGTCATGTGTCGAATCAAATTAGACAACTGGCACATATCATAACCATCCATCTTTACAGTAGGATGGGCCCATTTAATAATAGGGCCTTTGATTTCACATCGAAGTGCTCTCATTGTCTCAATTGGCCTTTGATTTCAACCCAAGCGCTCTAATTAAGATCTTAAATAGGCTTGTTCTTGGTTTTCAGGTGTCAAGAGAAAATTTTACGAAACCTAGGCCCACTAAGAGTAGATTTTAAGTGATAAGTGAGGGAGAGCAATTTAGATATTCACCAGTTGAATTTGATATTGATCTTTTCAAACAAGGAAGCACATTCTTGAATGTAATGCCTATCTGAATAAAAAGGAAGGCCCATGTATTTGAGAGGTAGAGATCATTTTTTCATGGCAAGAACGTCACAAATGGCTTCCTGATACTAGCATGGGTATGAGAAGATAATTGATCTCTGATTGAAATTAATTTCTAGCCCCGATAATGTCTACTAAAATCTTCAAACATCTTGAGATGAAGGCCTGAAAGGGAGAGATGTTTTCTTGAGGAGTTTTAAAAAACATTCTAGACCTCTATTTCCATGAATCCCTCTAATTAATTCATGGCATAAGAAGATATTATTCCAAATGTCCCTTCCTAGGATGTCCTAGGGTGTGTTTGGGTTGGGAATAAATTAGGAGAGGGCGATAAAAATCAAATTTGACAAGTGAATGGGAAACTAACATCATCAGTAGGAAAATAAAACCCTTCGTACTTGCTTGTTTCGATAAATGAAAGTTTGATAAAATGCTTTTCCTTTGTATTTGAAAGTGTTTAGGCTGCAATTTCAAAAAAGGAAATCTACCATTTAAAATGTCATATTAGAGGAGAGACTTATTTTTCACCATTTGACTTTAAAAAAAGAAGGTTTTACTCCCTTATTATATAGAGAAGGTAAAAATCAAACAATTTTCCACTGTATCCTCCACTTTCCAAGTAAATGCAAATATTTTACGCATGTAAGCTGATACTTCTCCTAATTTACCCTCAACCCAAACAAGTCTTAGCGTCATATGAGATTACTAACTGTTACAATGCGATGGTTTAAACGCCGTCTCTGTATGCCTGCTTAAAGAAGGATTGATGTTAAGCAATGACAAATTGCTCAAAGATGGGCTAATGTCAGGTAAGTAATTGAGCTTTTGCCAAGTAATTATGAGAATTCTTGAACGTTAACCCCCCTTTGAGCTTGAATTTTCCCGAAGTCTCTGCTACTTGTTACTAGGTAGCCAAAAGCTTGATGGGGCCAGAACGATGTTAGTTGACATCCACTTTGTCCATCAATTTCACTTAATCATGTTAGGACATGAGCTTAAAAATGAGAGAGATCGAAAACTTAAGTGGGCTACACTATTGAAAACAGTGAATGAAAACGTCCACCTTTGAAACTTTCGTGGGGCTACCATGATGTTTATATTTGCCAAACGACACCTTATTAAGGTTAGTCCCACCATGGGATGAAGGGAAACCACACATATCAGCCCAATCCAAAACTTCTGTCCCTGAGAAGGTTTCAATGTTGGGTGTTCAATCCCTACTTTATCCTATGGTGTGGCCTACTCGAGTTTTCTACCTTACTCATTTTGGATCCTGTTCTAACATGAGTTATTGCAATAGACGGAGAGAGTAGATGTCACACATGTCAAGGCTCGTTCGGTAGAACTTTTGGTTACACCTCTAAAGACCAAAAAAACCAAGTGTCCGTACCCAAGTATTAGCTGCATCAATAAGTGGGTCCCTCATGTTTGGTAATTGGTGTATATGAGATACTTCAAGGGCTTGTTTGTTAGGGTCCTTACTCTTACCCCGGTGGTAGGCTCCCAGGAGTTTCAACACCTGGTTGAGGGTTCGAGTACCCATAGGTGGTGAAATTCCACTACGGCGTGAGTGTGTGGTGGTGTGCGTGCGTGTGTTAAATAAATAAATAATTTTTTTTAAAAAAAAGGGCTTGTTCGTTAAACTTGAGATCCAAAGCCTGAGTCTGAAATCTGAATCTAAAGTAAAATCACTACCCGTTTGTTAACTAACGTCTAAAATACTTAAAATATGTTAATTTGACACATTTACCCATATGAAACAATCGTGATCGAATCCTTACCATTAAAATTTTCATGGATTCCATCGTAATGTTTATTTACCATTCAACCAGTTGATATGCTAGGTGAGGCCCCCCATGATGTTTGTGAGAAATCCAACTGTCCATCGTTTGCGAGCTCATTTTAAGACATGACCAAAAATGAAGCAGATCCAAAACTCACCCAAGTTGGGGGTTCATTCAGGGTATCAAACCGGATCAGGTTCGAGCGAGTCTGAGTCAACTCGGACGAGTTGACTCGACCCATTTACTTAATTAGGCTATATTTCTGATATTTCAATGCGTCTGGCACTGCAACGCATGTGGACTTGCGGAGTTAGAGAGAGAGAGAGACAGAGAGAGAGAGACCAAAATAGGCACCATTAGGGAGACAATTGGCAACACGCTGACACTTTTCCGGATAAAATATTAACAGTTGGCGAGCTTTTGTGGCTGAAATCTCAGCCGTTCATAAAAGATGGATGCTAGCCACGTTTTCTAAGTTGCTGAGGTGCCTTTCACTTCAAATGTTGATCTGTAATGGGACCCACTGGATTCGCTTTATAAGATCACAATCTCTATTGTATTTGATTTGTTTATGATGGGCTTTTTTGTTGTCAATAGAGTTGTACCCGAACCGAGTTAGCTCGCTTAGCTCGCTTGACTCGACTTGAAAAAGCTCTATTTGAGTTGTTTCGGAACTGAGTTCGAGCCGAGTTGAGCTGATTTTTTATACTCGAAAAAATTTCGAGTCCAGGTCGAGCTTGCCCGAGCTTGACTTGACTCAGATTGAACCTCAACTCAATCGACTCGGTTGGAATTGACTTGGTTATCTTGATATTAATGTTGCTCACCAAGTGTTTAATGAAATGACTCAATGAAGTGTTGTTTCGTGTGGCATGCATGCTCTGTGCGATTAGTCAATAGTGAGGAAGGAATGGATATGAAACAAATTATTATAATATATATATATATATATAAAACAAACGAGCGGGACATTATAAAATTATCCTCCAATCATGATTTTGATGTTGCCCGTCCAATGTTTGATGAAATACCAGTATGCTGCTGTTATTATTTTGCATTATGTGAAAATTTAAAAATGCGCTCTATGTGCTTGAGAAAATGTTGCATAGGATTGAGATTGGCTCGAATTTGCCTGAGCTGCTGATTGATCCAGCTGGCCAGTCAGCCTTGAGGACTGAGCTAAGCTGAGTTCCAGCTAGGGTTAGCTACTGTCCGATCTGTGCCAAGCTCGACTCAGTTAGACTCGCGTACAGTTATTTGTTACACACTCGAACACTGCTCCAGTTCATGTACAGTATCCTTGGGCCAGGATCAGAGCAATTAGTTCCTCATCCAACGGTTGATGGCCATCTACCTCATCCACAGTCAAAGGCCCTTTCTGCCGTTCAAGGTGGACTTACCTTTTCTGTTTTTCTACTTCGCACGCTACTTTATACAGCTAGTTGGGTGTGGGGCCCACCGGTGGCGTGTGTATGGCGTCCAACCCGTCCAGAATCATCGCCCGAAAGTGGAGATGAAGGGCCATCCAACCATCAACTGTGGGTCTGGTGGTTTTCCATTATTTTCTGTGGTGTGGCCCACCTGATGATTGGATCGGCCTGGATTTCGGTGAGTCCTATATTCACAGTGATTTGACCATGATAGACGGGTTGGATTCCATTCAAACACCACGGTGGGCCCCACACCCAACTAGTGGCCCGATTTTCTCATCTACAAGTTGCGTACGGGAATCTCTCTCTATGAGAGGTGAAGCCCATGGTTTGGTAATTCAGAAAACTGGTCTCTTAGCTTCGCACCGTCGATGGACGATGACACAAAAATCTCCTCTACTAGACAATCTTAACCTTTCAATTGGACGGTTAAGAAGATATATACCACAACGGATCTGGGAGATTTTCCGGCCAAGGTCCATCCATCATGGGACACAGCAAATCAATGGTCTGGATTACGGAGTCAAAGGCCCAACTCTCAGAACTGAAAACCTGCGTTACGTTAATATCCATCATTTGTAGGGCCAAACATCCATCCGGCTTCAAGAAAAAACAAAATAAAATAAACAGAAGTCATTGGATTAGAAAAGAGAGGAACAGAGAAGGAGAATACAAGTTGGGGCAGCCAAACATGCCCACCTCATCAGAAAAGAGAGTAAAAGAGAAGAAAAAGAGAAATTGGGGCAGCCAAACATGGCCAAGAAAGAAACATCTAACCCTCTAAAATCATTTTTTTTCCAGTGAGAGAAGTAAATGGGGTTGTTGCCAGATCTAACAGAGATAGGTACAGCATAAGAAATCAAGGCAATTCTCTAGACAATCATAACAACAGGAACAGCTGCACCCAAAAACACGTTTAAAAAAAATGAAAAATCAGTGCAAAAAAATAGCCAAAAATAAAAATGATTTTGATGGGTTTTTTTGTACACTTACCAGTCATTGATAACCTTATCCTGTTCATCTTCTGCCCCGATAGACATCGTTTGTGAAGGAGGTGGTTCCATCTCTCTCTCTCAGAAGCTACCAGACAATGGGGGTGGTGACAGAGGTGTGATGGGCGAAAAAGAATCTCGTTTCACTGTCTATTGCCATTTTGACTAGACTACTAATATTAGTCAATTGCCTGCAATGATAGTTTATCACTGCATCTGACAACGGGATTGCCTGTGCCCTTGGGACAGGAAATTCCTGTGGTGTAGAGCCTACAGAGATGCCTGTGACAAATCCACTCCGTCCATTAGTTTTGAAATTCCGCAATAGAATAGGTGTATAAAAATCAGGAAGATCAAAAATACATTTGGGCCACACCACAAGAAAAAGTGGGAACTGAAATGTCCACGGTTGAAACTTTACTAGAGCCGAGCATGATTTTTCTATGCAATCCAAACTGTTTATAGGTTATTAACACTCAGATAAACTGTAGAAACAGATATCACCCTGATACAAAACTTATGTGGTCCCCAAAATGTCTCCAATGGTGGGCGTTCAATCAACACTGTTTCGTGTGTGTGGGCCACAGGAATTTTATATGTTACTGATTTTAGATCCTTTTCCTATTGTAATCTTGCAAAACTGATGGATGGAGTGGATTTTTCACGGGCATCTTTGTGGGCCCCACACAGCTTCCAGGCTACAGGATTTTCCTCTGCCCCGAGGCACTCCAATGTAACGTTTACAATGGAAGCCCATTGAGGAAACTCTGTGGGGTCCACGTGATGTATGTGTCTTATCCAAGCCTTCCATCCGTTTTACTAGCTCATCTTAGGGCACGAGCCAAAAATTTAAGCATATCCAAAGCTCAAGTGGGCCACACATCTGGAAAAAGTGTGGGTGGAATGCCAGCCGCTGAAAATTCGTTGAGAGCCATGGAAATTTTCTATCAAGTCTGTATTTGTTTTTTGCCTTTATCCACGTTTTTATAACCTTATAAACAGGCTAGATGACAAATAGATAATACTATGGGCCCTAGGAAGGTTTCAACGGTGGATGTCATTATCCACACCGTTTTCTGTGTGTGGTCCATTTATGGCTTTTTATATGCTTTAATTTGGCTACATTCACTTAAATATCTGAAAAATATGATGGACGGTGTGGATAAGACAAATACATAGACGGTGGGCCCCACAGAGTTTACTCAGTACCCAATTAGCATGTCTTTGCAACATAAGGTTACAGTATTTCTGGAAGATGCGGGGCTAATATGTGATGTATATATCACATCCTATCCGTCCATCAGATGTGTTACCTCAATAATCCATGAAGGGCCCATAAATCAGATTGATCAAAAGCTCAGGTAAGCCACATCATAGACAAAAACGTGGCAAGGGACGTGACGCTCAACTTTCATTTTAGACGGCCCACTTGAGTTGCAAAATGGATGGTCCGAATTTCGTGGGTTCCACACACGAAACAGGGTGGGCCTCGCCAGAATCAATGATGGACATCCCTTTGTAGCTTGTTCCATACATTGTGGGTATCTGAGTTTTGGATGGTCATTTTTGTTCGCTCACAGGGTATTTTGGTGATGCATCTGATGGAGGGATTGCCCGTGGGAAGTTAATGTGGTGAGAAGCTTTGTGGGTCCATAGAGAGAGGCCCGTTAGAAATTCACCTCGTCCATTACTTTCTCAACCTCACAATGGGAACATGACTCGAGAAATCAGGCAGATCCAAAACTCAAGTGGACCACTTGACATAAAATAGAAGAGAATTGATCGCAAGCTTCTGTTAAAAACTTTGTGGGGCTCATGGAAGACTTGGCTCTCGTTGATATTTATTTGGCTGCTGTAATAAGCATCGTGGTTGGATATCACTCCAACGGATCTCTTCAATACCATCGGATATCATTGAAATACATCTTTTTTAAGAATATTGCAGATATGTTTGCTCATAGAGTTTGCCAAGAGAGCAATTGTGTTGAAAAGTTCTTAAGTTTACTTTTTGTAATTATTGCAAACAGGATCTAAATAGGCTTATCTTATCTTGGAAGTAATTCACCTATAATCCGGCAATTGATAAGAGGCTGAATCATGCTTTAAGGATACCGTATTTATACGTGATTTAGCCTAGTGTTAAAAGAAAAAAAAAATCCTTAATTTTTATTTTCAATTTTTTCCAACATATTTTACAACATCTAGGTGAGGCACACCCTAGTGTTTGTGAGAAATTCATCTTTTGCATCTCCTTTGCTAGTTCATGATAACTGTATGATCTTGAAAATAAAGTTGGACTGAAACTTAAGTTGGCCACATGGAAAAGGTGAAACTTCAACAACTCAATGAATGTTTGAACAATGGAAGTTCAATTAATTTTTTCTATTTTATCATCATGACTCACTTGAGTTGTAGATGCGTATTATGTCTTGCCTTGTGTCTTAACATGAGCTAGTAAAAGTAATTTACACGGTGTAATTCTCACAAACATTACAGTAGGCCCCACTTAGCTTCAACAGCAAGAGCTTCCTCTAGTTGGAGTTAATAGTCTTTTTTCACTTGGAAGCAGATTGGCTGGTATACCATAGACCACTAGGGGTGTACATTGAGTCGAAGCTAGACTGGGCTCGAATACTAGTTGACCTCAGCTTGAACTCGGCTCGGCTCGGTCCTCGAGCTTGACTGGCCAGCTCGGCTCGGTTTGGTAAGTAATTTGGGCTTAGTTCGAGCCAAGATTAAGCCGATTTCACCATTACAGCATTTTCACAAACACCTAGACTGCACCTTCAAAATCTCATTGTATTTGAGACAGTAGCTATGGTTTTATAGGTATTTTATCAGACACTTTCTGAGCAACATAAAAAAAAAAAAGAAAAAACAAAGGGTGTTGGTTTCATATACATACATTCCTTGCCCCTAGCCACACTTCTTCGAGTCATTTCATCAAACACTTGGTGAGCAGTATCAATATCAAAGTAATCGAGTCACCGAATTGGTTTGATCTGAGTTCGATTCGAGCTGGGTTTGATCTGAGTTGAGTCGAGCTGAAGCCAACTTGAACTCATTTTTGAGCTCAAAAAATCAACTCGACTCGGCTCAAACTCAACTTTGAACCAAGAACCAAGTTGAATCGAGCTTTTTTGAGTTGAGTCGAGCGAGCTAACCAAGCTAGCTTTGTTCATGTACACCCTTACAAACCATCGATGTAGCTGGTCTCTTTACATTGTCAAGTTTTAAGAGTCCCATCATGAGGTATGAATTATATGCAAACCATTTGTATACTTGCCAAGCTTGTCATAAGGCTTGAGCTGAAGAATAAAATAGAGCCAAAAATCAAATGGACCACATTGTAAAAAGCAGATGGAATTGAATGCTTATCATTGAAATCCGTTTGGTGGTCACAAAAATTTTGAATTAATATAATATTTGCTTTTTCTCTTAATTTAGTCTGTGTGACCTTATGAATAGATTAGATGAAAACTAAATGTTGTGGCGGGGCCTACAAATGTTTTAACAATGAAAATCATTGTCCCTATTGCTATTTTTAGTGTGGTCCACTTGATCCTTGAAAATTACTCATTTTTGGGAGAAAGATCTAGAATGATATCTCGAATGGATGATTAGTGTAGATATGATAAATACATCATTGTTTAGCCCATGTAACTTTGCTCTCCTTTAAACCATTCGTACAACTGGGAGCTGGATGAACTTAAGCGCTGCAGCTAGATTGGTGGTGTGTGTCACATCAGCCAATCCACTTCCTTTTCACTTTGAGGCGCACATTTATTGCTTAAAGTTTTTCAGTGGGCCACATTAGGGTCACGGGAATTTAGTGTTCCATTTTTCAGATGGTGACGCTTGCCAATATCTCTCAGTCAAGAATCTGGATGCTCTGCTTACCACATAATTTTCTGCCATGACATAGACTAATCACATTGCAATAAACAGAAAATCTAGATGGTATTGACCAATCACATCGCAATAAGCACACAGTTACCACGTGCAGCAGGCGGCAGTTCTGGACTCGTAAATCAAAATGATCAGACATCTTAACCATTGGCTATCAAATTGGTGGTTGGAAGGTATGACAATGAGTGGTCTGAATTCACGGGCAGAAGCAGATGGTGGCCGTGATTCTTTTTTCGGATGGGTCAGGGTTTGGAAGACGTTGAGTGAAGCCAAATAGTCACCCTCCTTTTAAAATGGTGGTGGATTAAGGGTCCACTGAGGGGCCACCGTTATGTATGAATTTTATACACACCGTCCATCTACTTTTCTATATTATTTTAGGTTATTAAGCTAAACATACGGCTGATTCAAGGCTCAAGTAGAGCACATCACAGGAAGCAGAGGTGCTTAAGGATGCCCACTATTGAAAACATCTTAGAGCCACTGTATTGTTTATTTTCCATCCAATATCAACTATATGGTCATATAGACATGGATGAAGTGAAAAAACAAATATCATCTTGATCCAAAACTTATGTCATGTCGGATAAATTTTCAACGGTAGGAATTTAATACCCACTGTGTGGTCCACTTGAGCCTTGGATCTTACTTATGTTTGGGCTCATAATCTAAAATGATATGGAAAAATGAATAGACAATATGGATGAAACCAATACATCAAGGGGCCACTTGAAGCCCCACCTTGGGACTCCCACATCATCCATATGATTTTTCTAGCTAAATCATTTTACGGCATCATCCAAGAAATGAAGATCCAGTTATCAGGTGGACTACATATAGGAAACAGTGATGATTGACCATTAATGGGTCACAAAAGTTTTTTTTTTTCCTTCGTCCGGGCTTACCTTATCTTACCAACAGATTGAATGACAAATAAACACTACGGATACATTAAGCGCCCTAAGAAGTTTTGAACGGTAGGGCTGTCAATCACCACTATTTCCTATGATATAGTCCACTTGATAATTGGATTTGCTTCATTTTTTGGAGAATGCCCTAAAATGATCAGAAGAAACAGATGGACGGCATGGATATAGAATACATACATCAAGGTGGGTCTCACTGTAAGGGTACTGGGTGAGGCCGGGTCTCATCTAATCCCCTCTCCTAAGGGCCGCCCATCACGACGAGTGACAGGTCAGTGGGAACTATTTTGGGTGATATTGCCCATATTACCCTTGACAAATGACCTGGATTTTCTATTTTAACCTAGCACAGATGGTAATAATTAAAGCCTGGTCCTTAGTGCCGGTGGAGTGCAGAATTTCCTGCGGTCCCTGTTAAAATGGAGCTAGTGTATCTATTATGATGCCTGTGTGACATCCACTCCCTCCATTGCTGTGGCAGCTATGTTAGGGTTTATCCAAGCAATGGGTCCACATAAGTTTTGGGTCAGGCTCATGTTTGTGTTTTCCATTCCTCTCCGGACCTTATGAAGGGGTGGCTAGGAAGGTTTTAGTACTGGGCATTTACTTTTGTTTCCTGTGGTTTGGCTCACTAGATTTATTGGCCCTTGGGTTGGGAAGGTTCTAGTGATGGACATTTTCATCTTGTGTTTGGTTCACTTGAGTTGTCGGCCCTTGGGTTGTAAAGGTTTTAGGTCAGGGCTGAATCGGGATTATTTTTGGTGTCGAACTGGACCGAGTCTTGTCTATTCTGAGTGGACTCATCTGAGTCGCACCTGACTCGGATGAGACTTAAAATCGTGCACACCCTCATTCATGCGTAGCATCTTGCATTGCATATTAGATATTAGTTTATATGCTTTTAGCTACTAATCTACAATATTTCCCTAAAACCAATGTATCCATGTGCACTGAATGCCACTTGTCGCATAAATCTTGTGTCTTTTGCAACCGTGAATCTCGTGCTTTGATTAGAAATGAAAAAGCAACGGTTGTCTTTCAACAGGGTCAGGTTTGTCCAAGTCACCACTTCCTCCACTCTTGCATGCCACCAAAAGGTCTACACCTCGGGTAACTTTCTCTGACGTGGGAAAAAGTTTAACATGGATGAAATCCACACCGTCCATCAGGTAAACCACCCCTTGTTTGGCATTGGTTCTAAAAATCAGCTGATTCAACACTCACCCACTTTAGAATTACACCAAAAAACTCAAACTCTCGTGGTATGGCCCACCTTAGTTTTGGAATACTGAGATTTTTGGGCAGTCTCCCCATGGTGGACCCTACACAAAACTAATGGTGGACGCTCATCCCAACCGTTTCCCCTGTGGTGTGATCCTGAAAGTTTTGTATTATCTTGATTTTTGAGTTTGAGGGTGAACATGAGTCACGATACCTGATGGTCGTGGTGGATCTCATGAAAGATCCACTCATGTGGTGCCCGGTTAGCCTAGTTACTTAAGGGAGCTTTTATCATCTCACTCTTTCTAATTGAATATTATTATTATTATTATTATTATTATTATTATTATTATTAATATTTGGTTTTCATTGCGTATGATCAAGTCATCTAAATCTATGTTCCTTTTGTCTTAAAACTTATTTGGGATACTCCTAAATTCCCTTGAATGCATTCATTTCTTATTCTATCCTTCCTTCTCTTGCCACTCATCTATCTCAACATCTCAACATCCTATGAATGGGGTTTTCCTTAGATTGCTCAACCTTTTGCACTATAAAGCATTGTTGGTATTATAGTCATCTTGCAAAGTTTCCCTTTCAATTTGAGTGGTTCATGTGACAATCACATAAAACTCTAGATGCACATCTTCATTTCTTCCATCCTACTTGAATTCCATGGGCAACATCCTTCTCCATCTCTCCATTGTTATAAATTATCGAACTAAGATATTGAGAGTGGTCATTTTGAGAAACTTCTTGGTCAACAATCTTAACTAATTCTTTGTTACCACTCCTATTATTACTAAAACTGCGCTTAATATTAAATCGTCTTGATCCTAATCCTTTCCAATTCATCCAATTTGAAATTAGGGTTCCATATTTTTTCCTGGTGAAAAAGGGAAAGAGTGGAAAACACAAAAACGATAAGAAGAAAGAAAGAAAAGCAAGAAAAAAGTGTCGACCTAGAATGGTTGTAACATTATTTGATCAACACATGTTTTTACTTAAGAAGGGAAATTTCAGGAATCTTTATCAAAACCTTACTTTAAATGAACTAGTACAATTGGCATGTGCAATTAAGGCTGCAACTTGGGTTCAGGTTAATCTGAACCCTATGGACCCAACCTGAGTTAAAGGTTGGGTCGGGTCAGGTTGTCAAGGTCCTCAGGTTGGTTTATAGTGAGCTGCATCAATTCTGCTATAAACATGTCATATCTATAAATTGTCATCTATATTTACTGTACTTCACTTCGAGAATTTTGGATTTAGAAGATCGATGGTCTCGATACTTTCATTAGTTGATGTCCATACCCACACTCTTGGCAACATGACTTTGATATTGCGCCACAAAACTATATTCTTTTTGATGAACCTTCTACTCTGGCGCTGCTCTAGCTTCAGATCATGCTTTGGACTTGTGCTCTCTCCCGCTTCCTAGCTGTTTATACTTGCTAACATTTAGAAACAGATGCTTCCCTCTCCTGCACATGAATCCGTGCTGCTTGCCTTCATGTTTCATGAAACTATATTATCCCAAAATGCACCAAACCCTAGTCTCATGAACTGGAAAAATAACACATGTGAACATGTAATCCCGAAAAACTTCAAAACTGGTAGCATATTTGCATCAGTGGTCAGTCGCGTTTGATCAATACACCTTGAGCACAGAAGTTGTAGGCATGCTATATCCAATGCCAAAATTGGTAGCTTAGGTAGTGGCGAGAGCATTTTGCATGCCCTCCATTTTGAGTTTGAGTGGCCACAATAAAGAATCATCATACTCATGCAGAGCAATGAAAGAGAACCAACAGAATTAGCCGAATGTATTGAATGTTTCTTGAAAAGGAAAATCCTCAATCAATCTCAATTGCTTCGATAAGCAATCCAAGATCCTGTACGTTTGCGGATACAGAGGATTCGTCCGATCTCCCACAAGGAACTCATGAATCTTGTCTTCCACCTCTATCCAACTACATCCAGGAGTCTTCCGAGTGCCAGAACATCTCATATTCATCCTTACATTCTCAACATCCTTCCATCTACTCGCGCCCGCATATATGTTTGATAAAAACACATAAATCAGATCATTATCAGGTTCTAACTCAATGAGATGTCGAGCAGCATACTCGCCAATCTGGATGTTTTTGTGGGTTGCACAAGCACCAAGCAAAGATCCCCATACACTAGCACTAGGTTCAATGGGCATTTCCTCTATAAACCTTTTACCCTCATCAATCTGTCCAGCTCGGCAGAGTAGGTCTACCATACAAGCATAGTGTTCCATTCCAGGTTGAATACAATGGTGTCTAATCATGGAACTGAAATGCCTGCGTCCTTCATCAATCATGCCTCCATGTGAACATGCTGTCAATATACCCAGATAAGTGACCTCATTTGGCTGGACCCCTTCCTTGAACATTCGCCCAAACAGAGAAATCACTTCTTGGTAATGGCCATTCAAGGCGAATCCGTTTATCATGGTGCTCCACATGACAACATCTCTTGGATAAATTCTATTGAAAACTTGACGGGCATCCATCAGGCACCCGCATTTTGCATACATATCCAAGAGGGCAGTTCCTACTGATAAATCAGACACCATTCCCATCTCCTCCAACAAGTAATCAATTTCTCTTCCTTTTGCAATTGCTCCTAGTTGAGCACATGAAGAAAGAACACTACAAAACGTGACCTTATTTGGCTCCACTCCAGAATCCTGCATCTCTCTAAAGACTTCCAAAGCCTCATTCGCATAACCATTCTTCGCATACCCATTAATCAAAGAATTCCAAGAAACAACATCTCTTTGCGGCATTCGGTTAAACATTTCACGAGCTTCATTGATGAATTCGCCTTTAATATACATATCCAACAAAGAGGTACAAACTATCATATTCATCTCCATACCGCTCCTCACCATGAAATCATGCGCCCACTTCCCCCTCTCAGAATCTCCCATCTGAGTGCAGGCGGACACCACACTCACCATTGTGACTGAATTCGGTTTCACTCCCAAACTCTGCATTTGCTCGAACAACGCCAAAACTTCGCCGGGTTCGCCATTCTGAGCGTATCCTGCTATCATTGCACTCCACAAGACAACATCTGTGCCTTTAACCACATCGAAAACCAACCGAGCTGAGACCGAATCTCCGACACCAAAATACCCAGAAATAATCGAGGTGTGAGACACAAAATCTCGTTCAGGCATTTCGTCGTACACAACACACGCATCTCTAATTGACTCACATTTCACATACAAATCAAGAATGCTGTTTCGGATGTAAACATCGGACAGAAAGCCGGTTTTTAAGATCTGGGCATGAATCTGCTTTCCTTCTAAGATAGCCAAAACGCTGCTACAAGCCTTCAAAACAAAAGGGTATGTGAGGTGGTTCGGGTTGGTGCCTTGGCAGCGCATTTCATAGAAGAAGAGTATTGATAAGCGATGAGGGCCGTTTTGGGAGAAACCCCTTATCATGGCCGTCCAAAGGAAGGAACTTGGGTGGGGAATCTGGCGAAAGATCGAAGAAGCGACCTGCATCCGATTAGTAGAACTGCAGAAATCGACAAGCTTGGTGGCGAGAAAGCTGGAGTTTTTTAGGCCATTGGTGAATAAATAAGCGAGGATTTGATTGAATTGATGGATGTGAGTGGTGAATTTGAGGAAAGAGATGCATTTCTCTTCTGGGTTTTGGTGGAAAGAGATTGATGAGGCAGAAGGAAGAAAGCTAGCCGTTGATTGTGTTCTTCCCATGTCCTTCGCGCCAAGTTCATTTGAAAAACGGTTTGTATCTATCACACGTGTGAAGTCTCGAGGGTGCGCTTTGTATTTGAGATGGGACGACGGTTGGAAGTAGGGCTGAAAGTTGGGCAGTTTCAACCCGACTGACCCGACATTGGGTCGGGCTTATGCAGATCGTATCAGGTTTGGTCTTTGGCTTGGGCCATACAAACACCAACCCAATAAAAACTTAGGTTGGGCTCAGGTTGCCCAGCCCAACCTAAACCCAATCAATATATAAGTTTCTTATAAATTAATAATAATTGAGTATTGATCATACGTGTCGAAGGCATAGGATATTCCAATGCCCATTGGGTTTCATTGGTCCACATAATTCCCAATGACTCAAGCTAACAAGATACCTTGGATTTCTCTCTCCCAAATAGATTGCTTGATGCACAATGCGATTTTTAGAGTAGTGGTCCTATATTTTAGCTTGTTTGTTTTAAAAAATGTTCTTTGCAATAAATAGCTACATAGAATAGACTAATTAATAAAATTATAAGTACTAAAAATAAGACATATATTGAAAATATAATAGACTAATGTAATAATGAAAATATTAGCATATATCTACCCGACCGAGCCCGCTTGGGTTGGGTTAGGGTCAAGGGATAGGAACCTTGAGTTGAGCTAGGGTTGAGCACCAACCCAACCCAACCCAACCCAACCGACTTTCAGCTCTAGTTGGAAGGGTGGCCAATGGGCCAGACTTTCCAGCTTTGCCCACTTCTGATGGTCGAGGTGGGCTCCAAATTTAGGCCCATATATTAATCGGGTGGCTTGTGATGCATCCGTGAGATTGTTCAGCTCCAACCCGACTCGGAAGCGGATTGCATACTGAGTAAATTCTGTGGGGCCCACAGTGATTTGTGTCTTTTATTCACCCCCATTTTACCTGATAATTTTATGCTTGAGCCCAAAAATGCAACATATCCAAAGCTCAAATGGACCACACCACAAGAAACAGTGTGAATTGAATGTCTACAGTTGAAATTTTTTTTGAGGGCCATTGAGTTTTTGATCAAGTTGATATTTGTTTTTCCTCTCATCCATATCTGTGTGATCTGATGAACAAGTTGGATGACAAGTAAACATCACAGTAGGCCCTAGGAAGGTTTAAACTGTCGAAATATTTATTCCCATAGGAAATCCTATAGTGTAGTTCACTGGAGCTTTTGATATGCTTCAATTTTAGGATCAACCCTTGAAATGATCTGGAAAAAAGGATGAACCGCATGGACATACATTCACGGTGTGTCAAATAGAGCTTACTCAGTACCATAAAGCGCACTGTATAACTCAGTGCGCAATCCGATTTCAACCCGGCCATAAAAGTATGCTATTTCAATCCTTCATTAGGTGTTACATGCATCCTGAGTGCGAATTGATGCAGGGGAGGACGTGAGGTCGAGCACCGTCTTCCTCAAGAGGATAACTATTCCGAATCCACGGAACTTCTTTGGACTCCTCACAGAGACTTCTCGAATCCATGAGGAAAGAAAGCAAGAAATAGAAATAAATTCTAATAAATTTGAAGTTGATTAATGAATGAGTAAAAACGAGTTCACAACCCTTTAAATAGGGGTACCAAGTAATGGGAAAGAAATCAGAATCAAACTACAACTAAAACTCCTAAAATTCTCGACTTACTATAAATAGTAAACTTACTATTTATAGACGGTCGGATGTCTACTAGTGCGTAAGGTTTTCAGCCAAAAATAGTAAGTGTCCTATTTGGCTTCACCAAACCGTTATCTTAATTATTCTAAGCTCTTTTCACGTTGGGCGCAACTCCTAAAGCCCGATGGATGAAGAGTTATAATCAAAATAAAACTTACTATTTATAGTAAAAACGAAATTAAAACTAGGAAACGACCGTCAATCCAGGGGTATTTTGCAAATCCGGCTTGCGCAACCCGGCATAGCGGGGTTGGTTGGCTAAAGTAGCTTGTTTTACCCCAAAATCATATATTTTACGCCTGATAACTCATTCTGGTTTGTAAGATGCGCCCGATCTAAGGTCCGACGGTCCGGATCACTTTTGTCGTCAACCGGGCCTTTTCTGATCCATCTTGGCCATGAAACTGTCCTTGACCCACTCTACATCAGTGAGCCACCCAATCAACAGATAGATTCTGAATATTCAAGTTTAAAATAGGAATTTTATCAATTTTTGGGCCAGCCCCCAGGTTGGGCAAGGGCCAACCTCTGTTTTTTTTTTCAGTCTGAGGCATGGTCCTGCTGTGCTAGGTCCATTCCAGGCTCACCTCACGCCTTCTGTATAAGGCCGGGCTGGGACCTAAACCATGGCCCGGAGATGGGGCTAGGGCCAACACCAGCCCGGCCCATCATCACCCTAGATGACATGCACGTCCTAAAAAATAGTATATGTAACATGTGTAACTCAAATTAAATGCGAATGGGATAGTAAACCCTCTGGGATGGTTAAAATAGAAAGAGCAATGCACCACAGAGATCACCTTTGGCAGAAACCAAGATGGTCCATTCATCAGATGGGGTACCCTGTTGAAAGTTGAAATCAATGGACAGCCAACGGACAGCTGATGGTCCAACTCAATGGACATTTGATCCAGGTGATCTTCATGGTATGGCCCACCATTTTTACAGCTCTAGTGCTCCACTGAAGTGAGACATCATTAGCAAGAAAAAAAAAATTTGTGTTAGAGGTTTTATACACCTTTGCATGTGACATTATTTTAGGTTTTATTTCAAATTTTATATATATTGGTAGAGCTTGGTTGACCCTAGCCAACCTGACACACCCAAATAGGTTATCAATGGGTTGGGCCAGATGACCCCAACTGACCCAAATTCCAAAACCAAATAAAGAACAAAAAAGTATAGGTTATTATTATTATTATTATTATGTATGTAAACCTGAGATGGGTCATGTTGGGTTGGGTCTAGTTAGTCTGGTCAACTGGACCCATTTACAATTGAATGGGTCAGGACGTGTCAGGCTGGGCTCCATGATTTTTTTAAGTGATTTGGGTAGGAATATTTTGCCTCTTTAATTAATGAGCCTTGGTTGGGCTGACCCCAACCCAGTCCAAACACGACCCATTGCCACCCCTCGGGTGGAGGTTGAAATACTGGCACTAAA
This sequence comes from Magnolia sinica, assembly GCF_029962835.1. Lineage (NCBI taxonomy): Eukaryota > Viridiplantae > Streptophyta > Magnoliopsida > Magnoliales > Magnoliaceae > Magnolia > Magnolia sinica. The sequence continues at coordinate 68,505,091 of NC_080588.1, forward strand.
AATAGGTATATGTGGCACACTTCTAACTCAAAACTAACCGTCCACTTCATGTGCCCCAATTTCAAAAGATCATCAATGAAAGTTCACACTGGTTTGATTTTTCTATCTAGATTATAGATGATGCATTGAAAAGTAGCCAAAAAATATAGTTCAACAGATAACTTTTCATAACTAAGAATTTAGAGTAATTTATCAAATCAAAATAAATTTTGAATATAATTATTTATTGTAAATAAGTTATCAACTGGCCTATTAGCTCAGTTGGTTAGAGCGTCGTGCTAATAACGCGAAGGTCGCAGGTTCGAGACCTGCATGGGCCATTTTTATTTTATAAATTTATTTCTTTTAACTATTATTATAATATTATATATAACTTTGGATTCATTTATATTTTATAAATCTTACATATTTTGTATATTATTATAATATTTTATAGGGATTATTACTGGAAATTTTCCCTTAAATATCAATTTTACCAATAAATTCATTTACATGATATACTTACCAAATATCTAACTTTGGATCCTGCTATCTGTATTCTCCAAAGCATACATATCGTCTTATTATATATCTATTTTTCCAAAAGGAAATGATCTATATGTTTCTTCTTTTATATATATATATATATATAGGCACGCACACACAAAAGGTTCTATGAGATCAATGTCATGAGAGCTTCTCGTGGGGCTGAGCTCACTAGCTTGTTCTTTTGCAATGTGTGTTGGACATCCACACGGTGAACCGTTTGCCATCAATTAAATGCATTTTTTAATAGTGGGCCATGGGCCTAAAAGTCAAGCCAATCCATGACTTAGGTAATTTACACCATAGACAACAGTTGAGAGTGTTTGTCCATTCACTATATATGGGCCCATTGAGATGTAGTCCAGACATCCAACACATCTATTTTTTGTGTACCACTCTGTCACACCGAATTTCAGGTCATTCTAAAACATAATTGGGCTCCAAACAAACTGCTTTTACATGTTTTAGGCATGATTTTATATGGTTCAAGATTGTGTGGATCACTTGAGTTGCCGATGAGATTGATTTTTGGGACATCATATAACCTAGAGGGGACCCATCAAATGCACAGTGTGGATGTCTAGCACACATCACAATGGGCCATAGAGCTCGAACTCATGGGAAGCTCCCATGTAGTCGACCTCAAAACCCCCATGAGGTCGAGCTCTGTGGGTCCCACTGTAATGGGTACAAGACATCCACACCATCAATTAGATGCTCTTTTCCATGGTGGGCCATGGGCCTAAAAATCAGGCCAATCCATGACATAGGTGGCCAACACCATACACAACAGTCGAGAATGGATGCCTGACCTTACTGATTGTACGGAGATATGGTTCAAACGGACAACCATTCTATTGTGTGTGTCCCACTTGGAGGGGTCACACCAAATTTTAAGCCTTTTCAAAACTTAGTTGTGCCTTGAAAAGTGCTTTTAGATGTTCCAATTAAATCATAGTTTCAAATTGTGTGACCCCCCTGAGTTTTAGATATTACCGATTTTTAGGATATCCTATAACTTAGGGGGGACCCATTAACGAAATGGTACATGAGGTCGACCTCACCAGACCTTCCGATGAGGTGGAGCTGTGTGAGCCTCACTATGATGTATGTGTTTTGTCTACAATAGCCATCTATTTTCATTTTAAGGCACCAGCCAAAAATGAGATAGATCTAAATCTCAAGTGGACTACACCATATGGAAATAACCGTGCTTGAATGCCCATCATTAAATTTTCTTTAGGGGTCAATGTAATGCTTATTTGCCATCCAACCTGTTGATTAAGTCACACACACTGGATGAAGGAAAAATAAAATAAAACACCAACTTCATCCAAAACTTTTTGTGGCCCAAGAAGTTTTTAATGATGGGTGTTCAATAACCAATGTTGTCTATGGTGTGGCCGACGTGAGATTTAGATGTGCCTCATTTTTTAGGATCATGTCCCGGAATGATCTGGAAAAATGGATGGACAGCCTGATAAAGCACATACATCATGGTGGGGCCCTCATAGTATTACTGACAGTGTAAGTGCAATCTGCCTCCCCACATAAGGCTTGTCATGGCTATTAACATGTGGGCAAGAGTTATTAACATGCATGGAATTTTTTTTTTCCTATTCAACTCTGTGTGGGGTTCACCATATTATGTGTACCGCATATTAAGTGAGAGCCACTGTGATGATGTGATGATGGCGGGCACCAAGCCCAAGCAGATCACACCGCAGGAAATGATAGGAATTGGATGCTTGAAGAAGTTCCACCTCCTCGTGTAGTTGTTTCTTTTCCTTCTCGAGCATGTTAGCTCTGCAGGAAAGCCTAATAATATGTTCTAGCATCAACTTACGATCATGTAGAAGCTTCTCTATCATATCCTCTTTAGATGTGTCAGCTATGTGAGAGTAAGAAAGAAGAATGAAAGAGTGAAAAAAGAGTAGAAATGGATAATGCGGAAGAAATAAGATAAGAGAGAAGGGAGATTTTGATAAAGGTAAGAGAAAGTAGAAGAGCAAAATGAAGTTTTATCAAGTTGGAAAAAGAGAGTTGTAGTTAAAAAAAAAGGATAACTGATAGAGTTAAGAGTTATCAAAAAGAGAAGGGGGAACCATAGCTGCTCATTGGTCCAACGGATGACACGTCTTACAGCATTTTCTCTCACCTTATGGATGGCTTACTCACAAAACAACTTTTAACGTGTGGAACTTCTCTAGGCTGGCCACTAATAATGTGCCTTGCATCCACCTGTCTATCCAGGTTGATCGCTTATTAATTTTAGGGAATGATACCCAAAAATGAAGCAAATCTAAATCTAAGGTAGATTATACTGTGGTATGGTCCATTTGAGCCTTATGTTATATCTTCATACAAGTCTATGCCACCTTATGAACAGGTTCACGGTGGGCCTTGGGAAGTTTTCAATGGTAGTAATTCAATCCCCATTGATTCCTGTGGTGTGGTCCACTTCAGCCTTCAATCTGCTTGCTTTTTGGGCTCATGCCTAAAAATGACCTGTCAAAATAGATGGATCTTGTGGATAAAACATATACATCACAATGGTCCCACAAATTTCCACATGACCGTCCGTCTCTAGTAAGGTCATAGTGGGTAAGTATCCAATCCGGCCCCACCAGCAATTGGACGGTGCTATGTGGGCCTCCATGATATATGTGTATCTAAAACTTTTTTGGGGTACACTATATATATATATATATATATATATATATATATATATATAAGATAAAGCTGATATTTGTGTTTTCACTTCATCTTGAGGTTAATTAGCTTGTGGTACCCCACCGCGAATGGTTTAAACGAATGGTCCTGCGGAGAATCCTATGTGGACGCCTCAGGACACTGTGTTGGTTAGACGGGATGTTACAGAAACTCGACTCAGTCCGGATTTGAGGTTTCAGATATGACACATCATGTTGTCGATGGAGAAGCTGCAATTCCGACAAGTGCGACTAGGTTCTGAGTTGTGATTTTAGCCTGCGGATACCATCTACATCGGACCGGTCAATATCACGAAAAATAAAGAGAGACCATCTATGCCCATATAAAAATTTATGTTTTCATAAGCAAGCCATTGAAGGCTTTCTAGAAAGATCAAATTGTATCTGAAGAACAGGGGACACGGTGCCGACTTGACCCAACTCAGTACCTGTGACAGGGTTGGACTCGGTCCAGACTAGTCCAGGCTAGACCTGGACTTGGAACAGGTCGGGCATGCTAGACTCGGTACCGAGTCAGGTCGAGTTCAGGTTAGGTCTATTTCAAAATCGAGTCGGGCTGAGTGAGGCCAGTTGCACACCAGCCAGAACCATTGCTGACTAATTTACAACATTGGCAATTGCCACAACCGGACCTCTGCCTGACTACGTAGTGATCCATACCATTCAACTGTTCCATCATAATTGAACAGTCTGGATCATCACCACATGGTGATCAGGCACTTAACGGTCTGGATAACATGTACATGATATGAGTTTTTATTTTCAAGGCCATCATGAGATTGGACCATAGGTAACAAATCAAGGTGACCAGAACCAGATGATGCAAAATGTTTGATTACTGCGATTTTTCGCCTATTTGATGCGGATGGATGAAGATTTTTCAGCAAACAATTTAGACGGTCCATTTACAGTGATCGGACGGCTAAGACAGCCAAATTGCCAGAACATTTGAGCTAGGGATCATCCACGTGGTTGTTCACAAGATCAATGGTATCTATCACGGATTCATGGCTGATTCCTCAAACGTGGAACACATGTATGAGATGCCAACCATTCATCTTAATGGGCCAGAATGTGGATCTGTGGTCAATCCTAACCATCAATGGAAGGATCTTTAAAATAAATAAATAAATAAAACTATTGAACTTCTGAACGTACATACGAGAATGCGTCTAGTGGGCCACCACATGGACTTATATGGCTCAAAGTAGTCAATGACAGACTAATCCTATCCATAAGGGTTGCCGAATTTTTTTCTGATTGGACAATCTTAGCCATCGCTGGAATGGATGGCTTATTCGGGTATATCAATTAATTAGACCTAGAATGGATGGCTTATTCCCCAGTGCTAAACATGCGGGTGGAAGAGATCCACACCGTCCATCAGGTCCGCTGCCTGATATTCACCATGGAGCTTGAAAATCAGGCTGATTAAAATTTCAGGTAAGCCACACCACAGTGAGATGGGGACACCCTCTAACAGTAAGTTTGTATGCCATCTAATCCATTCATTTTTTTGAAGAGCAAATAAATAACTAAAAATAAAATGAAGGATTCTAATCCATTAATCATCTCATACGTCTCACCAAGGATACACGTGAATTTAGACTTTTATTTATGTTTTAAAATTTTCCCTATGTGTGGTCCACCTGAGTTTTGGATCTTCCATATTTTAGAGATCACAACCAAAAGTGTGAAATATTTGGAATGTATGATTGTGTATAAAGGTGAATATTGTTATGAAAAAAATCGAACTAACCAGCCATATGATCCACGTGGTGAAGGGCCGATGAAGCAACTTCCTCGAGCCATCAGCGTATACAACACCAGGGAAGCCAAGCTGAGCTTCGATGAAGGACTCATATGTCAAGATAAACCAGTCAAGCCCATAACTAGGTAGTGAGATTCATCAACCAACCTGACCATTTCGGTCGAGCTATTTGACGAATCCGACCTTCTCGATCTGGCTAAATCTAACCTGATCGTCTCGGTCTCGACCTCAAAAACCGATTTAGACCCTAAAATAGAAATGATCGGAGAGAATCTTGCATCATACTAGGCTAAGATTGATTCGACGATATCTTAACCGAAAATCACTCTAATCAAGGTGGAATCGAAAATATTCTTAAGAGCATATTCCTACTCCAATTCAGGCCCTTTCAATGTATCCAAAGGATTTAATGAGATATGCAGACAATCATGCTATGATATTCAAATCCAAGAGTTAAAAAGGTCAAGAACATCAATGAAAGCATGATTATACGATCATGCTTCATTCGAATCCAGTAGTAATGAAAACATGATGAACTAAGATGAGTACTATGATAGGAAGCATCATATCCTGTTAAAACCCTGTGTATGAGGCATTTATACATGGCATACATGCGCCTGCAGCCTGACAAGTGGGCCATGATTTTGTAATCTAGACCATGGATGTCCATGAAAACAGACCCATGAGATTTCACGGACAGGGCATGGGTGAGGAAGGAAAGTTAGCACTAGCTGATAAATCTCAAACCTACTAAAGTAGATGGGTCTTGCTTTAGAGATCTGAGAGAAGAAATGAGAGAAGAAATGAGAACAAGCTAACTCGCTTGTGTGTTGGAGAGATGCATCCCTGTCAAAACTACCACCTAGCAACATCTTATGAGTGCATTTCAAGGAAGACCTATGAAGCTTTTAATCCCTTTACCCTATATTCTTTTTTTTTTCCTCGCTTTTTAATGGGTTCTTAGGTGCAATCTCTATTCGAGATTTGAGGGAAAGAGGAGAACAGCAATGCAATTCCCTTTGAGGGTCAGGAGAGGGGACATGTCTTATAATGCGTCCAAACGAGAGATCAAATATGCCTTGTCATGACCGCCACTTAACCCCCATGCGCGCCTACTAGGTTCTCTCAAATCCTTCTCACTCCACTCTTCAAGGTGATTAGATGAGATATGGTAATATAATATGGCTAGGACGGTGTATGGGTGTTTAGTGTATGGTATGTAGAACTAGTGTGGATGGCTAGGATGGTAAATGGTGGCTATTATTGTGGTGTAGAGATGGTGGCTAAGGGTCGTGGTGTAGAGACGGTGGCTAAGAGTGGCTAAGGACTAGAGGAGAAAAGCTAGAGCTGGAGGTGCTCATATGAGACTCTTCTTCACAATGAGAGAGGGAAGGGCTTATAAATAGATGAGGTTTAAGGGCTTTTTTTTTTTTTTTCCTTTTCTTTTCTTTTCTTTTCTTTTCTTTTTCTTTTTTAAAGGAAGGGTGGTCTCTTGCTACCGACATTAATTGTATGATGTGAACGATTGTACAACCATTCGGGCCGGAACCGAATCAGCAAAAAGAGGTATCGGGCACGCCTATCATATACCCAAAGAGGTATTGGGCCCCGGTTTAAGGGCTTATAAATACATGAGGTTGAAGAAAATAACTAAGTGAAAAATAGGAAAGGGTTAATTAAGTAATAGTTTGGATTTTCAAAATGAGAAAGAATTATAATAAAGGGGGAATATATAGATTTATATAAGAGAAATTCTGCTGTACTGATGTAATTCGGGTCACGACGATTAAACACCCATGACAAAATTGGCCCGGGTGTGTGTAGGTCATGTGCATAGGTATATGGATTGAATCCCCATCCTTCCCTTTTTATTGTGGAGGGGGTTGGGTTGTTTGGTGTGTACTAATTAAAGTTTGGTTAGAGAGTGATTGTTGCGGAAAATACGGCGAAAAACAAAATAAAATGAAACAGAAAATTAAACTTTGAACTAGGATTGAAGGTCATATTAGATATGTGTTTCTTAAAACGTTATTTGCCCGCTCTTATCAGTGTGTGATTGTTATTAGATTGTAGTAAATCACTTCCAAAATACGGTAAACTTTGATGATTCTGCATGTAGCAATCACGAAGAAACCACAACAGGATCTCGTACCCAGTTTTGTAAATCTGGCAAACTGTGTTTGTGAATAGATCCCTCTTTAAGTGCTTACAGAGAGAGAATGATATAAAATATAATTGGAACATTTCTGTCTTTAGGAAGAGCAATGGATGGACATGACTGATCCTTGATTTTCACTAGAGCTGTACACGAGCAACATATACTCAGTAACTCGCTCGACTCGGCTCGAAGTGAATTCGAGCCGAGCATGAGCTAAATTTTGGTACTCGAAATGAGTTCGAGCCGAGCATAATTAAGCTTGACCTTGCTCGACTTGAATATTACTCGAAATCGACTTAACTTGGCTTGACTCGTACTCGACTCAGTACCGTAACCAGGGGTATATATACTATTCTATTCCAAAACAAAAAACCCTAACCCCCCATACCAGCGTTCGCCGCCCGTTCGCAAAAAAAAAGAAAAACCCAACCCTTCAAAGAAAAATGCTTGATTGGGAATGGACAGCCGATGGATTTTCATCTTCCTCCTTTCTCTTCTTCTTCTTCAGATTCACCACCAATTCTTCTTCCCCCTTTCTCTTCTTCTTCTTCAGATCCTCCATAGCCGATGGATTTTCATCAAGTAGTCTCTTCTTCTCCTCGATTGGGAACGGACAAAGATCTTTAAAGGAGGTTTTTCTTTTTCCCTCTTCCTCTTCCTCTTTCTCCCCAAATCTACCTTTTGATCTCCGAAAAAGGCTTGAAGGCTCAAACTCGGACTCGACTCAAAATCTGCTCGAACTTGGATGAGCCGAGCACGAGCTGTTGTTCTAAGCTCGAAGGCCAAGCTGAGCCGACCACGAGCTGGGACACAAGCAGTCCGAGTCGAGCACGAGCTAGGCAATACTCGGCTCGGTTTAACTCGTGTACACCTCTAATTTTCACTAAGTTTTATAGAGAGTGAAAAGTTATGCATTTTCACAAAGAGACATTTCTAAATACTCATTTATGTAATTGTTTAGAACAGTCATATCAATTAATGAAGAGAACTGTTTCTCATCACCAAATCAACAATTTCTCATGGCTGAATGATGCAACAGTCAAATTCTATCAACCAAAACTTTACGACGGTCAAATTCTATCAATTGAAACTTCACAATGGGCAATTTATGCTAGTCAATTTCTACTATGAACGATTTCTATCAGTCAATCATTAAAATAACTGATCTTGTAATGTATCTATTTGCTATAGCCAATTTAGCAATGTCATAGTAATGTAGAACAGGTCACAGATACGTTCCTAGCATGGTTGGGCCAAAAGAAGGTGAACCGTAAATTAATTATAACTTTTGATTCGAGCATCGTTACGGGGCGCACAACCTATCAATCTTTATTGAAACGGGCCATCTGAGGTGAATCGATCCATCGCGTCTTTCTATTTCATCAGAAAACGCGCGCTTTTAGCTTAAAAATGAATTTTTAGAAAAAATTTACTATTTTTAGTAATTTCGAATTTTTTTTCTTTAGAGTTTTAGATTTTCTTCTCTTTTAGGAATAAATTTTAATTATATTTAGTTTATTTAAAATTTTTATTTTTAGAAATTAGGCATTAGAAGAGTTTTATTAGAATTAGAATTTTTAGTATAGTTAGAATTTTGATAATTTTGGTAATTACGAATTTTAGTTTATTTTTTCTTTATTCATGGTGAAGGAGACGCATTAGACTATTAACAATTATTCATTAATTAATTTTAAATTTATTAAAATTTATTTCTATTTTCTTGCTTTCTTTTCTCGTAGATTCGAGAAGTTTCTGCGAGGAGTATTTTAGAGAAGTTCCATAGATTTGGAATAATTATCCTCTTGATTGGAAGAGGGTGCTTGACCTCACGTCCTCTCCTGCGTCACTTAGCCTAGACTCAAATTTTACGACTCCTTTTAGCTTTTTCTCTTTTATGCAACGTGGGACTAAAGAATTTTAAAGATCTTAACTTTCGCAAACAAACTTTTGGAAAAAATTAAAATAAAATTCAAACAAATTTAAATAAAGGTAGAGTATGTGCATATGTAAGAACTTTAACATTTCTATCAGATTATTTAACCATATTTCAATTAATATAAAATCTCAACAGTAATACCACGTAAAATGAAGAATTTACTTGCATGTTTTCATTGAAAGAGTAACCCCTTTATAAAAAGGATCTCGCACGAGCATCGCCATACATTTTCTAGTCGAATGATTCTCCAAGCAATCTCTCCAAACCTCTCTCCACACCAAGAAGAATCTCCACATCCACAAACCCTTCTTCTTCTTCATCATTCCCACTCAAAACCTCAATCGCTTTCTCCATTTCCTTCATTTTCCTCTCTCTACCCTCAAAAGCATTCTCAACGGCCTCCAGCGCAGCTGCGAACGGTCTGATCATCGCTATCGTCTCCTCATCCACATCCTCCCCGTCGAATCCAATGACCTTCTTTTCATCCGCGCCGTCCGATCTACTACACACCAACGACGCGGTATTCCTCAACATAGACAGTGCTCGATCCCGCAAACAGTCAATCCGCTTCGAATCTCGCAAAAGATCTTTAAAATCTGTCTGAGCTTCCAACAGCTTCGCCTCCATCGAGATCTGATCTTCTTCGAATACGTGCGACCATTTCTCCAAATACTCCTTCTCTTCTATCATCTTATCATTCTTCTCCGATAAGATTCGGATGTTATCGTCTTTCGTCTTCCCATCCGAAACAACGAAAGCGAGCCTTTGAGAAGAGTCGTCTCTGTCCCGACGGATCTCCTTCCGGAGCTCTTCATTGATCTTCTCTAGCTTGTGGATTCTCGACCGTATGCTCGACTGTTGCTCGCGACTCCGATCGCGTTCGGAGACTCGAGATCGGAATCTGTTCGCGTAATAGGAGATCGTGGATTGCTCGTCGGAAGGCGCCATGGAAATAGGTTGGATGATCAAGAACGTCTGAGATTGGTATCTTCATATATAGAGGGGAGAGAGGCGTATTGCCTTCGATAAGGTATGAAAGTGGGAAGAAATCGTGGCCGTCAATTGTGAGATCGTATATTTTAGATGATACAGTCAAGGATGAAGAAGTAAAGCCGTATATGTTAGATATATCTGCACAGTACACGTGTCAAGGTGATGTACAAATCAGGACCGTCCATTTGTAGGGCACTCGCATGGATGGTTTATCTCTCAAAGTTACTCATATCATTATCCTGTCCATCTACCTGATCTATGCTCATCTAACGGTGGAAATTATACGGTGGGATGAATTGTATAAAAAGGGTTATGATCGTCCCATGGATTTTACTTCTTAAAATGTAAGCAATCTGACCTTGTGCCAGTACAGGGGTCGAAGCATACGGACGCTGATTGCGTACTGACATTGACAGTACTGACATTGCTACTGGTTGGTGCTCTGTGGGCCCTACCGTGATGTATGTGTTTTATCCAAATCTCAGGTGGACCATACCAGAGGAAAAATGAGGTGATTCAATGATCATCATTAAAAACTTCGTGGGGCCCACTATAATGTTCAGCTGCCATCCGACCTATCGATTAGGTCACATATACTGGACGAAGAGAAAACACGAATATCAAGTTATCCATGGCCTCAAGAAGTTTTTAACGGTGGCCGTTCAATTACCACTGGGCCCCACCTGAGATTTGGATATGCCTCATTTTTTCGCTTATCCACTCAAATAAACCGGCAAAATGGATGAAATGCGTGGATAAAACACATATCTTAGTAGGGCTAACAGAGCGGACAAGTAGCAACGTGGGTCTCACGAATGCGGATTGCGTCTTGCCCCGGCTGGTCTCTAGCAGGGAACGGGCAGTAGCTTTGAGTAGCCACTGTAATGCATGAGTCTTATCCATACCGTCCATCTATTTATTTCGTATCATTTTAGGATTTAAACACAAAAATAGGAAGATTCAAGTCTCAAGTGGACCACACCACAGGAAGCAGCAGTGATAATGATTCTTACTGTTGAAACTTTGCTAAGAGCTCATCGTGATGTTTATTTGCCATCTAAACTATTCATAAAGTTACGTAGACATCGATGAAGCGAAAACACAAATATCAGCTCCATCCAAAACTTCTATGGCCTACAAGAAGTTTTCAACAGTAAGAGTTTAATACCCCTTGTATAGTCCACATCTTTCTTGGATCTACCTCAATTTTAGGTTAGTCCCCTAAAATGATAAATAAATAAATAAATAGGGATAGACGGTGTGGATAAGACCCATACATTACGGTGGCCGCTCAAAGCTCCTGGCCGGTCCTAGCTGGAAACGGGCGGGGTAGGACGCAATCCCCGTCCGGTCCTCACTTGCACATATTTCACACGTAGAGACTAGAGATGTGGATGTTGGCAGATGTAGCACTGATAGTTAATGGCGGCACAAATGTCACAAGTAAGGTGGTTGAGCACAGACGAACACATGGACTTGATGGTCACACACGTCACGAGCGAGGCCGTTTAATACAGACGATTACACGTGCGTTCATTTCGCATATGTAACGCATGTACCGCAACATTATATCCTTTTCACACACGTGTGATCACAAATGAACTTTATTGTTTTTTTTTTTCGTACTTGCTCACGTTTACGTGGGTCACGTAGACCATGTATGAGATGTGAACCGTTCATTCCCAATCTGATCTAACTGGGTCCGATACCCAGCTCTGCACACTAACGATATTTGACTCCGACAGAAGAAAAGAGAGGAAAAAGGCTCACTGAGCTAATGTGGTCTCTGATCTGGGTCATGTTTGGTGATCCAAGCTGCAGATATGAAGGTAGAAAAGCAACGAAATGGCCGACTGATCTAATGTGGTCCCTGATCTGAGTCATGTTCGGTGATCCAAGCTGCATATACGAAGGTGACTGTTGGGGGACCGTGGAAGCATGTTGAGATGGATGAAGCAAAGTATTTCAATGATGAATCAAGTCCAAATTAAAATTTAATTAATCTGAAAAATCTCTTGCGTGAATTCCGATTACTCAAATTCGACGAGCAATCAATGGCATCTAACAACTTTTAGTGGAATCGAATGATTTGTTAATTACATCAACAAACCCTATTGCGGAAATTTTTGAGAGATCAACAACACTGCCTTAAAAAATTCTATAATTTTAATCAATGGCTCACAAAACAATAGTTAGGGAAATGGTCAATATTTAAAAAGAAAAGAATTACATGATAGGGGCCCACAATTGTTAAGAAGATGTGAAAGCGTTCCAACACAATAGTTTCATTGGTAAGTAGAGCATACAGTTTAGATCAACTAATAGAACTCTAGATCTTCTACCCTTTATAAGCTTCCCATTCATCTGCTTAATTGCATGGAAGGTAGCTGCATGCCTTGAAAAATTCTACAATTTCAATCAATGGCCCATAAAACAATAACAATATTAGTCAAGAAATGGTCAATATTTAAAAGAAAAGAATTACATGATGAAAGCAGAGGCCCACAATTGTTAAGATGTGAAGTGTTCCAACAGGCCCATGATATAAACGGTTTACATCACCTAGCAGAACTACAAAGAAAGGAGATGTGAAATGTTCCTAATTACTAGAGCCCCATGATGTAAACGGTTTAGATCACCAAACAGAAACCGCGGATTTCCCATTCATCTGCTTAATTGCATACATTGATGAATGATTGTCTAATAGGTGGAATTTATAAAACATGAGCCATCTATGATATTGCCCCACTAGATGGAAGGCCCGGATCAATGCATAATCCTACAAAACTCTTCTACATCCATCCATATCAGAGCGTTTTGAGATGCCACATGGCAGACACCGATTGGAGATTTACCTGCTTCGTTTCAACCGACTGTAGAGACTAAAACAATAATCATATTTCTCATTAACTAAAAACAATAATAGTTCATTGATTGATAATCTGACTCATTCAATGAATTACGGTCCAAAGTCCAACAATAACTCTTTAATAAAAGAACTGAGAAAATCCTACGGCGAACACAAGGCAATGTGGCACACGTGTAAAATATCCAAATTGGATCAAAACAACCGGCCAGGATCTCTCACAACCATTGCCCCATTGGCACACGTACCATCTCTAATCGGAAGAATCGCCCAGCAATCTCTCCGCATCGAGAAGAGCTCCCACATCCACAAAATCATATTCTTCTTCCTCATCCTCTTCTTTCATGCACAAAATCTTAATCGTTCTCTTCATGTCCTTAATCCTCTTCTCTCTGTCCTTAAAAGCGCTCTCAACTGCCTCCAGCTCAATCACGAACGGTCGGATCATCGCCATCATCCGTTCATCCACATCCTCCCCGTCGAATCCAACATCCTTCTTATCATCGCCGCCCTCTGTTTTACGCACCAAATCTGCAATATTCCTCACCATCAACAACACCCTGTCCCACGAAAACTCAATCCTACTCACATTCCATTGCAGATCTTCCAATTCCTTCTGAGCTTCCAACAGCTTCGATGCCGTCGAATTCCGATTCTCTTCCATCTCTGAGAACCGTCTCTCTAATTCCTTCTTCTCTTGGATGAGGAGACCCCGCCTCTTCAACAGTCCGTAAATCTTCTCGTTCTTCGCTACAAGATCCGAATGGAAGGAATCTAGCCTTTCGGAAGACTCCTCTCTCTGCTGATTGAATAGATTCCGGAGATCTTCGTTCATCTTCTCCAGCTTCCGTACTTTCGACCGCAGGCGCGACTCTTGCTCTACTAGTTGTTCGGAATTCGAGTTCAGATCAACGTCCGGCATTCTCCATCGAAATCTCTTCGCGAATTCGGAATGTCTCGATTTTTCACCGGGAAGATCCATGGATTAAGGATTCTGAAAGAGAAGGAAATGAATGAGAAGGGTTTTGATTTATATACGAAATCTCTCAAATCTCTCTAATACTTTTTAATCTTATCTTTTACTGTGGTTGTTTTCTTTTCAAATACTCCTGTCCATGAGTTTCGGGCACACGTGTATATGTGAAACACGTGCGTAAGATGTGAGCTGGAGACTGGCAAGTGCACGGACACGGACGAACAAAGAGGAAAGGTGTTAGGGTTATCCATCAATCTGAACCGTCTAACTAGTGGGCCTTATTATGGATGGACGATATTTCAAAAATCGTATGTATCAGAAACCAATAACAGTTACTTTCCAGCGACTTAATGTGGACCATTGACAGTTTTTCTTGCCCGCCGTTGATTTTTGAAGGCCGCTGTTTATAGGGTTAGGAACATCAGATCTATGCGTATCTTGACTTAATTTCCATCCATTATGAGTCCCGCTAGATGGACGGTCCTGATTGAAAAATAACTCTGCTACGTGTAGTGTAGCAACATGGTTCTACAATGTTACCGTTGTTCTGGTCATCTACAATGGGCCTTCAAATGGAAGAGAAATACTTCTGTGATAGTCTAGCAGCGCCTGAAAATGGCGGTGGTTCTTCAACCGTACACTTGGCGAAGTTGGTGGCCGTGGGTGATCTGCTTTACATTTTCTGGATATCCATCGGATGGTTAGAGACATGCTCCATTTAAGATCCGCCCCGCAATTTGGATGGTCTGGATATCACTAGATGTGGGCCAGATGTGAGGAAGATGTGTAGTGGTGGGCCCGGGCTGATGTGTGGCCCATGTTAACCTTGCATCTGATCCGGCCCGTCCATTAGATGTGACCTTCAATGTTAGGCCACGAGGCAGCAAAATCTGACCGAAATTCAGGGAGCTACAAATCAAGGAACAATCTAGAGAGTACGTCCAAACAATAAATCCTTTTCCACTGAATTTAGGGCCACCAGATTGTGTATATTCCATCTAACCCGTTCATCAAGAGGCTCCCCAATAAGATGTAGGTACACCAAAAAATCGGATCATTTCAAAACTCAGGTGGGCCATGGAACGTGAATTTAAAGGTTTATGTCATTTTTTACGTTGTTACTGCATTGTGGCCCACCTTAGCTTGGTATCTGCGTAGTTTTGGTTTCAACGGTGAGAATGAGGACTAGAACACGGCGGACCGGGTGGATCGCATGCACCGTTGTCCTGGACCCCCAAAGGAGCCTAGTACCATATGAGCGCACCTCATGAGCTCTAAATTCTAATTACCAAAAGTGGATTCGGTGAGGCCGGAAAACAAGGACTTCGTTGAGGACGTGACCGTGGGTCCCACCTTGATGTATGTGTTGTATATACATGCCATTCATCCGTTTTTCCATCTCATTTTATTGCATCTTCCAAAAAATGGAGCATATAAAAATCTTAGATGAACCACACCGTAGGAAACAGTGGTGATTGAATGTCCACCATTAAAAACTTCTCGTGGGCAATAAATGTTTGGATTCAGCTGATATTTGTGTATTCCCTTATCAAGAGAGGTTCGATGGAAAATAAACATTACGATGGGACCCAGGAAGTTTTTACTGGTGGGCACTTGTGGTGTGGCCCACCTGAGATTTGGATCTGCGTCCACCTGAGGTTTGGATCTGCTTCATTTTTTGTTTCAAGCCCGAAAATGAGCTGAAAATAGATGGATGGCATAGATATAAAACATGTACATCAAGGTGGGCCCACGGTCACGGCCTCACCGAAGTCGGTCTTTTACCGGTCTCACCGAATCACCTGTTCTAATTAGTAAAGTCTGATAGTTAGGAGGCTGGCACGGAACGGACGCGGCTTTGGTGGATCCGGGTATCAACCGACCTGAATATGGAGCCACCGTCATGTGTGTTCCTTACATCCACGCCGTCTATACGTTTTAACATCTCATTCTAGACGATTATCCTGAGTAATGAAGCAGATCCAAATCTCAGGTGGACTACACCATAAGGAAAAAAAAATGATTATTTAATATTCACCGTTAAAATCTTCTTGGGTGCCACTGTAATGTCTATTGGCCGTCTAATCTGTTTATGAGGTAAAAAATGAATGGATGAAGGGACGAAACGAATATTAGCTTGATCCAAACCTTTTGTGGCCTAAAATAAGTTTTTTAATGGCCATTCACCACTCTTTCTTGTGGTGTGGTCTACCTGAGATTTTGATCTGCTTCATTTTTAAGATCATGCAGTAAAATGAGATGTAAAAACTGACGCATGGCGTGGATATAATACCACACATATATAAAGGTGGCCCCATAGGGATCCACCAAAGCCGTTTGGTCCTACAAAGCTGGGCATCGAATCGGATTGAGCTTAACTTGTTCCAATCCGAAATTCTAAACCTGAACTCGATCTGATCCGAGACCGAGTCCAGGTCACCTGACTGAGACCGATTCAATGCTTGATTGACTTGACCCAAACCGAATTCGACTCGGTCAGGGAAACCGAATCAGATTGGGTTGGGTACGATTCGAATTGTTTGATATGGTGTGGTCCACTTCAATCTTCAATATATCCTACTTTTGTGTTCAATGCCTAAAATGATACGTCAAAATGAATGAACGGCTAAGATAAAACGTATACATCAAGGTAGGCCCCACATGACCATGAAAGAAGTGGCGCTTTCTCTGTACATATTATGTTGACGTACACTAACTTTTTTTCACGCAAGTCTATGACTTGCTATATGGAGGTTAGCAAGTTTTATGAGTCTAATGGTGGGGTATGTGTTATATCCAAACCATCAATTCATTTGGCAAGCTTGTCTTAAGGCTTAAGACTAAAAATAAGACAGATCTAACTATCATGTAGACCACACAAATTGTTTAACGGTGAAAATCATTCTCTGCTGCTATTTGTGGTGTACTCCCGATGATCTTTGAATATTATTCATTTTTTGACTTGCTGTATGGAGGTTAGCAAGTTTTATGGGTCTGATTATGGGGTATGTGTTATATCCAAACCGTCCATTCATTTGGCTAGCTCGTCTTAAGGCTTGAGACTAAAAATAAGACAGATCTAACTATCATGTGGACCACAAAAATTGTTTAACGATGAAAATCATTCCCTGTTGCTATTTGTGGTGTAGTCCGGATGATCTTTGGATATTATTCATTTTTTGGACAATACTCTATAATGGTCTCTAAAAATATATGAACGGTGTAAATATAATAAATACATCACTGTGGGGGTCATGTAACTTTGATATCCTTTGAACCATTCATACAACTCGGAGCTCGAGGAGCGTCAATGCTCGTCTTGGCACGACTCGTACCTACAGCTAGCGCATACAGCTAGCTACATAACTGTGTGAGGTACACCAGCAAATTCACTTGTTATTGTACACAGTAAACTCTATTGGGGCCCACCTTGAATGCATGTGATTTATCCACGCCGTCCATTCGTTTTTGCAAATCATTTTAGTGGTTCAACCCAAAATTGATGCATATCCAAAGCTCAAGCGGGCCATACCATAAGAAAAAGTAGAACGATCAATAAGAAGTACTCCGGATCGAGTAGGATCGGATCAGGTTTTTGGGTTGGGTCGGGTCGGATCAAGGCCAATCTGAACTCGACCCGAAAAGATTTCGAATATGAATGGGACTACTCGATCCACACCGATCCAGACTGTCGGTTTGGTTCTGATCGGGTTGGATCGGGTCTGATCGGGTCGGATCGAGTTGGATCCACCAGATTGGGTCCGCTTTGCCTAGCTCTAGTCCTACTGGCTAGAGCTTTTCTCCAATACATTGTAGTATTATCGCTATATCCATGTCCTATTAGGTGATCCAGACCATTGATTTGATACCAAGCACTGTAATGACCCAAAATTTTGGTACACGTGCGTACACATACATGTATGTACAATTGCCTTCATTGGAGTATACACCCATTGACCCATGCATACATCCACGCACCCATGCACACATGCATCTATCGGCTCATATAAATTATGACCATTGATGTGTGATCGTTTTGCTTAGTGTGAACTATTAATTAATGTCATTAATGATTACATGATTTTGGTAGAATATATTTAAGTTTATTTATAATGCACTCTCTTAATTCATATACTTAAGACCACGTGTTTAATTATTAACTAATCCAAATCTAGCCAACATCAACTATTGACTGTGCACTGAGATTAATCTGATCTTAACCACTAGATTGTTGTTAAAAAATAAAATAAAAATCGAGAACAACCCATTTTTTGTGGGAACCAACTCCACCGTCCGCTTGTGTGTGGCCCACCTGAGTTTCAGATCAGCCTCATTTTTTTGCTTTATATCTTCTCTTGGCCAGGCCGAGATGATGGACGGATTAGATTTAAATTATTGTTAGTGTGACCCACTATATCTTAAAAAATAAAAATAAAATAAAAAATGAAAGTTATATCTTCCGCACTACTAAACCACTTTCTCCACTTTTCTTCCTTTTTGTACGGTAATGGCCGCCGAACCTCCCACTAAATGAAACCGTCCCATAATTCCACTCCTCCATTTCATTACGCATCCATTTATAAAAAAAAAAAAAAAAAGAACCGAATGAATCAATCAAATTAAAAAAAAAAAATTTGAGTGAAGGAGAGAAAGAGCTCTGTAAATCAAGATAGAGAGATTAAAGCGGGGCCGGATCATCAGACTTTAAGGTAGGTGATCTTAACATGAAATTTATCATTTTCAGTTATTATTATAAAATAATCTACTCATTTAGAAATTTCTATTTTATTCTTTTTTTAAATATTTAATGCTGAAATAATTTATAGATAAATAAAATAAAATAAATTTACAGAATAAAATAAATAGTTTATTTGAGATTATTTTATCAATTCTTAAATGTTTTGTTAAGAGAAAAAAATATTAAATTAAATTTCAAATAAATTATAATATCCTATAATATTTTACAGTATAAACAGAATATATAATTAATTATTAAAGAATTGATGATTCATTACGTAGAAGTGAGTATAAGTGATGTAAGATTGATAAGTATGCATAAGCAAATATGATTATGAAAATAAAATAAAAATATATAATAATAATAACAAATTATAAATTATATAATTGTAATATATAATTAGTATTAATATGATATATAATAAGATATATAATAAAATAAAATAAAATAAAAAGGTTTATAAGATCATTAAGGTATAGTAAAATATAAATATTATGTTTCATAATAATATAATAGTAATACAATATAATTGTAGGTTACAAAAAAAAATAATAATAATGACAAAATATATAACATAATTAAAGTAAATATGTGTAAAATAATATTATATTACATAATTAATTCATAAGTATTTAATATTATTTATATGATTATGTTATATGTAAAAAAAAGTTTTATCTGATAATATAGAAAAGTTGTAATAAATATAATTTATTATTTCTAAAAAAAAAATTATGTAAATGATGATATTAACAATTTAACATAAAAGTAATATAATAATTATATTAAATGTGTCACCCCCCAAACCCGGGAATCGGATCCACAGGAATTCCGATCGCCGAATCCGGTGCCGACAGCCTCCGTAGTACCCCATTCTCGGTTCCCAACGCTTATACGCCAGATTCCGATCCTGGGATCCTATAAGGAGGATTTTTTTTTTGTTTAACTCGTAATAAGCATAACCACAAGATTACCCAAATCTCAAAGGCAACATCATCATCACATATCCACTAATATAATCAGTTGAGTACAGTGCTGGAAGGAAATACATAAATAAAAACCAAGCCCTAGAAGACCGCCGCACGCTCCAAGCTCAACATTACTGCAACCTAACATCACCTGCACGCATCTATCGTGCATAAGCTTATAGAAAGCTTAGAGGGTGGTGTAAGTGTGTGCACAAGGTAAGTGCCAAGTATTCCATATCAGAGTAATCAAATTAAGTGGAAGTACTGATAAGTCCATGGATCATACAATATCAGGGTACACATCATAAATCAACTATGCAAATGAGGAGTCAAAGCGAGCCAAATATTAGATGCCGAGGATACAATATCATAAATAACACAATATCGAAAGTACTGGTAATCCATAAATTGTATAATGTCGAAATAAGCAGAAATACTGACAAGGGCATGAATTATCATAGTAATCAGAATATTAACAAGATCATAAATCATACGACAACAGAGTAAGCGAAAATATGGACAAGTCCGTGAGTCAATCAATGTTAGAATATGCAATGTGGAACAACTATACAAGTGAGGTATCATAGATAGCCAAATATCAGACGTAGAGGTTGCAATACATTATACATTCCTGATGAGTAACAGGAATAGCGTCAGCCATACCTAAACTATATAAATGCAGAGACTCAATAGCCCAAAATGCCATATGCCATGAATGTTCTGCAATATGCGGTGCAGATGGAATGACCATACTGGAGTGTGAAGTCGGGATGATAGTACGCAATATCGCAGCTATGGGGTCCATCACAAGGGACTTCTATCCAAACCAGTCCCATACCTAAATTTGGATAGTTAGACTCAATGTGGTAAACTCCTGATCTCAGGTTAGTCGCGCGCCCCAACCGAAATCCTGGCCATTGCGAAAGCACTCGTAACAAATAGTTGCGCACCACCAACCCGAGTGGATAGTGAATGAATGAATGCATGAATGAGTATGCAACTCCTACTCACTAAATCCACATATCAGTACAGTTCATCTTTGGGATCATCACCAGGGTCTATTACACTACGCCAGCTTGCCACCCCTATCCGAGCGCACAACCAGGTAAGCATAAGAAACCTCACTATCCGCCTTACCAATAGTCTGTCAATACCTATCCGGCAAGTCGATAGCGGACCCATTCACGAGCTGGTCAAACTCAGCCTAGTATTGCCCCCTACCCTCGGGCGAGTAAGGCCACACCCCCTCCCAACCGACCACGACACAGTTGGAGACGCGGCCTCCTGGTATTCGGCACTCGGGTGCTCATGTATCCACTCGGTCTCGACGTTGGGGCGTCTCCTGGATACGGAGGTTTAGGGATTTTCACCCAGGGACATCTATGACGCCTGTATGCTAGAACCAAACATTTTCGGTGTCCTATTTGGCCATCCACGATATGCCTGTGGAGGCTACGGCCCTGATGTCGCTAGGGCATACAGTAATCATAATGCGAGATCCATGAGTCATACAATCCAGTCATGCATCAGTCCTGCACATACCACGTGCTCATATGAGATAACCTCCACCTATCAGGGAGTCTCATAACAACATGCTGAATGACATATGCAATGATCAACCACCTCTCATAACAAACATGCAGATGATGCGTATGGGCATGTATCATGATGCTATGCCGCCACATACTCATAACCGGTATCCACATCCAGCATCGATAATCGACCTCGACCATGTGGACATTTAACCAACATTGCCCCCAAGGAATGGCCTACATAGAGTTAAACATATAATGGGCCCACGGCTTCACACAAGGGCCTAGTATTCAACACAATGGGTCTTACTCAAGGGCCACATATACACAACAGGTGGACCCTGCTCATGGGCCTAATACATATCACGATGGGCCTTGCCCATGGGCCATGAATACATCACAATGGGCCTTGCCCATGGGCCTCAAATACAGGACATGTGGGCCCTACACATGGGGCTTGAATACATCAAATGGACCATGCGTCATAGGCTTAATACATATCACAATGGCCCTCAACTATGGGTCACATATACATCATATAGGTCTCGACAATCGGCCTCGACAAATCGACACCGATAATCTACATCGATAATTAGCACCGACAATCAGCATTGATAATCAACACCGATGACCGGTCACATAGACAAGACTGGGTCCATAGATGAACATCTAATCAACCATAATATAAAGATCAGCCCTCGGCCGTGGTTATATCAAATCTGGTAGCATGGAGCCATCCGTCTGTGGTAAATGGGGCCCACTTATTTAGGTTAACCCACGAAGAGAATGATGAGAATGGGCCTGATAAGGCCTAAGGAAGGGTCACAATGTGGACATCTAACCATCACTGCCCAGTAATGTGGACATTAAACCAACGTTGCTCCCAAGGAGTGGTCCACATAGAGTCAAACATAAGGTGGGCCCAAATATCCAACAAGTGGGCCTCAAACAGTCATCACAGGTGGGCCTTACACATACAGCACGTGGGCCTACACATCACGGTGGGTCGATACATTGGGCCTTGCCATTGGGCCTAATATATACATCACGGTGGGTCGCATCATTGGGCCGCACCAATGGGCCTCATACAATTCAAGTAGGGCCTCAATAAATGGGTCAGAAATATATCACAATAGGCTACGACATACAGGCCAGAAATACGTTGCAATGGGCCGCACTAATACATCAAGGTGGGCCTCTTTATATGGGCCGCACCAAAAATCATTTCAATAGTTGTAGGTATAACATGTGTATCACTACACCCATGGCCCATGTATGATGATCAGCACTGGTACAAACAAATCCATGTAAATCGGCGCCAACCAAACATTGTCGAGCACTATCCCAACATTATGGATGAGGTGGATACAAAATACGAACATCTAGGCGGGGCGCACAAGTAGACGGTGTGGGTGAAGTACACATAGCATGGTGGGCCTGTACAGTGTAGGCGGGCCCAGCACATGCAGCAAGAGGGTCCTGCGCCATCAAGACGGGTAGATGGTGCGGATATACAATACATTTATCACGGCGGAATCACACATTGAAAAGGGCCTTATATACATCATATTGGGCCTCGACCCATGAGCCCCAAATACATCTAATGGGCTGCAACACAGGGACCTCATATATAACAAGGTGGGCCTTAACAATGGGCCATAAATATGGTAAGTGGGCCACACCACATGGCCACGTATATATCAAATGAGCCACACTCAAATATAAGTGGTGATAATGATTTCCACTACTAAAATTTTCAAGGCCCGCCATAAATTTATTTCTCATCCAATCTAATCATAAGATCTCAAGGATTTTCAAAGATAGCCATTCAATCCTCACCGTGCACTATGGTCTACTTGATAAATAAATCTGTCTTATTTTCATCCCGAACCTAAAAATCATTTTTTTCAAAAATGGTTGGACGGTTGGATGAAACACATGTCCCATAGGGATGGAAGGTATAGATAAGTCACATATTCCGTGATGGAGGTCCACAATTGTGGACACAACACATACATAAATGGGTCTTAAGTAAGACCCACCAAAATGTTTACTTTCCACCCAAACTAGGGCCCAACATACTGTCCATCCAAACTGAGGCCAACATGATGTTTATTTTTCCATCCAAACTGGTCATAGGGTCACATGGGCCTAGGGCCCACTGCAATATTTATTTGCATCCAACCTGTTGATAAGGTCATATAGACCTGGGGCCCCCATAATATTTATTTCCATTCAAACCTGTTGATAAGGTCATACAGACATGGGGCCCACTACAACATTTATTTTTCTCCCAACCTGATGATAGGGTCACACGATCATGGGACCCACTGAAATGTTTACTTGCATCCAATCTGTTGATAAAGTCGCATGGGCCAGGGGCCCAATGCAATATTTATTTACCATACAACCAGTTTATAAGGTCACGTGGGCCTTTGGCCCTTTGTAATATTTATTTGTACACCAAACTTTTGGTACGATTATGTGGTCCTGGGGTCCACCGTGATGTAGTTCACAAATCCAACCCATTCATTGCGTGTGTCCCACCAATTTAAGGGTCCAAACCGAGTTTCAGGTGGATCCAAGCTGCATGTGGATCCCAGCAGTTGATTTCATGTGGCTTGGCATACCACCACATGAAAGGTGATGGTGTGGGCCATATAACAACTTTTTATGACTTATTTTTGGAATCAACGCATCATAAAAGGGGACCTATGAAATGAATGGCATGGATGTAGAACATACATCATGGTAAGGTCCACAATTGGGGCCAAGGGGGCCTCCCTATTTAACTTTGGATGTCCAGGAGTCTGGACGTCAAGGTATACATGCATATATAGATATATAATTTTTTTTTTCTTTTATCCTAGGTGGGACCCACATTAATCAGATCTACTCCGTCCATTATATGTGTCCCATAAACTTAGAGGTCCAAACCAAGTTTCAATCACATCCAAAACTCAGGTAGGCCCCACCAAATGATTTTATATGCTTAGGCATGTTTTCACATGATTTTAGATGGTGTGGCCCGACCGAGTCCCGCATAAGGCTGATTTTTGGGATGGACATCTGGATTGTGGGGACCCATCAAATTCATGGTGTTGATGGTCGAAACACATCACGTTGGGGCCCACAAATAGGGCCGTGCGGCCCTGCCAGACCGTCCGCCCGCCAGCCGCAGGCAACGCCTGCACGTACTGACAGTGGCAGCGCTGCGGTTGCTGTTGGATGTTTTTTTTTTTTTTTTAATGCCGTTTTCTCACAGATTTTCACAGGTGGGGCCTCATCAGAAAAATCTGCTCCACTCATTGGCTTTTATACCCCAAGACCATCCAAACAAGCCCGATATGTAGAATATTTTTGACGAATAAAAACATTTAGGCGGATTTTAACGGTAAACATTATTATTTCCTATGGTATGGCCCGCTTGATTGTCAGATCAGCCTCATTTTTTGGTTCAACGCCTAAAATGAGCTGAGAAGTCAAATGGACGGCGTGGATTTTATACATACATCAAGGTGGGGTCTGCATGAGCAGCCCACCCCAAAGCACTCTTCCTTGTTTCTTTTTTTTTTTTTTTATTACACCACCATAACAACAGTACATGCACTCCACGATGGCCGCTTCGTGTCCAGCGTCCAGGGGACGCTGGACAGCATGGATATAACACAATCATCATGGTGGGTCCCACGTATATGTGGCCCACGTGTCATCAGGGTGGGTCCCACATGAGCGTGGCCCACCGTTCTTAAATCAATTTGATGTTTGTGTGTTTCCACCACCATAAGGTAGGGTCCACATGATTTGGACGGTTTGGGTGAAACATACCTCAAGGTGGGGTCCATCCAAGTGGGCCACACATCACATCAAAAAAGAGAAGGAGGAAGAAAGGGCACCCACCTCATGATCCTCTTAGACTTCTTCCGCCAACACGATTTAAAGCTCCAAGAAAACGATTCTGACGGTTGAGATGGACTTTGGATGGTGGAGATGGAAAGTAAGAAGGTGGGCCACACATGGCATTCTCTCATGGAGGTGGACGTTGGCTCTCATGGTTGCTTGGAATGGAGAGAAGTGAAAGAGAGAAATGATGTAAGGGAGTGATGGGAGAGAGGGATGGTGAGGTGATGGGAATTAATGAGTTTGACTTATAGGGAAAAGGGAAGGTAAGGTGGTAGGGTAGGGTGATGTTACCCTTAGGGTGACATCATAGTAATTATGTTTGTAGGAAAGTACAACAACAGGGATAGGTGGGTCCTGCGATCAAGCAATCAATGGCAGCGATAATGCACGGGTCGGATCTCATAATCTGAGCGTCGCATTGACGCACGAGACGCATCGTTGGAACCGCGACGATGGTACGGTTGCAATGATATAGGTCTCGGCTTGAGTCGGCTCGAATTTACAGGATATGACCCAAGAGCGTGCGCAAATGCTACCTGCGGGTCGTTGAAATTTGACTGGGAGGACCGCGAAAATTTACGGAACAGTACGGGCGAGAAAACGGGTCTTACAAAATGTATTAAACAAAAGTAAATTTATTAATTTAGATAGTCAATTATAAAATAAGATTAATCATACTGACATAATGTTGTAACAAATAATTTATATAATAGTAATAGTATTCAAAGTCTAAATTAATATCTTCCTTGACCTTATTCAATTTAGATTTAAAAATAAATAATAATAAAATTCTGAATTTAGATTTAAATAGTTAGATAAAAAAATAATAATAATAATAAATTTTAAATTATCAATAATAATTTAATTACATTATTAATGTTATATTATATAAATTAGTGTGATAATTTTTGTTCTGTAAATATTAAAATCCAAATTTTAATTCTAAAATTTAAAGAGTTAATTAAATTAAATTTAAATGAACTTAAGTTTAAGAAAATTTTCAAAATTTTGGAATTGAAATTAAATTGATTAGATTTCTATATTTTGGAATTCTAGTGATTAATGTGTATTTAAAACTTTATTAAATTAAAATTTTAATAAAATATAATATTAGATTTTTAAACTTAAAAAAAAAAATATTTTCCTTGTAGTTCAAAATTTTTGTTTAAATTAAAATTTAAATAATTTATCGATTAAACCTGAATATACATTCTCAATAAATTATCAAAAAGAAATTAAAATTTGTTATAAAATAATCAAGTTATTTCAATACATATGTGTGCGTATGTGTGTGTGTGTGTGTATTTGTTAAGTTTATGTGATAAATAAAATAAAAATTTTAATTTTAGAATTTAGTGAATAAAAATAATAAATATTTTTATGCTAATATTTAATATTATTTAAGTAAAAAAATTTAATTTAATTAAAGTTAGAAATTAAATAAAATTTCTTGTACATTGTTTTACTGTAATTTCTAAATTAAATAATAGTAAAAATAATATTTTATTTAAGTATTTAAATTATTAAAGTTTTAACAAAATGATATTTAGAATTATTAATTTGAAATAAAAATTTATATTGTTAATATTTTCGATTGTAAAACAGTGATTCATCTTACACACCATATCAGCCCAACAACACGGACAGTAGAAAACTTTGATTGGAAACAGTCATGGTTAAATAGACTAACCTGAAATCCAAACCATTCATTAAATAGACCACTTAGGTGTTATTTTCTTTTGGTAGATGGTGTCGTGATACTCAACTTCTCACGCATCCAGCGAGTGTAGACAACAAGTTAATGCTGTGTTGCGTCAGTTGGAGAAACTCGTTGAGAGCGTAAGCATGGGTCAGGTCTAGCATGCGACGCTAAGTAGGTCGTGGGCGTATGGTTTAGTCCAGAAATCGACGGTCCAAATATCAGGTGGGTGATTCTCCTCCATTTATGAACTTTCTGATTTTCTTTATTTTAGAAAATTTATTTATTTAACATAATGACTTCAAATTAATATTGTCAAATTCCTTTATACGTAATATCTACTTTTCTAAATTTTAGCATTTACTGAATCTGATTAACTTGTAGAGTTAGATTTTAATCTAACTTTTATTTCTGAAATTTGGTGTTAAGATTTAGACCTTAAATCTGTGTTTAAGTAATTGATTTAAATTAATTGGTTTAAAATAATATTAATTAATTTGATTTTAAATTTTGGTTTAAAAAAATGATAAAGAAAATAGCTTGATGTTTCAGTAAATTTCAGAAATTGAATTTTTATGGCATCGAATTTCTACACATTTGTATAGAACTTGCATTATTGTATAGGGATTTAAATAATTAAATTATTTCGCTACTGATTTTGGAATAATTCATGACATGCATTCATCTATACTGATTACGGAATTATGGAAAAAGAAAGAAAATTGAGAAACTGATTGTGGTATTAGCAAGTAGGGCAATCGTGTCCCTTGGGTGAAAGATCCTAAAGCCAGTAAGTAGGGCAATCGTGTCTCTTGGGTGAGAGACCCTAAAGCTAGCAAGTAGGGCAATCGTGTCCCTTGGGTGAAAGACCCTAGAACCCGTTGGATCCTTCGGAGTCTCCTTTGTGTACGGCGTATGAGTACAATTGTGTGCGCGGACATACGTCAGAGGTACAACTGGAGCAGTAGTCTGACCAGCTAACGTACAAATGAGTTCCTCACCACGAGGTACAAGTGTGTAGGCGTTAATGCAACGTAACCATACACCTAAGTACGGTGTTGTAAGATGTGATGATTATTTAATTTTATTATTGAATTCATGATAGTGTAGCATTCAGTACGTCTTTATGATTCCAGTATCGCATTCATGTAATATTTAATATTCAATATTTTGATTCATGTTTTAAATTTCAAGAAAGTAATTTTATTATTTGTTTAATATAAATCTAGAAATTTCAGATTTGGTTGGATAAGATCCCACGAGCGGTTGTGCTCATACCCAAAATAACAATGTTTCAGGGCATCAGAGTTTAGTCAAGGACAAAGTGGAGTGAAGATCCAATCATCAATTTACTTATCTTTTATTTGTACCGATGGAAAAAAAAAAATGTATAACAAAAATTTAGAAGTGAGTTTAGGCTGTAATAGTTAAAGGTTGTATTTGATGAGCGTTATTATTGTAATGAAATTAATTAAGTGTAGTTGTGAATGTTTAATATTAAATCATGATCTGCGATTCGGACCTGCGTCTGGTCAACTCGGGTACCGAATTTCGGGGCGTGACAAGCACAACACTGATGGTGCTTGGATAAAAAAATCTTCAATCAAATGGTCGAAATATTCCAACCTATGATTTTTTTTTTTAAAAAAAATCCCACATCCACTGTGAGGCCCATCATATTAACGGTTTGGTATGCATCATTGAAACATCACCCGACAGATATAGATTCGATGTATCCTAACTAAACTTGCAACGTACGGTAGCAAATCTTCTGATGGCTGTATCGTATCATTTCCGTTTTGTTTAGTCAGACGCGGTTGTAACACGTGGACTACTAAAGTTGATTTTGCACTCAGCCGGTCGGGTCACTCACATGGAAGATCGGAACGGTTCAAGAGATGGGAGCCACCATGGATAGGACGTGAAAACGGTCGGATGATGCGATGGAGAGCGATCTCTCCACAGGACACGTGGTAAGATGATGTGCAGATCAGGTCCGATATTTCTGATGATTTATTTCTCAAAAAATCACTCTTATTATACAATCCTATCCATCTGATCGATGGCCATGAAAGATTCTTACGAAAATGAAAACAGCTGATAGGAAAATATGCAGGGGGATGAACTGTATTAAAAATAATGGATAGGATTGTCTCTAGGGTTTTATTTTTAAATCTAAGCCATCGGTCACGGTGCTGGTATATGAGTAGACCTGATTAGCACATCACCTTAAAATGAGTCCCATGGAGAGATGCTCCACCATATCAGGGTGATTTGACATCTACCGTATCATTTCTCCTCAAAAAATACATTTACCAAAGAACGATCGTACACATTAGATACGGTAGACTGTACAGGACCCACCATGATGTATACGTATTATCCATGCCGTCCATCTGTTTTACGACATCATAAAATGGCATGAACCCAAAAATAAAGTCCATCTGTTTTACCACATCATTTTATGGCATGAACCCAAAAATAAAATATAAAGATCAAGTGGACCACACCAAAAGTAATTGAATGCTACCGTTGAAAACTTCATAGGGCTACGAAAGTTTTCTGTCAAGCTAATATATATGTTTTACATTTATCCATGTCTTTGCGACTTTATCAACAGGTTGAATGACAGATGGGGGTGTACATGAACCGGGCTTGCTGGATTAGCTCGTTCCACTTGACTCAAAAAAGCTTGATTCAACTTGGTTTGAAACTGAGTTCGAGCCAAGTTGAGCTGATTTTTTGAGCTCGAAAATGAGTTCGAGCTGAGTTCGAGTAGGCCCTAACTTGACTTGACTTAAATTGAACCCAGCTCAAATCGAACTTGAATCGAATCAGTTTGGTGACTCAATTACTTTGCCATTGATGTTGCTCACCAACTATTTGATAAAATGACTCAATGAGATGTGGCCGGTGGCAAGGAAGGTTTGGCCAGTGGCAAGCAAGGTGTGTATATTAAATAAATACCTTTTTTCTCTCTCTCCTTTTTTTTTAAAAATAATTTATTTCATGTTACTTAAGAGGTGTTTGATAAAACACTAGTAAAACCAGTGCCTTTGTTTGTAAAACAATGGGTTTTTAAAGTTGTAGTTCAGGTGTTTGTGAAAATGCCTCAATGGTAAACTCGGCTTGAACTCCACCCGCACTAGCCTGAGCTGTTGACGGAACCGAGCTGAGCTGAGCTGAGTTCGAACTAATGACGCCAGTGTTCTAGCCAAGGCCAGCTCCCCTATAGAAAATCTGACAAATATATATATCCTTGTGGGCTGTAGGAAGGTTTCAACGGTGGCTGTCACTATCCCCACTGTTTGTTGTGGTGTGGGCCACCTGAGATTTAGTTATGATTTAATTTTGGACTCAAGATCTAAAACAATTTTCTAAAATGGATGGACAGTGTGGATAATACACATACATCACGGTGGGCCCCACAGAATTTCCTGGGTACAAAATAGACATCCGGCCCCAGTTCGTTAGGGTTGGACACCAATTTCCTGCGGAAGGTTGTGCCATGAAGTTCCCGGGCTCGTAAGCTACGTGGGCCACCACGATGTTTTTGAGAAATCCACATCGTTCATCTGTTTTGCCGGATCCGTTCAAGACAAGATAACAAAAATGAGGAGGATCCAAAACTCAAGTGAGCCACGCGGGAGTAAAAAATTGGGGAAAGACATTCCTACCGTTGAAATCTTCCTGGATCCACCTTGATGTTTATCTGTCATCCAGACCATTCAAATAGTCACTCCCAATTGAATGAACTGAAAACGAAAAAAACTCATAGACTGATACAAAACACTTGTGCCACAATGAATATTTCAACGGTGTTCGTTCAATCCCCACCTTTTCCTCTCGCGTGGGTCGGTTGAGATTTGGATCTTCCTCATATATGGTCCCCCGTCCTAAAATGAGCTGTAAAATGGATGGACGGGGTGGATTTCTCGCAAACATCACAGTGGACCCACGTAGCTTCCGAGCAGCGCAGGAACTTCCTAATGGGGAAATCCGAAGTATGCATTGCTGCCTCAACAGAGGGGGAGGGAGAGGTGGTGGTGCTGCTGCTGTTAAGGGAGAGACGGGCTGGGCAGGGCTTCGGGCTTTCGAATCTTTTCGTCCAACTTGAAATGGATTTTTAACGGGCCTAACTTTAGGCACGAGCCCGGCCTACAGGCTTATATCCATTGCAAGCCCAGCCCGAGGGGGAACAGACCCGTAAGCCAGATGGGCTAACCCAGCCCATTGACAACCCTACTTCGGTATGTTTGCTAGTTGAGCAAGCATATGGATTCTTGCACATACACACGTCTTCATACGTACTAACATGGAGCACTTGTATGGCATCCGAGCCTTCCATCTATTCGATGACACCGGAGATGGACCGTACCACAATTATCTCACAGCAGCCAATGTTTGGCCTTTTTCCCATTGAATGTATACATTCCTTTATTTCTCTTTTCAAGCTTCTTATAAACCACAGATGGAGAGGTTATGGTTGCCCAACCCATAAGATTTCTTTTCACGTGGTCCATCCGTGGTGGGCCTAGCAAACCATCTTTCCTCGCTAGTGAACATTGGCCCTGGTTATCAGAAATGAAACTCTATGGTATGTGCTCTCTACATCAATAAAATTACAAATGATGTGCTCCCACCTGTCCGAGAAAAGAAGAAGAAGAAGAAAGACATGAACAAATCAAGTCTCTTCAAAGATGAATGGGTTAGATCTGGTGCACGCTTGATTGCAGGCACACAAACTCAAGAATGCTCAAATTGATTTGTCTAAAAAAAACATAGAAGAAAGTTTTAAAGCAGAAAGAATTTTTGGATGATTTTGTAATAGAGAGAAGATGTACTTATAAAAGAAAAGTATGTAGCTGTTAGGGCTAGAGCGCATGCGAGCAGTATAATAAGTGCATGTTAACACATGCTAGCTCATTAAATGTGCATAAGTAGTGTACAAAGCATATGTCGAAAAAATAAAAAATAAAAAAGTCCAATCAAAGACTTTACAAGATTGCTCTTATGGTATACTCTTGTTTTTTAAAATAAAAAATTAATGAGAAATTTTAATATAAAGATTTAAATTTTTTTACCAACTTTTCAATATATGACAAAATTAAACCCAATTATAATAAGTTGATTAAAAAAGTCAAAACCACCTATTTTTCAAAATATTTTAAATCTCATTATTTTAATATAACCCTTAGTAGTTATCTACCACCATTTCCGTGCATTTATAGCTAACCAAACAATCCTTTGTAAAGATTCTCAGATTCCAAAAGAGCATGATAAATACAGCCAATGGTCGTCTCAGGTTGGTCTATAAGCCCAACGTGATTACATTCCTTGGGTCAGGTAAACTCGGCCTATTCTCAGGCCCAAAAAGTGCATGATAAATACTGCTAGTGCTCGTGTCTACCTGATTACACTCGTTGGGTCAGGTAAACTCGGCCTAGGGCTTGGGCTTGATGGTTGTTAAATGAGTCTAATTAGGCCGCAGGTCGGGTCACCTTGGAAACAGCCCGGATTACCCACCAAGGCCTTTAAATGACCGCTCAGTGGTAAAGGAGATAGGGGTAAAGATACAGCCACAAGTTTGCCCAGAAGCAGCCATGGAAAATTTCTTAATTTTTTCCATTTAAGTTTCTTAATATTTAATAGCCATTTTAAAATTGAAAATTACATGATATTTCTGAAGGGCAAAAAATGAAAACTAAAAAAAATAATAATAATAAAACATCGGTTGTAGCTTACAAACGGTTCTATCATAACCAATCTTCTTTCTTTACAAACATCTCTTCTTCTTCATCTCTTCTTCCACACACCCCTCCAATAACTCAACCTTTCTCTTCATCTCTTCCATCTTCTCCACTCTACTTTTGAAATCCCTCTCAATGGCTTCGAATCCCATAGCGAATTTCCTCAACATCTCCTCTCCAATCTCCTTTCCATCATTTCCACTAACCTCACACTCTACAATCTCTTCTTTAACATCTCCCAACAACAAACCCATCATCCTTCCGGTATTATTCAACATCGCCAGAGCCCTTTCCGAGAACATCCTTGCATATCTCTCCTTTCTCTCCATTCGTTCCTCCATATCAGTCTGCACCACTATCAGGCTCGACACGATCGATGCCGACTCATCCATCATGGTATCGAGCCGTCTCTCCATCTTTCTCTTTTCTGCTACCAGTCCGTCTCGTTCTGTCTGCACCTCTCGCAGCTCTTGCAGCCTCTCCAGGTTCTGCTTCTCTAATTCTAGTACTTCCGAGTACAAGACTCTCTCTTTTGCTTTCTGGGAATCGAGCTCGCTCTGGAGGGTTTCTCTTTCATGAAAGATGTGTTGCAAGGACTCTTGGGTTGGAAGATATCGCTTTGTCTGTGATTTGAATCCCTCCTCTTTCTTATCTTTATCTTCTATCGGTCTGGCGAGCTCGTCCGTGTTGATCTTTTTAAGCTCTGAGTCGTTTGATTTCAGAGCTTCTTTGATTTCCTGGTCCAATTGCTGGTACTGCTTATTTTCTTCTTGAAGATTTTCCATGGCTGTTTCTCTTTGAGTTTTGCAGATGGAGATGCTGCTGCATTTTCTAAGGTTTCATATAAAAATGGAAGAGGAAGAGAAAGGATTAGGTGTTACCCAGTAGCACCTAATTGGGTCTTAAACTTACCGTGTGGGGCCCACTTGGATGAATATTTTGTATATCTACTCCGTTCATCCTTTTTTTTACATATAATTATAGACTACGAACCAAAAAATTAAGTATATAAAAATCTCAGGTGGACCACACTACTAGAAACAGTGATGAATGGCCATTTAAAACTTTTTCTGGGCCACAAAAATTTTGGATCAAGTTGATTTTTATTATTTTCCCTTCATACAGATCTTCGTGACCTTATCAAAAGGTTGAATGGCAAATAAACATTACGGTGGGCCATAGGAAGTTTTTAATGGTGGGTGTTCAATTATCATTGTTTGATGTGGTGTGGT
Organism: Magnolia sinica; assembly: GCF_029962835.1. Taxonomy (NCBI): domain Eukaryota; kingdom Viridiplantae; phylum Streptophyta; class Magnoliopsida; order Magnoliales; family Magnoliaceae; genus Magnolia; species Magnolia sinica. Next base: position 68,538,870 of record NC_080588.1, read on the forward strand.
CTGTTTCTAAGTTGGATTTTCTTAATTTTTGAGATAATCCCTTAAAATGGGCTGGAAAAATGGATGGACGGCGTGGATATGCAGAAAATCATCAATGTGGCCCCACGGTAAGGTTAACAACCACTCACAAATCATTCGGGAAGGGAGAGGGAGTAATTCACACGTGGCAGTCACCGATTTGTTGTTGACCACGTAATTAACTTTGAAATTATTTTAGACCCGAATTTCCTCAGTGCGGATTCTTCAACGAATAGTTATGTGGAGCCCACCCATGTGTGATCATTTGAGCCAGATCATGTTAGGACGTGAGCCGGGACATGGATTAGGTCGTCGTTGCCCACACCACCCTTGTTGGGCGCTGTGGGGCCCATCTTGACAGAATTTTTTTATATCCACACGGTCCATCCGTTTTGTCAGCTCATTTTGAAGCAAGAATCCAAAAATGGAGCAGATCTGAAGCTCAAGTGGACCACACCACAGAAAAGAAGATCCAAATATCAGCCTGATCGAAAACTTCTCTGGGTGGTCCAGTTCCCCATCCCCACCTTTCCCTGTGGTGTGGCCCACTTGAGGTTTGGATTGCCATCTAAACGCATTTCCATTGGGCCCACAGATTTTTTTAGGTTGTACGGATCCCCTTCGCGTCCTTGCATTTGGTTCGAGACAAAAGACTAGGTCCTGAATTCCAACGTAGAAGTTTCTTTGTTGGTTACAGGTCAACTGAATCCATGAGGTAGGCCATAGGAAGATTGTTTAATCGAATCCAGTCGTTGGTTAGGTAGGCGTCCCTAGCTGATAGTTTCATTTTTTTTTAGTTTTGATCCGCTGATTGAATGGTAAGACATCTGATTAGATTGCACCTTAGGCTATGGACGGGTGAGATACGTTTCAATGGTCACTCTTAATAGTTTAAATTCTGCTGTCATTCAGGTGGACCCAAGCATTCATCTATGACCTATTGTAATACGGTGAGGATGATCCTTGATAAAGAAAGTATCTCTCCCATTGCCTTTGCAATGGTATTGATAGAATGACGGGTGGGCCTTGCATTAGAGCTGGATGGCCCATTTGTAAGAGATCTAAACCATTCATAAGGTAGTGTGCAATGTGACAAACGTTTTGGCCAAATAATAATAATAATAATAATATCAGTCTGCTGATTAGCAACAGCCTAGAGTTTGTAAGAGAAAAATAGACCATAGTGAAAAACGTACAATGGTCCAAATTCAATATGCACGTGTGGGCATGTGAGGAGTGTAATATCTTATTTTTGTTACATGGCATGTTCTCTTGTTCAATTTTCCTGTAGATGTTTGTGAGAAATCTACCTTGTACATTTGTTTTGACAGCTCGTTCTCTTTTAAGTTAGTGGTTAAAACCTAAAAACAAAAATTTGACTAATGACCACGGTGATTTGTAGGCTAGTCATGATGTGTGTGTTTTATTTGGGATATTCATTTATTTTTACAAATCATTTTAAGCTTGATTTTAAAAATAAGGCAAATTTAAATCTCAAGCGAACCATACCAAACTAAAACATTAGTGATTGTATGACCACCATTAAAAACCTACTAAGGCTCACTGTAATATTTATTTGACATCAAACCTATTGATTAATATAGACTTTGATGGAGCGAAAATTAATCAAATATCATATTGATCCGAAACTTTTGTGGCTCCTAGAAACTGGTGGCGTGGTGGCGCTCAATCAATACTAATTTTTAAGATGTGGTGCACAGGAAATTCGAATCTACCTCACTTTTTGGTCAATATCATAAAATGATATATAAAAAAAATAAACTAATGTTCTAGATAAAACACATACATCATGATGGGCCACAGAGCACCGACAACTAGCCATAGTAGGGTCACTAACCAACCCTCCCGATGTTCTATAAGATGTTTATATACTATTTAAATCATTTATAAGGCCATTTCTACTTTATATTTTTCCTTTGTTCCTTCGTCTTGATGGTAATTGACCTTATGAACTGTTTGGATGTCATATTAACATCACGAGGCGGCTAAAAGGGTCTTAATGGCGTCCGTCTACATCATGCTGATTCCTGCTTGTAGTATGGTGGGCCTACTTTAATTGGATTTATATAGTGACAGGAGCTGGAACAACGGATGGATGGAGTGGATGTTATCGTACATCAATCATGATGGCCCATCAGTTTTTCGGGGAGAAATTTCGTCGGTCATGAAAGAGACGAGACATGTTCGAATTCTCTGAAAAAAACGGTATTATGGTGGGAAGCGGATTAGTGGAGTACACGTCATACTGAATTCGCCGTGCCTGCGACGCAACTCAGGAACCAAGCTTTTGGGACCCGATCGGGCCCACATGCTGAGATGGTAAGATGACTTGAACCGTCCATTTTCTTGGCAGGACCCATAATTACGCTTCATTAGTAATATATTTTGGAGTTTAATGTCAGCCACTGAAATTCTCTTTACAATGTTCTAAATTATCAATAGATAGTTGGACGAAATCATTATTCAACGCAGGTTTATTATGATGGCCCATTCAATCAGAATCTAGAACATGGACGGTCCGGATCATCCGACTGTTCCAGCATGTGGCCACAGTGGGGCGCACGTGCTGGGATACTGAGCAGCAACAGAGGCAAACGAACTTTCACCGTCAAAACGGACGGTGAAGAAATGTGGCGTGGACCCCACTCGATGTCGCCGCCTTAAATTAAAATTTCAAAAAAAAAAAAAAAATGAAAAAGAAAAAAACGCAAAGCAAGTGGAACACTTGCCAACAGCGATAGGCGTAATCAGGTTCTAATTAGAGTGTTTCACAAGAAAACATTCTGTAGACGTGGGGCCTTTTTCTAGCGATCTGGACCGTTTATGAGATGGGACCGACCGGGATGGGAAGGATGAAGAGAAAAAAAAAAAAAACTGGAAAACGGAAATTCCATTAGTAAATCGTGACCACCCATCAGATGAACGATTTGGATCACCCATCATCAATGGGCTGGGTTCGGGTCGGGTGGTCTGTTCAAGCCCACCCATAAAGTAAAATCTACTAGATTTTAGGCCAGGCGACTAAATATCATCCCCATCCACAACTCTTGTGGGCCACACCACAGGGAAGGGAACAGTGGAGAGTAGACACCAACCACAGATTTTGTGTAGGGCCCACAATGGTGTGTCAATTTCATCCAACCGGTTTATCAGGCGCCCATCAGCTACGATGAACAGATGCTCCAAAAATCGGACTGATGCTCCAACCATGAACTTTTTCAGGCGTGATTTTACATATCTCCTGTGGTTTGACCCACCTGAGATTTGAATGGAGCTGATTTTTTTATTTTTTATTTTTAATGTACAGCGAGCGCATGAGGGTGCACCTGATGGACGGTGGGGATGTTACACGCACAACATGGTGGGCCCCACAGAGCACGTGTGTTTTACCGGCTGAGTAAAACCGGGGTTGATTAGGATTCCGGTCCATTAGGAAGCTACTTGCTAAGTTTATTCATGGACACACGTGCCAGCAGCATACGTGTATGATAACCAAGCCATTGATCAGATAAGCTCCACCATTTGCCTCTAGCCCAAAAATCACAAATATCCGTACATTAGGTGGGCCATACATGGATGAAGAAATTTCACTATCCAAACTGATCAACATTAGTCGTTCGAAGTAGGAATATGTTCTATTTGAGAGAGGACTTCCCAGATTATTGCACCACCGCACATATACAGACTGGTCCACTCAACGAACGGCCCTGATTTCGCACAAGTGCAAAAGTTTCCCATTAAGTAGCCTCAGAAGCTAAGCACGAATAAGAATAAATGGATGCTAAGATAGCTATATGTTTGGATGCACAAGTGAATTGAATCGCGAAGCATTTAGTTATCGAAATTGAATCCCACGAATTTACAATTCCTCAATGATTTTAGCCATTGAAGGTGATTGCAATTTGGTCACGTCCACTAATTTTACATCAGTTATTACAATTGAATTCGATAATCCATCCAAACGCGCCATAAATGAATATCCCAACTTGAATTTACAAAGAAACATTACACACGAATACCATATTAATACAAAATCCACTTCTCAGTGTGATTATGTGGATTGAACTTCCACAGATTCGAAGGAAATTATTTTGAATCATTCACATACTTATAACAACATCAGATGGATCATATAAATTCATCTCCCCCAAAACAAAAATACTAACTAGAACTACTCCTTTCTGATTCTCCTCTTCTTCTCCATCTCAAGACTAACCTTTTCAAGATTTCAACGGCTTGTTTCAATATAGGTGAAGCTCTGTTCTTCCTATCTTTCTCTATAGCGTTCGTATTTCTTTCAAACCGTTCCTGTAGATCTGTTTGGGCCACCAACATGCTCAGCACAATCGAAGTGGAGTCTTCCGTCATCGAATCGAACCGTCTCTCCCTATCTTTCTTCTCTTCCAACAGTCCATCCCGCTCACTCCTCATCTCCCGAAGCTCTACCAGATTCTCCTCGTTGCTCCTTTCTAGCTTCTCAATCTCCAACAACAGCCCATCTGCTTCCTCTTTCCTCAATTCAAGTTCCTTCTGTAAGATGTCTTTCTCCCGAACAAGATTTTGAAAGGATTCCTCTGTTCGGAGCCTTTCGATTTCTTGCTGGAGATCGGCGTTGTTTTTCTCCAGTTCGGAAACTCTGGATTGCAGATTTCTTTTCTCTTCATATATTTGCTCCTTCTCGGATTTCAATCTTCGGTTCTCCACCGTTAGATCGGCGATATCTGAGTTGATCATCGGTTTTGATGGTGGAAGAAGCTCCAGCTCTTCCATGATTCTTTGCTGGTTTTGGGAGAGTAGGATAGATCGCAGCTGGAGGAAATGGGGACGAGTAAAACCTCATATGCCATAGGATGACTGTCATCATCCGTATATATAAGGATAGATGCTTTGACACGTGTAAGAGATCGGGACCAGTCATCAGATGGGTCCCACCAGTAACACTACCTTGCACGAAACCCACGGGACACGATTTCCCTGTGATTCGGGATCACAGATCTGATGTGCTCTGTGGGTCCCACCGTGATGTTTGTCTTATATCCAGTCGGTTCATCGGTTTCATCGGTTCATAGTTCAGGACATGAGCCCAAACAGGAGATCCAAAACTCAAGTGGGACAGAGAGTAGGAAACAGGGGTTGGAAAGGGACGCGGATTGGGGATCTAAGGGGACACATGATGTATGGGTTTAATCCACACCGTCCATCCATTTTTCCATTTCATTTTAACGTACAACCCAAAATTGAGGCGGATCCAAGTCTCAAGTAGAATATACAATGGGGATTAAAAATCCAGCGTTGAAAACATTTTGGGGGCCACAGAAGTTTTGGATCAAGCTGGTATTAGTTTTGACCCTTCATCCAAGTCTATTTGACCTTATGAACAGTTTTGATGGAAATTAACCATCATGGTGGGCCCTAGGAATGTTTCAATGGTCAATGTTTCTTCCTCTGGCGTGGTCCACCTGAGAAATGGATCTGTTTCATTTTTTATTCTGTAACATAAAATGATATTTCAAAATGTATGAATGGTATGGATAAAACCAATACATCACAGTGGCCACTCAGAACCCCTGTACATTCCTAGTTAGGTACATGCGGGGTAGTACCCAATCCGTGTCCGATGCCACCGTTGAAACCATGCTGTGGCCCATGACGATGTTTATATGCCATCCAACCAGTTTATAAGATGATTTCAACTTAGATGAAGGAAGAAGACAAAACTATGATGATGGACCCACCAAGCCTGGGGTTGCAGAGGATTCCACCAACCCTGGGTTACACCCAAGTCGCGTTCGCGTCAATCTACCTTGTCTACGATCCGCCTCAGAAGCGGGTCGAGTCAGGTGACCCGCTGGCCGAGCTGCCTCCTTGCGGTCCTTATCTCTACGTGACGAATACAGTATCTTACATGTGTGCCGAGCTGGCACGTGTACAGCGAATCTCTTTTTTTAATTATCTTCTTGCACGAATCCGGTTCCAATCGTACGTGATAGTCAAGAGGCCCCACGGAAGAAAATCGAGGCTAGCTGGAGGACCGGAGTCGTCTACGACGCGTGTTTCACGCAGCGCGTAAAAACTCCTACGATGTGGGGTCCACCATGATTTATATGTAAATCTACTCTGTCCATCGGGTGAGAGTCCTATTGTGGCGAAATCCCACTGCAGCGTGCGTGGGTGTGTCGTGTGTGTAAAAATAAAATAAAATAATCAGCTTGATAGAGAATTCCGATGGTCCACACCAACGGAAAAATTGTAAATATCTTATTAAAAACATCAAAGTTCACGTGGTGTGGACCGGACGCAGATGTCCTGCAAAAGCTCTGGCAGGAAGTTCCTGCGCAAGGATGCTGGTTGGGGCCAACCGTGATGTGTGTGAGAAATCCATCCTGTCCATCCGTCTTAGAGCTTATTTTAGGGCATTCAAACAAAAATGAGATGGATCCAAAGCTCAACTGGGTCACACGAGAGGGAAAATTGGGGAATTAGATTCTTACCCTTGAAACTTTCTTGGGCTCCACCTTCATGTTTGTATGCAATCCAAACCGTTTAAAATGTCAATCCCACTGGGATAAAGTGAAAATACAAAAAAGTTAAAAAGCCTAATACAAAACTTTTATGACCCTAAGATTGTTTCAACGGTGCTCACTGAATACTCATTGTTTCCTCTCATGTGGCCCACTTTAGTTTTACATCCACCACATTTTTTGTTTAATGTACTAAAATGAGCTCGAAAAAATGGATGGACTGAGTGGATTTCTCACAAACGGAAACGGATTGGCTACTCCCCCTGCCACCGGCCAATGGCTGGTAGTCGGTGTTCTATAGGCCCACCATGAGGTATGTGTTTCATCCATGCTGTCTATCTATTTTTCCAGATCATTTTATGTTATGAGACCAAAAATCAGATATATCCCAATTTCAAGTGAACCATATTACAGGAAACAGTGTTGAATGAGCGTCGACCATTAAAAACCTTTTAGGGGCCATAAAAGTTTTGGATCAAGCTGATCTTTCTTTTTTCCCTTCATCTGGTCCTGTATGACCTAATCAACAGATTGGATTCCAAATAAACAGTACGTTGGGCCTTAAGAGGATTTTAATGGTGGATATCCAATCACTATTGTTTTCCTGTGGTGTGGTCCACTTGATATTTATATACCTCTCATTTTTATTTTTTCTTAATAAAACTCTAAAATGATCTTAAAAATGGACGAACGGAATGGATGAAACACATACATCATGGTGGGGCCCATAGAGCACCGACCACCAGCCACCGGGCTGGTGGCAGGGGGAGTATCCAATCCGTTTCCCTCACAAACATCACAGTGGGCCCCACCCAGCATCCTTCTGCCACGAAATCCGCGTCCGTGTAAACCGCAGATACACGAACTGGTGCACCTCATGCAAACCTCACATTTTCATTTTTTTCATGTGGTCTGGTCCACCTGGACTGAATGGATGTTACATATAGTGGGTCCCACAGAGCTTGGGAGGCGTGGTAGAGGATTCCGGGCCAGCTGGTGGGGGGATGAAACGTGTCCTTTGTCGGAAGACTTGGCTGTTGACTATAAAAGTCTGGACGTATATAAGGTTGTGTTTCCCACCGTTAAAAACTTATTGGGAGCATGAGAGTTTTGGATCAAGCTGATATTTATGTTTTCCCTTCATCTAAGTGAAAATTAAACACTATGGTGGGCCTTAGGAAGGTTTCAACGGTGGATTTTATTATACTACCATTTCCTCTGGTGTGGTCCACTTGAACTTCAGATCTACTTCATTTTTTATTCAAGTCCTAAAATGAGCGATCAAAAACAGATGGACGGCGTGGATATAGAACACATACATCATTGTACGCGCCCAACACATCACACCACCACATAATCCCCGTCCATAAAAGTCTCGAGGGGAATCATCTAGGTTCGACGTACCATAAGGAGTAACGTACACTTGGCGTGTTCCCATTGGTGGAAGACTTGACTGTTGACTATAAAAGCGGATTAGGTGTTACTAGACCCGGATTTCCTGCGATGGGCTTTTGCAGGAAGTTCCTGCGCATGGATGATGGGTGGGGCCCACTATTATGTTTTTGAGAAATCCATCCCGTCCATCCGTTTTAAGAAATCATTTTAGATATATATGAGGTGGATCCAAAGCTTAAATAGGTCACACTAGAGGGAAAATTGAGGAAAGATATTCCTACCGTTGAAATCTTCCTGGGCTCTACCTTAATGTTTATATGCCATCCAAACCGTTTATAAGGTTAATACCTCTGGGATGAACTGAAAACACAAAAAATTATTCCATAAATAAAGTGGATCCAAATCTCGGGTGGACCACACCACAGAAATAAGTGGTGAGTGACCTTTAAAAGCTTTTCTAGGCCACAAAAGTATTGGATAGACAGGGAAAATTACCAAGGGTTCGACATGGAGCTGTCAATGGGTCCGGGTCAGGGAAAATCAAAATCCGGATAAGCTCGGCCCGAATAGTCCAAAATCAGGACCGAGCCAACCCCGGGCAGGTCCGTTGACTGTAGTAGACTTACGACAGCAACGAGGAAGTTTCGCTGGAGGTGATTATAACGTTATTGTATGTAGAGATGTTTATTGCCCAAATGCATCAAGTGACTACCTGATACGTGTGTAAGACATCTTGGCCGTGTATCAGGTGGGACCCACATGTCATATTGAAACATATTACGAAGCATTTGTCGCAATCATTTTCGAGTCTTTTTTTTTTTTCATTAGCATTGAAGTGTATTTATTTCTTAAAATATATTTTGAAATAACAAGTTGTTTACCATGATTAACCGAGTAATTGTTAATCCCATTTCGTTCAACAAATTAGTGAAGCTAGGATACTTCTGTTCTATCAAAAGTCACTAAACGTATCACATAGCTCGTAGTGATACATAGTAACCCCTCACTAGTATCCTTTGATTATGATCTAGGTTTGTCATCCTAAAAGTCTAATTTATACAATTAAACAATAGTAAAGGTTCATCGCATAAGGATGACTACAAATAATATAAGGCTTATCATCCAAACACAAATATGGTGAAGACATGACATCAAATTCATCAACAATACGGTAGACTTGTGGCCTTCACTAGTATTCAATGCTAGTGCTTAATGGTTACTACAGAGAAGCTCATCACCTAATGTTCTATCAACATGGCGGGCTTACCACCCAATTTTTTACTACTATGGCAAGCACATTACCTCAACATAGGCCAATAATTCAGACACGGTGTCTCGTACCACCATGCTCAACTCATGAATTTTTATGAAATTGTAACGCATTAACGGTTATGAATAGACTTAAATCACGAGTAACAGTGGTATCCCAGATTACTTCGAATGTTATACAACCACCATGCATAAGAATGATCGGCTCTATATTTGACCTATCTGATCGACTACAGAGAACCTCGGGCAAACCGACATTGAATGCAAAGTATCCCATGCAGTTCCAACTACTATCGATCGTCCGTGTTCAACCTTGGTCGATTGTATAAGTCCGGGATAAGAAACTTAAAGTGGGCTACCCACTTATACGATTTGTAAGGATTGATCCACAACATTAATAATTCAGATTATCAATACATAATCATAATTACAAATCAGCTTAATACTACATCAGAGTATATCAATTAAACACATGTACCATTCAATGTATATCAACACAATTGAACATATATTAATAACACTTATCAATTGGTATAAAAGAGTTCTAACAGTAAGAATTTCACTTTCCTTAAGTATTTCATCAGTGGTTATTAACTTAAAATAACATTAAGGATGCAATAATAAAGTAATCTAAACACAAATAACATATGAATTTATAATCATAACAAAAAAATCATTATCTAATACTATTAATAGTTGATAAAAAAAGAAACCTAGAAGACTGGTTCACACCTTAACGAGAGATTTCTCAATCTTTGACTTCCTAGGGTTAGGGTTTTGGAAAAAATGTCAATTCCTAAACCAAACAGAAAGGTTAAGGTAAGATTCATGAAATTCTAACACTAAATGGATTAAAATTAGAAAGTAAGGTTCATTTATTACATTTGACTCCAAATAAGGTGGATCTGACAGAGAAGTCTGCAACTCCTACGGCTTAATTGAAGCACTAACAACTCATAAAAATAAAGAATTCCAAATCTAACTCTCAAAACACTCACTTTCACCCTCTCTCTCCATCTCTTTCTCTCTCTCTCTCCTTCTCTCTCTCATTCTTATATAGGTGCTTGGGCTAGGAGTTATGACTCAGGTCATAAATAATATAACCATTTTTTGGCTTTTGGAAACTAATCATTTATGATTGTTTCTGACAGTTGGAAGCTAGCCGTTCATGACTGTTTTCTGGCTGTTGCTGATTACATAATCATAACCATTGCATGCTTGTTGTTTTATACAAAAACTTTTGCATGGTTATGACTGTTGCAGGACCATTTCATGCACAATGGACATATTTGACATAAAAAATACAAATTTAAAAAAAAACCTCAACCATATATAAGGCTTTCAGTCACACCCAGCATTCTCTTCTTGCCATTGCACAACTACTCGCAACATCTCATTATGGCTCATGTAAGGTCACAAAGGAGTAACCACTCTTGCAAAATGATGCACATGTGAGTCAATTAGTACCATTGCAACCACATTGCTCGTGACCACACTCACATCCATGCCTGTGTCTCCATGATCTATCGAGTTTACCCAATTAGTAAGATAAACTATACCCTACTAATATTCTCTTTTCATTTTCTTTTTCCAAGCAACATGGTACAAAATGAAAATGGGTTTTCCTAATTCTCTCTCTCTCTCTCTCTCTCTCTCTCTCTCTCTCTCTCTCTCTCTGTGTGTGTGTGTGTGTATATAGGAAAACCCATTTGAAGACATGCATAAAACATATAAAATCATTTAGTGGGGCCCACCTGAAATTTAGATGTGTTGAAACTTGGTTTGACCCCTCATCTAGGTGGGACACACATAATGGATGGTCTAGATTTGTGAACCACATCTCGATGGGCCCAACAAATGATTATCAATGTTTTAATGGGAGGATAACCCCTCTCAACTTTTGCACGTGGTGTGGCCCACCCAAGTCATATATTGACTTGATTTGTAAGTTCGTGGCCCACCATGGGATGGCGCATCTGACTAATGGGGTAGATGTTTGACACACATCACGGTGGGGCCCACACAGCTCGACAACATGAGAAGTTCCCATGAGCTGGACAGCATAGAACCATTTCCTATATATATCAAAAATAATTCCTACATAAAACTAAACGGTCATTTTCTAATCCATCCACTTGCTTGGAATTCTATCCAATCAGTGTGTGGACACGGTCAAACGCATTCAAACACGCGTATTGACTTGAATGTCCGTCCATCTGCGAGTAAGAAAAAATGTACAAAGCTAACATCTCCTTTGCTCCGTCACATGATGATCTAGACCATTCATCTATAAGGTCACAGTGTAGATGTGCTACGTGATAAAACAAAATTTCATTCATTCAATATCTCACCGTCCATACAAAGTAGAGTAAGAAGCAGTGATCCAAAAGAACGGTTTCTGATTCATCTCGTGTGGACGATGAAGATCTCCCCTAAGAGAGATTTTTCCGGTCCATCCACCCCGGAACTTCTAGATAGACGTCATGGATCATCACGTGGTGGGGCAGATGGAGAGAACTGCTGCGGCTGCACGAAAGTGTATTTTTATGCTGCAGCTTGGATCTGGTATCACCGAGTAAGATTACCTCGATCTGGACCGTCCATTTACTGGGACCTGTCTTGGATGTTCCGTAGCTCAAAAATCATACTATTCCCATAATCCTATTGGCAGATCTATTGAATCATTTCCCACTAACTATGGTCCATTGCCCTTTTTGCTTCTAACCTATTGTTCGCATTTTACTGATCGAACGGTTGGTATCATCCCTTGGTACATGCCCTTTTTAAAGAAGAAATTAAAACTCCTTTTATAACTCATACTGAAAATATGGCCCATTTAAGCCCCAACCAACCTTAGCATACATATACACACTGTTCAAGTGGGCAATGCACCAGGAAAAACTGAAAATCATGCCTCTATTACCAGCTTTGGGATGTCATGGATTTTGAAGATTTATCACATAGGCATGGCACCACACATACGGCATGGACCATCAATACCATTAAAGAGGCAGGGCCCACCATGAATATAGCCTGGTACGAAAATCAGCCCTGTCCGTACATCAGGTGGGCCAAACTATTGGAATCAACAGACAATCAACGGTATGACTCAATGTACGGTGAGCGGAACAACTTGATTCTCAAGAAAGGTGATCTTCGTGGTGGGGCCGATCACCTTCATGGGACTGATTTCTTAAACAGGTGGCATGTTGGCGGGAAAGATGACATTGTACCGTAAGTTGTGGTACAGTTGGGCTGGTGGTGCTCAGTTCTCTTTTTGGTGGGTCCCTCGTTCCGTGTGTTGCGTCTGATGAATGGACCCGGTGGGCACAATCAGACAATACGAAAGATTCTGTTGGTAAAGCATCCCCTGTAATATCTTTATTGCGAAATTGACAGTTTGTATATAGGTCAATGATAGAAATCTAATACAATAATTTTAAGGAGTACTTAATTGGAAAGATATTCTTAATTATTTGTTGTAGCTGATAAGAATTCTAATTTTCCCCACCTTACATCCTTTAGAAAAATTTTCAATAAAACTAGTATTTTCTCTCTTATATTGGTGAGGGGACGAAAACATTTATATATAGAAAAAAGGTCTAAAAGCTTAGCCATCACACTTCTTTTTCTAAGATCTCCACACCATAAATTTTTATATCTAATTTAATAATTGAGTATAAGAATAGTGGTTCAAGCATTCTACCCCAAATTTATTTACAATTATCACAATTGAATTGGGGCCTACTGAATCGCTCGATTTGAATAATTTAACAGTTACATCTGAATCGATGATTATGTATGGCCCACCTGATAAAAGTCTTACATCCCCTCCCAACCGTTCCTTATGTTATGGCCCACCCGAGTATCTAATCAGGTTGATTTTTGGCCCCATGGCCTAATATCACATAATTGTAACTTGGACCGTCCAAATTGAGGGCCACATCATGGTTGGCCCTTTGCTTGAAAATCATTGAAAGCATTGTTGGAATAACTGGTATTGAAAATTCTGAGCTTTTCACTGAATGAAATTGGACGGCTAACTGAGGAAGGTCAGCTTTACTGAGAAGACAATAAAATGGCATCCGATGCTGCTCTGCCTAACTTGAGATTGCCACTTGCCAGCACGTGTCGGTGTGGTGTGGCTCACACGCTGAGATAATCTGACGATAGGGACCTTCACTAAGTGTAGATGAAATCACGATATTGAAAAAGAAAGAATTAAAATTCTCAATGGCCCACACATTGAAGTTCGAAAATCAAAGGTCAGGATCATGGAGCATGATGACAAGACCATATCTTTATTTGTGGTTGCAGCGACAAGATGTGCAGTTCCAATCACCGAACCATCTCTGCATGTGGGCTCCATGGAGGGACTCGGATTAGGTAGTGACCCCTACATTACGGTAGTGGTTGAAGCTCTGTGGGCCCTACCATGATGTATCTGTTTTATCCACACCGTCCATTCAATTTTCTAGATCATTTTAGGGAACATAATCCAATAAATTAGGCAGATCCAAATTTTAAGTGGACCACACAAGAGAAAACAGTGGGTATTGAATGCCTACCGTTGAAAACTTCTTGAGGCCATAGAAGATTTGGATTAAGATAATTTCAGTTTTGTTCCTTCATCCAGGTTCATGTTACTTTATGAACAGGTTGGATGGAAAATAAACTTTGTTGTGGGCCCTAGGAAGGCTTCAATGGTGAGTTTCACCATCCCCACTGCTTCCTTTGGTGTGATCCATTCGATATTTGGGTCTGCCTAATTTTTGGCATCACACCTTAAAATGATCTCACAAAATGAATGGACGGCAGGGATAAAATACATACATCATAATGGGCCCCACAGGGCATTTTCAATACCGAGCTCAGGGTTCACTACCGAATACCAATCCAACATGGAGCTACAGATGCTGTGAACGAACTCATACTTAGGTAATAAGAAATGACTTTTGTGTTGAAAGCATTGTCACTCTACCCAAAGCTATCTGTACCTAAAAGCTTAAAAGTAAATATAGTAATCACAAAGTCCTTTTGCCAATGGCATCCTACCTGGCAAGGTTCCTTTTTTATAGTATTTCTTAGAATAATTTAAGCAAGTTTTAAACTTTTTTGTTCTCCTTTGGTCCAAGTGGCATATTTGTCTACCAATCAAGTTCATGTATTTTATTTAAGTTTAAATGTCCCTAACATGAATGACATGTGCATAAAATATTACACTTATTAGACATTCCTATCCATTTAATCATGTAATGCTATTAAAGCAATTGTGGAGAATGATCTGGTAATGGTGCAAGAAAGACAAAACAAAACAAAAAAAGAAAAAAATAAATTGCGATAGACTTATTTTTGAAACATGAGTTAATACAGGTAGCACCTGTAACTCAGAGCACTTTGGGGCCAGGCGAAGTCCATGTGACATTCACTCTCTCCATCAATTTTGCCAGCTCATATTCATCTGTTAGCATAAAATTGAGGGTGACCCAAAGCTCAAGTGCGCTGCACCACAGGAAACAGTGGGGGATAGAAAGACCTGCAATTGAACCATCTCGAGGCCCACTGTAATGTTTATAAGCCATCTAATCCATTTATAATGCAATTTCCTAAAACAAAAATATTGGCCAAATCCATAACTTATTTGGGCTAAATGTTTCATCAGTAGGAAATTAACCAACTTTTTAAATTGAATTTTGCATTTACCTTATTATTAGGCTTAGGTGTGAATAGAAAATAAATGGAATGAATATCACACCTGTGTTTTATATTACCAAAATACTGTATAAACACAAAAGTTAAGATGGGGCTATTTCCTTAGGCACATGTCCCCTTTCTCCTTTCGTATAGTTTGGAAGGGTGGGATGGATAATAGCACGAGGGCATTACACACGTGCCATACAGATAGCTCAAGTTGAAACGTCCAAACCGTGGGCTCCAGTTTAGATGGCTTGTAGACCAGAGATTACAATGATCGAATTCCTTAATTTAATTGACGGTCAAGATTGGAAATAGTCAACTGTTTGCATTCAACAGGAAATTGTCATCAATCATGGATTAAAATAGTTTCAGTCAGTCTTCCATTTGATGATTATCTATATATGGTGGGTCCGGCAATTCGAATTATTTAGCTTGACTTAACGTATGCCCTGTCTGGAACTTCCCTGTGACCGCGTATCAGGCAGCAGGACGACTGGGATTTCGTGCTGCCCCTGCACGTGGGTCCACCGTGATGTATGTCTTTCATCCACACCGTCCATAAATTTTGAAAGATCATTTTAGAGCATCAACCATGAAAGGAGACAAATCCAAGACTCAAATGAACCACAACACATGAAAGAAATTATGATAATGACACCACCGTTGAAATCTTCCCAGGACCCACTGTGATTTTTATTTTCCATCCAACATGTTCCTAAGGTCAGATAGACCTGGCTAAAGAGAAAATACAAACATCAGCTTGATCAAAATTTCCAAAGCTCCGGAGAAGGTTTTAACAGTGAACGTTAAATCCCCACAGTGTGATTCATTGAACATTGGATCCACCTCATTTTTTGTCCCATAACCTAAAATAATCTTTCAAAATGGATAGACGGCATGGCGTGGATAAAACACACGCATTAAATTGGGCCCTACACAGCCCTACCAGGACCAAGTCCGTCTTGGCAGGGCCATAGGAAATCAGCAACCAGGCCGCACGCTCTCACAAAGTATCAAATAACACTCCCATTCCACTAAACAATGTTGTGACGATTTCTCCATGATTGCAAATAAATACAGAGATAAATGCCAGTACGGTCACAACAATTATATATATATATATATATATATATATATGGAAAGGTACTATGCACTCGACCTCACAAGAGGGTCCCATGAGGTCGAGTTGTGTGGGCCCCACCGTGATGCGTTTTGAAAATCTACCCCATCTGACATCAGTCAGATGCACCATTTCATCTTGGGCCTAGGTCTCAAAAATCAAGTCAATCCGTGACTTGTGTGGGCCACACCACATACAAAAGTGGGGAGGGGCCGTGCACCATTAAAACATTCATAATCATTTTTTGGGCCCACCGAGATGTGGCTTGCAAATCCAGCCCATCCATTATGTGTGTCCCACTTGGATGAGGGTTCAGACCAAGTTTCAGCAGCATTCAAAACTTAGGTGGGCCCCACCAAGTTCTTTTATATGTTTTTGGCATGTCTTCACATGATTTTAGATGGTATGGACCACCTGAGTTCCGTATACGGCTGATTTTTGGGATATCTCATAATTTAGAGGGGATCCATCAAATGTACGGTGTTATGGTCGACACGCATCACGGTGGGGCCCCACCGTGATGCATGTCGAACATTTACCCCATCAGTCAAATGCACTATTCCATGGTGGGCCTCGGTCTTAAAATTCAAGTCAATCCGTGACTTGTGTGGGCCACACCACATATAAAAGTTGAGAGGGGTTACCCTTCCATTAAAACATTCATAATCATTTGTTTGGCCAACCGAGATGTGGTTCACAAATCCAGCCCATCCATTATGTGTGTCCCACTTGGATGAGGGGTCAGACTAAGTTTTAGATGCATCCGAATTTCAGTGGGCCCCACAAAGTGCTTTTATATGTTTTAAGCATGTCTTCACATGATTTTAGATGGTATGGCCCACCTAAGTTCCATATACAGCTGATTTTTGAGATATCCAATAATTTAAAGGGAAACCATCAAATGCACAGTGTTGATGTTCGACATGCATCATAGTGGGGTCCACACAGCTCGACCTCATGGGAGGTTCCCATGAACTCGACCGCACAAAACCTTTTCCATATATATATATATATATATATATATATATAGAGAGAGAGAGAGAGAGAGAGAGAGAGAGAGAGAGAGAGAGAGAGCTGAGCATCGGTTCGCACACCATTACTTCAAATTTTGCTATCAACCGTGGGATAAAGTACACAGTCTAGATGAAGGCGCTCTTATATGTAATGTGTAGGCCCATACTTTTCTAATCCAAACCATTGTTCTTTTGCTTCCCACAATGGATGGACCACATCATAAGATCATGCCAGATCAAGAGATTCACCACAAGTTTTTTTTTTTTTCCTCTAATGTTTTAAGAAGGCAACATTGGGTGAAGACCTAATATCTTTCGAGAGGCTGTGTAAATGAGATTATCCTAATATATATTTTTTGAGATATTAGGGTGCGGTATGCTAAAACACATGCCCATCTTTTTTAGGTTGGGTTGTAGCCATTCAATACAGGTTCATGTATTTGTAGTGGAACCAAACCGTTTAAATGGTGGTCTCCATCGCGGATGGGGATACATTAAAAAAGTCATCGAGATTGGATGATCCAACAAAACAGAAAGCACCTCCGTGGTTGGAAATCACGTAGAGGAGCTGCTTTCTGAAGGACGAAACTACAATGATGCCCTTGTTTTGTTTTTATCTTTGAAAGTAGTGAAACTCAAGACTTGTAGGGCCCACATGGTATATTAATAATATCTAACCCGTTGATCGTATGCACCACACCACGACCACGGTCATAACACTAACAAAATATTAGGTTAATTAGGTCATCAAATCGGCTACATTTGAGGTAGGATATTTTGAATGGTGTATATTATTTGTTATGGATTGGCCAACCTTGTGTTTGAACCCATCATATTTCTAATTCATTAATAATAATGTTAGTGTATATCTATTGAAAGGGGGTAAATGTGAGACATTTGCAAAGAAAACACAAAGAGGGCAGTAATGTAATTTTCCCTCTTAAAAAGAAGAGTCCAGTTTCTACTGTCCACACTATCAATCAAATGTCCTAACTTATTTTCACTTCAGGGCTTAAAATTCAAGCCAATGCATAAGAGTCAATTGGCAGTGTGAATTTAAATTTAAATCACAATTAGTAGGGAATCTTGAGTTATGTTTAACAGCTTGAAATTGAAAATTCACTAAATCTAAAAATTATATATGGTAACTTATAATTGAAATACATTGAAATTCTGTAACATATTTATACAAACCTAACTAAATTTGATTCACACCATCTAAACAGCTCTACTTTTTTCAGTTCATACTTATCCACCCTACCCAAATGAATTTACTTTTTTTTCTTCTTCTTTTTTTCAGTTGAGACTAACTCACACCAACCAAACAACCTTACTTTTTCTAATGCATACCAATTCATAGTGATTAACGAAAATTCTTCGCTGCTAAATGACCCCTTAGGTGGGCCACATCATAAGGAAGAATTAGGATGGGGACACTTACTATTAGTTTTCTATGGGGCCAACTCCATTGTGTGTATGCCATCCAATCTATTGATCTGATGTACTCTACCAAGAGGAAGGGACCCCAAAAATCACAATATAATACTGGAAATGTGTTTCAAATATATAGTATATGGCATACATACATTTTGCATTCTTATTAATGGGTCATAAATGTAGTTGAACGATACATGTATCTCCAATATAATACTATGCAAGTACCTTCCATAAAGCACATATATGTATTCACCATTAAAGATGAATTGATATATGCACCACATTAATCCCATCAATGTATGATACATTTAACATTTCACCAAGAGTCACTTAAGGGCTATATACACACACCAAACATTAGCACATTTGAAACACAAATCTTCTCTACCCATTCTAGAAGCTTTGACATACTTGAGTTCATAGTATATGTTGAATAAGGTTTAGAATCGATATCCTATCTTCTTGATTGTGCAAAGTAGTGAAAGATACCATTCTATTATTGAGTCTAAATATCAACTCTGTGAGAGTTTGAGCTCGGTTAAACGTATAGAATTAAGGCTCAATTGAATCTCAAAAAACTGTTCAAAAGAACTCTATTACATTTTTGAAGAGGCATAAACTAGTTTTAAAAGCGGCATTAAAGTACACCTCTAAGCTGAAATTCTTCAAGTCATTTTTTAAACATAAAAACTAACATCCTAAAAAAAGTGGGCCCTATATGATTTGTCCATTTTAATTTTTGATGAACATAATTTTTGAGAGAAGGGCTAAACATAGGGTGCAAGGTGCATATCACAAGGATTTGACACTTACGATGAGCTTGTTATACCACGTATGAAAAGCAATTCAGGTATTCAAAAATCACTAAATCAACTATAAGTAGAGTAAAACTAAAAAAAATTACACACACCACTTACACATATTGCACTGTTAAAAAGCTTCCAATATTAAAAGGCTATAAATACTTATATATAAATAGGTAATGTCATTATCAAACAATGGATATATTATCAAACACTGTATATGCATTGTCATCATAATTTTAACCATAGTAAAGTTGTCTAACCCATAGGCATAGGCGATGTTAACTATGTAGTTGGATGACATGGGCCAAGCCAACGCTAAAAATAACTTTAGGTACAACCAAAAATCCCCGTCCCGCCACGCGGCCACAAACTAGGCGGCGCCTTCTTAAGTGGTGGTGCAGTGACATGGGGAGATTGGTTTTAGAGATGGACTACGGTGTTTTAAAAAGTTTTTCAGCTGAGTGCCTGCTCATTTATCTCTGACAGCAGACTGCCTACCAATCAAATTCTGCCATACTACCTAATCCTCGACGGCTCTGCACTTGAACGAGGCGCCGATTGGAACCATCCTTATGGTGGACTGTCCATCCATGTCCCAAAACTCTGATCTTAGCTATCACTTTTTAGATCTTTGGATTGCTAGGTCTATCTTCAACTTTTTGCCATCCATGACCGGGCAGGGCAGACCATATACGGGCCTACCATACTCCAATAATCTCCCCAAATAACTTTCATCTAAACTATCCAAAGCCGAAGATCAAACGGCTACCATTACATGACCTCCTATCAATCCAACGGTCAGGAGGCTCTGATCATGCTTATCAGCATAAAATTCATGAAAAACCAAGCAAAATATTCCAATTATCAACAAAATCAAAATAAAATTCCTAAAAAAGCATATGAAGAAGGAAGAATTTCACAGAAAAAGAAGAAGAAGAAAAAAAAAAAGTACTTATTTATAAACAAGACTCCCATCATATGTATATAAAGACACTGAACTTAGCTTCTTCTCCCTCGATCCATCATCATCTCACCATTCACTGTCCTCTGAGTTTCCCACGCCCCACCCATCCATCACCGCCAACGGCTCCGATCGCCTCACAAAAGCTGCCGCCTCGATCGCCTTCAGTTCCTCCTCCAGAAGCCTCGTCTTCACCTGGAACACATTGCCCACCTCATCATCACCACCGACCGATCTGAAACATCCGACGCTCTCGCCTGCGTCATCCTCTCCTCCTTCTGAACACCTGACATTCTCGTCTTCTCCACCTTCGATGATTCTTCTGGTATTTTTTACCAGTTCCGAGACTCGGGCGGAGAAAGCATAAAGAACTGCCGTCTTCCTATTCAAATGCTCTTCAAGCTCTTCCTGGAAATCCAAAAGGGTCTGGATTATCTCGTTGTTGTCCTCCGTGATCTTGTCCGTCCGCTCCTCCCAGACGTTCTTTTCCTCCGTCAGATGCTTGCGGTCCGATTTCGCCTGCCGGAGCTCCAAAAGATCTTCTTGATTCGTCTTCTCGAGTCCCTGGATTTCCAGAAACAATTGCTCGACTTCCTCCGTCTTCAGATCGAGTTCCTCTTGGAGTCTGGCCTTGTCTTTGACGGTCTGATCGAGCTCGTCTTTGAGTTCTTGGTATCGGAAAGAATGATCCAACACGATCTTGCCGAATTTGATTTCCATCTTCTCCTTTTCCAATCGAAGGCCGCCGAGCTCTTCTCTGAGATCGTCGTTGGCCTTCTCGACTACGGAGACGGTCGATCGCAGCCCTTCATTCTCTTCAAGAAGTTGCTGGTTCTTCAATTCCAACTGTCGGATCTTCGACTCGAGCATCTCCACCTCGATCATTTCCAACGCTTCCATGTCTCTCTGTTTTTGGTTGTAGCAATGAATGTATGTGGAGAACAAGAAAGGAAGGGAAATATTATCCTTTTATAACCAAATGCTAGCTTGACCAACACGCAGCACGTATCACTCGTGCCACATGTGTGAAACATCAAAGCCGTGCAAAGATGGATCCCTAGCGTCTAAATAGATTGTAGGAAGATCGCGCCGGTAATATTAATAAATTGGGCCACTTTTGTACGGATGCTACGGACGTACTTTTATAAGTGTCCACATTCATCTTTTAGATGTGTCCCAGCTGATCGGCCTCGTTAACGATCATCTTTACTTTCATTCCCACCTGATAAACGGTTGTGATGTCCCACGCATCTGACAGGCTCGTGCAGATGGTGACTCCAGAGCGTTTGTTTTGCCTCCGTCGCGATTCACGATACTGTGTGTTGACACCCATTGGGCCCATATGCTGTTTGATCAGATGATCGAGACCGTCCACATTGTTCAATCTATTCTGTACAGGCTAATGCTTGAGAGTTAGGCTGAACGGATGATTTTGACCGTTACCATCGGTAGATGATTTAAAACAATGAAAAGAAAATTGTCAACATTGGCTCGTATTCAACTCTTAAAATCGAAGGATTGGATCATTTCTGAAACTTAATTGTCGGTGAATGTCTTGGATAAAAAACATACATTACGGTGGGCCCACAGACTTGTGCCACTTCGTGCCATAGGGATATCCCGGGGCGAGTGCTGCAGGCAATCCACTACCTAAACAGTGTACGGGGATTACCTGAATAACCCAAGTACGTGGAGCCCATCGTGATGTATGTGTTTTATCCGCCCCCACCAATCCGTTTTTCCAAGATCATTTTAAGGTTTGAGACCAAAGATTAGGCAGATCAAAAGCTCAAGTGGACCACACCACAGGAAACGGTGGGGATGTAACGGCTACCGATTAAAAATTCTTAGGAGCCGTACAATTTTTGGATGAAGTTGATATTTGTTTTTTTTTTTTTTTCCTTCGTCCATGTCTGTGTGAAATTATGAACATGTTAAAAGGGAAATAAAGGTCATAGTTGGGCCTAGGAAGGTTTCAATGGTGGGTGTCGTTATATCCCACTGTTTCCTGTGGTGCGGTCCGCTCAACTATTGGATTTTACTCATTTTTGGTCATAAACCCAAAAATGATCTGTAAAAACGGATGGACGGCGTGGATAAAGCACGTACATCACAGTGGCCCCATAGAGCCGGCTCATCAAGGATATCCCTGGTGACTGGGTATCCGCCCATCCGCATCTACTCCGTGGAAATTCCTTCCCATTTTCCGCGTTCTCACATTCACATTGACTGGAAATTCCTGACTTCTGATTATAGTGGGCCTTTTTTCTTGGAAGTTAGAAATTTTACGTGTTTTAGCTTTTTCCATATGTTTCAGTGGAACTTTCGTGGAAATTGTGGGTTAGATCCATCTAAAGCGAGTCCCACTAGTTGTACGGTTCGGGCTTGAGACACATGCCACGTGTACGGTACAATGCCTCATCTGTATCCTTGCTATAGGTCGGGGTGCACACGGTTCGGTTCGGTCCGGTGTTGGGGTGAAACTAAAACCGAGCCGTTCCCTACGGTCCTAAGATTTTTGGAACTGGAACCGGATCATTAGCACCGTAGAACCGAACCGGAACCGGACCGTGAAAACCGGTTCAATTCCGAATCGGTTCCACAGTTCTAGGCTTTTTAAACTCCAGCCCAATTACGGTGGGACCTAGGAAGTTTTTAACAATGGGTTTTCAATGAGAACTGTTTCTGTAGATTGCGTGGATGTGCAACACATACATCAAAGTGGGCCCCATAGTGAGGGAAACACCCACTAACGTGTTACACGGGTGCCCCCTAATCCTCTTCTTTATTGGGAATAAATGTCCCACCTTGATTTTAAAATAGGATCTTCCTACGTGAGAGCATCCATGAAGGGATCCCATCGTCCGATCACCAAATATGGGCCCCACTCCTACAAACTCAAGGACCTGACTTCTGACGGAAAGGATCGGGCAACCGAGCTTCTCTTTATTTTCTATTTTCATATGTCCTCTTAAATTATAAAGAAAAATATTAGAAAAACTTTTAATTTGGATACCCTATCTTAGAATAGTAGTGTTTTGTAATGAGGACTTACAAAGTATAATAGCATAATGATATAAGAAATTTCAATGAAAATGCACAAACAAACATAATGCAGTGAATGCTAGCTGAAAAGCATGATGGGGTCTAAATTCAAAGAAGAAAGAAATTTTTTTATTAGTTGTAAATACACAAACAAACAAAATGCAGGGAATTGAGGATTTTTTATTTTTTATTTTAAACGAAAGCTCGGATCAACGTTTTGGATCTACGGTTCGTGTAACGGTTCGGATCTACGGTTTGGTTCAACGGTTTGGTTCTACAGGGCCCTAAACCGGAGCTGATCTATAATCAACGGTTTTGAAAATTTTGGAACCGGAACCGGACCGTTAGCACCCTAGAACCGGACCAAACCGGACCGATCCAACGGTTCCGGTCCGGTTACACGGTTCCAACGGTTCGATGTGCACCCCTAGGTCAAACAGTTGCCTTCTATCAAAACTCTTTATTTGAAGAAATCGAGGGAATTTATCGGGCCGTGGGAAAAGAATTATACGTAATATGCTGTCTTTAAAGCTTAATTCACTCCTTTTTTAATTCATGCTGCCAATGGGTCGGGGGAATTACTTCCAAATAATGCAAGACTTTTGACTTGGTTAATACAATTTGATACTCTGATAAATTTGTTGAGTGATCAAACTTAGTAATTAAAATAAGATTCGAGTTACTTGCGAAGTGCAAAGTGTTTGATTTAGACAATACTGTTCGATTCTGGCCTTGATATTTTCACTAATATCTATAATACCGGCATAAGGAAGATGGTTATAGATGGGGTAACTTTTTCATACTAAAAGCATCTAAGATGTCGATTGTCTATCATTATCTTCAAAATGGCATGTGAACTAAGTTGGGCCAAAATCTTTGAGTAAGAAATGGTTAAAAGTTCATGTGACACTCCGGATTTCATGGGTTGAGTAGATACTCGACTCCCAATATACCGGCTGCCTCTTATGCTTTACGGAAGTGGAATTTTATAATTTGTTTCGCATGACATTTGAATGGTGCATATAATTAAAATAGACTATGCGATGTACCCTGTAATAAATGTAAATTTTAATGCAATTAAATCAGCTACCAGTAAAACATGTCCATCCAGAGTATGAGACTACCCCTGAGTAAAATATACAATCCAAAATTTACAAATGTGTCAACTCTAAGATCTCATTGACGACCCACAGGCATCATACATCGGCCCACTGAGCAACCGGATATATGACTCCTCCTCCTCTGAGTCCATAAATGCCTGGTCCAACACGTCGGACTCCAGGGTGCCTGCATCTATGATAGGGTTTAGTTAGTGTTTTAAAATACCGTCACAAAATGGGAGTGAGTGATCAATTTATTGGTTCCATAAATATCAAGTTACACAAGTTATTAAATCCACATGCACAATTAGTAAAAAGCAAATTTAAGCATACAGTCTCTAGATACTTTGGTTAATGCACATGCATGGTATTATGATATGATGCTTGCCCTCGCCATCTAACACTCCCTCAAGCGACTCCATGTATACGGTCACATAAGACTAACACTCCCTCAATGCGACCTTGACTACCGAGTCGCGAACCTAACTAATGCAATGCGATAGTGATCGTGTTAGCTAAGTGTTTTAGTTATGTTCATTCGTCCAGTAAGATTGGAAAAACTGAGGCACTCCCACGAAATCACGGCCTTAATCCGATCGCAAGGCCTAGGGCGGCCGTAACAGCCTCGTGCCTGCGATCCTTAATCCGTCTAGGTTCGTCACTCTCAGCTGAACTCATATAAAATATGGGTTTGTAAACCAGGTTGCTCGCAATTACCGCGGGGAGGCTCGTCACCCTAACGCAGGCAAACAGCTCGAGCATAGTGTCCCATACCACCGTACCCAGCTCACTAGACTTATGGATCGTATCATAGAGGTTGTAAGTGGGAGTTCCAGGGGTGAAGGGTGTCTCAGGTTCAAACAGGCGTAATCATACATGGTGAACACCCATAGTTGGCCAATTAGTGGACTAATTCGGCTGACTTAGGCGAACTACGACACAATCGACATTGGGTACAAGCATCTCATGTAATCCAACTACTGTCGGTTGTCTGTCTTCAGCTTGAATCGATCGAATTGGCCCAAGGCAACCAATCCAGTAAGGCTGCCCTTGTGAATTTTTTCGGTTTGCTGGCCAACCCAATTACCAATAGACTAAAATTCTATAGAATATCACAAACAATTCTATTCAGGAATATGTAACCAACTCAACAATATTTAAGGATATTCTAGCTAATATGGGCAAACAAATAGGCATGTAAGTGCATTATTCAATCATCGCACAAGTTACCATAATCAGCTAATTAGGCGCATGTATCAAGCGAAAAATCTATAACATGTGGGCATGGAATTTCAGTGAATCAGGTATATTCTAACATGCAATCAATAATCGGTAGCCATAAAGGGAAATTTTACTTCATAGAGGACAATAGGCCTAAGGATTATTCACTAGTTAGTATGCAATTCACAATTTTCACTACACAATCATTATTTGCGATATAGGTTTGATAATTGGCAACATAAAGGTAATGGTCAACACCTAGGGGTGGCCTGACGATTCTCTAGCGCCAAACTTAAGACATCGGCTGAGCAATCGATGGTTTGACATCCTGCATTGAATAGGTTAGCTCGTAAGAGCGTATGCAACAGCCCACAACAGCCCACAATGCCATTCTCTACGACAAGGCAGAGTTGGAGGCTGCGACGTGGGCAGCAGCAGCAAGGGAAACTCCCAAACCAGCTCCCAAAAGAGCTCCCTCCTCTTCTCCCCTTTCCCTCACTCCCTTGCAATTAGAAATTCAAATGTGAGTGAAAGAGTGGAATATATGCCGTAAATAATTTAAATTTTATGTCTAAATGGCCACAAGGGCCCTTTTTTAACATGCATGCCCCTAGTGAGCTGAATTTTGGCCCATAGGGTTTTTTCACAGGCCCGTTGGCTCATCCGCGCCATAAGGCAGGTGCCCTCTCATACGATGAGCGATTGGTCCAAATTGGGTGGAGATCGGATGCCTCAATCAACCATGGGGGCCCTACTTGCAATGGACGGTGGTCGATGATCAATCGGGGCCACAGTTATACGGATATGAGCAGAAAAATATCCTTAACTCATAGCTCGATTCTGGTTGCGATCAGACGTTCGCAAAGTCACAACTTTGCGAAACAGTGAGGGGTCTATTTCACTTAAGTTTTCAGATTTCAACCTAGGGGATTTGCGTGTTTCAAATACATGGCTTCCGCCCCAAGTTGAGTAGTTCTTGTTACTTAGTTCGCTACTCACGATGGGCGTCAAGCCTAGTGAGACAGACATTATCTTATAGTTTCGAAACTAGTGGCCCACTAACGAGCAGTTTAGAGCTCGTTTAGATAATCAAGGCATTTCTGTAATGAATTAGATATCAAGATTTTTTATGCGCAATTATTAGAGTTTAGATTAATTATGTTTATAATGCAGCCTATTCGCAATTAGCAAAATGACGATTCAGTCATGGTCATTTTAAACTGTTGATTTTTAGGCTAAATGAGTAACCGGGTTGATTTAGTTTATTAATTAAGATCTTGCCCATAATTATCTTGGCTTTAGGTGGGTCTTTATTTGGTTATGGTTATCTCGATTGGTCAGTGATAGGTTGGCTAAATTTGGGCCCTATGTGAATAAATCATGCGGCTAAATTTGATGTTTAAGAGATCGCCCGGATTCGTTGCCTTTCTATGGTTGATCAATCTTATTTGCACAGTTCTTTATCGGTACCACTCACGTATAGCCTTACTTCGAGCATTAAAGGTCAGTAAGTGACAACATAGACTAGTTATATAAAAAAAATTTTAAAGGATTTTTAGTAATTCAAAATAGCAAAAATTCAGGATGCTATAGTTCAGTTACATTTGCCTTTATGAAGAGAAAAGAACAAGGAGTCCATATAACCAAAGAATGTGCAGATCTCCTAAGGACAATAAATAGCACGATAACCATAAAAAGTATAAACAATATTGAAGATTATGAAAGAACGTATAAGAGTAGAGTTAAAGTACTCATTTATCCACATTTGAAGAAGCCATGGTGGTCCCCTACTGATATATAAACATTTTAGGTGTGATCACAAAAAATACAGTTGATCCAAATCTTAGATGAACCACATCGAAGGAAACCATGGTTATTGAATTCCCACCATTAAAAACTTCTTGGAGGTTGCAAAATGTTTATTTTCCATCCAACTTGTTGATAAGATCACAAGGACCTAGATGAAGGGATCACACAAATATCATCTTGATCCAAACCTTTTGTGTCACACAAAAAGGTTTTGATGGTCAATCACCGTTGATTCCTTTGGTGTGGTCCACCTAACAATTGTATCTACTTCATTTTTGGTATCACACTCTGAAATAAGCTTTCAAAACAAATGGATAGTGTGGATGTAAGTAACATACACCACGATGAGCCCCACAATCTGGGACCTACTTAATAGTTACCCCAACATGCATAAAAACAGTTCGAAGGTATAACATTGTTTTAAAAAATTGCAAACATTTAATCACACCTTAACATAAACAAGAACAAGTAATGTAATTTATATCCTCGTACTTAGGCCACCATTCAGGCCCATCCCCACCCTTAATTTCCTGGTTAGGAGAATCAAAGGATGGGCCACATGCATTAAAGGCCTATGTTCGACAACATGTTTAGCTTGCCTATTAAGTGGACTTTATTTATTTATTTATTTTAGTACAAGAGCATGGCTTGTTGTTATGGCCCACTAAATGATTGATTTAGTGTAAGGATCTACTATATACTTTATTGAATTTATCACATTGACTCATTGTAAATAAAAACATTTTTGTGGCCTACTAAATAATTGATTTAGTGTAAGAATCTACTATAAGCTTTATTGAATTTCTCACATTGACTCATTGTAAATAAAAATTTTCATGTATTATACTTTTTCAATGATTTATCACTCCAAGCTTTACCGTACGTTAATATCCAGTTACAATATATAAAGAATTTATAAGTCGTCCCCATATAGATTTTTCCTCTGATTCTTCAATGGCTCGATCCAAAAGACCGCGTTCTTCTTAAAGTGAACATATTACCGAATCTTCAAACCTGTCATTATCCTCATAAGATCATCCTCAAAAGAAAACTAGTTCAATTCTTCCTTCTTCAAAATACCGGATCCACTAGTTATCAACTTTGCCAACCATATCTTGCTTTTCGCTGACCCTATTCATATTGTTGTAATGATGGGGGAACTTAAGAGACTGCCAACAGAAGGTCGTGAATCCGATTAAGAGAATCGGTTGAAATCTACTGCTAATTTCCGCACTAACAATTCTTGTCCCACACCCGTTAAATCTTCCCCTCTTCCATCCCTCTTGAAGAGTAAGAAACAGAAGATAAAAATGAAATTCTTATAAATATTTTAGCATGTAAGCAAATTATAGCATATAAATATTTTATAATTGTAATTTAATTATAACTTAAAGATTTTAGAAGAGTCCAAATGAGGCATGAGTTATATCATTCATTTAAGTAATTTTCGTTATGATATCTTCCATAAGAATTTTCCAATGGTGTTATATTAAACTAGTCATTTTCTATTAATGACAAGATTGCCCTAGGATTATAATGCACTTTAACAAATCAGAAGGCAGGATTCTTACAAGTGAGCCATGTCATTTGAGAAAGGTGAGTGGTTAGAAGAAAATGACCAAAATTCAATAGTTAAAACATACTGGTAGCATGCATGATGAGTGGGCCAGCCTGTGGATGAGCCATGGTGCGAAAACTATGATGATCCATCATCCATGTTTTGGATGATCAGTAGGCTGCAGGCCCACTCATGAAGTAGCCCAAGTACATATATCCACTTAATCCATGTGGCATGTGGGGGTGAGATCCAAACCATCCATTAGACAGGAGCCACTGCTGTCCATTCATCAAATGGACAGAAATTATAAACTTAGGTGAAAGTTAGGAAAATCAGGCCGACCATTTTTTTTTTTATACACCACTTGTTCTGTAGACTATGTCTCACCTGGTAAGTGGACTGGCCTCTGACGCAGGGGAGGACGTGAGGTCGAGCACTGTCTTCCTCAAGAGGATAACTATTCCGAATCCACGGAACTTCTCTGGACTCCTCACAGAGACTTCTCGAATCCACGAGGAAAGAAAGCAGAAAATAGAAATAAATTCTAATAAATTCGAAATTGATTGATGAATGAATAAAATCGAGTTCACAACCCTTTAAATAAGGGTATCAAGCAATGAGAAAGAAATCATAATCAAACTACAACTCAAATTCCTAGAATCCGCGACTTACTATAAATAGTAAACTTACTATTTATAGACGGTCGTGATGTCTACTAGTGCGCAAGGTTTTCGGCCAAAAATAGTAAGTGTCCTATTTGGCTTCACCAAACCGTTCCCCTAATTATTCTAAGCTCTTTTCACGTTGGGCGCAACTCCTAAAGCCCAACGGATGAAGAGTTATAATCAAACTAAAACTTACTATTTATAGTAAAAACGAAATTAAAACAGGGAAACGACCGTCAATCAAGGGGTTTTTCACAATTCCGGGCGGCGTAACCCGGCGTAGCGGGGTTGGTTGGCTAAAGTAGCTCGTTCTACCCCAAAATCATATAGTTTACGTCAGCTAACTTATTCCGGATTGTGAGATACGCCCGATCTAAGGTCCGATGGTCCGGATCACTTCTGTCGTCGACCGGGCCTTTTCTGATCCATCTTGGCCATGAAACTGTCCGCGACCCGCTCTACATCAGCCTCATTCTTTATCTAGATTATCAAGATGTGGTACCAGCCTTTTAACTATACTTTTCATTAGGAATGTCGTGTGAATATTTCTCCTTTTAGACTCGCCAGTTTAGAGACCGCACTGATCAAATAATCCTGACCGTTTGATAGGAGGTTATTTATTAGACTACAAAATCACACTAATCAAGAGATCTCAACCGTTCAATAACAGAATGACTGACCATTTTTTTCGGAAAACATCCATTTTCAGTCCCAATTTAAGTAGTAAAAGACGGTCATGATCTCGCAATATTTGTTGGATCATCAGCCGTTGAAGTCATGATCACTGAATTGGGTGGGCATGTTTGCTACTGGGCCAGCCTATGAGTGTCCTGGATCTCACACGAGTTCAAAGATGCTTTGTAGCAAGTTATAAAAGCATTTTCAAAAAGGTAGCCAGATGAAACTTAGGGAGCAAGTTATAAAAAGGAATTTTTTTTAAAAAAAATATCCTCATAAATCCCAAATTTACTAGAGAATTCCTCCACAAATCAAAACACGTGTGTAAAGTCATGATCACTGAATTGGGCCAGCCTATGAACGTCTGAGATCATACACCTGCTCTAAGGTACTTCTTGAGATCTGCAAGGTGAATAGATGAACAGGATTGTTTGTTGAGAAGGTGTTCTTGCACAACGATAGTTTTGTCATTAACAAAAAAAAGAAAAAAGAAAAAAATAACTTTTTTAAAGTTAAAGGGAAGTACGTCAATGAAAATTACTGACGTGGGTTGATGAAAAGCTTTTGAAAAAATAGTACGAGGGCGATACTTAGGTAGCAAGTTATAGAAAGGAATTCTTGTTGAAAATTTCCTCATAAATGCTAAAATTATCAAAGAAATCCTCCATAAATTTAATAATTCCACAGTGCTGTTTTAGGAGGAAGTTGCGAATAACCACATATGTTGTTTTTCTTTAATGAGCATTAAAGTCAGAAATTTTGGGGCCCACATGGTATGTGGATAGTATCCAATCTGTCAAATACATGCACCCAGCCATAATCATCATACAAAGCAAAACTCTTTCCAATCAAATCACTAGATGGGCTATATATGCATTTTGATTGACCAATTTTTTCTTTAATTCTTTTAAATATCATGGTGAATTAAATATATATTGGATGGATTGGATACCATATAAATATCATGTGAGCCCTATAATTTTCTACTTTAGCATAAAGAGAAAAGTACACTAATATAGTAATTTTATCACTCAAAATTAATACATCTCACATTAGTTAATTCAATTTGTTACAACTCTACGACGCTGTCGCTATATCAAAATAAGCTAACTTTAATTTTATGCACATGGCAATACAGATGAAGAAGATGCCGAGACTCTGATCAATAGCCGGATGATAAAATAGACCGTAAGAGGATGTAACTTTCTTCTCATAATGAAAAGAAGAAAAGAAAGAAATTAATGAGTGATAACTTTCTTTTCGCTTTTGTGCTTCTGGCTGGGTGTTGTGGTTAGAAAAAGACAGGTAGAGAATAAGATGACTAGAGAAGGGTTTGCCCACACCACAAGGTTGGAGTGAGAGACTGAAAGAGGGGGTTGAAGAAAGGTGTTGTAAGGGTTGAAGTGTGCCTCTTACTAGAGGAAGGTGAAATGTTCACCAGACATCCACATAGGACGAGGTCCTGTTTTGTCTATACCACCTATTCAAGTGGGGCCCATAACTTGGACATTTAACTTTCGTGGAAATTTCAGAAAGCATGTGCATGAACCATCAAAGGAAATCCATGGTACGTATGGCCATCCATCATACATATGCACTCAGAAATGGTTCACGTGGCGTACTAAATGGTACAAATCATGGAGCTCATAGTAGGTAGTTCATGATTTAAGCCCTGAATATCAGATTGAGTGATGTTAACCATTGATTGATGGACGTCCATTATCTCTTCTCTTTTCTTTTTTTTTTTTCATTTTGAAAAATCCTTAAATGTCAACAAATCAGCCACCTAAGATGAGGTACGCATGGCGTCTTATCTGGGACTCATATCAAGTGGGTCACGACTAACTTTAGTGTGGAAATTTCCGAGAGCCAGCAAACTTAGCTATCACAGTCTGTCAGAGTATGAAAGTTCTTCTATGGTCAGAATCTTCAAATAGATGGTGGGGCCACGAAATAAATGGTCCACTTAATGGGAACACTTCATGACTTGTCAGAGCACATGGAAGATCAGGAATAATAGGTGAATTGATTAGAACATAGATTATTATACTTCTAACAAGAAAAAACAGAAAGTATGGCTGATTATACGCATGGACATGACTATGTAGATATATGTACCAAAATCCAAACCGTCCAAATTGTTGAACTCTATACTGAAGGGTTATGTCCTCAAAACTAGATCGATTGGTTGACCCTAGCCTTCTATTCGATTTTCATCCAATTAGATTATCATGCTGATCCGTGATGTGACTTTTGGGTTTTGACCCACCTGCGTGGGACCCATTACTTGAATGGTTTGAATTGGATATAATAATTCTATTAATTTCAACTTCCTTATTACCGAGTTTGTCCTTCTATGAAATGAAACATCTAGAAACACGATTGCCTTTATAAATGGGAAAATCATTTGATAAGATGATTAGGCGGGCAGAACTACACAGGTTGCATACTTGATTTCATGATTTCATGAACAAAACACAGTATCCCCATAAGCAGAGCTGTAGATTAATTAAGCTTTTCCTGCTGACACTAATGAGGATCCGGCCACCAGTACCTAAAATATGACTAGGGAAGATACAAGTTATAGCCAGCGGTGGCAATGGCCAGGGCTCCTAAACTTCGCTTAAAGGTTAGGCGCAAGCTTAGAACTCTATTCCCAACATCTGGCCGGGTCCAAGCTGAGCCTGGATCGTTGGTGAATGGCCCGGGCTAGATCATTGGTCCAGTCAAATCATTAAGCGGACCATTGTTATACAAAAGACCAATTAATTTGAAGGTACTTGTAAGTAATCTCATTAAAATTATATTTATAGTTTAAAAGCATTTTTGGATGTTGGATCATTTTTCCAATGATCAAAACTATTCTATATATATATATATATATATATATCAGAGTGTTATTAAATAAATAAATAACTATCTCAGATTTACACTATTGGGTGTTGTTGATCATGTTATCCTTTAACTTAGAAGGCATTCCTAGCTAAGCCTAGGCTAAGTCTTTGGCCAACTCACAGAAAGATGGATGTGATAAGGTTGATCACCTTGTTCCTTAGGAGATAATTACTCTGAATCCATGGAACTTTTCTAGGCTCCTCACAAGATTCCTCAAATTCATGAGGAAATAAATTCTAATAAAAATTAAAAAATAACTTGATTAATTATAAAAATGAATTTACAATCCCATAAATTTAAATAGTAAACTTACTGTTTATAGAAACGGTCATGATTTCTACTAGATTTAATAGTTTTCTGCCAAAAATACTTAGTGACCAATTTGGCCTAACCACGTTATTCCCTAATTTTTCTAAACCCTTTTTGTGTTAGACACAACTCCTAAAACTCAATGATCAAAATTTATCATCAAACTAAAACTTACTATAAATAGTAAAAATGGAAATAAAATGAAATTTCAACAATCGATTTGATAGAATTTTGCAAATTCGGCATGGGCAACCCAACATATCAAGTTGGTTGGCTAACGCAGTTTCTCCTACCCAAAATCATATATGGTACGTTGAATAACTCATTTCAATTTGTGAGATATACCTAATTTAAGATACTAACGGTCTGAATCACTTCCACCTCTAATCAGACCTTCTTTGGTCCATCTTGGCCATGGAATTGTCCGCACGACCAGCTCTACATCGCCAAGGCCCCGAGGCTGGCTGAAAAGGCCTCGGCCATGGCTCGAGCCTTGGCTATGCTACGGCCGAGGGACTAGAGCTAGGTTGGGGCCAAGCCCAACATTCCTACCCTTAAGCATAGCACCAAAAAAACAAGAATAGGGTGGAGCCATCTCTATTAGGGGTGCACAGGGGGTGGTTCGGTCTGGTTCTAGGGTGAAATCGGAACCGAACCGTTCCTAACGGTTCTAGGATATATTCAAAACTGGAACCGGACAGTTAGCACTCTAGAACCGAACCAGAACCGAATCGTTAAAACCGGTTCGGTTCCAGATCGGATCCACAGTTCTGAGCTTTTTATAATTTAACTCAATTGCATGTTTTATTTTATTATCTACCCCATGTCCATTCATGTTGTGATCCATTTGATGAATGGTTTAGATATTGTATAAGGTGTACAAAAATACATTTATAGAAACAATCAAATGGTGCATTATAAACCATAAATCATGAGTCAAATATGGAAACAATTAAAGGGTTCCTAGTTCGGTTCCAACTTCGGTTCCAGGTTCGGTTCCACTGTTTAGTTCTACGGATCGGGTCCATGATTCGGTTCTACAGATTGGTTCACGATTCAGTTTGGTTCGGTTTTACATATATACCCCCAATTCGAGAACCGAACCGATATAATCGGTTTTTTTATTTTTGGAACCAGAATCGGTGCACCGTAGAACCAGACCAAACCAGACCGTTTGGTCGATTCCGGTCCGATTCCATGGTTCTACCGGTTTGATGTGCACCCCTAATCTCTACACGCTCATAGCACGTGAGGTGTCAACGGGACGATCCATCTGGGACTCATTTGTGATTGTACATCCAATGGGCCTTCTCATGGTGGGCCATCTCCAAAAACCAAACCAATCAGATGATCCTAACCATCACTGTAAAATTTAGTATCAGTCCTCAAACCATCTTTCTCCTGTACTACGTACCGTCCGTTTGAAGGCCAACTAATCATATGGCTAGGTCTAGTGACTGGTGTGGATAGAAGGATCTACACCATATTCCAATTCAACGACCTCTACTACATCCTCTTCCAAAATACTTTTTATCCACACCACCCATGCCAAAGATCAAACAACTACCATTGCATGATGGACCACCGATCACACGGTCAACATGCTCTGAAATCCAAATTCACTAACAAATCGTATCCTCCGGTATAAAAAAATAAAAAAATAAAAAAAAAAATAGTGAAACATATCTCAGAAAACTAAGCCAAAACATCCCAAATGTAATCTAAATCAAAAGAAGAAAAATCCCTAGAAACATCCAAACCGAGCCTGGTGGACCTAATTTCATATGTACATTTGTTGTATCCAACAAAAATACCACTAGTGTCCTTTCAGTCCTTGTTTAGGCAACCGATCAATCTCGAATGCAGACGGTTGTTTTTGTTCCTCTAATTTTCATTTGTGCATGTGGCCCACTTGATCAACGGGTAGATTAGGAACATTCAAGTGAGAAATAGGAATTTTGTCAATTTTGAAGACCCGCAGGGTTGGGTCGTGCATGGCCATGACCAAATATTTTCATGCTTGGGCTTGAGCCTCATATGCTAGGCCCATGTTGGTCTTGGGTCAGGCTCGGGTAGAGTTCACCATAGTGTTTGGAATCAGTGTCATCCATGGAGTTTGGAAGACTAACCACTATCTTGTCAGAGATCCATTTGATAACCAAATGGGGATGGTAAGTATAGAATAGAGCAATGCTCACACACTATTAATTGCACGTCCATCTAGTTGGCATGCATGTGGGGCCCACTATAGTGTTTTATAACATCTCACCTGTCCGATGAGATTGACCCACCGTGAAAATGGGATGCCCCAGAACTCCTCTCACCAATTCATCTCTTAACTACATGGATCATTCACTCACGTTACAACTTCCAATTATAATTATTTGCTCTTTAGATAATCTCAAACAATGTCATTAGTCACCCAATGAGACGAATATCATCAAAAGTTTGAAAATATTACAATAATGTTGAGAAAATAAAAAATAAAAAATTCTAACAGCCTGTTTGGATACCACTAAATAAGTTAGTTTTTTTTACCTACAACAGTAGATAAGTAACTTATTTAAGATAAGTAAGTTTAGTTTTTGATCAATTATAAATATATTTTTTTTACTTAAATGTACTTAATCACTTCCAAGTTAATAAGCCAAAATTATAATAAGTTACTTGAGGCTTAAGTAGCTTAAGTAACTTATGATCCAAATGCCCCCCAGGGCCGTTTGAATACAGGTAAATAAATTACTTTTTCTACCTACAATAATAGATAAGTGACTTATTTTAGATAAGTTTATAAGTTTGATTTATGATTAGTTATAAGTAAATCCTCTTACTTAAAACACCTAATTACTTCAATTATTTTTTTAAAGCTTTTCTATGTTTCATAAGTTTATGAAGAGGGGGGTAGGAGAGACTTGAGAGAGGAGAAGCCGATAAGGAGGAGAGGTTATTTTTCAGAGGGGTTCAAATCATAGCATGTTTGGCAAGATAGAGTTTCAAATCCCTTCGAAGAGTGGGATTTGAAATCCAAGTTAAAAGCTTAGATTAATAATACAGCATGACGTTTCCAAAACTTTTGTGGCCCAGAAGATGTTTTTAATCGTCAATCTCGCCACTGTTTCCTGTGGTGTAGTCCCCCTAAGATTTGGATCTGCTACATTTTTGGGTCCATGTACTAAAATGAGTGGACCGTATAGATATAAATTCATGCATTAAGATGACCTCACGGTCACGGCCTGACCGTACTCTGTGTTACCCGGACCTAACCGTATCCGCTCCCGATGGGGTCAGCTACAAAAGAAATGAACGGTCAGAAGAAATCGATCGACCGCCCATATCTAACCTGGGAGACACGTCAGCAAAAAAAAGCACTCTACAATGGGGCCCACCTGTAAACATTTCTGGCCAAAATAACTAGACGAAATCGGAGTAAACTCTGTGGGGCCACTGTGGATGTATTTGTATTATCCATGCCGTCCATCCGTTTTTTCAGATCATTTTAAGGCATGATTCCAAAATTGAAACATATCTAAAGATCAAGTGGACCACATCATAAGAAACAGTAAGGCTAATAACATCCACCATTGAAACCTTCTTAGGGCCCACAATGATGTTTATTTGTCATCAAACCTATTTATAAGGTCATAAAGGATGGACGAAGGAAAACCAAAAATATAAGCTTGATCGATGCTCCTGTGGCCCCAACAAATTTTCAACAGTAGACATTCAATTCACAATGTTTCCTGTGGTGTGGTCCACTTGAGCTTTGAATATGCTTTATTATTCGGGTCATGAAGTATAATGAGATTATAAAACGGATGGACGGCGTGGATAACATATACATAAGACGGTAGGCCCACATAGTTTAATCAGCTCGCTACACCCAGATTACTCACTACGCAATCAGTTTCCTTTTTACTCCGATTTGGTTTCGGTAGTGACACTATCAGTACCCACATCGGTACTGGTCATGATGGAAAAAGCTCGGTAGGCCCCACGATAACGTATGTGTTTTATCCCCTCCGTCCATCCATTTTAAGAGCTCATATTAGGGCATGTACCAAAAAATGAGGTGTATCAAAATTTCAGGTGGAACACACCATGTGAAAAAATGGTGATTGAACGCCCACCATTAACAACTTCCTAGGCCCACTGTGTTTATTTTCCATCCAAACTGTTGACTAGGTCACTGAGACTTGGGTGTAGGGAAAGCAAGAATATATTTGATCACAACTGTTTCCTACGGTGTGATCAGCTTGAGACTTTGATCTAATTAATTTTTGGTCTCATTTCATAACATGATCTTTAAAAATGGATGGACGGTGTGGATATAACACATACATCATAGTGGGACCCACATGGTTTTTCCAGCGCCGATGAGTACCGTGGTGGGTATATCACTGCCGAATCTGAACTAAATCGGGGGTGGATTTGGTGCGGCCCCGGCCTTATCCAAGACGGTACAGCCCTTAATATCAGGCCCATAGTGAATATATATTATAAATCCACACTGTCCATTCATTTTTATAGTTTATTTTATATCATGAGAAGAAAAATAAAGGAGATCTATTTATATTACTTTCCTACCATGGGAAAAGTGACGCTTGACCATTAAAAACTTGTTGTAGGCCAAAAAATTTTTGAATCAAGCTGGTATTGCGTATTTCCCTTCATCCATATTTTTTGGCCGTTATCAACAGGTTGGATTGAAAATAAAATCTATGGAAACATTTCTATTGTCCCTATAAATGTTTTAATGGTGGATCATTCAATCACCACTGTTTCCTATATAATGGTCCACTTAAGAACTTTATCTAATTCATTTTATGGATATTTTCCTTATAATAATCTTCCAAAACGTATGGACGGCGTGGATGTAAAATATATAGAACAAGATGGTTCTCAAGGTAAGGACCGCACTGTCTTGAATACGGCCGGGGCCGCACCTAATCCGCTCCCAACTAATCTACCATTTTTTTGCCATCAATCTGCACCGACGGTGCACATTAGCGAACACCCCAACATACGCCTCTTCCCAGCTGCAGATCTTTCCACTCCCTCTCACTCCTCTCCCTCTACTTGAAAATCCCAAACCTCTCCAAATGTTCTAATTTACCATTCTACCCTCCTCTCGCCTTTTCATTTCTATTATTTTCCATGGCCAATGCCTGGAAAAGAGAAAAACCCTCCCTTCTCTTTTCCCAAAAACTCCTCCTCTTTTTCCCAATTTCCCTTCTCATCCTCTTCGTCTTCTTCTTCCGCTCCTCAAATCCCAATCTTCCAAATTCCATTTCCTTTTACACCCAAACGCTCCCCTTTCCGATCCTACCTTTCGATTGCCAGAAATGCCCCCAGCCCTCCCCTGTATTCGCCAGCCTCGTCGAAGGTGTCCGATACCCGTTCCTATACTCACTCGCCGATCTGGGCCTCCTCCCTGAGAAACCCCACAAGAATATTGTACGGATGATGAAAGGGAAGTTGTTCCGTAAGCCTGATATCTCTGTCACGATGCAGGAGGTGCTGGACAAGATGAGGGGTGGGGGCAGGAATGGAATTGTGGTGGATGTTGGGGCCAATGTCGGGATGGCGACATTCGCCGCCACTGCGATGGGGTTCCGGGTCTTTGCGTTCGAGCCGGTTTTTGAGAATTTGCAGAGGATTTGTGATGGGGTTTACTTGAACCGGGTGGGATCAATGGTGACGCTGTTTGCCGCTGTCGCATCCGATCGGGTTGGGAATATCACTTTCCATAAGGTAATTTGATCTGGGTTTTTCTTATTTTTATTATTTATTGCCTTTTTGTTTGGCTTCACATTTTGATCTGAGCACTATGGTGAAATTCATTCTTCTTAGGTGTTTGATCTCATCGAAATGTAATTTAATAACCACGAGAAGAGTAGTTGAACACATTTGATCTGTTATAGAAAAGAAATCTTGATTACTACTGGCATGGTTGTTCAGAACTTCAGATTAGCATTCTGTAAAGGTGGGGCCCACCTTTCGGCATTCTACAACTTTCATCAGGTGGGCCCCACTGTGATCAAGTGCCGGACCTAAAATGGCACCTGTGATGATCCCCGTTCACCCAATTGTCGGCATCCGAAGGAGCAGCCATAAATAAAATGTAGCCGCAGGTCAAAATTCAACATGGAGGCCCTCTAATCAGATAGTTGGGATTGCTTGATGGGGAGATGTCTGTTTCATCATCTATCGCAAGAACCGCGAGATGCATGAGCTGGATAACTTAAAGGTAGACCCCACCTGTACATAATGCCAGCCCAAATAAAAGGATGGGTAGCTTGGTGTGAGCATTTTATAATACAACTAGTTCATAAAGAAAGAAAAAAAAAGTGATGTGATCAAAAGGTTATGAATTTCATTGATGATGCTTAAACTATGGTTGTTCGTGCATTTGGATTTGTAAGAAGTGTGTGAATTTTCATTTTGTTTTTCATGAATTTGGTGTTGTAAAAAGAGCTAAGTTGTTTTGGCGTTTAATATAGCACAAGTTGGACCTTGTAGAATCTTGCAATGGTTTCATGAGAAGATGGGATTTAGCACTCATTGGAGAGCTTTGATCCAGTGATGCATCTCAATGCTGGATTGACCTCAACTCATCTGCATTAATGGCCAATTTCTTGGTTTGCTATACGTTTGACGAAGGCTGATTTTCGGTCGCTGAATATTTGGAATCATATAGGGTTGTTTGGTCTTTAGTGAATGGATTGTTCTACAAGCATATTCATATAAACTTGGAATCTTCT
Source organism: Magnolia sinica (assembly GCF_029962835.1). NCBI lineage: Eukaryota > Viridiplantae > Streptophyta > Magnoliopsida > Magnoliales > Magnoliaceae > Magnolia > Magnolia sinica. Next base: position 68,579,169 of record NC_080588.1, read on the forward strand.
TATTATTTATTGTTATTGTTATTGGTATTGTCATTTTCACTGTTGTTGCTGCCTGCTTGGAATCTATAATCATTTTGTCCCGGTTTAGTTAATTATACAAAGAGCACGGTATTTGGCTTCATTATGGCGGATCATGAATGTGATGGTTTGTGAGCAAATAGTCCATTTCATCATCATCATAGCCTTCATCCCTGCTATTTGGGATTGGCTTTACGGATCATATTTCACTGCCTATCATGATTTGAAACATGAATTCTCATGCTCGGCTAAATTTGAAAGACTGCCACCTTTCCAAAACTATATAAACAAACCAAATAAAGAATGGCTGCCTACCTTATGTCAATCCTCCTTTTCCTGAGCTGGAGACCTGCTAGCACATCACTATCAGGCAGTGTTGTTTTCCTTCCAACTTCCATTTGCTTGTTATTAATGCAATCAACTACCTGAGCTGAGTAGTCTTAAGCAAACAATGAGCCAACTCATTGAAGTTTGTATTATGGAATTTCTACTGTATACTGTCCACCAATTCACAGTTTCAGTCATCTTCTTTTCCCTTCTCTCTCTTGATTGACTCCTAACCTCTATTTTTCAAAGATTAGATTGTTTTTCATTAGCTCATTAGAACTGTCATTTGATGAACAACTGATTTGAATAATCAGCATCTATATTATATATAAGGAGGAGCAGCTGCAGGGAACAATTTTACCCCTGCAATTAGTTTTTGGACAGCGCTCCCAACATTGAATATTCCAAGGACATGGAAAAAACAAAAAACTTTTAAACAAATTTAAGGTTATTTTGGGCATTTAAAATGTTGTTGCTGCCCAACAGATGGCTGGGATTTTCCCCACAAAACGCTTTCAAGTGTTAGGTTTTAGGCATGCAAGCACTCTCTTTCTCCTCTTTTTTTCATAGCCTGGATGGATTATGTTGTATTGGGAGATCGTGCAACAAAGTCTCCATACATTTTGTTGCACCAGCTCATGCTAGAACATCATCCCAAAAATTAGATTTAGATAGATCTAAAACTCGTGTGGGCCATGAAATTGGAAAGGTGGGGATCCAATTCGGTACTGTATACAAACAGTTCCTAGTAGATTGGCTTGCCTGCTGCTAGCCACTTGCCCTATTTATTTATTTTCAATGTCATTGAATCAGTTGGTTGGACGACTCGACAACAGTGCCATTTCAGAAACTGGTGCCAAATTAGCATTCAAGTCCAATGAACACATTGCGGTGCAGGTGATGTCCATCCCTTTGGATGACATCATTCCAGAATCGGAACCAGTGGTGTTGATTAAAATTGATGTTCAGGGTTGGGAATACCATGTCTTGAAGGGAGCCACTAAGCTCCTATCCAGAAAGGGAAGTGAGGCCCCATATCTGATCTATGAGGAAGACGAGCGGTTACTGCAAGCCAGTAACAGCAGTGCCAAGGAAATTAGAGAGTTCCTCAGCAGTGTTGGTTATCATCACTGCACTCAGCATGGAACGGACGCTCATTGCACGAAGGATTAAATCTTCAAACATGTTGGTATGCCAAAGAGAAGATGGTGCCATTTGACGAATTTGAACCGCAATTTCAATGTGGATCCAATGGCTGCATCACAAGAATCAGCCTGCTATCTTGGCTCACAAGCAATTTGATCATAGTTTTCAAACCTTCCTGGGATTTTGCATATCGTGTGGGATTCTGCTTTCCTGGTGGATCACAATAGGCCAGCTTGATCAGGTGCCCATACATGGAGAAACCTATTGGATGGTGGTCCAGCCTGCAATGAATACATGTAGAATTCCAAGGTACCCCAACTGGCTGGCTTTTTTCTCTCTTTTTCTTTTTTGTTTTGTTTTTTTTTTTTTTTCTGTTTTTTTTGTTTTTTTTGTTTTTTTTCGTTTGTAATTTTTTGACATCTGCTCCCATTGAAGAGATTCAACATATGCATTCTTCTTTGTTGCAACTGAGATGTTGTCTTGATATGGTTTGGTTGAGATTAATTGAATCTTTTGTTCTGTGATAGTCAGCTCAATTCTCATGAAATTCTGAAATTCAGAGATAAAACTACTAATTTGGATGAGTCCATGTATGTTTCTTTAAAGAGCAAACTTTGATATTCAGAAATAGCAAACATGGCTATGGTTAACCTAAACCATCCGAATCGTGGAGTCCCCTTTAGATCCATCGCAAATTGAATTTTGGAGTGATATGATTTCCTAATGAGCTGATTGGTGGACGTTTAATCAACAGCCCAAAATGAAAGATGTTCAAAATTCAACAAACAAATGCTTATTATGTCAGAGTTTAGAATTGTTGATCAAATCTGAATTTGGATAGCAAAGTGTCTGAAGTGGGTCCCACTATTTGGATGTTTTACTATGAGTTTATGTATGCATGCCACCCATCTGATTTGTGTGTTCTTGGATCAGATGCATACACAACGGCGGGCCCTACGTATTTTTATGCTTCTTATGTTTTCCTTGGTTATTAGCATCAAAGCTTTCAAACAACAGGTCATCTGTACTCAGGCTGCAATTGGGTTGGCCTTACTGGAGATGGATAATGGACCAAAAGACTTGCCCTTGGGACAATCCCAGCCATCCAATAGCGGGACCCTCTGGGGTGGCCTACCTATAGAAAGTTGGTTTTTGCCAAGTGAGTGTAACTAACTTTACAATGAGGTGTATGTGATACAATATCTCCCACCGTGTAATGACTGATGGTGGGAACATAGTGAGCATTTTATACAGAGACAGACTCTGTTTCAACATTGAGATCAGGAGATCGAGTGCCCCATGTGGTGAGGGTGTTAAGAGAGAGGAAAGAAGAAGAAGAAGAGACGGAGTGCCCTTGTGGTGTGGGTGTTGAGATTAAAAATAAAATAAAATCACGGGACAGTGTTCTTAACCAATCCTCAAAGCGAGGCCATAAATAAACCGAATGGGCAGGACCTTCCAATAGCACAGTTCTATAAAGGGGGCCTCTAGGCAGGACCCACCAACTGAAAGGTTCAGATTAACCAATTGTAGCTGTCAAATCAAATTATAAGCCATGACAGCACCTGTAACTCAAAATAAACGGTCCAGATAAGAAGGCATGGCAATTGTTGAGGTGGAAACCTGTAACTCAAAATAAACTGTCCAGATAATCGCACCCACATAAAATGGTTTATAAAATAAAACCTCTAGTCCAACTGGTTGGACCACAAGTTATGGTCCACCAGCAAATAGCTTCTAACATGTTAAGTGTATGTAAGATATAACATCTAACCTTCAAATGGGCCATGAGGCTCATCTATGAATTTTTATTTTTTATTTTTTTATTTTTTATTTTTAAAAAACAGCCCTATCTAGTCAGCAAATGGGCCACACCATTAGAAAACAATGTCTAGCCATGGATAAATAGGAAAATACAAATGGGCCCCACTTGATGAGTGAATATGGCTCATTTTTGCACAACGCGATCGTCATGGAAGGGCTAATCCATATATGGAATGGATGTCGCCTGCAATTAATAGGTTGGAAGAACAACTTAGCTAGTTTTTTTTTTTTTTTCAAAGAAGAAAAAGACTCGGTCCTCCTTTTGAGTCTACCCAACTTGGCTGGATATCAAGACGAATCAAGTTTTGAGTTTTTAAACTAAGGCCATGATGGCCCACTACGAGAATGGTCTAGATTCTACTTTGTATTTTAGTTTGATTATATAATAATGGTCTTAATGAGCACCTGCCTCACCTTGTTTTAATGGTTGCTGAAAGCAACTCGTCAAAGCCATTCCAGGATCGAGGCTAGGTACTCTCTCTCTCAAACTTCTCTTAGACGAGGTATTTCAAAATGCCTCTCTTTGCATCATTTTACACAAATAACGTTCCATTTTAATGGCTATTACTTTGAACAGTTAAAAATGGCCAACGAGTCAAATTCAATGGTTAGGATATGCTCAATTAATATGTTTTTTTAGTATATTCTCTGTCGATGGTGGGGCCCACAAATGGCACGGTCCAAGTTGTCACAAGTAGAAGATGGTTAACTACGTATATAAAAAATAAAATAAAATAATAATAATAATAAAGTGGTCAACTAGTGATTGTGTAACAAAAAAAGAAATTTACATTTTTAATTGAAAGAATAGACGGTTCAAATTGATTATTAATCATCCCACATGTCAATTAAATATTTTAGGTACATGAACAAAAACCTTATCTAACTAATATTTCCTATCTAAAATAGGCTCCATCATTTGGATGCATTAAATGGACTTAGATATGCCAAGTGTACAATTCCTAAGCACGTGAGTATCATCTATCACACATACCAGAGCATTCAATGCCTCCTTTTGGAGTTACTTACAAACAGTGATTTAAGCTTGCTATTGTTCTGATTTTTATTTTATTTTTTAGAATTTTACAGCAATATTGGACGGATTGGATGTCAGACGTACCTCATGAGCCCTACGATTCTCGACTTTATCATTTAAAGAAAATAAAATGGAATTCTTATTATTTCACCCTAAAAAGATTTTAATTTTATATATATATATATATATATATATATATATATATATATATATATATATATATAAGTTTCTACTCTTGGGGAAGGAAGCTAGAGGGACAGTGACGCGGTTGGGCCAGTGACCCAACACCAGCCAGCTAGCTGGTTTCAAAGATCTATGGGCCCCTCCGTGATGTATGTGTTTTATCCACGCCGTCCATCCAATTTTCCATCTCATTTTAGTACTTGATACGAAAAATGAGGTAGTTCCAAATCTCAGGTGGATCACGCCACAGGAAACAGTGAGGATTGAATGCGCTTACCGTTGAAAGCTTTTTGGTTGCCACAGAAGTTTTGGATCGAGCTGATATTCTTGTTTTCCCTTCATCATCCAAGTCTGTGTGACCTTATCAACAGGTTGGAAGGAAAATAAACAGCAAGTTTTTAATTGCAGACTTTCAATTAACACTGTTTCTTGTAGTGTGGTCCACTTTTGAATTGGATCTGTCTCATTTTTTGGGCTATCTCCTAAAATAAGATGATAAAAATGAATGGATGGAATGGATTATATATATATATATATATATATATATATATATATATATATATATATATGGTGGGGCCCACAAATCTTTGACACAAGCTAGCTGGCACTAGCCAAACGGCGTCCGGAGGATGGAAGATGTTGATTACAAATATAATGATAGTACGTGAGATTGTAGAATGGGAATATGTTACATCTATCTATCCACAGCATACGTGGCACGGTCACAAGTCAATCAGGACCTTCCATTTACTTTAACTGTCGACAGGTGGGGGAACGTTTCAAAATAAACATCTAGTATATGATTTGAACCATCTGAACAGTGGCCTTCAGTGATACGTAGTAATCAATTTACTAATCCATTTATATTCATTATAAAACAAGTAAGAAGAGATGCATATAAATTGTGTAAATACTCTTTACTTTCTAAACATACACCATCTGTGGTATGGGCTCCAATTCACTACCCTCATAAGTCATAAGATGTGTCTACCATATATTTCCATTCGTAAGGCTGTACGGTATAATCCACTCTTTCCAGGAGTTCCAATAACCCAAGGTTCTGTGGAATCTAATCCGTCCATCGGTTTCTGTAGATCATTTTAGGTCGAATGCCCAAAAGCGAGGCAGATCCTAGATTCAAGTGGGGCATTCAACAGGAAAAAGTGGTGATGGAAAAGCCCACCATTGAAACCTTCATGCAGCTCACCGTCATGTTTACAGTTTATATGCCATCCAACCCGTTTATATGGTGGATTCCACCAGGATGACAGATGATCCAAAACTTCTGTAGCCTCGAAATGGTTTCAGTGGCGGGTGTTCACTACCCACAGTTTCTTGTGGCATGGCCCACTCGAATCTTGAGTCTCCCTCGTTTTTTTTTTTTTTTTTTTTTCCTTCTGGGAAGCAGATTGAGTATACTCTGTGGGACCCACCATGATTTATGTATTTTATCCACTCCATCCATCCATTTTACCAAATAATTTTAGGGCTTGAGCCCAAAAACGAAGCATATCCAAAGATCAAGGGGACCACATCACAGGAAACAGTACAGTGAGCATTGAACGTCTACCGTCAAAAATTTCTTGAGGGCCGCAGAAGTTTGGATCAAGCTGATATTTGTGTTTTCCCTTCATCCATGTCTTTGTGATCTTCTGAACGGGTAGGATGACAAATAAACATCACTGTAGGCCCATGATGGTTTCAACGGTGGAAATCATTATTCCCACTGTTTCCTGTGGTATGATCCACTTGAGCTTTGGATATACTTCAATTTTAGGCTCAACCCCTAAAATGAGCTGGCAAAACTGATGGATTACATGTAACCAGAATTGCATTCCGTCTCCAGACCAAAATTGCATAATGTGGCTGTTCATCTTCCACAAAAAAACAAAAAAAAACACACACACACACACATACCTCTTCGTCTTTTCACTCTCTTACATCGAATCGTGCAAGGTTCATTACTTCTTCTCACTTATTAGGCGGGCCACACACATTTACAGAAGAACAGTCCACTTAAATATCTTTATTAGTGAATTACTTGTAATGTAAATAATTTCCGCATGCATATCAAGATATCACCGTGGTAAAATCATGAAATTTGCCAAAATTATGAAAATCTCACAATATTATTGCAATAATTCATTTTCATTAGTTTTTCACAAGAATATCATTAGACAGGACCCAAAAAACCCACTTAATTTTGGGTCAGTTTGCATCCCTACATACATGATGAAGATACAGTACAGTTCACAATAATCCTGCGCTGAGCTTTCATTGATCGTGCACTACTTTCTGAAGCTCAAAACTAACAAACAGTAAACAACAACCTGGTAATCATACAGAGTTCTTTCTAAGCTCTAAACTAATAAATAGTATTAACAAACTGCTTCCAGAGAAAAAAGAAAGAGCATGGAATTGAGATGAATATTTCTCACAAAGCCTCCTTGCATATCGTCGTAGGATATGAACTAGGACTTAATCCACACAAGCCCCGGAGAAAGAGTTGCAATCTCTAACTTAGCCTTCCTGTAACTGGAGTAAGGATCCTATGTGTAACTGATGGTTTAAGTCTCCTTTTAAGTTTGAAATGGTAACATGCATTGATTTTTCTGTGGAAATCCAATCAAGCTGCGTCTGAAAAGATGTGGCACTTGTCTGACAGAGCTAGGTATTGGGTAACGATGATTGTCACGGGCACCCAAATGCTTTCCATTCAGGACATTTGGAGGACTGGGAAGATGCATCTGGCCATTTGAGTGAGGAGGAGAAAGATTTGGGAGGGCCTCAAGGGTAGACCGAGGAGAATGGCGTGAGGCTGCTGCAGGTTTGGAGGCTTCAGTATGAGATTGGCCAGTCTCACTGGAGAAAACAATAATACGCATGAAGCTGGATCCCAAAGTCAAATGAGAAGTTGAGAAATAGAATGCCACTTGAAAGAAATTTTATTATTATTTTTTTTTTTTCAAAAAAGAAAAAATGCGGAGAAACATACCCATTTGGTGACGGTTGTCCTTTGCTGGCTTGTGTGCCTGGAGAGATTTGCATCGAGCTAGTCCGATCGCTAGGGCTTTCTACATCCTGATAAAGCAACATGGGTGTTGGTATTATAAGAGGTATTTTGAAGCTGGCAGTTTAGGGGTGTATTCAGATGTAGTGCTGAATCATGGCTAGATGGAGTTCAAAGCTGACAAGGCAGGTCTGTTGTTAGGGCAACAAGGAAAAAACGAAGCCCACAATTCCCCCCTTATTCTTCCCTGAATTACAAGTGAGATATATACAAGAAGGTCATAAACATATCTCACTTGACATTTTATGCTAAGCCTAGTGCCTTGCCCACCTTGGTAACCAGGACATTCCAACATAACCTAACATAGACTGGAAAAAGCAAAACATACCATCAGTTTCATTCGTGAGATTGCCTGTATACAACTAGGGATTTCCAGATGGTGGGAGTTATTTACAAAAGGATGTTCAAGCAGCATGCTTGCCGATGGCCTGTCTGCTGGATTCCTTTGAAAGCAAAGCTGTAGGAAGTCCTTACCCTCGGCAGACAATGTTTCAGGTATGGGAGGGGTTTCATTCCTTAACACTTTAAACATTGCTGCTGCCTGCACCAATAGAAGAGATAATAAGTATTTGAGTCCAGGACATGATGAACAGCATCCAACTACTTAGGAGAAATGAAATGGCTACTCGTAACAATATGATCTCAAATCGTACTTCCCCATTAGCAAGTGTTGGGACTTGGGAGATTTTTTATGATCATCAGGTGGGTCCCACCATGTACGTATCATGACCCGAAGCAAAGATGGACCTCTCCTAGGGCAGTCACATGCAGAAAGAAATTGGCAGTTTAAAATAATTGACCAACAACCTACATTTTACACAACATGCAGCCCACCTGATGACAGGGACAGTTTGATTTTTCAAGCCGCATCACATAACCTTAGGGCCCACATGACAAACAGCCTCAATCTCTCACTGAGATAGGATAGCTTTGATTATCAAGATCCTACTCTCATGAGCAATATCAGAGGTCAACTACCTAATTGCTTACCCATTCAAGTTCAATCCAAGGAGGTTTTCCGGTAAACATCTCAATGATAGTGCAGCCCAAACTCCAAATGTCAACAGCAAGATCATAATCAGAATCCTTCTGCATCACAGCTTGCATGACCTGCAAGTAAGAGCACAATCATTGAGATGGAGAGCTACATCAGACTTTAAAATGAGGTGCAGATAAGTGAATACCTCCGGAGCCATCCAATATGGACTTCCCTTAAGCGAAAGTTCAGCAGCTTGTCCACTCAGCTAAATACCAACAGAAAATAATCAACTTGATGAAATTCATGTTTTAAAAAACAATGGTTTAAAAGAAATAGTTGTTCACCAAAAAGTTCATGTCTTTGCTCATAATATTTCACACCTAAAGAGTTTCCCATTGGAGTGTCCCAGCCTGTGGCCCCATTATCTCTCTTAAGTCCAACCTCTACTTATATAATGTTCTGTTCTATTATTTGCTTAAGCATATGTGTAGCTAGACTTCTTTCATTCATCATCTTCACTATAGCACTGTCCCAGTTAGATTTCTTTCAGTATATATGCGCAGATGCATAGACGTGTGTTTACCCATGGAGCATGTGCAGGAAAGCACTGTATTGTTTCTCTTCTTTCTTTTACGTATAACTTTCAACAAGAAAATTCATTAATCGGAAGAGAACATAAAATAACAAAAAGATGGAAGCTACCTGTCCCAAAACACAATCTTTTCTTTTGTGAATTTTAGGCGACTATTGTATATGAGCATAACAAATCAATGCTTAATCCGGGGGGGGGGGAGGGGGGAGGAAGAAGATAGAACTTCATGAAGTGTATCGACTGTTGGGTGCTTTCTATTCACAGAAATATCATACTCATTACTCACATGTTTTGCTGTCCCAAAGTCCGCAAGCTTAACAACACCAGCCGCATCGACAAGTAAATTTCCCCCTTTGATATCCCTATAAGACACAATTGTCAAATTTGGAGTACTGAAACCGATTCTTTAAATAAAAACTATAGTGTGAAAATTACCAAGTTCTGATAAAGCAAAATATACATCACAAGCTTTAGTGCAGCGTAGTTTGCCTTCTGATAAATTTATAATTTCTCTATCCAAGAACATAAAATTTTAGAAAGCATAACAATGCGATATTACGAACCATTATTAAATGCATAGGCATTGGAACTGCAAAAAAGGGCATCCTATGGTGTAGTTGTATAAACCTATTAATCATAATAATACGCAAAACTTCTATATGCAATGTTTCACTATGCATGGATGGCATACCAATATTTTTTTCATTTTGTACCAAGTAATTAATGTCACAAAAATATATATCTGAGAGGGAAGTGGTGACAAAGATTTATTTTGATTCAAGCACCAAATTATTAAGACAAAGTTCTCGGAGCTAAAAAAAGAAGAGATGCAACAAAAGATTTTCTACTAAAATAGCTTGAACTACTTATTGTCTAGTTAGATAGACAATCATATATGTAAGACTAAAAAATGAAAAGATATAAAAGCACCTGTGAATTGTCTTTGTGCTGTGCAAGTAAGCCAATCCAGAAAGAATATGACGTGTGAAATTGCGAACAACGGACTCTGTCATAGCACCACAATTATCACGGATATATTTACTAATTGAACCAGGATGAACATACTCTAAATATATGTAGAAGTGGTCGTCAACCTGCATATATAAACAATGAAATTTGGATTAATTTCCTTAGCTAGGTGGACAAGCAAGCAGCACCCAAGCGTACGCAATAAACAAGCAAATGAAGAAAGAGCTTACAATTTCACTTCCATAGTATTGCACAATATTTTGATGTTTTAATTGGCTAAGAACTTTTATTTCCTGCAACAAAATGGAGCATTGATAAGTGCAAACCCAACTCAAACACATTGAAGCATATCTAACTAAAATGTACAAAGGAGCATAGTAGGACTGCATACCCTAGAAGTAGATGTTTGAATCAAAATCAGTAATAAATGTTAAAAAAACAAGTGTGCTGAAGCACAATTCAAAGCAGGAGTGGCATCTGGTTATTAGGATGCTTCCATTCAATAACCCGGGAAAAAAAAGTTTATGTCACAGTATTTGTTGCCAAGTTTTCTTTTCGTCTTCTTTTTTTTTTTTTTTTTTCGCTTATTCCTCCGCACCCCCTCCTCTTAAAGTTGAGGGCCCACCTAATGGAAGTGATGGAGTCACCTTAACTGTGCAATATGTTTAGTGCAATGCTTCATGTTTAGCAATGCCCTCTATCCTTTCTTTCCAGGATTCTTATTAGGTCAAACCATGCCTTGAAATAGTGCAGAAAGATTGAGAAGGATGTTGCCCGTAGAATTAGAGCTGGGTGGATGAAGTGGAGATGTGCATCCGGAGTTCTATGTGATTTGCCAGAGGCCAATCAAACTGAAGGGGAAATTTTATAAGATGCTATAAGACCAGCCATGCTTTATGAGATAGAATGATGGGCAGTTAAGGAATAACATGTTCATAGGATGACTGTAGCTGAAATGAGGATGTTGAGATGGATGAGTGGCAGGATGAGGAAGTATAGAATTAGAAGTAAATGAATTCGTGGAAACTTAGAAGTAGCACCGGCAGATAATAAGATGAGAGAAATAAGACTTAGATGATTTAGACGTGCAAAGGAGACCCAGAAGTGCACCAACTAGATGTGAGTTGGTTCAAGTTGAAGGCTCTAAACGGACAAGGGGAAGGCCCAAAAGGAGATGGGTGGAGATTGTAAGTAAAGACTTGATGACCTATTGTCCTATGGTTAAATTAAAGTCATGATCCTTGAAAGAGTGGAAGGGTGGAACAGGATTCGTGTAGCTGAACCCAGTTAGTTGGGATAAGGCTTAGATGACAATGCCCAAGCCTCAAAATGGAGAACTGCAGAAAACGGGTAGAAGTTGCATTTATACATGCAGAATTTTGCTTTAAGATTGGACCATATAGATTATAGAATGCAACCCAAGTCCCAAACACAATCAACTACCTTCTGATGACATTGGGGAGATCTAGTGACGAGAGTGCAACCCAAACAGGTCCAAATATTCAGAGAGGAAATGAATGGTTTCATTACATCGTGATGAGAAATGGGTCCATGTCCTCATCATTAACTGTTGGATGCTTTCTGCATGTAGAGAACTACATCCAAGGTATTTCACAACGGCAACGGTGGCCATAATGGCCACCACCGTTACCTTTACGATACAGGGTGTAATGGCCATTATGGGGCCATTATGGTCTCTCTTTCTTTCTTTCTTTTTTTTGGAAAAAACCCGTCTTAGACACATAATGGATCGTTATGGGGCCGTTACGACCTTTAAGAGTGGCGTAATAAGCCATTATGGGCCTGTAATGGGCTTTACAGGTCATTTTTTCCGTAACAGCCATTACAGTCTTTACGACCTTGTAACGTGTAATAGTTGCCACCATTACCTTTATGTAATGGCCTTTATGCCATTATGAATCCGTAACGGCTTTTATGGCACACCATGACTATATCAGTAAAGAGACTGCCATTCAGAACATTGAATTGTTCTGGACATCGGCGGTGGCAATTTGACTGCAGATTCCAGCAAAGGGGCTTTTTAGGCATGATGATTGTGGGGTCTCAATCAATTACTTCGACCTGAACCTCAATCACTTTCCTTAATTCAAGACTTTTGCTTGGTTACTTAATGATAGGAGTAGTTGAGTAATTTTACTTTTCATTGGGGCTTTAGTTAGCAAATCCATATAAAAGAGGGGATGTGTGGCTGTTGGACTCTTTTTTCTGCTCTTTGAAACCAAACTTTATGGAGGATATCTTTTCTTAGGTTTGAGATGTGGCCTTAATGCAGGGGCATTTTCACACTGGGCTCGAGTGGGGTCGCCTGTTGGATGCAGGGGCACACTCGGGGTGGGTGACCCATGCGATTTGGGGCCCACGGGGGAGGTCTCGTGTTCGAGACTCCTTACCAGGGGTGATTAATGCGCATTTCACACCGGGCTCGAGTGGGGTAGCCCGTGGGATGCGGGGACACACTCGAGGTGGGTGGCCCATGTGATTTGGGGCCCACGAAGGGGGTTCTGCCGAGGTCCTAACCCATGAGATGTGGGGCCTGGGCTATGAGATAAAGGGATTAATTTGCCATACTCTAACAGTTCGAGCTTTTAGAGCAAGTGGTTAATTGTCCTGCATCAAATTGGTATCAGAGCGGGAGGCCTCGGGTTCGAGACTCCTCACCGGGGGTGATTAATGCAGGGGCATTTTCACACTGGGCTCGAGTGGGGTCGCCTGTTGGATGCAGGGGCACACTCGGGGTGGGTGACCCATGCGATTTGGGGCCCACGGGGGAGGTCTCGTGTTCGAGACTCCTTACCAGGGGTGATTAATGCGCATTTCACACCGGGCTCGAGTGGGGTAACCCGTGGGATGCAGGGACACTCGAGGTGGGCGGCCCATGTGATTTAGGGCCCACGAAGGGGGTTCGGCCGAGGTCCTAACCCATGAGATGTGGGGCCTGGGCTATGAGATAAAGGGATTAATTTGCCATACTCTAACAGTTCGAGCTTGTAGAGCAAGTGGTTAATTGTCCTGCATCAGGCCTACCCTTTCTTTACTTGGTTCTTATTGAGATTAATGCTTCTAAAATTGATTTATCAGATTTTATTATGCTTTTCTTTTAATACAAGATATTTGAGATCCTATCTTGATCTTTGTATGTTTATTTGTTCATTTGTTTTTTATGGATCTTGAACTGTGGTCAGTTTACCCATATTTATTGATTGGAATATAATTTGGCAAACAGATGGTCCATTTAAAGAGTGCACTGCCCGTAGTACAACACAGGCAGATTTACTTATGCAGACATGATGGGACATCACGCGCACTCACGCCGCCCCCCCTACGCACGTACGTACGTAGAAGGAGGACCCCACCATCGATCTGGCTCGATAACGACGTCCAGGGAGGGCCTCCTAGCTAGAAGTCAAGTTTTTGTTCAGAAAAGTAGCCCGATAGTCAAGAAAAGCCCACCATGGGATCTCATGATCGTGGCCCACTCATCGGATTGGTTATATTTTAGGGTTTGCTTATTGTTATTATTTAGAACATCATGAACGCTTTAGATTTCCTTATTTGGTTTTTATTTTAGTTTACTTCATCGCCAAGTAATAGGTGTCACACATGGTGCGAGTTTTTGGGTATAGGGTTCTCCCTATAAATAGGCACCCCTTGTAGTTCTTTTTATTCATTGAAGTTAATAAAAAATTCCTGCTTTATTTTTCTGCTCTCTTCGTGAGTTGTGGAAGAATTCAAAAGTGGGTGCGAAGCCCTCCCTTTTCGAAGGGCTAACTACCGTGGTGCGAAGCCACATCGATCCCAATTCACTCCCATCTTCCATCATTTTTTTTCCATCTTCCCCCACCATCCGTACTTCGAATTTGTCATTTTGTTGCATCAGATTTCTTCATCACAGCAGGTTTCCAGATTTCGGCCCGCAGGTGAGCTGAAACTTCGGCGGAGCACCACGCACAAACCATACATCGAATCGAGCTGAGATTTGGGAGTTTTGGAGTCCATCCCTGTCCGACCAGGGCCAAGGTGACCTTTTTCTGAATAGTGGGCCCCACACACGTGCGGCCGGGATCACACGCATGTCCGTCTGGGCCATTGTTGTTGTCCACACGCGGAATCATCTTTTGGCTCAGGTTTTTATCCTCTTTTATCCTTTCATAGCCGTTTTTCATGAATCCTAACTCTAGATTACATGATCCCTAATTGATTTGTCCATTTTTATCACATTAGGGTTCCTTGAATTGAAATTAGGGAATTCCTTAGATTAGGGACTGAGTTTTATGCATGAGTAGTTGATTTTATTTCTCTTCGACATCGTTTGGTTTATAATTTTTATTGGTCCAGTCCTAGCCTGTGTCGGCTTGGACCCGCATAAATTTCCCTTTTTAATTGAATGTTTGGATTTTCATGTGGGACGTGGAATTTGTGTTATTGTTTCTGAATTGGTAGGATCTAAGCCTGAAATCTTGCATATCATATTTAATTTTCCATGTCCTGCATTAAATTTGGTATCGGAGCCTAGGGTTCTTGTAGGGGAATTCATTACATGTTTAGGGTTTGGTTGTTTATGTCCATTACGCATCAATTCTCATCATATATGGCTGTTAAGAGGTCCATAAACCCTGAAATAAGCTGCTGAAATTTTCTGTTATCCCCTTATTTGAATTATTTTAGAAATTAACTTAGTTTTCTATTTCTAGGTTTAGAAACTTTCCTTTTTTGTTTTTTTTATAAACTAATTTTTTAGAAACTTTCTTAATCTGTTTTTAAAAACTAATTTCCTTTCCTTTTTCTTTTTTAAAAACTAATTTACTTTCCTTTTTCTTTTTTAGAAACTAACTTACTTTCTATTTTTAGCAACTTTCCTTTTTTCTTTTTCTTTAGAAACTAGGTTGTTTTTTTTAGAAACTTTTCTAATTTTTTTTTTTTGGAAGCTTTCCTAATTTGTTTCTTTAGAAACTTTCCTTTTACGTTTTTTAGAAACTAGGTCGATTCTTTAAAATTAAAAAAAAAAAAAAAAAAACTCTTATATTTTGACAACTATATTGCTGAATTTTGGTTGGCACCCTACACTAAACATGGAACAATTGCAAGAGTCACTAAACAAGTTGTCCCAAAAGTTAGAGTTTATGATTAAGCACTTGGAAATGGACTAATGCTTTGAGCAGCTTGATAAACGCATCGCCCGATTAAAGACCATCGCAAGGACAAACCCCACCATTGGGGTAGATGTCCAATCTCAGGCAGGTGGCCTGAAGGATAGACTAATGAATGGAGTTGGCCAAAGAATCAATTATGGGCATGCACCCGTGTAGCCACCCCATGAGGGACATCAAGACCACTATTTTGAGGGGTACAACATGTTCAGCCTTGTGACTGGAGAGAGTGCCCCAGATGTTAGTATAGACTTACCCACTGAGGTCATTCCGGTAGTGGATGAGTTTCGTGATGTTTGTCCTAATGATCTACTGGATGAGTCCCCTAGGAGGGATATAGAGCACACCAGAACATGGAACACCGTAATACCTACAACCGAGTTTACGTTGAATAATTTTGTCGATACGTCCACAGGTTAAGTCCTCATAAAGTCGTTACTGATTATAAACCTAGGAAACTTATGGAGCTTGTCCCTATGTCACTGTCCCATAGCCGTCAAAGTCTGCAGAGTCTTTTGTGCATCACATTCATTCATGGCATCAAGAAATCAGGCAGAAGATCATGACTAATAATGAACATTGCACATTTTCTACAGACCAGTATAAATGTTTCAAAGGATTCAATATTGAGGACTCTGTGATGGTCTGCATCAGGCCCGAGCGGTATCCTTCGAGGGCCGTTCGTACGTTACAAACGTGTAACGCTAGACTCGTCAAAATTATAAAACGAAACGGTCTCAATGTGTATGAGGTAGATCTTCCACCTTCCATGGGAATTAGTTTCACATCCGATGTGGAGGATTTAGTTACTTTTCAAGGGACCACTGATACTTTATCCGGCCCTTCGCCCACCCATCCTGATTCCCCATATTTATCCCTTGAACCATGGCCCCTTCCCAACCCATTTTCTCAGCCTCTACCTCCCATATCTACTTTTCCTAACCTTTCTTCTCAGCCTCTACCTCCCATACCTACTCTTCCCGACCCATTTTTTCAGTCTCTACGTCCCATACCTACCCGTTCCGACCCATTTTCTTAGCCTCTACCTCCCAAATCTACCCTTCCCAACCCATTTTTTCAGCCTCTACGTCCCATACCTACTCGTCCCGACCCATGTTCCCAACCTCTACCTCCCATACCTACCCGTCCCGACCCATCTTCCCAGCCTCTACCTCCCATACCTATTCTTCCCGACACATTTTTCCAGCCTATCTCCCATACCTAACCTTCACACACCCAAAAAGGAAATAGAGAATATCCTGGACCATAAGATAGTTTCAACATCGGACGACGGGTTTCAGAAGTACGTGGTTAAATGGAAGTCACGCCCAGCTTCAGACAGCACGTGGCTCACTGAGGAGGAGCTTCAGAGACT
The DNA here is from genome assembly GCF_029962835.1 of Magnolia sinica. Taxonomy (NCBI): domain Eukaryota; kingdom Viridiplantae; phylum Streptophyta; class Magnoliopsida; order Magnoliales; family Magnoliaceae; genus Magnolia; species Magnolia sinica. Next base: position 68,595,856 of record NC_080588.1, read on the forward strand.
TGATCCTGACATCCTGGAGCGGTTCAGGAGTTTTATTTCGCCAGTGGCAAAATCTTTGCAGCCGGGGAGAATTGATGGGGACATTACGCGCACGCGGGCACTCACGCCGCCCCCCCTACGCACGTATGTACATAGGAGGACCCCACCATCGATCTGGCTCAATGACGACATCCAAGAAGGGCCTCCTAGGTAGAAGTCAAGTTTTGGTTCAAAAAAGTGGCCCGATAGTCAAGAAAAGCCCACCATGGGATCTCATGATCGTGGCCCACTCGTCGAATTGGTTTTATATTTTAGGTTTTGCTTATTGTTATTATTTAAAACATCGTGAACACTTTAGATTTTCTTGTTTGGTTTTTATTTTAGTTTACTTCATCGCCAAGTAATAGGTGTCGCACATGGTGCGAGTTTCTGGGTATAGGGTTCTCCCTATAAATAGGCACTCCTTGTAGTTCTTTTCATTCATTGAAGTTAATAAAAAATTCCTGCTTTATTTTTCTGCTCTCTTCGTGAGTTGTGGAAGAATTCAAAAGTGGGTGCGAAGCCCTCCCTTTTCGAATGGCTAACTACCGTGGTGCGAAGCCACATCGATCCTAATTCACCCCCATCTTTCATCATCTTTTTTTCCATCTTCCCCCACCATCCGTACTTCGAATTTGTCCTTTTGTTGCATCAGATTTCTTCATTACAGCAGGTTTCCAGATTTCGGCCCACAGGCGAGCTGAAACTTCGGCGGAGCACCACGCACAAACCGTACATCAGATCGAGCTGAGATTTGGGGGTTTTGCAGTCCATCCCTGGCCGACTAGGGCCAAGGTGGCCTTTTTCTGAATAGTGTGGGCCTCACACACGTGCGGCCGGGATCACACGCACGTCCGTCTAGGCCATTGTTGTTGTCCACACGCAGGATCATCTTTTGGCTTAAGTTTTTATCCTCTCTTATCCTCTCATAGCCGTTTTTCATGAATCCTAACCCTAGATTACATGATCCCTAATTGATTTGCCCCTTTTTATCACCTTAGGGTTCCTTGAATTGAAATTAGGGAATCCCTTGGATTAGGGACTGATTTTTATGCATGAGTAGTTGATTTTATTTCCCTTTGACATTGTTTGGTTTATAATTTTTATTGGTCCAGTTGTAGCCTGTGTCGGCTTAGACCCGCATAGATTCCCCTTTTTAATTGAATGTTTGGATTTTCATGTGGGACGTGGAATTTGTGTGATTGTTTCTGAATTGGTAGGATCTAAGCCTGAAATCTTGCATATCATATTTAATTTTCCATGTCCTACATCAAGACAGCTAGACCCGAACAATGTGATTCATTTGTCAATCCCAGGCGCCCTTTATTGTCGCATTACATCAAATATGAAATCAAATAAAGATAACCAAAAGCAGGATATCAATACAAAATGTTCCAGTGTAAAGTGAACCAATCCTTGAAAGTTTTAATAATGCTGGAGGATTCATCTGATCTGGAACAAGAATGATCGCATGATCTATTCTGACAAAACATTATGCTGAAAGGAACCAAAGGGAGGCAGATCCAAGATTGCTAGTGAGACTGATTTATGTTTGGAATTATACGAGAAGGACATTTAGAGATCAGCCTTCGACATGGAAGAACCATGAGAAGCAAGAGGGGAGACACCAAAAGACAAATGCCTCACAAAGCTAAGATCCTGTCCCAGGAATTTATCCTCTTGTCAGCCCTCAGTTCAACTTTAGGTGCACTTGGGAAGATGACTTCACATGTGAAAACAATCGTGACAGAAACCAGATTTCGCAAAACTATTTCTGGACAGAAATCTCAAATTTCATGTTTTCATTAAGAAAAGGCTGTTTAGCATGTAAGGATTATTCTGTCATATCACGGTACTTTGGCCATATGTACTCCCATGAGAAATCAGCATGATAACATGACCTGAATGAATTTGAACAGCGGCCAAAAAAAAAAAAAACTTCAAAACCCAATAGGAAATACAGAATTATATGGTTTGGACTACGTATAAGAGATCTAGAGGATTACCTGCTCTAACTGCTTTATGCTTTCAGCACATTTAGCATCATCAGGAATTAGACTAACTTCTTTCATTGCACATGAGGCTCCAGTTTCCCTGTTGAAGGGAGGAATGTGTCACCGCTCAGTGCAGCAGAACATGCAACAAAGAAACAACAAAAAAGAAAATCACAAAGAATACATGCACACCTGTTGGTGGCAACATAAACCTTTCCAAACGTTCCACTTCCAATAAGCTTCCCTTTCTGCCACTGACTTGACATCGATGAGACCTCTGATCTCACTGCGGGTTGAGAAAAAAAACCTAACGATGTACGAGTCACAGCAGCCCTTGGAGGAAGGGGCAGTGGGTGCACGATAATAGTACGATTAACATCAGGCCATGAGGTAGAGCCATCTGACGATGTCTTTGAGTGCAATTGGGAAGCAGCTCCAGTTGGAGTACTAGATTTTGGGCCAGGACTTCTCGCTGCTGGGCTATGAAGTGGAGAATGTTCAGCACTCGCCACAAATTTATCTGGTGAAGTTTGAGCAGAGTAGCTAATATCCACAGCCGGGAGCTCTGGGGCACACCTAAACTGAAGCCCCTGTGGAACTATCTGGGCAGATGGAAAACAATCTCCAACACTTGATCTTCGAGGACTCAGTGTCGGACTTGAGAAACCACTACATGGAGTACTCTTAGCAGGAAAGCTCAGCCTGAAATTGTGCTGAATATTTTCACCAGAATTTGTATCTGTAAGAATCCTCTTACCACGACCTAAAATAGAACCAGCTGACGCTACATCAACATGCTCCACACACTTGTAGATGGTTTGGTGGGCCAACCTAGTGGAATCACAATATTTTCAGGAGCAGAAACACTATAAATCACTTGGCATTTATGCCCAGAACTACTCAAAAGAAAAGGAAAACCTTAAGAAGACACCATGCTAAGTGTAAATGCATTCCCATTACCTATCAATTGTTAGATAGTAACCCATTAAGTTGATATCAAACCATAAAAAACAACAAATACACCAGAAACTTTGTGGAAAGGTTAAATCACGACAGAACAACTTCAACTTTCAAAATATATACTCCTGAAACTCAAATTAGGTAAGTAGGTGTCACCAGGTTCTTTTGCTAAACTCATTAAAAAGGAAGATTACTAATGATGCTTAAAATAAATATTATTCATCGTCATCATCTAAGCCTTATTTCAACTAATTAGGATCAGCTACATGTATTCTGTTCTGCCATGCCACTCTATCAAGGACAATATTAATAATATTGGGTTCTGGTGTACCACATCGGTCCACACCGAAACCATTAGGTATCAGCCGATATGAGCAGATAAGCACATAACTGGTGAATAACTTTGATCTCCTGGCCAAGTGTGGTGGATTATATGCAGAAACGTACAAATTGCATGTTGCATACGAGTAATCCAAATTGAAGCATCCATGTTATGGGCCCTAGTTTAGATGTATCATAAAAGAACAATAATGCTTATTTGATTATCTGACTATTAGGTTGGTGGCCATTTGTTGGACACTTAAAAAATGAAAAAATATGGACAGTTAACAATGGAAAAAATAATCCAATAGTCCTATTTCAACAAAGTGTCCACAAATCAGAGGTTGGAACTGTTCAGCCAATCTGGTTTTGGGACTGAATAAGTTATAAGTGGGTTCCACAACTTAGCCAGTTTAATTTGAACTAATTTGTGCCTCATGTACAATTTCAGTCTCTCTGTATTGAGTGTCATAGTGGAGCAGAGCATCAAATAACTCCTCTTTCATTCTTTGTTAACTCCTCATGTACATCCCTCATTGCAGCACCCCCACTCATATGGTATTGGTAAACCACACAGTAGTGTGTTTTCAGGCCCACTGATGTTTGCGTGTGTAAGTGCTATGATGTATAAAGCACTCTTATTTTTCAAAATTTCAATGGGACAAAACAACTTATGATGTGGTTCACACAAGTGATGGAAAGTTCACCTTCAAGTGAATCAAGATGGAAAGTTCACCTTCAAGTGAATCAAGATGGAAAGTTTACCTTCAAGATCATCGTATGAAGTTGGAAAGTACAAGTTTAAGAACAAGACACGAAGATGGTTACTTCAAGTTCAATGTATTCAAGCTCTACTTCACTTTAAGTTCAAGATCAAGCTACAACTACAAGTTTACTTCAAGTAGAAGATCCACTGAACGCTACTGAAGATTCAAGTAGAAGTTTCAAGGTATATACTTCAATGTCCAATAATTTCAGGTATAATTGACCCTAGAGAGACCTTAGACTTACATTCTTTCATATGCTAAACATATATGGGTTTTTATACTTTGGTTAGGCTTTAGTTCGACTAGTCTAAGCCTTAGTTCGACTAGTCCAAGCTTTGATTCGACCAGTTAAGAGAAAGTTTCGACCAGTCCAAGATTTGAACTGAAAAACGGATTTTTTTCTGTTGGTTCCTCGACCAGTCGAGCGGGGTACTCGACCAGTCAAAGGGTGCTCGACTCGAAGTCCAGTAACCATTTCAAGGCACCCTTGACCAGTTGAAGGTTGTGCTCGACTGGTCGAATAGGGCCCTCGACCAGTCGAAGAACGGTTCTATCCGATCGCGCCCAAATTTTGAAATTTGGTTGATTATTCGACAAGTCGAATGAGACCTTAGACCAATCGAAGCAATAACTTTTTAGCCTATAAATAGAGGCCTTTTCTCACTCTAAAATTACTCATTCAAGCCACGAAAAGCCTTCACTTTGAGAGAGAAAAGTCCCCATCTTCTTCAAGCTATTGCACGGTATTTTAAATCCTTTTTAATATAGCTTTTTGTTTTTGTAATTCCTTGATCTCTTTTATGAATCTTATGTTATAAACGGAGTTTATACTCTTCTTTGTGGGATCTAAGGAATTCAAACAAGTATCCTAAGGTTTGAATTAATTTAAAATCAATTTAGAACCTAGAACCCTTGATTGTGTTATTGGACATTGATTCTACATCAAGTGAAGCGGTTCTACGAGCTACATCAAGTATCATCTTCAGAAGAAGATAAGTATTATTCTTTATTCATTTTTGGTTTATTTGAGATATCCAGGATATCTCATGTATTGGTTTTGACTGAAATAGCCAGAAAATCTCAATGTAGGGTTTTGATTGTGATAGCCCTTCTAAAATCACAACTGTATAGGTTTTAAGGTAAACCTAAGAAAACCTTGATTATTAGTGAACGTCAATATCACGTGGATTGTGATTATTGGGAGTAGAGTAGGTGTGGCTATTTGAGAACAGTTGGTGTACACACTGAACTACTATAACTCCTGGTGTTTTGTGGTGAATGTTGTATGTGATATATATGTGGTGAATGGTTGTAATACTTTTATGTATGTGTGGT